>NC_142771.1:15583333-16239166 GCF_988280905.1 Pimephales promelas | reverse complement strand
GAGGGCACTGAGACTTACACCTGAGTGCAAAAATGGAGGCTCTAGACCCTTCCAGAGCTGAGATATCGAAACTCAAAATTTCGACCCGAAAAAAAAACGACAGTGTTACCCCTTACGTTTTTTTTTTTTTGGGCGAAAAATTAAGTATCCCCAATCTTCTCGAAACTCTGGATTCTGATAGAGGGCACTGAGACTTACACCTGAGTGCAAAAATGGAGGCTCTAGACCCTTCCAGAGCTGAGATATCGAAACTCAAAATTTCGACCCGAAAAAAAACCGACAGTGTTACCCCTTACGTTTTTTTTTTTGGCCGAAAAATTAAGTATCCCCAATCTTCTCGAAACTCTGGATTCTGATAGAGGGCACCGAGACTTACACCTGAGTGCAAAAATGGAGGCTCTAGACCCTTCCAGAGCTGAGATATCGAAACTCAACATTTCGACCCGAAAAAAAAACGACAGTGTTACCCCTTACGTTTTTTTTTTGGGGCGAAAAATTAAGTATCCCCAATCTTCTCGAAACTCTGGATTCTGATAGAGGGCACTGAGACTTACACCTGAGTGCAAAAATGGAGGCTCTAGACCCTTCCAGAGCTGAGATATCGAAACTCAAAATTTCGACCCGAAAAAAAAAACGACAGTGTTACCCCTTACGTTTTTTTTTTTTGGGGTGAAAAATTAAGTATCCCCAATCTTCTCGAAACTCTGGATTCTGATAGAGGGCACTAAGACTTACACCTGAGTGCAAAAATGGAGGCTCTAGACCCTTCCAGAGCTGAGATATCGAAACTCAAAATTTCGACCCGAAAAAAAAAACGACAGTGTTACCCCTTACGTTTTTTTTTTTTTTGGGCGAAAAATTAAGTATCCCCAATCTTCTCGAAACTCTGGATTCAGATAGAGGGCACTGAGACTTACACCTGAGTGCAAAAATGGAGGCTCTAGACCCTTCCAGAGCTGAGATATCGAAACTCAAAATTTCGACCTGAAAAAAAAACGACAGTGTTACCCCTTACGTTTTTTTTGGGGGGGCGAAAAATTAAGTATCCCCAATCTTCTCGAAACTCTGGATTCTGATAGAGGGCACTGAGACTTACACCTGAGTGCAAAAATGGAGGCTCTAGACCCTTCCAGAGCTGAGATATCGAAACTCAAAATTTCGACCCGAAAAAAAAACGACAGTGTTACCCCTTACGTTTTTTTTTTTGGGCGAAAAATTAAGTATCCCCAATCTTCTCGAAACTCTGGATTCTGATAGAGGGCACTGAGATTTACACCTGAGTGCAAAAATGGAGGCTCTAGACCCTTCCAGAGCTGAGATATCGAAACTCAAAATTTCGACCCGAAAAAAAAAACGACAGTGTTACCCCTTACGTTTTTTTTTTGGGGGGGCGAAAAATTAAGTATCCCCAATCTTCTCGAAACTCTGGATTCTGATAGAGGGCACTGAGACTTACACCTGAGTGCAAAAATGGAGGCTCTAGACCCTTCCAGAGCTGAGATATCGAAACTCAACATTTCGACCCGAAAAAAAAAACGACAGTGTTACCCCTTACGTTTTTTTTTTTGGGCGAAAAATTAAGTATCCACAATCTTCTCGAAACTCTGGATTCTGATAGAGGGCACTGAGACTTACACCTGAGTGCAAAAATGGAGGCTCTAGACCCTTCCAGAGCTGAGATATCGAAACTCAAAATTTCGACCCGAAAAAAAAAACGACAGTGTTACCCCTTACGTTTTTTTTTTTTGGGCGAAAAATTAAGTATCCCTAATCTTCTCGAAACTCTGGATTCTGATAGAGGGCACTGAGACTTACACCTGAGTGCAAAAATGGAGGCTCTAGACCCTTCCAGAGCTGAGATATCGAAACTCAAAATTTCGACCTGAAAAAAAAACGACAGTGTTACCCCTTACGTTTTTTTTGGGGGGGCGAAAAATTAAGTATCCCCAATCTTCTCGAAACTCTGGATTCTGATAGAGGGCACTGAGACTTACACCTGAGTGCAAAAATGGAGGCTCTAGACCCTTCCAGAGCTGAGATATCGAAACTCAAAATTTCGACCCGAAAAAAAAAACGACAGTGTTACCCCTTACGTTTTTTTTTTTTGGGCGAAAAATTAAGTATCCCCAATCTTCTCGAAACTCTGGATTCTGATAGAGGGCACTGAGACTTACACCTGAGTGCAAAAATGGAGGCTCTAGACCCTTCCAGAGCTGAGATATCGAAACTCAAAATTTCGACCCGAAAAAAAAACGACAGTGTTACCCCTTACGTTTTTTTTTTTTGGGCGAAAAATTAAGTATCCCTAATCTTCTCGAAACTCTGGATTCTGATAGAGGGCACTGAGACTTACACCTGAGTGCAAAAATGGAGGCTCTAGACCCTTCCAGAGCTGAGATATCGAAACTCAAAATTTCGACCTGAAAAAAAAACGACAGTGTTACCCCTTACGTTTTTTTTGGGGGGGCGAAAAATTAAGTATCCCCAATCTTCTCGAAACTCTGGATTCTGATAGAGGGCACTGAGACTTACACCTGAGTGCAAAAATGGAGGCTCTAGACCCTTCCAGAGCTGAGATATCGAAACTCAAAATTTCGACCCGAAAAAAAAAACGACAGTGTTACCCCTTACGTTTTTTTTTTTTGGGCGAAAAATTAAGTATCCCCAATCTTCTCGAAACTCTGGATTCTGATAGAGGGCACTGAGACTTACACCTGAGTGCAAAAATGGAGGCTCTAGACCCTTCCAGAGCTGAGATATCGAAACTCAAAATTTCGACCCGAAAAAAAAACGACAGTGTTACCCCTTACGTTTTTTTTTTTGGGTGAAAAATTAAGTATCCCCAATCTTCTCGAAACTCTGGATTCTGATAGAGGGCACTAAGACTTACACCTGAGTGCAAAAATGGAGGCTCTAGACCCTTCCAGAGCTGAGATATCGAAACTCAAAATTTCGACCCGAAAAAAAAACGACAGTGTTACCCCTTACATTTTTTTTTTTTGGGCGAAAAATTAAGTATCCCCAATCTTCTCGAAACTCTGGATTCTGATAGAGGGCACTGAGACTTACACCTGAGTGCAAAAATGGAGGCTCTAGACCCTTCCAGAGCTGAGATATCGAAACTCAAAATTTCGACCCGAAAAAAAAACGACAGTGTTACCCCTTACGTTTTTTTTTTTTTGGGCGAAAAATTAAGTATCCACAATCTTCTCGAAACTCTGGATTCAGATAGAGGGCACTGAGACTTACCCCTGAGTGCAAAAATGGAGGCTTTAGACCCTTCCAGAGCTGAGATATCGAAACTCAAAATTTCGACCCAAAAAAAAAACGACAGTGTTACCCCTTACGTTTTTTTTTTTTTGGGGCGAAAAATTAAGTATCCCCAATCTTCTCGAAACTCTGGATTCTGATAGAGGGCACTGAGACTTACACCTGAGTGCAAAAATGGAGGCTCTAGACCCTTCCAGAGCTGAGATATCGAAACTCAAAATTTCGACCCGAAAAAAAAACGACAGTGTTACCCCTTACGTTTTTTTTTGGGGGGGGGCGAAAAATTAAGTATCCCCAATCTTCTCGAAACTCTGGATTCTGATAGAGGGCACTGAGACTTACACCTGAGTGCAAAAATGGAGGCTCTAGACCCTTCCAGAGCTGAGATATCGAAACTCAAAATTTCGACCCGAAAAAAAAACGACAGTGTTACCCCTTAGGTTTTTTTTTTTTTTGGGCGAAAAATTAAGTATCCCCAATCTTCTCGAAACTCTGGATTCTGATAGAGGGCACTGAGACTTACACCTGAGTGCAAAAATGGAGGCTCTAGACCCTTCCAGAGCTGAGATATCAAAACTCAAAATTTCGACCCGAAAAAAAAACGACAGTGTTACCCCTTACGTTTTTTTTTTTTTTGGGCGAAAAATTAAGTATCCCCAATCTTCTCGAAACTCTGGATTCAGATAGAGGGCACTGAGACTTACACCTGAGTGCAAAAATGGAGGCTCTAGACCCTTCCAGAGCTGAGATATCGAAACTCAAAATTTCGACCTGAAAAAAAAACGACAGTGTTACCCCTTACGTTTTTTTTGGGGGGGCGAAAAATTAAGTATCCCCAATCTTCTCGAAACTCTGGATTCTGATAGAGGGCACTGAGACTTACACCTGAGTGCAAAAATGGAGGCTCTAGACCCTTCCAGAGCTGAGATATCGAAACTCAAAATTTCGACCTGAAAAAAAAACGACAGTGTTACCCCTTACGTTTTTTTTGGGGGGGCGAAAAATTAAGTATCCCCAATCTTCTCGAAACTCTGGATTCTGATAGAGGGCACTGAGACTTACACCTGAGTGCAAAAATGGAGGCTCTAGACCCTTCCAGAGCTGAGATATCGAAACTCAAAATTTCGACCCGAAAAAAAAACGACAGTGTTACCCCTTACGTTTTTTTTTTTGGGCGAAAAATTAAGTATCCCCAATCTTCTCGAAACTCTGGATTCTGATAGAGGGCACTGAGATTTACACCTGAGTGCAAAAATGGAGGCTCTAGACCCTTCCAGAGCTGAGATATCGAAACTCAAAATTTCGACCCGAAAAAAAAAACGACAGTGTTACCCCTTACGTTTTTTTTTTGGGGGGGCGAAAAATTAAGTATCCCCAATCTTCTCGAAACTCTGGATTCTGATAGAGGGCACTGAGACTTACACCTGAGTGCAAAAATGGAGGCTCTAGACCCTTCCAGAGCTGAGATATCGAAACTCAACATTTCGACCCGAAAAAAAAAACGACAGTGTTACCCCTTACGTTTTTTTTTTTGGGCGAAAAATTAAGTATCCACAATCTTCTCGAAACTCTGGATTCTGATAGAGGGCACTGAGACTTACACCTGAGTGCAAAAATGGAGGCTCTAGACCCTTCCAGAGCTGAGATATCGAAACTCAAAATTTCGACCCGAAAAAAAAAACGACAGTGTTACCCCTTACGTTTTTTTTTTTTGGGCGAAAAATTAAGTATCCCTAATCTTCTCGAAACTCTGGATTCTGATAGAGGGCACTGAGACTTACACCTGAGTGCAAAAATGGAGGCTCTAGACCCTTCCAGAGCTGAGATATCGAAACTCAAAATTTCGACCTGAAAAAAAAACGACAGTGTTACCCCTTACGTTTTTTTTGGGGGGGCGAAAAATTAAGTATCCCCAATCTTCTCGAAACTCTGGATTCTGATAGAGGGCACTGAGACTTACACCTGAGTGCAAAAATGGAGGCTCTAGACCCTTCCAGAGCTGAGATATCGAAACTCAAAATTTCGACCCGAAAAAAAAAACGACAGTGTTACCCCTTACGTTTTTTTTTTTTGGGCGAAAAATTAAGTATCCCCAATCTTCTCGAAACTCTGGATTCTGATAGAGGGCACTGAGACTTACACCTGAGTGCAAAAATGGAGGCTCTAGACCCTTCCAGAGCTGAGATATCGAAACTCAAAATTTCGACCCGAAAAAAAAACGACAGTGTTACCCCTTACGTTTTTTTTTTTTGGGCGAAAAATTAAGTATCCCTAATCTTCTCGAAACTCTGGATTCTGATAGAGGGCACTGAGACTTACACCTGAGTGCAAAAATGGAGGCTCTAGACCCTTCCAGAGCTGAGATATCGAAACTCAAAATTTCGACCTGAAAAAAAAACGACAGTGTTACCCCTTACGTTTTTTTTGGGGGGGCGAAAAATTAAGTATCCCCAATCTTCTCGAAACTCTGGATTCTGATAGAGGGCACTGAGACTTACACCTGAGTGCAAAAATGGAGGCTCTAGACCCTTCCAGAGCTGAGATATCGAAACTCAAAATTTCGACCCGAAAAAAAAAACGACAGTGTTACCCCTTACGTTTTTTTTTTTTGGGCGAAAAATTAAGTATCCCCAATCTTCTCGAAACTCTGGATTCTGATAGAGGGCACTGAGACTTACACCTGAGTGCAAAAATGGAGGCTCTAGACCCTTCCAGAGCTGAGATATCGAAACTCAAAATTTCGACCCGAAAAAAAAACGACAGTGTTACCCCTTACGTTTTTTTTTTTGGGTGAAAAATTAAGTATCCCCAATCTTCTCGAAACTCTGGATTCTGATAGAGGGCACTAAGACTTACACCTGAGTGCAAAAATGGAGGCTCTAGACCCTTCCAGAGCTGAGATATCGAAACTCAAAATTTCGACCCGAAAAAAAAACGACAGTGTTACCCCTTACATTTTTTTTTTTTGGGCGAAAAATTAAGTATCCCCAATCTTCTCGAAACTCTGGATTCTGATAGAGGGCACTGAGACTTACACCTGAGTGCAAAAATGGAGGCTCTAGACCCTTCCAGAGCTGAGATATCGAAACTCAAAATTTCGACCCGAAAAAAAAACGACAGTGTTACCCCTTACGTTTTTTTTTTTTGGGCGAAAAATTAAGTATCCACAATCTTCTCGAAACTCTGGATTCAGATAGAGGGCACTGAGACTTACCCCTGAGTGCAAAAATGGAGGCTTTAGACCCTTCCAGAGCTGAGATATCGAAACTCAAAATTTCGACCCAAAAAAAAAACGACAGTGTTACCCCTTACGTTTTTTTTTTTTTGGGGCGAAAAATTAAGTATCCCCAATCTTCTCGAAACTCTGGATTCTGATAGAGGGCACTGAGACTTACACCTGAGTGCAAAAATGGAGGCTCTAGACCCTTCCAGAGCTGAGATATCGAAACTCAAAATTTCGACCCGAAAAAAAAACGACAGTGTTACCCCTTACGTTTTTTTTTGGGGGGGGGCGAAAAATTAAGTATCCCCAATCTTCTCGAAACTCTGGATTCTGATAGAGGGCACTGAGACTTACACCTGAGTGCAAAAATGGAGGCTCTAGACCCTTCCAGAGCTGAGATATCGAAACTCAAAATTTCGACCCGAAAAAAAAACGACAGTGTTACCCCTTAGGTTTTTTTTTTTTTGGGCGAAAAATTAAGTATCCCCAATCTTCTCGAAACTCTGGATTCTGATAGAGGGCACTGAGACTTACACCTGAGTGCAAAAATGGAGGCTCTAGACCCTTCCAGAGCTGAGATATCAAAACTCAAAATTTCGACCCGAAAAAAAAACGACAGTGTTACCCCTTACGTTTTTTTTTTTTTGGGCGAAAAATTAAGTATCCCCAATCTTCTCGAAACTCTGGATTCAGATAGAGGGCACTGAGACTTACACCTGAGTGCAAAAATGGAGGCTCTAGACCCTTCCAGAGCTGAGATATCGAAACTCAAAATTTCGACCTGAAAAAAAAACGACAGTGTTACCCCTTACGTTTTTTTTGGGGGGGCGAAAAATTAAGTATCCCCAATCTTCTCGAAACTCTGGATTCTGATAGAGGGCACTGAGACTTACACCTGAGTGCAAAAATGGAGGCTCTAGACCCTTCCAGAGCTGAGATATCGAAACTCAAAATTTCGACCCGAAAAAAAAACGACAGTGTTACCCCTTACGTTTTTTTTTTTTTGGGCGAAAAATTAAGTATCCCCAATCTTCTCGAAACTCTGGATTCTGATAGAGGGCACTGAGACTTACACCTGAGTGCAAAAATGGAGGCTCTAGACCCTTCCAGAGCTGAGATATCGAAACTCAAAATTTCGACCCGAAAAAAAACCGACAGTGTTACCCCTTACGTTTTTTTTTTTGGCCGAAAAATTAAGTATCCCCAATCTTCTCGAAACTCTGGATTCTGATAGAGGGCACCGAGACTTACACCTGAGTGCAAAAATGGAGGCTCTAGACCCTTCCAGAGCTGAGATATCGAAACTCAACATTTCGACCCGAAAAAAAAACGACAGTGTTACCCCTTACGTTTTTTTTTTGGGGCGAAAAATTAAGTATCCACAATCTTCTCGAAACTCTGGATTCTGATAGAGGGCACTGAGACTTACACCTGAGTGCAAAAATGGAGGCTCTAGACCCTTCCAGAGCTGAGATATCGAAACTCAAAATTTCGACCCGAAAAAAAAACGACAGTGTTACCCCTTACGTTTTTTTTTTTGGGCGAAAAATTAAGTATCCCTAATCTTCTCGAAACTCTGGATTCTGATAGAGGGCACTGAGACTTACACCTGAGTGCAAAAATGGAGGCTCTAGACCCTTCCAGAGCTGAGATATCGAAACTCAAAATTTCGACCTGAAAAAAAAACGACAGTGTTACCCCTTACGTTTTTTTTGGGGGGGCGAAAAATTAAGTATCCCCAATCTTCTCGAAACTCTGGATTCTGATAGAGGGCACTGAGACTTACACCTGAGTGCAAAAATGGAGGCTCTAGACCCTTCCAGAGCTGAGATATCGAAACTCAAAATTTCGACCCGAAAAAAAAAACGACAGTGTTACCCCTTACGTTTTTTTTTTGGGCGAAAAATTAAGTATCCACAATCTTCTCGAAACTCTGGATTCTGATAGAGGGCACTGAGACTTACACCTGAGTGCAAAAATGGAGGCTCTAGACCCTTCCAGAGCTGAGATATCGAAACTCAAAATTTCGACCCGAAAAAAAAACGACAGTGTTACCCCTTACGTTTTTTTTTTTTTTTTTTGGCGAAAAATTAAGTATCCCCAATCTTCTCGAAACTCTGGATTCTGATATAGGGCACTGAGACTTACACCTGAGTGCAAAAATGGAGGCTCTAGACCCTTCCAGAGCTGAGATATCGAAACTCAAAATTTCGACCCGAAAAAAAAAACGACAGTGTTACCCCTTACGTTTTTTTTTTTGGGCGAAAAATTAAGTATCCCCAATCTTCTCGAAACTCTGGATTCAGATAGAGGGCACTGAGACTTACACCTGAGTGCAAAAATGGAGGCTCTAGACCCTTCCAGAGCTGAGATATCGAAACTCAAAATTTCGACCTGAAAAAAAAACGACAGTGTTACCCCTTACGTTTTTTTTGGGGGGGCGAAAAATTAAGTATCCCCAATCTTCTCGAAACTCTGGATTCTGATAGAGGGCACTGAGACTTACACCTGAGTGCAAAAATGGAGGCTCTAGACCCTTCCAGAGCTGAGATATCGAAACTCAAAATTTCGACCCGAAAAAAAAACGACAGTGTTACCCCTTACGTTTTTTTTTTGGGGGCGAAAAATTAAGTATCCCCAATCTTCTCGAAACTCTGGATTCAGATAGAGGGCACTGAGACTTACACCTGAGTGCAAAAATGGAGGCTCTAGACCCTTCCAGAGCTGAGATATCGAAACTCAAAATTTCGACCCGAAAAAAAAAACGACAGTGTTACCCCTTACGTTTTTTTTTTTTGGGGTGAAAAATTAAGTATCCCCAATCTTCTCGAAACTCTGGATTCTGATAGAGGGCACTAAGACTTACACCTGAGTGCAAAAATGGAGGCTCTAGACCCTTCCAGAGCTGAGATATCGAAACTCAAAATTTCGACCCGAAAAAAAAAACGACAGTGTTACCCCTTACGTTTTTTTTTTTTTTTGGGCGAAAAATTAAGTATCCCCAATCTTCTCGAAACTCTGGATTCAGATAGAGGGCACTGAGACTTACACCTGAGTGCAAAAATGGAGGCTCTAGACCCTTCCAGAGCTGAGATATCGAAACTCAAAATTTCGACCTGAAAAAAAAACGACAGTGTTACCCCTTACGTTTTTTTTGGGGGGGCGAAAAATTAAGTATCCCCAATCTTCTCGAAACTCTGGATTCTGATAGAGGGCACTGAGACTTACACCTGAGTGCAAAAATGGAGGCTCTAGACCCTTCCAGAGCTGAGATATCGAAACTCAAAATTTCGACCCGAAAAAAAAACGACAGTGTTACCCCTTACGTTTTTTTTTTTGGGCGAAAAATTAAGTATCCCCAATCTTCTCGAAACTCTGGATTCTGATAGAGGGCACTGAGACTTACACCTGAGTGCAAAAATGGAGGCTCTAGACCCTTCCAGAGCTGAGATATCGAAACTCAAAATTTCGACCCGAAAAAAAAAACGACAGTGTTACCCCTTACGTTTTTTTTTTTGGGGGGCGAAAAATTAAGTATCCCCAATCTTCTCGAAACTCTGGATTCTGATAGAGGGCACTGAGACTTACACCTGAGTGCAAAAATGGAGGCTCTAGACCCTTCCAGAGCTGAGATATCGAAACTCAAAATTTCGACCCGAAAAAAAACCGACAGTGTTACCCCTTACGTTTTTTTTTTTTGGGCGAAAAATTAAGTATCCCCAATCTTCTCGAAACTCTGGATTCTGATAGAGGGCACCGAGACTTACACCTGAGTGCAAAAATGGAGGCTCTAGACCCTTCCAGAGCTGAGATATCGAAACTCAACATTTCGACCCGAAAAAAAAAACGACAGTGTTACCCCTTACGTTTTTTTTTTTGGGCGAAAAATTAAGTATCCACAATCTTCTCGAAACTCTGGATTCTGATAGAGGGCACTGAGACTTACACCTGAGTGCAAAAATGGAGGCTCTAGACCCTTCCAGAGCTGAGATATCGAAACTCAAAATTTCGACCCGAAAAAAAAACGACAGTGTTACCCCTTACGTTTTTTTTTTTTGGCGAAAAATTAAGTATCCCCAATCTTCTCGAAACTCTGGATTCTGATATAGGGCACTGAGACTTACACCTGAGTGCAAAAATGGAGGCTCTAGACCCTTCCAGAGCTGAGATATCGAAACTCAAAATTTCGACCCGAAAAAAAAAACGACAGTGTTACCCCTTACGTTTTTTTTTTTTTGGGCGAAAAATTAAGTATCCCCAATCTTCTCGAAACTCTGGATTCAGATAGAGGGCACTGAGACTTACACCTGAGTGCAAAAATGGAGGCTCTAGACCCTTCCAGAGCTGAGATATCGAAACTCAAAATTTCGACCTGAAAAAAAAAACGACAGTGTTACCCCTTACGTTTTTTTGGGGGGGGGCGAAAAATTAAGTATCCCCAATCTTCTCGAAACTCTGGATTCTGATAGAGGGCACTGAGACTTACACCTGAGTGCAAAAATGGAGGCTCTAGACCCTTCCAGAGCTGAGATATCGAAACTCAAAATTTCGACCCGAAAAAAAAACGACAGTGTTACCCCTTACGTTTTTTTTTTTTGGGCGAAAAATTAAGTATCCCCAATCTTCTCGAAACTCTGGATTCTGATAGAGGGCACTAAGACTTACACCTGAGTGCAAAAATGGAGGCTCTAGACCCTTCCAGAGCTGAGATATCGAAACTCAAAATTTCGACCCAAAAAAAAAACGACAGTGTTACCCCTTACGTTTTTTTTTTTTTGGGCGAAAAATTAAGTATCCCCAATCTTCTCGAAACTCTGGATTCAGATAGAGGGCACTGAGACTTACCCCTGAGTGCAAAAATGGAGGCTTTAGACCCTTCCAGAGCTGAGATATCGAAACTCAAAATTTCGACCCCAAAAAAAACCGACAGTGTTACCCCTTACGTTTTTTTTTTTTTGGGGCGAAAAATTAAGTATCCCCAATCTTCTCGAAACTCTGGATTCAGATAGAGGGCACTGAGACTTACACCTGAGTGCAAAAATGGAGGCTCTAGACCCTTCCAGAGCTGAGATATCGAAACTCAAAATTTCGACCCGAAAAAAAAACGACAGTGTTACCCCTTACGTTTTTTTTTTTTTTGGGCGAAAAATTAAGTATCCCCAATCTTCTCGAAACTCTGGATTCTGATAGAGGGCACTGAGACTTACACCTGAGTGCAAAAATGGAGGCTCTAGACCCTTCCAGAGCTGAGATATCGAAACTCAAAATTTCGACCCGAAAAAAAAACGACAGTGTTACCCCTTACGTTTTTGTTTTTTTTGGCGAAAAATTAAGTATCCCCAATCTTCTCGAAACTCTGGATTCTGATATAGGGCACTGAGACTTACACCTGAGTGCAAAAATGGAGGCTCTAGACCCTTCCAGAGCTGAGATATCGAAACTCAAAATTTCGACCCGAAAAAAAAAACGACAGTGTTACCCCTTACGTTTTTTTTTTTTTGGGCGAAAAATTAAGTATCCCCAATCTTCTCGAAACTCTGGATTCAGATAGAGGGCACTGAGACTTACACCTGAGTGCAAAAATGGAGGCTCTAGACCCTTCCAGAGCTGAGATATCGAAACTCAAAATTTCGACCTGAAAAAAAAAACGACAGTGTTACCCCTTACGTTTTTTTGGGGGGGGCGAAAAATTAAGTATCCCCAATCTTCTCGAAACTCTGGATTCAGATAGAGGGCACTGAGACTTACACCTGAGTGCAAAAATGGAGGCTCTAGACCCTTCCAGAGCTGAGATATCGAAACTCAAAATTTCGACCTGAAAAAAAAAACGACAGTGTTACCCCTTACGTTTTTTTGGGGGGGGCGAAAAATTAAGTATCCCCAATCTTCTCGAAACTCTGGATCCCCAATCTTCTCGAAACTCTGAGACTTACACCTGAGTGCAAAAATGGAGGCTCTAGACCCTTCCAGAGCTGAGATATCGAAACTCAAAATTTCGACCCGAAAAAAAAACGACAGTGTTACCCCTTACGTTTTTTTTTTTTTGGCGAAAAATTAAGTATCCCCAATCTTCTCGAAACTCTGGATTCTGATATAGGGCACTGAGACTTACACCTGAGTGCAAAAATGGAGGCTCTAGACCCTTCCAGAGCTGAGATATCGAAACTCAAAATTTCGACCCGAAAAAAAAAACGACAGTGTTACCCCTTACGTTTTTTTTTTTTTGGCGAAAAATTAAGTATCCCCAATCTTCTCGAAACTCTGGATTCTGATATAGGGCACTGAGACTTACACCTGAGTGCAAAAATGGAGGCTCTAGACCCTTCCAGAGCTGAGATATCGAAACTCAAAATTTCGACCCGAAAAAAAAAACGACAGTGTTACCCCTTACGTTTTTTTGGGGGGGGGCGAAAAATTAAGTATCCCCAATCTTCTCGAAACTCTGGATTCTGATAGAGGGCACTGAGACTTACACCTGAGTGCAAAAATGGAGGCTCTAGACCCTTCCAGAGCTGAGATATCGAAACTCAAAATTTCGACCCGAAAAAAAAACGACAGTGTTACCCCTTACGTTTTTTTTTTTTGGGCGAAAAATTAAGTATCCCCAATCTTCTCGAAACTCTGGATTCTGATAGAGGGCACTAAGACTTACACCTGAGTGCAAAAATGGAGGCTCTAGACCCTTCCAGAGCTGAGATATCGAAACTCAAAATTTCGACCCAAAAAAAAAACGACAGTGTTACCCCTTACGTTTTTTTTTTTTTGGGCGAAAAATTAAGTATCCCCAATCTTCTCGAAACTCTGGATTCAGATAGAGGGCACTGAGACTTACCCCTGAGTGCAAAAATGGAGGCTTTAGACCCTTCCAGAGCTGAGATATCGAAACTCAAAATTTCGACCCCAAAAAAAACCGACAGTGTTACCCCTTACGTTTTTTTTTTTTTGGGGCGAAAAATTAAGTATCCCCAATCTTCTCGAAACTCTGGATTCAGATAGAGGGCACTGAGACTTACACCTGAGTGCAAAAATGGAGGCTCTAGACCCTTCCAGAGCTGAGATATCGAAACTCAAAATTTCGACCCGAAAAAAAAACGACAGTGTTACCCCTTACGTTTTTTTTTTTTTTGGGCGAAAAATTAAGTATCCCCAATCTTCTCGAAACTCTGGATTCTGATAGAGGGCACTGAGACTTACACCTGAGTGCAAAAATGGAGGCTCTAGACCCTTCCAGAGCTGAGATATCGAAACTCAAAATTTCGACCCGAAAAAAAAACGACAGTGTTACCCCTTACGTTTTTGTTTTTTTTGGCGAAAAATTAAGTATCCCCAATCTTCTCGAAACTCTGGATTCTGATATAGGGCACTGAGACTTACACCTGAGTGCAAAAATGGAGGCTCTAGACCCTTCCAGAGCTGAGATATCGAAACTCAAAATTTCGACCCGAAAAAAAAAACGACAGTGTTACCCCTTACGTTTTTTTTTTTTTGGGCGAAAAATTAAGTATCCCCAATCTTCTCGAAACTCTGGATTCAGATAGAGGGCACTGAGACTTACACCTGAGTGCAAAAATGGAGGCTCTAGACCCTTCCAGAGCTGAGATATCGAAACTCAAAATTTCGACCTGAAAAAAAAAACGACAGTGTTACCCCTTACGTTTTTTTGGGGGGGGCGAAAAATTAAGTATCCCCAATCTTCTCGAAACTCTGGATTCTGATAGAGGGCACTGAGACTTACACCTGAGTGCAAAAATGGAGGCTCTAGACCCTTCCAGAGCTGAGATATCGAAACTCAAAATTTCGACCCGAAAAAAAAACGACAGTGTTACCCCTTACGTTTTTTTTTTTTGGGCGAAAAATTAAGTATCCCCAATCTTCTCGAAACTCTGGATTCTGATAGAGGGCACTAAGACTTACACCTGAGTGCAAAAATGGAGGCTCTAGACCCTTCCAGAGCTGAGATATCGAAACTCAAAATTTCGACCCGAAAAAAAAACGACAGTGTTACCCCTTACGTTTTTTTTTTTGGGCGAAAAATTAAGTATCCCCAATCTTCTCGAAACTCTGGATTCTGATAGAGGGCACTGAGACTTACACCTGAGTGCAAAAATGGAGGCTCTAGACCCTTCCAGAGCTGAGATATCGAAACTCAAAATTTCGACCCAAAAAAAAAAACGACAGTGTTACCCCTTACGTTTTTTTTTTTGGGGGGCGAAAAATTAAGTATCCCCAATCTTCTCGAAACTCTGGATTCTGATAGAGGGCACTGAGACTTACACCTGAGTGCAAAAATGGAGGCTCTAGACCCTTCCAGAGCTGAGATATCGAAACTCAAAATTTCGACCCGAAAAAAAAACGACAGTGTTACCCCTTACGTTTTTTTTTTTTTTGGGCGAAAAATTAAGTATCCCCAATCTTCTCGAAACTCTGGATTCTGATAGAGGGCACTGAGACTTACACCTGAGTGCAAAAATGGAGGCTCTAGACCCTTCCAGAGCTGAGATATCGAAACTCAAAATTTCGACCCGAAAAAAAAACGACAGTGTTACCCCTTACGTTTTTTTTTTTTTTGGGCGAAAAATTAAGTATCCACAATCTTCTCGAAACTCTGGATTCTGATAGAGGGCACTGAGACTTACACCCGAGTGCAAAAATGGAGGCTCTAGACCCTTCCAGAGCTGAGATATCGAAACTCAAAATTTCGACTCGAAAAAAAAAACGACAGTGTTACCCCTTACGGTTTTTTTTTTTTTGGGCGAAAAATTAAGTATCCCCAATCTTTTCGAAACTCTGGATTCTGATATAGGGCACTGAGACTTACACCTGAGTGCAAAAATGGAGGCTCTAGACCCTTCCAGAGCTGAGATATCGGAACTCAAAATTTCGACCCGAAAAAAAAAAACGACAGTGTTACCCCTTACGTTTTTTTTTTTTGGGGGGCGAAAAATTAAGTATCCCCAATCTTCTCGAAACTCTGGATTCTGATAGAGGGCACTGAGACTTACACCTGAGTGCAAAAATGGAGGCTCTAGACCCTTCCAGAGCTGAGATATCGAAACTCAAAATTTGGACCCGAAAAAAAAAACGACAGTGTTACCCCTTACGTTTTTTTTGGGGGGGGGGGGGCGAAAAATTAAGTATCCCCAATCTTCTTGAAACTCTGGATTCTGATAGAGGGCCATGAGACAGAGGGTGCTTCTCAATATCCCTCCTCGTCTCCTCGCTCCTCCGTCCTCCCTCCTATGACCCGGAAACCGATCGAGCTCAGCCATCTTGAAGGACATCTCAATTCTCAATCTCAATTGCACCGTGAGGAGTCGAGGATCGAGGAGTGAGGAGGCTTCCTGAGGAGTCATGAGCGAGGATACACAGGTGCATCCTACGCGGAACTGTTATACTGACTAAACGTGACGCACGTGTCAATTCTCCTCCCCCTTCACATCAGTCACAATTATTTTAATTTATACTTTACCTTTGCAGTTTATATAAACCACACATCTCAGATATTTCAACAGTATAGTCTATCTTTATTATTATTTATTATGAGTTTATTAAATAACCAAACTTCAACAACATAAGGGCAGATCCTTTTAGCGCTGCTGATGACACTGTGGAGTGACGCTCGAGTGATCAAGTATTCCAATGTATATAAAAAAGCTTTTATTCGATTCCTCTGTCCTCCTTTCCTTTCCTCGCTTCCTTCCCTCACGTCCTACAGGGGGTGGAGCTGAGACGCAAGGAAAGGAAGCAAGGAAAGGAAACGAGGATGCACAAATAAGAAATGAGAAGCACCGTTAGACCTGAGAGCTCTGGAAGGGTCTAGAGCCTCCATTGTTGCAGAGATATCGAAACTCAAAATTTCGGCCAGAAAAAAAAACGACAGTGTTACCCCTTATGTTTTTTTTTTTGGGGGGCGAAAAATTAAGTATCCCCAATCTTCTCGAAACTCTGGATTCTGATAGAGGGCCATGAGATTTAGACCTGAGTGCAACAATGGAGGCTCTAGACCCTTCCAGAGCTGAGATATAGAAACCACAAGTATCTCATTAACTGTAAACTTCCCTCTGTAGGTGAGATAAAGCGGCAGCCTATGGTGAAAAGTATGCTTCACTTAATACTTTCTTTAATTTTGTGCCATCAGTAAACGTTTTTTGAGAGCCCACAATGTTTACACTGGAATAATAAAAAAATAATTTTAAAAAGTTTGTTAAAAAGTTCATTAATGAATAGAAGCAGAAAAAAATAATTAAGTATGGAAATGCAGGTTGGTTCACTAAACATTTCAGAGTCTGTAATAAAGACATACATATGTTTTGTTCTTCTAAAATGGTAGTTTTTATTTTATTTTCCAATATCCCATTTATTTATTTTTTTCTTAATAGGCTACTTTTCAGTTTTGTGCAATCATTGTATGTTTTTTGAGAGCCCAACATGTTTTCACTGGAATAATATTAAAAACACAGTAATGCCACAGTAATGTGTCTTTGTTTATGTTGTAAGTTCATTCATTAAAAGAAGCTGAGGAAATAATTGAATATGGATATGCAGGTTGATTTACTTAGCAAAGTCTGTAATAAAGACATACCTACATATATTTTCTTCTAAAATGGTACCTCTAATTCTCCAATATCCCATTGGTGGAAGTGCACGTCACATTTGGCCCTCGGATAGTGATGATAAAATATTTGTGGCCCTCACTATCATCAAAGTTGCCCATCCCTGCTCTAGACCCTTCCAGAGCTGAGATATTGAGATCCCACGTAGCATTTATGCCATTATAAAAATCTCAATATCTCAGCTCTGGAAGGGTCTAGAGCCTCAATTTTTGCACTCATGTCTAAGTCTCATGACCCTCTATCAGAATCCAGAGTTTCACATTGTGAGATTATATATATATATATATACTGTATATATAGTTTCAGCATATGCAGTCAAGTCCAGAAACAAAGTTGCAATTACGGTAAAATAAATATCAATTGCAAAAATTGCAATATCCAGATATAGTCCCAATTAGACATAAATCTGCTTTTATTATGGTGAGGCAGCTTTCATCAAATGCATTAAATATTAACCACAGTTTTACCAGGCAATCTCTTTAGAATCTTTATCATCATTTGCAGGAGCAACAGGTTCTTTAGCATTGGTCTGAATGTCAATTAGCAATGACAGCTGGCTGATGAGTCAACTATGACCAGGCTAACAGTGCTGAATGAAACCAAATCCAAGAGCATTGCCATTCTGCCAAAAGAAAGAACGTCTGTTTGAACCATATAAAAAGAGAAAGATTTGAGCCAAAACGCAAGTGGTTAAATTTTAATCTTCAAATAATCCCCAATAATAAATGAGCAATAAATTAAATTTATCTTCATTTTATTAAAAAAAAAGTAAGAAGTCCACAGTTTGTGTTTCCTTTGTACAGTACAAAATATTCAAATTAAACTCCCAAAGTTCAGAGCAAATAAAATTCTGGAAGTGGAGAAAAATTAGGAGTGGTATTGAAGGATGAAATTTGTGAAATTTCTGCTGCTCATCTCCATCGTTTCACCGCACCATACAGTTCATATGTGAAACGCTGCTCAATATGACATTGGGGCGAGCAGATGAATTCCAGCACCACATCTAATACATACACACACATACATACATACATACATACATACATACACACAGACTTCCATCCAACTTGTACAGACACCTCCACTATCCAGTAAGTCTTTAAGGAGTGCACACACATTCTGAGGGTGGGTGTTGTTAGTCCAAGAACTTGTCCTTTTGCAAAGCAGTGATGTCCAATGGAATTTCCAATATGGCATGAAATAAGATCCATTGGGCAGCAGAGCACACACCAAACCCAATCCCCCAACACTGTAATTTATATTATACTCAAACTAAATCTCCAGCTAAAGTAAAGGAATAGCTCCCCATCTTAATAGGTATTAACAAAAATATATTCTATGTGAACTGTAGCAGTCTCTGGGAACACACATGAACAAAATCCATCATGACAACAAATGAAAAAGCTAGAATAAATAAAATGCAAAACTCAAAATTTACAAGGAAGATATGCATGATGTTGAGATAATTATAATAACAATTTAGGCATCACAACATTTGAAATGTTCCATATGACTGTAAAACACATAACAGAGACTGGTACTTGGTCAAATATATATATATATAAAAAAGTCCTTATTCATTTGCACTTTAATTTTATACCACTTTTAAAATCTTAAAAAATATCTCTTGAAAAAGGAAAAGTACTCCCCTGGACGTGACATTGAAAATATTACTCGTGGTTTGTTCTCTGAGGCTGAGAATCAATCCTCTCTTTGTACACAACTGGCAAAAGAAAAAAAAAAAACATCGCATACTTATTTGTGTCGAATATTTGCTATCTCTCATAGGAGGGTCCATCTTCAAAGCAAGTATCTTTGCAGTATAAAAAAGCTAACACTGTCTCTGGTGAGGTTTTGTAAATTTCATAATAACTATATGATGTCTAAAGGGTTAAATTCATGTTAATGCCAAGGTCCTGGTTACTAGGTGGAAGCATATCATTAGCTCCAGGTCCATGGAGTCCTGCCATGCCACTGAGCTGAGACAGCATGGCATTCTGATCTGCACCAAATCCGCCTGGGTCTTTAGAGTTGTGCTGAGGCTGTTGGGGAGGTGGAACCATGCCTGAGTGATGCTGTTGAAGGTGGCTGGGATGCGGTGAACCCGTTTGGGTCTGAGGCGAGATGTGGTGGGGTGAGGGCTGTGGTTGCAGGCGCGGGGACGGACTTGAGTGAGGTGGCTGGGACTGGGGTCGTGGCGAGGGCTGAGGGGAACAAACCTGGTTGCTAAGGGAGGATGAGAGCTGTTGGCCCTGCAAATGGGACGACTGAGACATCTGTTGCTGCGGGCTCATGGGGTTGTTCTGTTGTGCCGGTGAGGTGCCACTGAGATGATGTTGCTGCGCCTGAAGCAGACGCTGATGCAAGGCCTGTTGCAATAATGCCTGTGATGTCTGAAGACCAGGACCTCCTTGTATGGGCTGTGGACCTCCTCCGGGCCCCATGTCGGCACCCTGTGATGACGCATTCTGCTGCTGTTGCATCTGTAGCTGGTGTTGCTGTGCAAGCCTCTGTTGCAAGGCAGCTGCAGCTTGCTGTTGTGTAGGGTTTCCTGGAAAATTCTGCGGCTGGCCAGGTTGCACCCCCTGTAGTGGTTGGCCTCCTTGCATGTTACCCTGCTGACCCATGTACCCTTGCTGCTGTTGAAATGTGGCATGGTTGCTCATTTGATGCTGTTGCTGTTGTTGCTGTTGTTGTTGCTGCTGCTGCTGCTGCTGCTGCTGAAACTGTAGTTGCTGTTGCCTTCTCATGACCATATCTCTGAACTGTGGATTTATGTTGGCCATGTTTGGAGCCCCTTGGCCCTGAATACCTTGTTGTTGCTGTTGTTGTTGCTGCTGCTGTAAGGCAGTGACTTGCTGCTGCTGTTGCAATAGCGGACGCTGTTGCATTTGCTGCTGCTGTTGCAATAGCGGACGCTGTTGCATTTGCTGCTGCTGTTGCAATAGCGGGCGTTGTTGCATTTGCTGCTGTTGCATTTGCTGCTGTTGCAATAGCGGGCGCTGTTGCATTTGCTGCTGCTGCTGTTGGATCTGAGAAAGTTGAGTCTGCATGTTAACACTCTGTCCAAGGTGCATGCCAGACTGGGCCACCCCAGCTTGGACACCCACTGGTTGACCTCCCATAGGTCCTGGTCCGCCCTGTGGTCCAGCAGGGCCACCTGTACCTCCTTTATACTTGTGAACCCGTTGCTTGATAAACGCTGCCATTAGTTGTGGGCTAGACCGTAGAATGTTGAGAACTTGCTGCTGCTGTAGGGGAGAGCTTGGAGATCGCAGGGTCCGCAAAAGTTCCTGCAGGGCTCCCTGGGGCAGATTCCCAGCTGCTGCCCCGCTTGCTACGCCACTCTGCAGACCAGCCTGCACCATACTCATCAAGGCATTTCGATTAGGTATTTGGGGTACTTGCTGTTGTTGCATTTGTTGTGGTTGTTGCTGCTGTGGTTGAGGCTGCATTGTAACCATTCCCGGCTGAGCCATCATGGAAGGTCTCTGCTGGGCTGACATACTCTGCCCTGCCCACTGTTGCTGCTGAGGCTGAAGTGGTGGGTTCATTCTCGGCTGCTGTAGATGCATTTGTGGTGGCATCTGACCTTGCGCACCTGCCTGTTGAGGCTGCTGCTGCTGCATGGGTCCAGATCCCACCATCATTCCCTGAGGTCCTTGCTGCTGCTCCATCTGCACCCTGTTCACTGATGTTTGTGCCTGCGGGGCTAACCCTTGTGGCCCTACCATGCCTATACCAGGGTGGGCTACTCCCATTTGTCCCTGTGGCTGTTGGTGCTGTGGCATCATGCCAGCTTGCGCAGCCTGTCTCTGTAGCAACTGAACCTGTGCCATCTTTCGCTGTGCATCTGCCACTTGCTGAATCTTCATGGCTATCTCCACAGCTGCAGGCGGAGGACCTGAAGGTTGCTGTTGCTGGGACATAGGTGCTGTGCCTGGGTTGCTAGGGAGTTGTGGAGGAGTCGCATGGCCAAGGCCTGGTTTACCCTGGGACTGTGGATTTGGAGAGGGACCTGTGGAATGGGGACCATATTGATTGTGTGGATGCGGGACTTGCCCCAAAGATTGCTGAGGAACCATTTGGTGCTGTGGTGAGGTCATCATCCCGCCTGCACCTGGCATCTGCTGATACTGGTGGTGGACTGGATGCTGAGGAGGATGCTGGGGAGCTCCAGCTTGGACTCCCCCTACACCAGGCTGGGGCAGAGACGTAAGATTCGGTGTTAGTTGCGTGGGTGTCTGAGGCGTTGCAGGCTGTGTACCGACCGATGTTGGTGTGCTAGGACCTGTGGCCCCGTTGTTGCCGGGTGATGGAAGACCTCCAGGCGGCCCACCTCCACATGGTGGTGGCTGCCCAACTCGCTGCATGGTGGCCATACGTCTACGCAGCATTTGCGCTTGCTGCAGCCTGTGTTGCAACTGCTGCTGACGAAGCTTGTGCTTGATGTTGAGACAAAAGGGCACAGGGCACTTGTTTTCCTGGCAGTGCTTGGCATGATAGCAACATAGTGCAATGAGTTGCTTACAGATGGGACAGCCACCATTGGTCTTGCGCTTGCAGCCCTTGGTGTGTTGCACCACTCTCTTCATCTTCTGGCAAGATGGCAGAGAGCAATTAGCATTGCGACACTGGCATGCATGCACCAGCGACTGAATGCAGCGCTGGATGCTGAGACGACGCGAGTCACCAGGGTTCTGAGTGGAAGCTGCAGCTTGGTTGTTGCTCTCATCATCAAGACCTAGTCCAAGTTTCTCCATCTTATGTTCATGACCCTTGGTGTTGTAGCAAGTGATGCAAAGGTCATAATCCTATAAAAGGTAAAAAAGGATAGTTAAAAAATGTGCAGTGTGCAGTTTATGTTCAAGTCCCTTAATTAAGTATTTTTTTTAAAGCTACACTGTGTGATTTTTACCCCCATCTAGCGGTGAAAAGGTATAGGACCATCCAGTGAATATTAGTTTCTGTTCCTCTCAATTCCGATTTCGTTTTAACTCCTACGGTGGCCAATGTGGTCCAAGATTAACATGGCTTCCAGTTCGACCTCACCCATGAGTGTTAACTCAAATGTAAACGCAAAAGGCGAAGCTTGAATTAATGGGTATTTCCCTCTTTGGCTAATGTACTTTCAAGATGGAGGGGCAATAGGGCGACCGACATTAGAACCCCTTACCCGTATGTATTTTCAATGGCATATTCTACACTCACTAGAATACTTTATTACTTGAACGAAGTAAATATACATTAATGAGCACATATATTTTTGAAAGAACTAAGTGTTTTTAGCTAAGAATAAACTAAAAGAGTTACACAGTGTAGCTTTAAACCTCTTCACTGACAAAGTACAATCCCACCTGACATTTCTTACCTCACAAACAGTGCAGTGGAAGCGTGTCTCGACGTGGTGCTTGCATTCATTGCACGTGTAGACAAAGCGGTCCTGACTCTGATTGTGCAGTTCTACTAGCATACACATGGTGCTCCATTTGCCCCGCCTCAGCGAGCTGAATTCAAGGTGCTTGTCTCGTGCAATTGTTAGGAAAGCGTCTCGTCCGTCCATCAGATCACAGGCCATCAGGGGGTCAGGGTCCAAAATGGGCGGAAGGGAATTGGCAGAAGGGCCAGCAATTAGACGAATAACAAAGAAAACCTTGAAATTAAGCAGAGTGTTGATATTTGTGAGTTTGGCCCAAACATGTAAACATGTCAAATGCTTCAAATGTTTGTCGGAGCTACATACCTCTTTGTGTTTCTCCATTGTGGCATAGAGTTTTTGGGATAGATCATTAGAGACATTTGGCATGCCTGGTTTCTTTTTATTGGATCGGCTCAAGCTGCCTTTGTTTTTGCTAGTCTTCTTGCTGTTCTTTTTTTTGGCATTCTTGCTGTCTCCATTGGTTGCCTGGATGGTCAAAAGAGATTAATTATAAGCATTATAACAGTTAAGTTTTAAGAATAAATAGTAAGTCTTTAAGCAGCTGCACTAGAATGAACTATCAACTAGTCAAAGCAAGTGAGAACAGTAGCTGGCTAAAAACCCCAAAGGATGTGCTCAGTTCTCTCAGTTTCAAAGATGTACTTTAAAAATTACTTAGTTTGTTGATGGTAGAAATGTTATGCCCAACAAATATTTTCCTTTGACCAAATATGTAACCAGTACCCAAGTGCCAATTACTTACATCAATGCTTTCACTGGAGGTGTTGTTCTCCTCTCTCTTCCGTTCTTCCTCCTCCTGTTCCAGCTCTTTAATACTTTCCTCCAACACATTAGGCCAGAAATCACCTTCAAAATATGGGAGCTCCTTCGCACTGGTCAGACGATCCTCTGTTGCCTGCTTGAAAATGTCCTAGATGAGGAGAAGCATGCAATAATTAGTAAATGACTAGAAGTACCAAGGAAAAGACTATTGTGCAGTATGCTGACTGTTACAGTAGTGTAAACTTCTTTTATTTCAATCAGAAGTACAGTACCTTGTAGTCGTGTACAATTCTCTCAGCAACTGCTTTGTCAAGCATTTTCTTGTACCACTCTTGTAAACGTTTAGGTTTGGGAATCTTCTGATCCGATGGGTGGCAGTGGAAGATGTAGTCGTCACCCTCGCTTGGTGGGCAAGCCCAGATGTGGCCAGTGACAAACCCCATTTTTTTAACATACTCCAAGTATCCAATGAGGATCTCATGATAGACTCCAGTTCTCAGGTGACGGGGTTGGAAAAAGTGCACACTGTCTAGATAGGAGATGTACACACGTCTGCATGGAAAGAGAGAGAAAGAAAGAGGATATCGATCGCAAAGTTACTTGAGTTTCTCAGACCCCTTTGTAATGCCATCCGTGTGCACATGAGAGAAGATTCGGTGTGCGCCTATGCGTCTTTGTTTTTTTTTTAACCTTTGATTGGGCTGAGGGCAGTCGGAGCCGTATTCTTGCACGTGCATTCCAAAGAAGCAGACATCTGTTCCATCAATATCTTCAAATGCAAACAGAGCTTTCGTCCTGTACGGGAAAGACTCTGACATCTCGCCACTATCAACAAACCTGTAATAGAAAGACGGTACGTTTTAGATCTTTTCATGGTGACCATTAAAAAGATAATTTCTGAAAAAGACACTACCATAAAGGAATGAGGTCTCTGGAATTTTTAATTAAGCAAGCATGAATATTTACAATTTTTTACAGTTACTGAATCAAAGATCTATTAATTCACTTTCTATCAATATACTATTCAAACTCGGGCATTGCAATGTTGTTTTTTCATCTGCCTAAAGGCCTTTAGTTTAGAAGTGATTTGAGGAAGTCAAAGCATTCTGAAGTCATTCAGTTTTAATGATGGCAATGCAAGGTAGTTGTGTCCAAGTTAAAATCAGTAAAAAAAAAGAAAAGAGTGCAACAGTGACCTGCCTCCGCTGAGACATTTGAGTGCAAGCAAAGATGTTAAACTTTAGTATGGAAAATTGTGGGCATTACAATAGTATGATTCATGCACTGAAAGTCGGTAAATGTTTTCATGATTCAGTGCTTTCCCCTCAAACTGATTTCTTGTCAAAACAAACTTTTTTTTCTTTCTTTTTTTACAGGCAAGAGTTACACCTTTGACAAAATTTTCAAAAGCTATTGCAGTCCAATAACGTTCAAAGATGAAGAGCTGTTATTGTTAACTAAAAAACATGTTCTGTTAATTCAAATAAAGCTGAAACAAATTTAAAAATGAAAAAAATAAAATAATTCAACTTAAATATTACCTCAAATAAACAAATAAAAATAAATAAGAAATATTACTAAATCAAATAAAATGAAGAAAAAAAGAGCTAAATAAAATGACTAAAAACTCAACTAAAATGTAAAATCTAAAACTAATACTAAAAGCCAATTCAAAATATTAATAAATAGAATAACAGTACAAAGATTATACTAAAATAACACTGGTTAGGGCATTCAGTAGAATAAATACCTACTACAACCAACAACACAGCAACTTGATGACCTTCAATGACAAAATCATTGAGTGAACAAGTGTATTGATGCAAGTAAGGTTATGGAACATTGTCGTGTTTCATAATAATCACACGTATAATACAAAATCACATTAAATAAAACAAACAGTTCCAAATTCAAAAACCTTAAAAGAAACAACATAAAACTCTGCACTGTCCCTCACCTGGACTTCATGCCAGGTTTGACCTCCACAACTTTATCAGAGACGTGGACCACACGGATGGTGACATCACCAGCTTCTGGATGAGCATGACGCTTCAGATAGTCGTTCACTCGTGTCTCCAGGTAGTTACCAAGCTTTGTCTGAGGAAGCCCTGGGATAAAGAGAAAGTAGAGCAGGGAGTTTAAAATAACACAAATACAGCATTTTATAGTACAGCATGAAAATGTATTGCAAATTTTTAAAGCTGCCACTTACTCTTTGCACAGTATTTATTCTCCTTCCTTGTCGCATTGGCTTTTTTCAGACAGCCTCCACAAACAAACCTGAATGGATGGGATTAAGGGAGAGAGGGACATTTGAAAACGTGTGAGATCTCCGGTTATGCTGTTATGTTCTTTTGCTTTATACATAAATGACTTTATATTAAGTTTAAAAAAAAATGTTTTTTTGAAAGCCTTACAATTCTCTGACCATTTGTTTGTTTCTTTTAGCCCTACTTTGAAGTAGAAAGCGTCAAATAAAAGTAGCTCACCCTGTTGGCCAAATTGTTTCATTGTGCAGAACGCATATCTGATGCATTTTTCGACCACATTCGCCACATTCCATCAGTCTGAGGAAGAGGAGCGGAAAAGGTCAGACGATGACAACAACAAATCCACACCGTGACTACAAGCAAACTTGAGTTGAGACATTCGGAGCGAGCAAATATGTAAAAAAGCAAACATACAGTTCGGGGTCGAGGGTGTCATTCTTTTTCCTTTGAAACTGATCTTTATTGATGGACCTGAGAAGATAAAACGAGAGACAGAGAAGAGGAGGCCGCCCAATCGAGTGGGTCATGAGAATCACACAGTATGAGATGCTGAGGAATAATAACATCATGGCAATAGCAATGAAGCAGGAGATCGACACACAAACTTGTAGATGGGTTACTCACGTTTGAGGCTGGGTTGGATCGTCCCCCAGGGATACCGTCTCCCCCTGGATTTCGTTGAAACACTTCTCACAGAAGTGGTACCTGTCAGCAAGAAGCCCATATTTGGGTGAACTAGACCGTTCGCCAAGAGCACAGCCAATCACAGTGAGGGCACGTGGAAGCAGGCACCAATCAGGGCAGGGCAGGCCAGGAGACAGGCACACACAGGAGAAGGCAGGTTCGTCGCCAGGAGCAGCCAATCATGAAGCAGGGATTTTGTGTGGGCAGATTGATTGATTGGTTGCGTGTAAATTTCGGAGCGGATGATTGGTCACATCAAAGCAGGCCAATGCAGACATCAAAAGCGTTAAAAAGGGAGGGAGAGAAAGGGGGGAGGAGGAGGGCAGAATGAATATTTTAAAAAAGTGTGAGAAACAAAACCGTTATGAGGGACAAAGAGCTAAGTGTTGGACAGGTGGAGGGGTGGATCGGACGTAAAAGAAGTAAATGAAACCAAAAGAGAGAGAGATAGAGAGAGAGAGAGCAGGAAGCCGAGGCAAAGCATAGACGGTCTTCCCTCAAGTCCACTGAGCTCCAAAACAACCGTGACGCCCAGAGGAGCGAGGGACAACAATGGACAGAGTGAATGAGAAGAATGAGAACAGGAGCAACAGAGACCCATCATCCTTCCTGTGCATTTTAAAGAGGGTCTCAAGATTCATTACCAAAACAAAATGTGTGACAGATGAACAGTTAGTACACCCTGAGGTTGGCAGCATGAACTCTTCTGAAAGAACTCCTAGCCATTTTTCTTTTTTTAGAAATGTAAGTAGTATACTTTGTGTCAATCTCAAAAAAACATAGAGTTCACATGACGCCATAAAAATCACTATAAAGGATATTTCGCATAAAGACCATTGAGATTTGACATGATCATCATACGAATTAATTTATTTAAATGCAGCATTAAAGGCAATGCAATTACAAAATAACGTGTTGTTACATTACAGCCTTTCATTTTTCATATAACAATATTGTGCACCGTTTTAATAACAAATCCAAATGTAATAATTTAATGTTAATTAACCTTTTTTATTATTACTAAAATATAAAACAAATAGAAGCTTACACTTCCAATGTTTTACTATTTACCATTTATGTCATAACCTTTTCTTTAATTATCAAAATAATATAACACAAATTAATGTTGTTATATTACATCCTTTTATTATTTATATGATATAATAAAGTAAAAGCTTAACATAACAATGTAATTGGTTATAATATAATATTTTCAATGTTGTACTAAAAAGAATGAAATATATAGCAAAAATTAATTTTATGTTAAATGATATTATTTTGATTTTTATCATCACTACAACATTAAAAATGTTACAATATAAACTTTTATTTTCAATGTTTTAATAATAATGCTTGTATTATCAATGTTGCCTTTGTGGATTTAAAATAACAAATTTTAAATCCATTAAAATCTGCGTAAAGCTAACAATAATATCAATAATTAATAAAATCAGCATATCGATTTTATGCTGACTTAATACTACTGTAGCATTAACATACATTAGTAATTTTTTTATACGAGAGTGAGCTTTATATTAACTCTAAAGTAGCCAAATTAATACAAAAACGTATATTTGTTTAGAAAGATACTAACTGAAAAACTGTTAATCGCCTGGCAAAGACTAAGATGATGCAAGTCAGAAAATAGGCAACGATTTTCACTAATGCATCAGAAGAAGTGCATCCTTCTTATTAGCACTTTGTTTTTTGTTCATAGCTACCAAATGAGGTAATCAACACAAATACTTGCCAACACACCTGCCAATAAAAGTTAACTACAAGAACATCAACGAAAACCTCAAAACAATTGGAGACAAAAATGCAGACCCTCTTTAAAATGGCCATTTAAAATCAGAAAAAGAGCAGAGATGTAAAATGTGGTCTATTTTGCCACCGAAAGTCAAATCAAGAGGCCTGAAATTCAACAACACCCTGATGTGGGAAATATGTGCTCACAGCAGAACAGCATTTACATTTTCACAAAGCACACCACTTTAAAAATGCTCACCTGAATCTTTTAACATACAAAAACACAACGTTTATCAAATCTTTATGTGTGCGCGTGTTAAAATCTATTAAAGTGTTATTAACCCAATAGATTTTATAACACTTCCTTCAAGCGCTAGGCTGCTTCACATGAAATTAAAAGATTTTAGGCTGAAATGCAAATGATATGCCTGATGAGGTCAGTAAATTACCCATCAGGCCACATTCTGCAAGAACTATTCTTGTGAATATAATAACTTGCTTCATTTTGACAATTATAGACCCAATTTAAGTCACTTTGAACTTTCAAGTGGTTGTTATTATTACTGTAATGTAATTGAGAACTCAATATTTGAATGGCTATACTGCATAGTATTAAGAAAAGGGTGTGAGTGATTACGCGTGTCGTGTGAATATAGTGTATAGTGTGTATAATACTGACCTGTTCTGGTAACTGAAGTAGGCAGCGTCTCGGGGGATGGTGCACAGCTGTTTGCCATAGCAGCATAGAGTTTGAGGAGAAAACTCCAACTGAGAGACGGAAAAAAGAGGGATAAAGGGGTTCAAAGAAAGAGAAAGGGAGTTGCAATATTTGGGGTTGGGGTTGCAATATTCCATTATTTTTGGTCCGATAATGATATTAAAGCAATAAACCATAATCCACCTCATGATGTGCCAAACACCACAACTTAGCCGTGGTAAAAACACTGTAATAAGTTGCATAATGTTGTACATAATAAATGTCATCTTTTGTCAATTGTTCTATTTAATAAAAATATTAAAAACAAAAGTGTATAATGATTAAAATAGTACCAATTTATAATAATATAGTACATATTTAACATACATTTCTTGCTGGTAGAATCATTGTATGTTAATTAATAATAATAATATAGGTCTATTATTAAATAAGCTTGTATTATATGATGGTGTATTATCGTATTAATAAGAATAGTAAGTATTTATAATCATATAATAATGCATTTTTAACATACATTTTTGGTAAGTGTTTACTAAACTGCTTGCTGGAAGAATCACTGTATATTTCATAATAATAATAATAAGTTATATTATTAAATTTGGTATTAAAGAGTGGTAGATTACATTCTAATGATAATAATAATCATTTAACATACATTTAATGCATTGCAATTTTGCTTGCTGGAAGAATTACTGTTAATAATAATAATAATAAAACAACAATACTACTAATTATAGTTATCTTTTTAAGTTTGGTATAATAGGGTAGTATATTATAATTCATATTAATAAATAACAATAGTAAGTATTTATAATAATATAATGATGCATTCAAGGCAAATATTAACTTGCTGGAAGAATAATTTTATATTTCATAGTAATAATTAATTATGACATTTCTGTATTAAATGGTAGTATATTACAATACTTAATTGTTATTGTAATATACTTACATTATTAATGATAATAAGCATTTAGCATACATTTAATGCATTGCAAGTTTGCTTGCTGGTTGAATTACTATAATAATAATAAAACAATGATACTACAAATGATAGTTGGATAGTACCAAACATATTCAATAATGTTTGTATAGTATTATTATTATTCTTAATTACTACTACTACTAATAATAAGAGTAAAGATAATTATTATTAGCATGCACACACACACACGGCTCTCACCTTCCTTCCACAGCAGTACCCCATTTCTTGCATAACAGGGTCTATTTCCTGTTCAAACACCTCGGCCAGTTTGGAGCAGTATTTATACACCCGTGACGTCTTCCTGTTATACAGCCAGGCGTTATTGAACATCAGCCACACGTCGTCCACGTACTGCCAGGGCTCCTGGTACTGACCCGTGTCCAGCTTACGCTTGATAGTGGACAAGTCCATTGGGTTTTTCACTATGTCAAAGTAGTCCTGGAGGACGGAGTCCAGATCGCAGTAAAGCAGCATGAAGGATGAAGGCCATCATTGTCATTATCATCATGAGATGAAATCAAGTTCCAGTCAGACGGAGCGATGGATGGTGGCCCGGCGGGTTGAGAATCAGGGGGAGAGAAGAGGGTGCAGGGGGACAATGTTGAGCGCTGTAGAAGAGGTTCACATGCACAAACAGAGAAAAACGTAACAGACTCCCACTGCCTCACTCAAATCTGTACCCTATTTATCTCCCGTTCTCCCACATACACACACACACACACAGAAAAACACACAAATCTGGGCCAGCGATGGCAGAAGAACTGGGGTGGGCAAAGATATCTGAACATAATATCATCCGATAGTAGTTTGAATCGCAAGAAGTGCCTAGAAAATTATAGTTTGTGTAAAGAAAATTAAACACATTTTTAAGACTTAAAGGAGAACTCCGGCGCAAAATGAACCTTTGGTCTAATAACACATTGGTAACTAGTCAACCGTTCTCTGAGATTTGTTTTCATGATAATCGAATGTAAAAACTGTTTAGCGTATAACGCCAGTATATGGGGGCATTTAATAAGTAAAAAGAAATCGCTAGTTTATACCACTAACAAGGCTCAAAATAGCCCCACAGTAACATAATGAGGGACCCTGCGTGCAAAACGAAGCATTGAGAACTTCGTAAGTGTACAGACCGTTTAATAAGAAAATATTTTATAAAGACAGTCCACTTCATGTATACAGGCAGGAACCATGTTTGGAAAACAGTCTCGATAAGTCGAACCACGAACGACGTGCCAAGTGAGCTGAACTGTATGAATGGCGTTCGGGGTTCGACTTTGAGACTGTTTTCCAAAGATGGCTCCTGCCTGTATACGAGTAGTGGAGTTCTCAATGCTTCGTTTTGCATGTATGGACCCTCATTATGTTACTGTGGGGCTATTTTGAGCCATGTTAGTGGTATTAACTAGCGATTTCATTTTACTTACTAACTGCCCCCATATACTAGTGTTACACACTAAGGTTTTTAGAGATAAAAGTCTTTGATTATCATGAATATATATATATATATATATTATTTGTATTGATATAGATTAAAAAAATGAAGACAGATGTGTTTAATTGTCACAATAAATAAACTGTCCCAAAAATAAACTTTATGCTAAATATAATGTATTGTTTTTCTTTTGATTTTGGGGTGAATATGATCCAGGCATTACTTCATGAGATTCACCCTGTAACCATGAGGAATGTCGTCACTCTGTCGTCATGTTTAGATTAAAGAAAAATATTTAAGTTTAGTGTATTCATTTCACATCTGGAGGACGGCCTGCATGAAAAATGAATCCATTTCGCCAAACAAACAGGCTTTCTAGGGGGTGATGTTGGCAGGGTTAGCGTTTAGGGTACAGTAAGCTGAGGTGAGAACAAGCGAGGTGATATCGTCACAGACACATTAAATTACATTAGCGCAGCTATGAGCATTTACACGACAAAGCACAGCAGGACTCCTTTCTTTACAGTCAGACAGCATCAAAGATAGCATAAAAATACATTCCTTCAAGGTGTCGACCCCACCGTATTCAGGTTGTGTGCCACAAAGAGGATTTTTTTTTAAATTATTGAGTATTGACTTATGATGCTAATAAAAAAGAGTTTTACAGCAATTTACTTTGAGGTTTTGGTTCATTCAAAAGATCTCTGCAGGGTTCCTGTAACCACCAGCAGCATCTGACATGTTGCCATATCTATTAAAATATGGAAATTGCAGTGTTTACAATAGTCAGCTGATCTATGCCCACATAATCAAACGAGTCCTTCAAACTGACGCGACGGGGGCGACACCAATGCCAGGACAAACAGGTGTTTCAAACAAACATACATCAACAAACACTGATCTGATACCAGTGAAGAGAGTGAATAAACCTAGAATCATTAGATGTACCTTGAAGTTACACATGAACATTGAATTATTTTATCTTCAGGGTTCCCACACCTTTTGACCAATTAATGTCTGACTTTTTTTAGTTGTTTGTGATAACTGGATGAGGATTTCTACTTTGTATTTGGGTGGTTTTGGTGATATATGGCAGTGGTGGAATGGCTAAAGCAGGATTGTGCCAAAAGTTCAATTTTTAGGTCACACATTACTCTCTTTGTCAATAATGTTTGCTTGTCATACCTTAAATGGAGCCAGTGCATCATTTTATCAAATCACTGCTAAAGCAGCAAAATAAACAGAATAGCAGGAAACTCATTTTCAGTCAACTGATCCCATCATGCAACACATGACATGGCTATTTAACACAAATGAAAGCCAATAAGGGTTATGCTGAGCACCCAGCGTTCGAACTGGAAAACGCGTATAAGCATTCCCGGTTTGCAGTGGTTAGGTGATATCTGAGGTAACTTAAAGGATTAGTTCAACTCAAAAGGAAAATTTCCTGATAACTTACTCACCCCAATGCCATCCAAGATGTTCATGTCTTTCTTTCTTCAGTGGAAAAGAAATGTAATGTTTTTGAGGAAAACGATTAAGGATTTTTCTCCACATAATGGACTTCAATCAACATGTTGCAGTTTAAAAGGGCTATTCCCAGCTGAGGAATAGGGTCTTATCTAGCGAAACGATCGTTCATATTCTAAAATAAATAAATAAATAAATAAATAAATAAATGTATACTTTTTGTAACCACAATTGTTCATCTTGTGCTGGTCTGACATTACGTCATCACGTTGAAAACGTCTCGAAATAATTTTTTTTTTTTAAAGGAGTAGTTCACTTTAAAAAAAGCTTTTGCTGATTATTTACCCTTTGAAGCTGCACTGAAACTCTTTGGACCTTGAACCGTTTGGTTCCCAATGAAGTGCATTATATGGAGAAAATCCTGGAATGATTTCATCAAAAAACTTAATTTCTTTTCGACTGAAGAAAGAAAGACATGGATATCTTGGATGACATGGGGGTGAGTAAATTATCTGCAAAAGTTTATTTTAAAGTGAACCACATCTTTAAATTATAAATTAAAACAAAGATGTCGGATGATTTTGAAGTTGGATGAGAAACTTTCGCCGTTTCCTGCCTTTTTGAACCGAAATACACAGGACAGATAACTTAGATAGATGACGTTACGCGTGACGTTTCCACCGTGATGTCATAATGCCTGGCGTGTCGCATACGGCACAACATGAACAACTGTGGTTAAAAATTATGTAAATGTTTATTATTTTTAGAATATGAACGATCGTTTCGCTGGATAAGACCCTATTCCTCAGCTGTGATCGTGCAGAGCCTTAGAAGCACTTCAAAGCTGTTTAAACTGCATTGATTTGGACTTCAACATGTTGACTGAAGTCCATTATGTGGAGAAAAATCCTTAAACGTTTTCCTCAAAAACATTACATTTCTTTTCCACTGAAGAAAGAAAGACATAAACATATTGGATGGCATTGGGGTGAGTAAATTATCAGGAAATGTTCATTTTGAGTTGAACTAATCCTTTAAGTTACCTCAGAGATCACCTAACCACTGCAAACCGGGAATGCTATTTATACACCTGTTTTCCAGTTCGAATGCTGGGCGCTCGGCATAACCGCTTTCGTACTTGATCAGTGTATAAATTTTAATCTGCTATGCTGGTTGTAGCCAAAAAATAAATAAAAAAATTGGCCATAACTCTGGGGATTGATGGTAGACTTAGGCTTTTATGTGGCAAAATAAAACAAATGTGATGGTTTAAAGCTCAGGTTAAAATAATGAGCTATATGGAGTTTAAGCAGATGACAGCAAAAACTATAATAAACGAACAAAGACAATAAGGCCAGCACAGGTTATGAGATCATTCAGAGCGGTTCCATTTTGTTGGTGCCAAAAAAAAAAAACGGCAAGACTTATTGCCAATTTGAGCAATAAGATTCAAAACAAGGAGTTCAAAGTGGCAGTTCATTTTCACCGTTTCACATCTACATAACTTTCCTAAGTTATTAAGTAAATTGCTTAAATAAAACAAAATTAAAATTCTGTAATATCATATATACGTTTTCCAAACTTCATGTCAGCCACTGGTTCAGGTTCAAACAAAGTTGTCCAGTTGGACTGGTCAAAAAAAATGGCACATTAATCTAAAATTTCAGCTAAATCCTCCGAACGTGTCTTTTACGCGATGAAGATGCATCAACCGCAAGAACAGATGTTCATAGTCTGCGCTGCCTTATTTTCACTTTACTTTTCAGACAGAAACGCTACAAAAGCAAGCTTGCAACGTCTCTCTCACGTCCACACACACACACACAAGACACAACAGCAGGCAGAAGAGGAAGAGAGGGGTACAAAAAAGAAAGAAAGAAAAAGTAATGAAACTAGAACTGAAAAGTGCTAGGTTGTTTGTAGCATAATGCGTGCCAGCGCAGGCCCTTACCAGGTTAGTTTTGTTACTAGTTCGAATACGTACGGGTATTCCCAGTAACTGGGGGTCCACCGGCTGCCGGAAGGGCAGCGACTCTGGGTCCTGTCTGTACAGAGCTTCCAGAGTGGGCATTAAAGCCTGGCGGAGCTCGTCGGGCTTAAAGACTGATGGAGAGGAAGGAAATGAAGGAAGCAGCAGAGTCAGGAATCAGGTACATATTCATATGAAAAACAAGTACTGATTTCAAAGCAGTGTTTGTCCTTCATATTAAACTGCGAAAAAGGAATATGAACAAGCATCTGCTGATTCTAGATCAGAATAAGTAGATTTCATGCAATGAGACCTGATGTTTTTCACACCATATAAAATGAATTATATAGCAATTCTTGTGTGGTGTTTGCCCTTTCTGTAAGATGCTTTGGTAAATGAATTTATGCCAATGATACAAGAACGTCTGTAGGATCCTTAAAGGTGAGGCATATGATTCCAGTGGCACTCGTTTCACCAAACAGAATAATAAAACAAAACATTTCCCAAATATATTTCCCAAACAGCCCCCCGAAAGTCCCACCCCAAACTCACACCATAGAGCAAGGCCTCCAGACGTACTTTTTAAAAGCCTTTGTTTAAGAGATATAAGCAATGAACCAAATAAACCAGCCATCACAACATTATACACTTTGATTTAATTATTAGCAAAATTATTAGGAAATTAAACAAAAAGACAAAGGTACAACACTGTGTATTTGATAGTTTTAATGAGGGAAAGAACTACAATCCCATTAAGCACTGTGAATGACAATTAGAGCCCGACCGATAAAGGATTTTGAAGGCTGATACCGATACAAATATTTGTTGGTTTTAAAATCCGATATTCCGATATATCGTCCGATATATATATATATATATATATATATATATATATATATATATATATATATAGTTGTTTTTTTTTTCAGCAATGTGCAACAAAACACTAACAGAATTCCCTAACATTAGTTATTAATGAGTTTTAACTAAAATAATATGATAATGCATGGTTGAAGCGTCTTTCGTCCGTTTTTATTTTATTTTTAAAATATTAATTTATCGGCCATTATAAATGCCGATACCGATAGTTTGGAAAATTCCTAATATCGGCCTTCCGATAAATCAGTCTGGCTCTAATGACAATCAAACTTAAACTATTGATTTAAAAATGACACATACACATATATATCGGTATATACAGTATATATGACAATGTTTCGAAAGCACCACGTTTACATTCTACCAAAGGCTTGCATATAGTTTTCTCAGCACATTACACTTGCAAAGGTATTTTAACAGAGAAAAGCCACATCACCTTTGAGGATGAAAGATTTACCCTATATACGAATGTGTGGACGAGTTTGTTTTACCTTTCTTCTTGCTTTGTTTGTTTTCGGAAGTGCTGTTCGTTCCCGCAGTCTCTTCCTCTTTGGGTTCGGTTTTGACCTCCGGCTTCTTGTCCTCAGCTGTCGACCCAGTCGACGTTTCCATTGGTTCTGTCTTGCATTCATCACTTGCAGGTTCCTCCTTCTTTATCTGGCAGACCAATCAAAATAAGGATAGGGAATGAATCATTCATCCGAATGTCTCGGACATAACAGATTCAAAAGTGTATTTTTGTTTTAGATGTAATTGTGTTTTCCTTGCTCACCTCTGATTTCTCCGTCTTAATCTCAGTCTGCATGGCAGCCATTTTCCCTGAGGCCTTATCCTCCATCTCATTCTCATCCTCTTCTTCCTGCTTGACCTCAGTTTTGGGGTCAAGTGGGGCGGTGGGCTCGGATGATGTCAGTTGTGAGCTAGGGTCAGCACTGCTGACCGATGCAGGAGTTGAGGCCTGACCGTCTGCAGTTAAAGACGACTTCTGAGACAGCTGACGGTGGGAACAAAACAAAGGAGGAGCAGAGTAAGAGCAAATAGCCAAAATAAGAAGCGAGTCAGGAGGAAAGAGAGAATAGTCAATGGCATACAAAAGTCAGAAGGAACAGCCAATAGCAAACAAAATCTTATTTAAGAGCAATGGCTCCACAGCCTCCCACAACGTTGGTCTGGTTTCACACTTACTCCAAACATTTAATATAATGGGCAGAAGAGTGAATAGCACTTGTCACTGTATGTTGCATGAAGGCGGCTTCTCGGTCTTGTTTGAGGAGATAGTCATTCATTTGCTGCTCTGATTACATTCACTCGATTGCACGATTACGCGGCACGCTCACTCTCGCTCTTATCAAATCTTCATCACTGTTATCCCCTACATGCGTTTCGTTTGATTTGATTTAGTAACGTAGTCATCAGCTACAATGCAAGTGCATGTTACTTTACTTCCCAAACAAGTGCAGACCAGAGTTAAAGTTGCTCCCCGATCCGCATGATAGCTTTCAAATTATCACATTTTTTATGCAAACCGTGCTGTTTCGAACTAAACTTCAGTGTGAAAGCTCTAAAAGCCCTAAAAGAGAAAAGAAGGATCAGACAAAGGAACTGCAGAATAAGAGAGAACAGACAGACAGATAAGAGACACTAAAGCTCAAAGTATACTTATATCAGTCTGAATGAATCCATGTTTTGGGTGAATCAGTGATTCAATGACACATTCATAAAGAGAGGCTTAATTCCTGAATGAATCAGCCATTTGAGTGACTCAATGACTTTATGACTTAGTCATTTAGACATATACCACCACCTACTGGCAGTTTTAGTTTCTTATTTAGTGTATCATTTCGTTAAAAAAATAAAAAAAAATCATATTTTGGGGATAGTTTGCCCAAAAATTAAAACTCAGTTTATTTACATTTACTCACATTCATGTTTGTTGTAGCTTCAAATTTGTGTAATAAATTCTTGTGTTGAATAAAATAAAAAATTTCTTCATAAGACTACTTTTTGTAATGTCCTTTTGATCCTTTTCTCACTTAACACAATAATGACTTAAAAAATTATCTTTTGGAGGTAATTTCTTAGCCAATTAGATTAATTAATCTTAATTCGATTAAAAATGTAATCGCTCGACAGCCCTACTATATAGTTATTGTTCTTGGTGTGAACAGGGTAGCCTTTATCTTTTAAGATGTAATAAAATTAAATTTGAACGATTCCTTTTATTTTTGCAAACAACTGTTTACAGTTCAAATAAAAACATGGATGGAATTCTTCGAGTTTCAATAAACTGTATTATTACTGTTATTACTTTTAGAAGTACATTCTACTGTACACAATACAATAGTAATACATTTTAAGAACATTTGTTTTGTGGAGTTGTAGTGAAGACTTTTGAGTTTCTTTGTGTATCTGAAGTTTAAGTGGACTGTCCTCATAACGAGACGACAGAAGCTGAAAACACCACGAGCCGCACGCGTCCTTCATATTAAACTGCAAAAAGGGAATATGAACAAGCACCTGCTGATTCTAGATCAGAATAAGTAGATTTCATGCAATGAGACCTGATGTTTTTCACACCATAGAAAATGAATTACAATAGCAATTCTTGTGTGGTGTTTGCCCTTTTTGTAAGATGCTTTGGTTAATGAATTTATGCTAATTATACAAGAACGTCTGTAGGATCTTAAAGGTGAAGCATATGATTCCTGTGGCACTCGTTTCACCAAACAGAATAATAATAATAAAAAAAAAACATTTCCCAAATACATTTCCCAAACAGCCCCCCGAAAGTCCCACCCCAAACTCACACCATAGAGCGAATAGAAACTGCGCCATTCATTCACACTGAGACGCACAGAATTCATATCTCAATAGCAGTCTTTTAGGGGTTATACATTCACAAACACTATCCATATCGCAATTCGATTTTTGTAAAGCCCTATATTTGATCTATTCATCCAAATTTGGCCAAATTCTGGGTCCACAATTTTGTCCGCATCGTGGAAATCACAGGGCCCTAAATTAATAGCAGATCCAAACAAAAATGATAAATGGAGACTCTTCAGTGACATACAAGTCAACCTATGAGAAGATGGGAAGATACAAGCAAAAACACCCTAAAAAAACACATTCTCGATTGTGATACTCACAGGAGTGTGTGGGTGTGCACAAAGCCCGTGGGCGTTCTGGGAAGGCACAGATGACGGTGGCCCTGTTTGGGGGCCTCCAGTGGCTCCGCCCCCATGTGATTGCTGCTGTAGCTGACTGGCTTTTTCTGAACCCACCCCCTGTGCCATCGAGGGCAGCTGCATTGCAGGTGGGGCCATAGTGGTTGAAGAAGTGGGGGTGTGGGGCTGGGGGGTCTGGTTACCCGGCAACTGCGGGGGCGTTTGGTGCGGGGCAGGGGTAGGGGTGCGGCTGCGTGCGGGAGAAGGGGAGTTTTGGCGTAAGGGAGGACAGTGCGCATGCAATCCAGCCTGAGGAGCAGGTGGGGGGAGGTTGGACGGAGGCCCCTGAGGGCCAACAGCAGCTCCAGAGACTGCAGACTGAGTTTGAGCTACCGGACTTCTGACTGCCTGCGATGGAGGAGTGGGCATCTGATTCTGAGAGAGGAAAAAAAGACAATAAACAAAATTCAGAGTTAACTGGGTGGTATTACTAAACATCAAGAGCTGTGCGATCCATTTATTATTTATGACATATACCTGATTTTTTTTTTTTTTTTTTGGTGATATAACATCATCAATACTGCAGTGATCACAAGTTTGAAGACTGTTTCATGGCTGCATCTTGTTTCACCAATCTCTGATCAGTTCTTTCAAACCATCAGCTACAGTGAATCTGTTCAATAACTCACTTGGGTCACCTCATGTATTACAATGTTTGTGTATTTGTGTATAACCATGTACATTGTAATATACAAATAGATATAGGTCACCTGTATTTATATAGCACTTTTTTTCAATACAGATAGTTTAAAAGCAGCTTTACAGTGATAACAGAAAAATAATGCCACAGGGTTTGGTTCTGCTATACAGTAGATCTAGTAGAAAAAAGCATAGTCCAGCTTAAGTAATTTCAGTGAGGGTTCATTGTTGTAAAAAAGTTATTAATTTATATATATACAGTATATATATATATATATATATATATATATATATAGCTGCTCTGGAGAAAACAGTGATGTCATTGTCAGTTTAGCGACAATGGCAACTTGGTCCAAATAGTTGTTAAATATATTATTATTATATAAATAGTCTAAAATGATCTTTTGCTCATTTTTTAATAAAATAAATATACTTAATATTGAAAACAGCTGCTTAACATTTGTGCAAACTGTGATCCTTTTTTTAGGATTCTTTGATGAATAGAAAGTTGAAAGCATTTATTTGAAATGGAAAGCTTTTGCAACATTATAAATGTCTTTACTTTTTATCAATTGTATGTGTCCTTGCTAAATAATAGTGTATAAATTGTTTTTTTTTTTTTTTTTTCAAATGTTAATGCTGGGCTACATCATCCATCCTTATTTCCATCCTAACATTAAGTTAGGTACCACTAAAGCACACACAACATTATTAAACACAAGAGGTGAAACATCAAACAAAAGAGGTTTCAATGAGAAAATTCTAACTTGACAAATCTCAGGTACTGCTAAAACTCAATGAAGAAGTGATTTTTCTAGTGGTTTATTGTCTTTCACAAGAGATTATAACAGAAAAACTGTTATACACTCTTATAACCACTAAAAGATGAATCATTTTAAAGTATTAGATGCATTAGAGACATCAAACTGTACTGAGTAATATGATATGAATGTGCTTTAATAGCTGACCTGTGGTATGGCTCCCTGCCCTGCAGGTTGGTTGAGGCCACCCACACCCTGGCCCAGTCCGGCACCAGTGCCTGGAAACTGGTTCTGCATGTACTGGTTTTGTAACTGGGGTACGTTGGGTTGAGACATTCGAGGTGTTCCCTGCATACTCATCTAAAAATACACAGTAAAGACACCAAATAAACACTTAAAGTTAAATCAGTCGTCCCCCTTCAGGTCACAAGCGAGCTTACCTGACTGAGGTTTGTTCCCATCGGCAGGGGCGGCGTTGCCCTTTGACCCATTGGCTGCTGCATCCCCACATGAGCAAACTGATTCATACCTGCACGGAACAAGAATGGAAGTCACAAAAAGAGGCAAACACAAAAATATGGATTTCTTTAAGGATGTTCAAAAGAACTGTTCTTCAACTACAGACCATTTAGTGAGTGTGCCATACCAGCAGGATTCTGCATGCGGTTGGCCATTGGATTGGGTCCAGTGGCTTGAACTAAGGGCGGATCTGAATGGGGACCATCTAGGAGAGATCAGAACATCCATTACAACCATTCCATGCAATCAACAACAAAAGTCAGTGTTTGATTGTGCTTGGGTGGCAAAGGGAATGTTCACCGGATGACTTTAATGGCTACTTTTCTAAAGAGTGAATCATTCTAGAATAAGTGGGGTGATTTTATTGGTGAGTGCAAAATGAAGATAATATAAAAGTTGGTAATTTATTTAAGGCCCGTCCACACCAAGGACGATAACTATGAAGATATAGCTCTAAAAATCACTGAATATATAAAAGAATACCAGACTACACCACAACTATAATGGCACAGAGAAACAATAACATTGGAAAGATTTTTTTCCAGGTGATGAACGATAAAACGGCCAATCAGAATCCATCCTGCTTTGAATGAGCTCGAGCATTAAAAGCAGACAGACAACAAAACTGCAGAGTGCGCTTATAATAAAAAGAAATAACAATATCATGCGTTGGTGTGGATGCTAATATAGTTATTGTTATAGTTATTGTTCAAGTTGTGATTGGGCCTTTAGTCCTGAAGAATTTTTTGAGCTGGAGCTTTTGATCCTTTCAGAGCTGGGCTATATTCATTTTTTGGGGTGTTTAGACATGGGTTAACCCTTTACAAGAACCAACTCAAAACTCTTTCAGTAACCATAAAGTGAGCGTAGTTAAAAAATTCAATAAAATAAAAAACTCTCCAATTGACTTGGACATTCCCAATGTTTTTAAACAATTCAGTATAAAATAATATTAATTCAGATTTTTATTGAGATTATTATTAAATATATTCAACAAAATAATACTGTAATACTCCAATTATTGGATCTTAAAATAGGAAAATTAGTATTTAATAAATAAAAATAAGTTATAGTACTGCTGTAAAATTACAATACAGATATTTGTGTTTTAATTTCCACACGTTAAAGTCACCATGAAATCAAAATTGACAATTCTTGTTCTTTTATGAAATACTGCCGTATTTATAATAAAAGATTTATATGTGAGGATTCATATTTTCTAAAAAGTAAAAATTGATCCAAATGACTTCCTCATGATGAGGGAGTAACCTCCCAAATGAGGGAGCCTCTTGCAATGTCATCTCTTCTCTTCTCTGATGATGTGGTCACTGGCGTGAGGGCGGGACAAACTGTCACTCTCAAGACATCACAGTAATAGCAAACCACAACCATCCAATCAATACCCTACAGACAAAATTTTGTTGTTGTTTGAGAAGCCGCTTCACTCAAACAGACGTCACAAAAGGGAAGAAAAGACTATCTCAACTTCCGTTTCATGCATCAAGTTTTTATTTTGACGGGTAGCCATACATGGCTGTATGCAGGTGTGTATGTGTACGTACTAGGCAGCTGTGCCTGGTTCATGCCAGCTGGTGCTTGAGGTAGAGCACTGTTGGGCATGTCAGGCTGAACTGGCATCATACCCTGCTTCTGAAGTCGGGTTCTCCTCTTCTCCTCCAGCTCCTTCTGAATCTTATAAATCTTCTCCGCCAACAAGTGGTAGTACTCCGCCTGGAAGAGATAAACATTCATGAAGACAATTATTCTTACACTTCACTTGCTTTAAAACAAGTACACTGATTCAAATTCTTTTTCGTGCGCTTTTAGACAGAAAAATATATGGACGTATTTGTGCCTGGTTAGGCTGTTTTTTTCAGTGTTCTGTCCAACTGTGACATCTGTGTCATGGGTAAAAAGTGAAGAAACAAGTGATTCTGTCAATTCCTTCAGATATTCTCCAAATATAATCCACAGACAATGAGACTGTGCAAGCATTTTCTTACCCGGCTGTTGGCAGATTCGTACATGTCACCCTCCACTTTGCGTGCATAAGCTACAAGATTTTCCATCCGCCGATCCTTCAGTGCTGCAGGGTCTGGAGTAGGGAAGATAGCCTGCACACTACTCGCACGCACACACACACACACACAAGACTGAGAACGAGCTCATGGAATTAAACAGCACCTTATGTGACACTTTCCAGTTGTGTGTGATTAGTAGATAAGGATTTTTAAATCATTTTATGGAGAGTGAGCACCAAATCATCATATTAGAATGATTTCTGAAGGATCATGTGACACTGAGACTGGAGTAATGATGCTGAAAATTCAGCTTTACAATCGCAGTAATAAATTATATTTTAAAATATATTTAAATTGAACCTGTTATTTTAAATTGTAAAAATATTTCCCAATATTACCATTTTTAATAAAAATATTTTTGAAGTCCATTTCTAATAATGGGTGCATAAAGTGACAGTAGTTGGTCTTAGTGGGTGTGTGTGTATCACTCACAGTTTGTGTACGAGGTGATTCCGGAGATCCTGTGTGATGTCTTCATGCCAGTTCTTCCTCATTCCTGCAGAGGGGGGCGTTGCCGTCGCTACAGAACCCATGTTACCAATACTAGAGGCGTCATTCATTAGACTGCAAGAGAGAGACGAACCATCAAACATCAACATTAAAATTTCATTGATCAACCTATTTAAACCAGGTGCCGCTCCACTGAATGGCAGTTCAGTACCTCTGAGCCGTCATGTTCCTGTGCAACATGCCGTCAGGCAGCATTCCCGAATGCTGGTTCGTCATCGGAGCCCCCGCTCCACCGTTCACTCCCATTGAGTTCCCACCTGCTGGGGAAAACAGTATAAGACATCATAGGTAAAACATGCTAAATAAACTTAATTCGAAGGAAAAACAAGTTTCTTTTTCTTACGAAAATATTTTTTTGCAGTAAGGATTTACACCAAGATCGCAATATGGCTTAATGCAATTTTTATAGAAAAATTGCAGATGCTCCATTTTAATGAAATGCATGCACTTGCATGTTTCAGTGCGTTTATATGCATGATGATGATCATCTGCCGAAGTTTGCAGCAGCTTGGTTTACAGTAAATGCTGCTCCACACAAACTCCATCTCTGCATCTGCATTTGCTTAATGCATTTGGGAACGCAACATGCGCCGACCATCTCATCATTCTTATAATGAGAAGCGCTTAAAATAGAAGCATTAAGGGATTTGATGGTTTGAAAATGAAGAAATTATGACAGCCATAAATATTAGTATTGTAATAATTGTAAAATAAATGTGACGTAAAATTAAATGAAATATTATTATTATTATTATTATTATTATTATTATTATTATATTATCCTATCAATAAATATTCTATTTTAATTTACATTTATACAGTCATTTTTACAAACATTATTATTATTGTAGGTTTGATATATAAATCAGCTGGATTTTTTAATGCATTTTAAACTGCAATTTTAATCAGAAAAATAATGCATGTCATTAAATTACTGAAACAATTTTTTTTTTGTGTTCAATCAGGTGTGTTTTATCAATCTGATCTGTTAATGAAGGATGTAAATGTCTAGTTCTACAGTACACCAATACATACGTATAAAAGAACATCAAAAAACTGTAGAGGAGTAGCATTTAATCAGAGGGCATGTCCAAACACTCAAACTTGAGGCTTTTGCACTTGACCACTTGTCTACTTAAATTACATATTTACGGAGTTCGGCCATAGTTTTCGAATTGGCGTGAAGACCACAAGTGTTTTAAGATTTTTGTTTACTCAATAGGACACACTTAACCACTGCGTGACAGTAGTGCTTAATTTTCAAACGTTTTACAAAATACATATAAATCTCTGCAACAATAAAATATGCAACACTCTACATTTTAAAACCAAATTGTAGGTAACTTTTAATCAACTCAACTTAAACTGGAAAGTTTTTCTTCACATGACGTGAAATCGGGGGCTTGCAATTTCCTGAATGTGATGAATAACGGACTACGCTAAAGGCCCGTTCACACAAAGATCCATAAATACAAAGATAACTAAATTAGCGTCCACACTAGCAGACGACATCATTCTGTTAATTCTCAGAGCATGTTTGTCAGCCACTTTAAATGCTCATTATCATTATAGTTGTGGTGTAGACTCTGCTATTCTTTAATACTACTGAGAATGATTTTTAGAACTATATCTTTTGATATCGTCCTTGGTGTGAACAGGCATTTAGCCTCAAAGACTGCTCAGAAGCAGTATTAGTGATGGTGTGGACTGGCCCCCGACTAAGCCTGGGTTCTCCCAAGGTTTTTTTTTATTCTCCATTGGGTCATCTGATGGAGTTTTAGGACACCATCGGGTCAGTTGATGGAGTTTTTTGGTTCCTTGCCACTGTTGCCTTTGGCTTGCTCAGTTGGGGATATTCAAATTAAATGACCCATCATACCATTGATCAGCTCTACCAATAAACAAACACTGTGATGTTGTCTTGATTGATACTGTGAAGCAGCTTTGATACAATCTGTATTGTGAAAAGCGCTATATAAATATATTTGACTTGACTTGACTTGAGTGTACTTTGGCGGTTTTCAGACAAGGGATGGCCTTGCACAGTTACTTGGCGCATACACATGCTCTTAAGTGGCCAAGACAGCATTTGGACAGCAGTATTTAGACAGCCCCAGAGACTAAAGGTTAAGGAAACTCTAACCTATGTTGTTGAGTGTCCTCATGCCGGGTTGAGCAGTTGCAGAGGTCTGCTGATTCTGATTGGATGCCTGGTTGCCCTGGTAGGTGAGTCCAAGAGCAGCATATGCCCTTTCGATTGAGCTTGGGTCAATCTGACTGGGTGGGTTTAAGTTTGGGGTTGAAGGCTGGCCGCCAGGTAATGACCCACCTAATGGACCACCCATGGCCATCCCAGCACCTACCAGCAGAGCTAGAGAGAAAGATGAAGGATGGGAGATTGAAAAAACCCTTTCAATATGTTAGAAGATATTTTAAACCAATGGAATCCACTGTTTTTTTTTTTTGTAGACCCCATTGACTTTCACTATATGGGTGTAAACAAATCAAATATTTTATTTTGTGTTCCTGAAAAAAGGTCAAACAGATTTATAATGACTTGAGGAGCTGCATTTGTGCATATTAACTCACATTGCTGGTTTCTTTTGTCCCCAGCGCTCTTTAGCGGCAGGCAGACGGGACAGTCGTGCCGCGTGCAGTTCTTCCAGTGAGAGATAATCTGCCTAGAGGATGCGCAGTGAGCCACTGTTGGGGAACACAAGCATGCAAGTAAGGTGCGGTCATCTTTTTTTATGCATGGGGAAGATAAAATGTGAACAAAAGATTATGAATGGGTGGCTCAGCTCACCCTGGCAGGATTTGCCGGCCTGACAGTGGGTCATGTGATTAAGGACGTTCTTCATGGTTCTGCAGTGGGGCAGGTTGCACTGGCGGACCTCTCCGTTGGCCTGCTCCCTGCGATGGCACTTGTGAGCATGTAGTAACAGCACCAACTGCTGCTGAATGAGTTTACGCTTCTCAGGGTCCGCTGCAGGGGGCGCAACCACCCCACCCGGGCCCGAGACGCCACCAACCACACCTGAGCTCTGCTAGAAACAGACCGAAAGAAAGGGTTTCAAGACTGGAGTGTCCGTCAGCAAAGCTTGGACTCGGTGAGATTTTTAACGTCTTAATCAAGGAAGCAATTATTCGATCATTAAATGTGTGTGAATGTGGTTCACTTTGACATTTTCTTTATAGGATGTCTCACCATGCTGCTCATATTCTGCCCATGCTGAGGTTTCTTGTCCATATTGAACTGGTTAATGCTGTTGGGTTGACCCGCTTTATTTTGGAGCTGAGGCCCAAGGGACTGTCCTCCACACTGACCATACGAACCACCGTAGGGGCCCGGAGCAGCCATCATTCCCATCTGAGAGAGAAAGAGGGGAGGAAAAGCTTTATCAAGAATGAACAATTGCTAGCATTTCAGTCGCAAAAGTTTAAATTATCCAAATTTAAAGAAGCAGAATCATCAACCATCAATGAGGAGTTGACAGCAAAACAAGAAAACGAACATCAGTAGATTGATTCAGCATGTTTAAATGTTCACATTATCTACTCACTTCATACAGATAATGACACTGGTATCAATTCCATAAAACAAACCTCAAAAAAATACAAATCTAGAAGAACCCAACAAACCAAAAGAGAAAATGTCATTCCCTCTTTTTTCTGCCCATTTCCTGAAGCCCAGGTTGTGCAATCGCCTGTGAATCAACAAAATGGTGTGCAGTTCCTCGTATGAGGGAGGGAGGTTTTTCAAACTGAGGTCTGTTTTAAATGGGTTAAAGAATCACATCACTGAATGTCTTATCCAAACCAAAGAAACACCACAAGATCTGTATTCATTCTGGTCTATTCCTCTACCTTATTTGTAAGTCTTTCTGAACAAAACAATTAACAAAGGGTTGTGTTTTTAATGGAGGGTAATACAGTGTTATCACAAGACCATAACACTACTCAGATAATGAAACCAACCATTTTTCGAATTTAGTTTTTAGAACTTGAGTAAACATTACAAGAGTCTTCAAGTTATAAAGTTTGAAAATAAGAAAACTTGGCCTTTAAAAGTCATAAATACAGATATTTTTTTTTTGACCTTTGATATTAACTTCCCCTCGAAAACAACTAAACCATAAAGTCTAGGTCCGCAGAACTGATAGGTATGTGACAGAATCAGAACATTGCATTATTGTTCTCAATGTACTTTCTTACACTGAATTGACCCAAACTATATATATATATATATATGAAGAGTTCAGATGCAAAAGCCTCTAAATGCCATTTGAAATTTTCTTCTTTAATGATGATTTTTATCAAACTTGTATATTTAAGTTCAGTAATTTCACTTAAATAACAATTAATAGGTAATGATCATTGCCATTTAAGTGAAATCACTGAACTTAAATATACAAGTTTGATAAAAATGATCATTCTAGAAGAAAATTTCAAATGGCACTTAGAGGCTTTTGCATCTGAACTCTTCATATATATATTAGTTAGGGTTAAAAATACACTAGTAATGTTGAAAGTAGTAATATAAAAACAGTAATGTTGTCAAATATTATAAACAACTGTTTTTTGTTGTAATATATTTTAAAATTTGATTTCTTTCTGTGATGGAAAAGCTGAATTTTCAGCAACCATTTAATGAAACTATGGGTGTGCACAATGGCGAATAACTTATTCAGAAAGGCACAGATAATGGCTTCAAAACAAATAACCGATTCGACCGAATAATAGGAAAAATATGTGGCAGATACTGCTGATTAACAGTTTAGCAAGTGGATCATAGCAATTTATTATAGATAAATGAAATGTGCACAATGACCACAAATAGTCGCAATGCTGTCTCTGTGAGTCTCTCGGAAATCAGAGCCTGCCAGGAGTAATATAAATTAAAATACTACTACGATTTAATTTAAAAGGTTTGAACCTTGTACAATATGATACACAAATGAGTGTAAACTACTAAAATGAGCACATTTTACATTTTAATGAGCCACTCCACCATCTGTGTGTTTCTCAAAAAAATAAGAGCTTGACATAAGTAATATCAACTAAGATACTGAATCATACACGTTTCATTTTCTAAATTTCTACTACTTGATATTTCATGTGACATTTAAACGTTTTAAATCTTGTACGATGTGATACACTTCGTCTCAATCTCTCTCGGCGCCAGCAAGCATTAATGTATTCTTTATAATTTGTTCAGATTTGTATGCATAGTAAAAGTTGTTTTAGCAATTTTCAACCACTGAATATGTCTTGACAAAACTCTTAATTAGAAAATATTTCAAGAAAAAAAAGTATATTAGTAATAAAAAAATACAAGTAACTTTTTTGTAATAAAGTTATATAAGGCATATTTGTTAAATAAAAACTATGATGGAATCAGAATTAAAACGAACTTCTCATGTAATTTTACGAACTTCCGGTTTAGACCCTGTCCCGCACACTTTCAGTTTTATCCAAACAGATACAAATAGTTAAGATTGTAACATAAAGATAGAGATATTGTGGAAACTGTGATCCTTTTGTTGTTGTTGTTGTTTTTTTTCATAATTACTTGATGATTAGAATTCAAATGTAACTCTATTAAGATTAAAATTCAATTTTTTGACCCCAAACTTTTGAAAGCTAGAGTAAAATATATACATATATAGTTATTTAATTCAGAAAGATGTCATACAGACGTGTAATGAGTTCAGGTTAGTTTAAAACCATTCTGTGCGCACTCCACAGTTTGAGGTGGATGAATACATTTTAAACTGCACGAGCGCACAGAATCACTTGTCTCACTGTTATATCGAAACGCTCACAGTTACCTTATTCACGGTTCCTGGTTGCTGCGGTCTCATCACTGCCTGTGCCATCTGCTGTCCTGCGTTCTGCTGCTGCAGAGAATCGGGCAGCATGTTCCCGTTACCAGCCATGCCCGCATTCATGTTCACATTGACGTAGCTCATTCTGGGTGCACCATTCATCATCTGCCCTCCCATCATGCTCTGCGGCTGACCGTTCCCTTTCTGGGTGCTCATCATGCCCCGGTTCAATCCCGCCACCATGCCAGGCTGCGACATCATGCCAGGCTGCTGCTGTTGAGGGCCACCGAGTCCATGGGCACCACCCAGACTTCCCATCATCCCCAGGGAGGACGCGTTACCCGGGTTGCCAGTAGCCGTGGAGGTGGATGGAGGGGCGCCAGGGCGGAGGAGCTCAGACAGGTGCTTGTGTTTGGCTGCAGTGTCCTGCCCCGAGCCGCCCAGAGGCCCCGACATCCCTCCGCCACCCAGACTGGTGTGCAACTGGCCGGGGTCCATCCCGTTAGGAAGGCCCAGGTCGGAGGAGTTAATGAGCTCATCTGGGAGGTCATGCTCCAGGTCAAACAGAGAGCCGAAATCTGAAAAACAAAGAAAAACAGACTTTAATCAGGTTGTTGCTCACGGAAAAATCACTCATAATTACATCAATTAGAGAATAATTACAGAATGCCCAAAAATATGAGACGTTTTCAGCAAAGCCACAGCAAAAGAAATCATAATTTACCCGAGTTGCAGACAAAATTGAATCTGATGATCCTACACAATGACAGTAAACAGGTATCGGTCGGTTAGCCTGACTGCTCGATAGATTGGTGTATCAGTCACCATACAGCAAGAAATGTACACAAATTGAGGAGTGAAATTTAACGAATCTCAGCTGATGGTTAGAAAAATGGAACAGATTATTGCAGCTCACGTGATGAGAGAGAAAGGCCGAGATTATCGCATCGCAGGAGAGCAGTATGTAGTAGAGCCGGTGTGTGCACGTCCTAATGGTTCATACTAATAAAAAACACATGGCATAACAATGGACAAGCGGTGGGACAAAATGGGGGCTTTTTCCTGGATAATGTCAAGTCCTGATAACAGCAACACACCAACAACTAATACATGCTCTAAATATGAAGCAAGCAAACTTTTGAGGACAATCTCCACATTTATCAGCCAAGTGATTAATTAGACAATATTTGGATTTGAGATTAGTCATAATAGTAAAAATATATGTTAATTTTATCATTTTGTTTTAAAATCTACATACAAACCTTTTGAATGATAGGCTAGGTAAGAGTAGGGTAAAATGTTGCCGTCTTAATCTAGAAGGCTTAATTTGTCATGTCAACTTATTTTTAAAAATATATTTTTGCACATGGCATGTAAAAAAAACAACAACATCTAAAGAAATCAACATTTCTAAAAATGAAAAAAAAAAAACGTTTAAATTCACTTAAATATTCTGAATATTAAAACTACGTATTTATTGTTGGTTTATGGGTACCTTTACGAAACTGTGGATAGTGGTCAATAAAATAGCTCTGGAATAAAATTCAAAGTATTCATTTAGATCTAATTTCTCAGTGCCAAGATGACAACATAAACAGTGGCACAACTTACCCCAAAAGACTCAAACTTATTTTACGTTTTTGTTTATTTTTAATGAAAAAATTATTGCATGAAATGAAATTAAGTGTTGATTCAAATTAATCTAATTTGATATTATTAAATATATAAAAGCATAACAGTATCCATTTTTAAAAAAAAACTGTATGGTGGATCACTACAGTTCGAATAAGACAATATGACCAGGCTTTGATATCTAGACAAAAATAAATGCTTAAAACCAGTCTAGAATGGTTAATGTTAGCTGGCCTAGCTGGTTTTAGAAGAGTCTTGGACACTTTTCTTCTGGTCAGACCACCTAAAGCTAGTTTAAATTATAGAAAAACCAGTTAGATGAGGTAGGATATACCGCTCATTGTTGATCAGAAACTTGCAAACACTGGTTTGTCTACTCACTAAATGTAAACCAACTTGATAAGTGACCTCGACTTCGTTCCCAACCGTGTGTCAGTAAAGAGACGTGATTTGTAACGCTTGTACGAGTGTTCCTTTTCCTGACAAGCTCAAAACGCATCACATTACAAACCTTTGACACCAACCCTAGCTCTCGACATCGCACAACGACGTACAAAGCCAAAAGTTTGTGTAACGCACACCCGGAAAAACACTGCCTACTATACACAACAACAGTATTGTAACGTACCTCATCAACTTCAAATGAAAACATAGAGCAAATTAGCCTGCTAGCTATACTGCTAAGTTGTTTAAATAGCGGGGGGTGATGCAAACAAACAAATACAACAAAAAGAACGCTCTTAAAACACACGTCGCGTGTCTTTTTTTCATACATGCACGCGACCAGCGGCACTGTGCAGGCTCGAGACTCGCCGCACACCGCAGCGCGTGAACATTATTATTTACCGTTTCCATCGCTCGCGGAGACCGACAGAGCCGGGGAAGACAATTTAGGCCTCTTAGATGAAGGCGGACCGGGGTCCAGCACATTATCGGCCATAGTTTTCCTCCGATTTAGTGTTAATGCATATATCCCGCGTAGTATAGCCCTTCCTGTGCAGTCGCGAGCCGATGTGCGAATGAAATCTCCTCGTTCACGAGCTCCGGACGTATTCCCGTTTCCCTTTCATGGGACGATACATGCATACAATGCAATGCAATGATTCAATGTTCAGTCCACCTTTAATGCTCCCTTTTAAGATTTTCTAGTCTTTAGTTCCTCAAAGTATGTTTCCGAATGGAGGAGGTGAAGGGAGGAACAGACGGTCATGCAAGCTCGCCGCAAACTCACGTAGCCTCCTCGGCGGCGGAGCAGTTTTCCCAAGATTTATCCTCGCTGCTTGCATCCGTCTTTTCCGCCATTGTCGGCGGCGAACTGAGGTGTTGGTTTTTTTAAGGCGTTGTGTACGAGATATCGAACTCACTCTGGTCCGACTTCATGCAATGCTTATAAGCAAACACAACGATTTAGAATGATGTCCCTCTTTGCGTTGTAGCATGTGCGATTCCCAGTCAGCATCGCTTTACTTAGAAGATTTAAACTCCATCAAGCTCTTTAAAATTGACACGGATGCATGAATCTCCTATTTCCTCCCAAGTAATTAAAATGGGTAGAGAGAACAAATAAATACTTGGAAAACTGGAATATAATTAAGCAATCACATGAATGTAAAAGTTTAATTTCATCCTTTCAAGACAGTAATCTTTGCAGAATAAATAACATGATAAATGTGCTTTCTAGGACTGAAATGGCTTGCACGAGCGATATCACTTTAGATGATTCCAAACAACTTGCATATGTCAGTGTCCATGTCATAGTATTTTGCAAAAACACCTCAAAGTGATGACAAGTCAAATAATTTATTGTGCATTCACATCTGAAAATGGCTCGTGCGCCCTCTGTGTGAATGTGTCCACTGCACGAGTTAAAAGTGTTTGCAGAAAATCTCTGACCATTGCTCTCCACGAGACCACCCTACTGCGCACAGCTCTTGCATGCAAAATGCAAAGAAAAATTATTTCAAAAGTGGCTGTCTAATGGACAGAACATGTATGCAATTAATCGTTCGCCTGAAGTGCAATAAGATGTTGTCTCGCAGTCGTGCAGTTCGCTGTGCACGAGCTAAAGAATGGGAATTAAGTGAAGTTGGTCAATGCATACGTGCATTTCAATGCACTGTCAGTCACATCGAACAAATAAGAATAATTTGACACTGCACGAAGAGCCTTGCGGAGCATTAAAGAAAGAGCGAGAGGAACAGCGGTGGGTCGAAAATAGAATGAACCGAACCAAGGTGGGCTTCAGTAATATTTCGGGTCTGAAGCATCTGCTGATCCGGGTGATATTGCCAACTGCACCCCCCAAAATCTGGGGGTCCTCAAACCCCTTTCATAGGCTTTGTGATGCTGTGAACCCCCCTGCGCGTTCATCCCTTTTTAATTTCTCCCTTCTTTTGCACAGTTCCTGCAATTTTTCCCACTTTCGCTGTCGTCCGCCAGCAACCGGCGATGTGATTTCGCAGATATTCCCACTTCGTGACGCTGTTATTTTCCTTTTTCCCCTGACGAGCTTCCCTTCGTTTAAATGTATTGCCCTCTTCCGCCTCTCCGCTTCGTTTAAAAAAAAAGAAAGAACAGAAAAAGAAAGGAAAATCCGGTCTGCTTTTTTATTTTCACACTGGATAACCTAATCTCGCTCCGTTTCCTCCGCTAACCACCCCGGTTGAGTGTTTGATCCGGTTTGGATCCTCGAGGACGGAGCCGGTGGCGCTCAGAGTCGCAGTGGTCGGCGCTCGAGTGGCTTTTTTTCGGTCGCTCCTGCCTCCTTCACTCTCTCCGCACAAACAAAATGGCGGCTTGTTGTTTCTACTCCTCTGGCTGGGGGGAGGGAAGGTTGGAGGTGCGGTAACATTAGTAAAGGGGGGTGGAGGGGGAGTTGGCGATCGGGATTTCCCGGACAGTGCTGTTTCCGTACTGTTTCGGAGTTGCGACTGTTCTGGGCGGGTGCAAGACGGCGTCCAGCATCATCATCATCATCATCATCATCAGATGATGGAGTCCCTCATTGAAATGATGCTCACAGTGTGACTTGTTTAGCAGAATATTTCTTGAATTGGCTTTCTACCTGGAGGTAGGGACAGTGAAGCCCAGGGGTCAAGTGCCCTTGAAGTGCAGTGGAGAAAGTGGCAAGAACATGCAGTGACATTTTTGGCTGTCATATCATTGAGTGGTCTTAGTTCAGAGGCTGATTCGCATTAGCTTAGTAAGCTTCCTTTTTGGACATCATAAGCGCATTCATTGTCAGCCAAGACCATTAGACCACTTTTCTCAGTTTGAGGACTGACTATGTAGCCAGCATTTTTGGGCAAGTCTGTTCAGCTCAAAAACCTTAAGTTGCTTTTACTCACACAGCATTTGCACCTTGGCATGGTCTGAGTAAGCTCAGCTCAAACACAAAAACATTCATGTAGACAGCATTAAACGAGTTCAGAGTCAATTCAGCTTAAAAAAATTGCGTATGTTAAAAATTTTGCTTATACTACAGTAGTAAACATTTGAAGTGGATCAAAAAACTTAATCAAAGATGTCTTAAGACAAGAACGGGTATTGTTCAAAGTTGATGTAGCCTAACTTTGATGAAACTTTTGATCCACAATATATGTTGACTACTGTATGCACTTTGTACTCAACCCTGTGCATTTTATACGTTTATTTTGCCATTCAACATCAGATGGTGCGTTCCAAATCGCGTACTTGTGCACTATTCAATGCATTCACACTGAAAAGGCTAAAAAGAAAAAGTGCACTTTAATGATGCACTTTTATTAACCGAAAAAACGAAGTGTGGAACGTCGGACACTTCATGCACTCAACTGTCGCCTATTGTGGTCTTCCAACCTAGATACCATTTTTTATTTCATAAATTCGTTCAACTTAGCTTAAAAACAAACTCAAAATCAAGGGAACTGACTTTGTAGCAGCATTGTGGGCATCAAGCATAATCAGAGTCAATTTCGTTACTTACCCAGCATTTTTGGGCTATAAACTCAATGCAAATCATTTCAGCTGGGATTTGTATCTCACAGCTCATTGAGCTGACTATCAAGATATACATTTTTGAGAAGTTTCTGCACGTTCTGACTGACCTAAGCTAAAAAAAATAAAAAATAAAAAAACTGAAAAGCTAGGAACATTTTGGGCCATAAACATGTTCAGAGTCAATCCAGCCCTAAATCTGGTGAGCTTAGAAAGCGTTTTTGGATCTCATCGACACCTTCATAGTCAGCTTAGCTTAGGGACATTGCATCACAATAGTGATTCACACTATCAAATTTGGTCTCAAGCAAGTGTGAATCAGAAACTATAGTTATTTTGGTGATGGTTGTAACTCTAGTTTCTGATTCACACTTGCTTGAGACCATATTTGGCCAGTTTCACAAAAACGAAATTAATATTAAAATTAATTCTGATTCCTTAATTGAACCTTACTGAGTTTAGGGCACTATTTTTGTATGCATATGTATTGTGACAAGCGCTATACACATTTTAAGACTTCATTCAGCATGAATGTCATCACTTTGAATTATTTTCTTCTAATAGTAAACTACTCTTCCTTAAAACCAAGCAACTATTTGCTACACCAGACACGTTTTGGAGTTCAACTTTCAATTGCATTTCAAATATGAACTGAATCAAAAAGTTCCAATTTTTGAATTGGAAAGAATTGGATCAGTGACCACCAATTTTGTGTTTAACAAGCAGAATGGAATTTGTTTCACACTTGATGAATTTTGAACTGAACTGAATCAACATGGAACTGACTCGAGCTAAACAATTACTGTTGTCTTTTTAGAGTTGCTTTACAGCCAAATTTGAATGTCTCACATTTGATGAAGTTTGCATTTTCACCGTTTATCACTGTGAAGCTGCTTTAAAACAATCTGTTTCTAGAAATAAAGGTGACTAACTACAGCAACAATCAAGAACTAGGAATTTATTTTGAAAACAGTAAAAAACACATTTATGACAATAAAAACCTCAGTAGACAAACAAACTCAAGTCATAATCACAAGTGAAGAATCTCACACAAACATGAATAGTTTCCCATGCTCATTAAATCACAGTCACCTATTTGTTTCTCCATCTGACCTCATTTAAAGTCTCCAATAAACCCTCTCATCCTAGATCATAGGTGTGGCAAATACATAACACAACCTACTGTATCGTAACCAACTAGCCAGCGTAGGAGTGAACTGCCATCGCACGCTGTCCAGACACGTCCAGCTCTTAATCTTCCAGAATCCTCAAAACGTAACTGGAGCAAGTTCTGTGAGATCCAGACCTCCTGAGTTCAGTATTAAAGAAAATACTCTTTCTCTTCAGTCCTCTCCTAGTGCGCAAGCTGTCTCCACCTCTGCAATGGTTTTCGGGGTGTGTGCAGACAGAACAAGGGGTCCCCCATGGTCTCGAATCACCACGTCGTCCTCGATTCGCACCCCGAGACCCCGGAATCGCTCTGGACAGGAGCTGTCGTCCTCGCTGATGTACAGTCCTGGGTTATGGGAGCAAGAGAAGAGAGTTTAAAGCTTCTGCTAAGGAGTTGAATGTTACTTTGAACAGTATGCAAAAGTCCAAGAGTCATTACAATGCATTCAAGATGCATGTCTACAGTTATCAGTATTGTCTGTATGAATGCCCTCAATTCAATCGACTAGATTTCTCCTAGCCTGGGAAAACCCAGACAACTTCCGGCAAATTTAGATTTGCTCTGAAAGTTAGTCTGGCAAAGAGCTCGTTCAAGCCCATTTCCAATCCGTCAAAATCGAGGCACCAATCAGAAACGTTGGGGCAGGCTTTACACGATGATGATAGCGCTGGGATTTTGAAGCAGATTTTATAGCCTACATTACAAAGATGGATGCCGCCGTTGAACATCACTCACACCTGTTTTAAGCGATTTGAACGTTTCCTTTTTGTTAAAAACCCAGCAAAGATCTACACTCTGAGATGTTTCTCCAGTTTCTCCAGTTACAACTGAGAATGGTCTGGTTTTAACCAGGCTAGATTTCTCCAATTCTGATCAACACATCTGTCTTCACCTTAAATGCACTTGCAACGTGCATTCAGGTGACTGTTTTGGTTGTAATGTACAACTAGTCTGTGTTTTCTGTGTATAACTGAAATAAAATATTGCTTCGTCAAGTCAAGTATATTTATATAGCGCATTTCACAATATAGATTGCATCAACGAGGCTTCACAGTATCAATCAAAACATAATAACAAAGTTCGTTTCTTAGTGGAAAAACATCCACATTTGGTAGAGCTGATTACTGATTGGTTAATTATTTGAATATCTCCAACTGAGTAAGCCAAAGGCAACAGACAACAGTGGCAAGGAACCGAAAATCTCCATAAAGTGACCTAATGGTGTCCTGAAACTCCATCAGGTGACCCAATGGAGAAAGAAAAAAAAAAAAAACTTGGGAGAACCCAGGCTCAAAATGAGTTTTAATGAGTTTAGTATGAACCTATGAACTAGTAAACGGAGTCTACCTGGTGGCAGAAAATAACGGTTTAACAGTAGGTGTCTATGGAAGTCATGGAATAAAAGAATAAAAAGGTAATTTCGGATGTATATCTCACAATTCTGAGAAAAATAAATCTGATTTGCGAGATTTAAACAGCCTCCTACCCTTTTCTCCCAGAATTTTCATTCCAATTCAGAATTTTTCTTTCATAACTGTGATATTAAAATAACACATTTTGATCTCACAATTCTGACTTTTGTCTTGCAATTGCTAGTTTATATCCATGTAAAATGTTATAGGTTTAAATATTTCACAACTGTAGGGCAAATACATTATGCCCCTCTATGAACTGCATATATGAATATTAAGTAGATCTATAAATTCGTGATTTAATATTATGGTAAACGTCGCAGGTTTCATCGTCCAGTCTGTCCGTTTAATGACTTGCAACCATAAACGTCTGCGTTTCGCTCTAAAGGTCGTCTTCGACGGTTGTATGCTGTAAAAATGAAAACCATATTTTTTCCCGATTCTGGCATCCAAAGTCACAAGAAGACATTTTTTTTCTCTTATTATGTGGATATCGACTGTTTTCCTTCACTTGGTACCACTGTTTTTCTGCCAACACAATGCACGTGCAGCTGCCGTGACATAAAGTTTTTCATTTTTTAATGAGTGATCTCTACCTGGCTCTATTGTGATCACCATGCCCGGCTGAAGAGGTTGTGAACGGGACAGCTCAGGGGTGTCATGAACGTCCATGCCCAGGTAATGACCCACGTGATGGGGGCAAAACTGCCGAGCAGCCTGGAAGGGGGAACAGAAAAACAACTGAATTGAGAAAAGAGTCTGTGTAATGTGATCAATCACAGAAAAAATTTAATCTTTGTCCAGTGTCTGTGTTATTTTCTCTCAAAAAATGATAATTATGACTGATAAAAATGTATTTTTACTCGAGTTGGGAGTTTCTCTTGATCCTTTCACATAAGCACTTAATGCGTGTCTATTGTTGCCATCTCCAGTAGGTTTTTATAGTTGTTCTTCCTCTTATTTACAACTTCTAATTAGTGGCAAAACATTCAAAACAAGCACTTGCGAGCTTGCGGATAGTCATCAAACAGTCTAAATATTACATGATAAATAAATATAAAGAAATATATCTAAATAAAAAGAAATATAAATATGTATTATATTTATATATTATTTAATAATACATAAATGTCTAAATATATATATTTTGCATTAAATCATCATAATCATTTTCTTAAAATATATAATTGAAAGTGGGCGAATTTGTTAGAAAATAATTGTAAAATGGCTTTTTTATTTTGAATTGTGTATGCAAAATAATTTGAATACACAAAATATTGAACGTTTTATTATGTTGACTTATAGTAACACCTTCCGCAAGGAAAAAGTCTTATCTTAAGCAGAGCAACTGAAAATAATCTTTGAAGTCAGTAAGACTTTTTGACGTTTTTGAAAGAAAGAAGTCTCTCATGCTCACCAAAGCTGTATTTAAATGAAATGTTGTAATACTTGTGAAATATGATTACAAATACATTTTATTTAAAATTAAAAATGTAAAAAGTTTTCTATTTAAATACATTTTAAAATAATTAGGAATAAAGTCATTTATTCCTGTGATTTAAAAACTGAATTTTCAGCATCATTACTCCAGTCATCAGTGTCACATGATCCTTCTGAAATCATTCTAATATGCTAATTTGCTGCTTTATAATTTTTATTATTAGTGTTGAAAACTGTTGAAAAAGTATTTTTTGGAAAACATACATTTTTTAAAGATTCCTTTATCTGAAATAAAAACCTTTTGTAAGACAATAAATGTCTTTATTTTCACTTTTGATCAACTGAACACTTTATTAAAAATAGTTCATTCAAATTATTAATTTATTTATCAATTTAAATCTTAAAACTGAAATAAAAACAAAAAACAAAAACCCTTTGTTCAGTAAAAAAGCCCCTCATGCCCCCAAGTTGTTGATCAGGTAGTCCTGCTTACTTTTTAATCATAATTCAATGTATGTATATATATATATATATATACACTCACCGGCCACTTTATTAGGTACACCTGTCCAACTGCTCGTTAACACTTAATTTCTAAGCAGCCAGTCACATGGCGGCAACTCAGTGCATTTAGGCATGTAGACATGGTCAAGACAATCTCCTGCAGTTCAAACCGAGCATCAGTATGGGGAAGAAAGGTGATTTGAGTGACTTTGAACGTGGCATGATTGTTGGTGCCAGAAGGGCTGGTCTGAGTATTTCAGAAACTGCTAATCTACTGGGATTTTCACACACAACCATCTCTAGGGTTTACAGAGAATGGTCCGAAAAAGAAAAAACATCCAGTGAGCGGCAGTTCTGTGGGCGGAAATGCCTTGTTGATGCCAGAGGTCAGAGGAGAATGGCCAGACTGGTTCGAGCTGATAGAAGGGCAACAGTGACTCAAATAACCACCCGTTACAACCAAGGTGGGCAGAAGAGCATCTCTGAACGCACAGTACGTCGAACTTTGAGGCAGATGGGCTACAGCAGCAGAAGACCACACCGGGTGCCACTCCTTTCAGGTAAGAACAGGAAACTGAGGCTACAATTTGCACAAGCTCATCGAAATTGGACAATAGAAGATTGGAAAAACGTTGCCTGGTCTGATGAGTCTCGATTTCTGCTGCGACATTCGGATGGTAGGGTCAGAATTTGGCGTCTACAACATGAAAGCATGGATCCATCCTGCCTTGTATCAACGGTTCAGGCTGGTGGTGGTGGTGTCATGGTGTGGGGAATATTTTCTTGGCACTCTTTGGGCCCCTTGGTACCAATTGAGCATCGTTGCAACGCCACAGCCTACCTGAGTATTGTTGCTGACCATGTCCATCCCTTTATGACCACAATGTACCCAACTTCTGATGGCTACTTTCAGCAGGATAATGCGCCATGTCATAAAGCTGGAATCATCTCAGACTGGTTTCTTGAACATGACAATGAGTTCGCTGTACTCAAATGGCCTCCACAGTCACCAGATCTCAATCCAATAGAGCATCTTTGGGATGTGGTGGAACCGGAGATTCGCATCATGGATGTGCAGCCGACAAATCTGCGGCAACTGTGTGATGCCATCATGTCAATATGGACCAAACTCCCTGAGGAATGCTTCCAGCACCTTGTTGAATCTATGCCACGAAGAATTGAGGCAGTTCTGAAGGCAAAAGGGGGTCCAACCCGTTACTAGCATGGGGTACCTAATAAAGTGGCCGGTGAGTGTATATATAAACGTATATATTGATTATTAACATAAATTTGGGTGATTTCCCTTTAAACAGTCTGCTTTTTAAAACAAATCAGGGTACCTTCAATGTGTCTGTATCACTGGTGCTTTGTGGGACGATCCCGAGCTCTCTGAGCTGCCGGGCCAACAGCGCGAGCATGCTGGAATATATATAGTCCAGACTGACGCCAGGATTACACTGAGACAGACAGGCCAACTGCACCTCCAGCACGGCCTCATACAGCTCTCTCTGAGCAGGACTGAACCTGGAGACGGCACACGGAGCAACGTCTGGAGCACTGATTGATTACTTGCTAACAGCATGAAATTAAAGCTACGTTACATCTGAGACAATGAGAGTTCTGTTGAAAACAGACTTACTTTCCATTCACCGGCCAAGTGCGTGTGATGTCGCTCACATAACCGAAATATTCACAGCCCCCATCCAACAGGACCATTTCTCCATCCTGAGACGAAAGTTAGTTCAATATTGAGATAATATTTTGTTGTGCATTTCGTACATTTGCCTATGAAAGCCAAACATGCACACAAAGCTTACATACACACGATGTTTAAGAGAGACTTCAAGTTTCATCCTTAGGTTCAATCTCTCCCTCTTAGAAAAGGCCCCAGTAATGATTATAAGTGTTTGGTACTTCACCTTCACTATTTGGTTGTTGTTGATGTAATGAAGTGTGTTGGCTCGGTTTCCACCAGCAACCACAGGAGGATATGCCAGGAAGTTTGCGCCATGAGCACGGCATTCGAAATCAAACTAGATGGAAATCCAAAAAGAAAAACAGAAGAGAAAGGATGAAAGAAGGCAGAGCTGTTAGTCAGCATGTGGGCTGGACACAGAGTGCACTAAAATATGACTCTCCAAGAGCTTGCTGACGTCATTTGTGTTTCTGTGGTGCATTTTTAGTTCACAGGCGCTCCATTACCTCTGTACTGTCAAACAATGGCAATTTTACAAAATAATTCTACCTCAAAACTTCATAGCTACAAAAACTTTTAAAACTGGGATTGAAATCCAGAAAAAGTGTGGCAATGTCTCCAAAACACTTAAAAACAGAAAAACTGACCTGCAAAGCTCCCTGAAAAATGATGTGCAACTGGACAAAAGCTGTTTTAAACACAAAGGCTGGTCTCAATCTGTATACATACACAGAGTGTTTTGGTTAATCGGATGGATCACAAGTGCATGACGCTACATACAGGTGTAAATGGGGTCAAAATTGTTTTAAGCTTGTCCACTTTTGTCCATTTCCAGAGGTAGAAGAAAAAGCTTTGGACCAGACTGCTTTCATGTGGTCGAATGGGTTCGATCACTGTTCACACTCTAAATATAAAAATAATGTATTGATGCATTAAACTGAAAAGTGAAGAGAAACAATTGGCATAATGTTTTGTTTCAAAAGATTTCTTCAAATAAATGCTGTTTTTGAACTTTCTTTCATCAAAGAAAAGTGAAAAAGCATCATAGTTTGCAACATTGACAATAATAAGAAATGTTTCTTGATCAGCAAATCATAGACCTTATTCAGAGCAGCGCCATGACAGGTATGAAAGTGAGGCTGTGAGGGATAGACTTACCGTGTTTCCAATGGCATCCGCTGTAAAAAGCTGAATAAAGCTCCCAGATTACTTACAATTTTCCACAGCTTACATTGTCGGGAGTTTTTTGTCAACTAAAACTTATTGGAAAGATATTTTTCAAGTGTTTCATGAGCAGAACAATCCGAAAACACATTAAATAACAATACAGCCCATTGAAGAGATGCAAGTCTATCCCTCACAGCCTCGCTTTCATTCTCATTAAAAAACAAAGATGGCGCTGCCGTGAATAAGGCGTATAGAATGATTTCTGAAGGATCATGTGACACTGAGGACTGCAGTAATGATGCTGAAAATTCATGAAATGAGAAATCAAATTTTCCTTTAGGTTTTGACATATAAGAGGTCGTCAAAATATAAGAATATCCTGAATGTTTCAGAACTGAAAACGTCCTTGCTAGTCCAAAATCAGCTTTTATTGTCACCAGGCCCAACGAACGATTTGTCCTGGAATGTGCCTCTTTAGGACGTAATAAGGTAGTGAAAGAACGCCTCTGCAGAAGAAAATCGACTTTGGCCCCACCCACTGGCGTTAGTGAGATGAGGAAGAGAGAAGAGCACAGGGTCACTCACTGGACGAAAAATAACATTAACTTCCAAAGGATCCTAATGCTGGGAATGTGGTTACTTATTTTCAACATTGTGAATGTCTCAGTTGAACATTATTTATTTGTACTCTGTACATTTCACTGGATTATTTAGTAAATCAGACCACACCAACTGGGCCAGGCAGCAGCAGCAGTAACTGATCCGTTTAACTGATCCGCAGTAACTTTGGCGAGTTCATAATCCACTGTCATTCAACTATAGCAATACTTCAATAGGAGCAACATTTCCTTGCTTTAAGTAGTCTCTTTAGGCTAATAGGATGTCAATTAACCAAACAAGTGTCAATGCAAGTGTCGTTTTTTTAATTATTAGGCAAGTGGCAGTTTTCATTAGGGTATTAGGCTACGTTGATTTCAACGAATTCACGATTTTTCTCTCTCTCTGCCTTTTTAGAATTACACTTCACTGGGGCCTGCACAAACATCTCATTATATATGCATTTCAATGACATTACTATTATTATTTTTGTGTAGGACACAGACATATTTAGATGTCGTAATTCCATGGCCCTGTCATCTAACAACCAATCACTGTGATCTTAGCGAGGAAGCTCCTGCGTAAGAATTGACGTCATCCATAGCAACGAAGACTCACTCTTAGTTTAGAAGAGAGTAGGTCTGACAGGCGTTGTGAATAACTCCTAGCTAAAATATTTTAGTGCGATTTAGGAGTACTCCTAGTGGTAAGATAAAATTCTTTGTGAATACGGCCCCCGGAGCAGAAAAATGCTAGTTGATGAAAGTTGATGAAATACAGAACCTTTTTACAAAATGGACTATTTGTGTGTGTATTCACGTTAGTCCCTCGGCTCACCTTTGCATAGAGAACGGCCTCATCAATGTCTCCTCTTGACATGGCCATCGTCTTCTTAAATGCCTGAAGAAAAACGGAACATGAATATGGCTGATTAGAACACATGTTTGGCCTCTTCAGGCAACTTATACTTTCACCAAGTCCCTCATAACTGAACTGAAATTATCAATCTTTAGATGAACAACTTATTTTGCTTATTAATTAGCCACACCATACTGTACAGTTATTCGGGATTTCTTACCTGGGCAGTGATCTGTCCTGCCTCCTTCATCAGAGCGACCTCTGCTGGGCTCTTAATGGCTCTGAGGGAATGAGTGAGGGGTCGGAGAGACTTCGTCAGCTGTCGTCCTTCCAATAGGGGGAGCACATGAGTTTGGTGTAACCGTGGATGGCAAGGCTGAGAGCTGTCATACCATATAGTTCCTCCTAGGAAAAGGATGAAAGAGTAAGATACTGATGCAAAGGCAAACCTTGAATCCATGACGTACATGTTTTTCTTTTACCTTTTATACTTTTTAGCACTACGCCCAGTTCCTCGGTGCTGTGCACCCGCTCTAGGCCTGTTAAAGCAGCCGCTCCGTCTTTTCCAGAGCGAGGCCCGTCCCAAAGCTCTCGCCCCGGGTCTCGTCGTGGCACGAACAGCACGGTGTGTTCCGGCTTACCCGATCCGTACATCACCAGTGCGCTGTCCGGCTCCATAATTCCTGTCAGGTACAGGAAGTCCTGGTTCTGGTGGAACGGGTAAGGGATGTCATTGGTCATGTAGCGAATGGGATGCGATAGGACGATGACAATGTGGGAGGAGTTTGAAGAGGCTCCAGAACCTGTTAGTCGTTCTGCCTGCATCTCGATCAGAGACGCCAAGCGCTGCCGACGTAACTCAAACTCCGTCTGGGTGAGACCTGGCGTCACCTCACCTGTGAGAGGAACATTTGTAAGGTCATTAAGCAACCCGTTTTACTTCTATAATGATGATAATAATTCATGTTTCTTGAGCATCATATTAGAATTAGGATTGTGAAACTGTTAATCGCATTCAAAATAAAAGTTTGTGTTTACATAATATATGTGTGTGTAGTGTGTATAATTATTTTGTAAATATAAATACACACATGCATGTGTATATTTAAGAAATATTTGCATGTATATACTTTAGATATGTTTATACAAAATTTGTATTATACATAAATATAAATATTTGATATATTAATAACACATTTCTTAAATATATACATGCATATGTGTGTATTTATATATATAAAAAAAATAATTATACACACTACACACACATATATTATGTGAACAAACTTTTATTTTGCTGTTTCACTGTTTCACAGCCCTAATTAGAATGATTTCTGCAGGGACATGTGACACTGAAGACTGGAGTAATGATGCTGAAAATTCAGCTTTGCCATCACTGAGATAAATAACATTTAAAATATATTTGGACAGAAAACAATTATTTTAAAGTGCAATGATATTTCACAATATTTTTTCACAAGATCAAATGAGGTCAAGTGATTTCTTTCAAAAGCATAAAAATATCAGTTGTGCATGACTGATATTAGTGAAACATAATATTCAATGACAAAAGCAATTTGTTAGATGGAAATTGTATTTTATTAATTGAGAATTAATTGGAAAGTGAAAATAGGCATTACATATCATTATATTAGTGTTAATCTACATTAAATTACAAGATTTGTAAAGGCTGTATTACTTACAACAATAAAAAAGGCTAAAAACAACCTATAAATAAGGGCTAAATAGCTACTTGACTCAATCGATTCCCTGCATGGCCTAATGGACATCAGGCAAACATTTCAGAGGCGGAGCAAGATTAAAAAGACATTTTTTTTTTTCTTCTTTGGAATAATGTTTAAAGATTATCATTCATGGTGAGAGTAGGAACAAACATTCAGAAAGTCATAAGGGTCAGTTTTATACTGACCTCAAATTAAAAAAGAGCTGAAATGGAGAGCAATCTTGGTTTCTCTCACCATATTTGATGAGGTGAGGGTGTGTGTACGGGCTTGGCTGTCCCAGGTATCTCTGAGGAACTTTCTTGGTTTTCCATCCCCCTGTTTTCACAGACACATTCCTGCATGAACACCACACAGATCCTGTAAAACAAAACAACAAAAAACACAGTTTGCATTACGTCTGTAATCTAATGTATGATACTGTTCAAAATTTTAGGGTAAGTAAATTTTTGTTTTTGAAAGTAGTCACTTACACTCACCAAGACTGTGTATATTTGATCATAAACACAGTAAAAACAGTAATGCTGTGAAGCATTTTACTATATTTTAAAATACAATTTATTCCTGTGATCAAATCTGAATTTTCAGCATCATTACTCCAGTCTTCAGCATGATCCTTCAGAAATCATTCTAATACGGTGATTTGATCCTCCAAAAAACTCTTAACATCAATGTTGAAAACAGTTGTGCTGCTTAAATTTTTTGTGGAAACCGTGATACATTTCTTCAAGATTAGGATGAAATTTCAAACAAACAGCATTTATTTGAAATAATAAAAAAAAGAAAATGATGTAAAAATATTTACAGTCACTTTTGATCAATTGAATGCATTTGTTTATCTGAGTAAATAGGGAATTACAAAAGAAAAAACTAATTTTGTCCATTTGGAATATATTTGATAGTGAAGGGATTTACCTATATGACAGCTGATGTGTTAAAAAAAGAGAAATGTATGACCTTCAAAGTAACATCAACATTAGTCAAAAAAGGAAAATTATTTCAGAGCTTACAATCTCTTGTTTTCTTTGGAATAACATGCACTGATTTATATCGTTCACAATTATGCCAGCTAACATTAAGACAATTAACCGGGTCAACTTTGATATAACTGACTTTGAAACTTTAACTGCAAATGAAAGATCTTCTGTTAAAGTGCACTACAGAATCTTAATAAAGATTCAATTGCATCATGTATACGATTAGGTCAAAGTGGTGATTTTCAATGTAATTTATTAATTTGTGCCTATTCATAAACACATTAATTTATTGGGTTTACGTGGAGAAAGAAAACAGATAAGACTTCTGCAAAATGAATGACTGACTTCACACACAGTAATGTTCCTGCCATGTTATCACCACCCAGCTAAGAGTTAAAACAACACATTGCAATGAACGACAGACCTGCAGTCAAGTGCGTGTAAGTGTAATGCTTTACCTGGACTCCTGAGAGAACGAGTAATAAGACACTGGACGGCGGCTCTCAGAGTGCCGCTTCTGGAATACAGCATTGTATAGATTCCTGCTCAGCTCCACTGATCTAACAACTTTCACCATGAGGTAGAACACGTTCGCACAACTGTGTGTATTAAAAATACATGTACAGAAAAGATGTCTGATTTTTAACCTAAAGGTAACATACTGAAGGAACAGTGCACATGTAAGTGTAACTCCTATTTACATTTACTCATTCACATGTAATCATTATCGCGTGGAAGGTGACACTGACTGTGCCATTATGGAAGACTCGGTCTGAGCTCCTATTGGTGGATTGGGAGCGGCTTCGGCGCTCTGATTGGACAAATCTGTTATGACATGTTAAAATCTGCGACTCTGAATGAAAGAGGACCCTTCTAGTTTCTGTATATTTTTGATAGTATTCCAGTATTAATTGTGTTATATTAGGAAACAAACATAACATGGTTACAAATGTCAAATTTGTGTTCTTAATTTTGTTGTACGTTTATTGTTGCTGTGTTGTAATTTAGTTTTAGAATATAATAAAATAAAAAATGAAATTCCATAAAAATATAGATTTATTTTTAAATGATCTTAAATGGAAATTCTAAATTGTGATTCAAAATTTATGCGGTGTATTTTTTCTGAAAAAAAAAAAAATTATGTGAAGACAAACATATCTGAGAAATGTCTTTCTTTTCTCTATTAACCAAATAACAACATAATACAACTATAAAAGTAATAACAAAGAGAAAGAAGAAAAACATTAAAAAGCTAAATTAAAGGGAGTTGATGGGTTTTATTCAAATATTCTCGCCAGATATATTATATAAACAACTAAAATTAATTATATTTTAGTTAATTAATTATATACTAATTAGCATTTAATTATAATTTAAACTTATAATAACCATGTCATAATATTGAACAACAATAATAATAATTATTATTATTATTACTTTTATTATTATTACTATTAAATCTTGAACATGTTTCGTATTTAACTCCAAAATGAAGGCATGAAGTAGCGAGTTGTTTAATTCGCGCCTGTACAAAATTCACAGTCTCGCGTTCACTGACTCGCGCGTGCAGAGCGAGTTCAATCTCGCGACCATCAATTCGCTGCCGGGGAATAGCGTTTAAGGGACTTAGCTCTTTCAGGTAAAGCATCAATGTTTATTTGTTTTTTATTAACATGTATTGAGACAGTTGAATAAAAGAAGGATCAAAATACCACGCTTATTTGTCAAATTGCGCTCAATCCCGCGTTATTTCCAGAATCTTCTATGCAGCGCGTGCGTTAATCCTGTGCACCACTAATTACCGGTCATTTAGCGCACTGTTGCTTTGGACAGTTCCTTTGCGGTTTTGGCTTCGTTCTATGCATCATTTATTAAGCTAGGGTGCTGATCAGACACGTCATATATGACGGGAATATTAATGTACGCTTCCTTGTTTTCCAGCACATTGTTTTCTCTGCCTGAGTTGGATTCCTGTTGTGGAATATGGACTCACAGAAAGTGGCGGAGTTAAAGGCCTTTGTGCAGCTGTGCAAAGATAATCCATCTGTGCTGCATCTGCCAGAGATGGGCTTCTTTAAGACCTGGCTGAAGGGGTTAGTGAATAATGGGCCTCAGTTGTTTTTGTGTTGTTTATAGTTGTGTGGTTTTAGCAGTGATTGCAAATGTTATATAAATGATACAATACGAAATACATATTGTGTAATAATGTATGTTTACATGCCAAAGTTTAGTGCTTATGCTAGCAGTCACACCCATATAGTGCATGACATGTGGCTCTCAGAAAGTTCCAGTTTCATCCCTTTACAATGGAGTCTGTATTACGATTATAAAATGAAAATGTTACTTTATAGAATGGGAGCAAACATACCATTATCACCAAAGAATGACAGCTCATCATGCAAGGTAAAGGAAATTAATTGAAAATTAACTGGCATTATTACCCACCATCAAAAAAATATATTTTTTCTAACTTATAACTTTTGTTTTTTCATTTGCTTTTAGGGAAGCTGTCCATGTGATGGGGCTCCCAAAGCAACTCCAGATTTCGAAACTACCCCGGCATCTGAGACTGAAGAGAGTGAAGTGGGTATGTTGACTCTAAATTTTTTTTTGCTTCTCAGATGCTGTCTTGATGTGCTATTGCTGACTCACTGTATTCCGGACATCACTAGACCGTTTCCCACAAATTCTATAAATAAACACTTCACAGTCATTGCATCTATATATATATCCGTGTCATATTTGCCTCATCCTCTTTCGCTTCCGACCAACCCAACTTATAGTTGTTAAAATGTAATCGTTATATATTAGAAATGACTCCCCCTACCTGTCCGAAACACAGTGAGTAGAATTTTTCAGCTGTCCAGAACACAACGTGAGTCAACGTTAGCTCTAAACTTTTTCCAGTAATAGCTGATGTCACCCGTCTTCTGATTTCTCACTCTATGGCTGCATCAGCCTCGTTTTTTGATATTCAAACTACTATTCAATTAGTAGACAATAAAACAAATGCTAACAGAGTTTGATGTAAAGTTGATATCCAGGCTCTAAAATGAACATTTAAAGCTACATCAAAGTCAATATTGCTTTAGAGACTGAAATCTTTTGTCTGCACAGGTATTGTTTTAATTTCAACCACTAATAATATTTAATGTAACAGGTGAAATAATATCTACGTGGTCATTTGCTGGTCGGGAATCAGTAGGCACGAGCGGACTGCGAGTCCGAATCTCGACTAAATTCGGGACTCACTGATAGACAGCTGCTTTCAAACGGTCTCGTTCTTATTTGTGTACATGCTCTGCAGTCTAAAGAACACCAAAGGCTTTCTGTATATTATCTATTTGCATTTTTAATAAAGGTTTTATATTTCTTGCTGCTAAGAGGATCAACGGCCACATATAGGTTACATAAGCATTTTAATGCAGAGTGAATCCGCTAAAATATCCCTGATATTATATTGCAGTAAAGGCTCATTTGGCTATATGTTCTTTTAATTTATTTTAATTTAAGTGTCTGAATAGCAAATGGCAAGATTTGAACAAATCGGCATAGTTTTGTCTACCTGTTGTAGATTTAATGCGTGGTCTTTATGGCTATGTTCAGACTGCAGGTAAATGTGGCCTAAAACCAAGTTATTATTATTTTTGCTCACATGTGACTCGGATCTGTTTTTGTCATGACAGTGTGAACAGCAAAAACCACATGTAATCTGATCTTTTCAATTCTGATTTGTGGAACTAAATCCGATATAGGTCAGATGTTTTGCAATGCGACCTTAGTCTGGACAGTCCAATCGGAATTCATGCGACTTTTACGTCACTTTTAGAGTGACATTCGTCATCTGTGCTTATGGGAGTCATTTCAAAGATTTTACATACTTGCGTTATCAGGACAGTTTTGAAAGTTAGTCAGTGGAAGGACGGTGATGTTTTAGAGCTCAAAAGTATTAAAGTGACAGCTCTATATACTAGCAAAACATCAGGGCTTGCATCATAAATGTTTAAAGATAAGCTCTTATTTTGTAACAACTGTTTCTTACATTATGCTGTTATGTGAACATGAACTGGCATTTATTTCTCCAGAAATTGACAATGAAGGAGTGATTGAGCCTGACACAGATGATCCTCAGGAGATGGGCGATTATGAGAACCTGGAGGTAAATGCAGTATTTGTAGCAAATGCAATTATATATATATATCTTGCAGTTTCAACAATGAATGCAAATTCAAAACAATTATCTGAGCGAGGACAAAATAGTAAAATTAGATATACAGTTTTAATATTTTGAATGAATTGCCTGATATGCTTTTATCCAAAGCGACTTACAGATTAGGAGAACGTACAAGCATCTGTGTGTCTAGCACAATTCTGTATTGCTTGACCGAGAATTTACTGTATCTGGTTGTGATTGAAGTTTGTTTAAGGCTTAAATCTTGCTCTTTGTATAAAGTGAAATTATACAAATGGGATGATGGATCCACTTCCTTTAATCTTAGATCACAGATGAGATGATGGACCAGGCCAATGAGAAGAAGATGGAAGCCATTGAAGCTTTGGGTGACGGTGAGCTGCCTCTTACTTAAAATTGTAACAATGTAATCATAGTTTACATTTCCTTAGTTATGGTAATAATTCATGATAAAATCATGGGGTTCAACAAAACGTACCAATTTTTCAGGTGATCTACAGAAAGCTCTAGACATCTTCACACAGGCCATCAAACTCAACCCCAAATTGGCCATTTTGTACGCCAAAAGAGCCAGGTATTAACCAATCCCTGCTTTGTTTTTTACCGACCTGTTTTCTGATTGGCTGCGGTTCTGATTGCCTGAATCTGTTTGTGTCTTGCAGTGTTTATGTGAAGATGCAGAAACCCAACGCTGCCATCAGAGACTGTGACAGAGCCATCGACATCAACCCAGACTCTGCCCAGCCTTATAAATGGAGGGGGAAGGCGCACAGGTAACAGACTGCAGACTAAATAAGAAGACTATCGCTTCTGGCTTGACACTTCAAGTGTTGTGCTCAGTGTTTTCTTGTTGAAGAAGATCTGTCGTTCTCACAGGTTGCTTGGCCATTGGGAGGAAGCCGCTCGAGACCTGGCGATGGCCTGTAAGCTGGATTATGATGACGAGGCCAGTGCCATGCTAAAAGAAGTCCAACCAAAGGTATAGGGGGGATAATTAACGGGAAGATTACGTGACCATCCAGAGAACACTATCATTTTATTTTTAGGCCCCACCCATTGTCTACACCAATATTTGAAGGCTAACCACCAACCCAATTTCTACCAGATAAATATTTTAGACCTTGACATAATTAAAATGGTTTTCGACCACAATGATGTATTAGTATTGTTTGCATAAATAAAGCATAATTTACCACTTAATTTACAAAGAATTTAATTTATTTATTTTTTATTTTTTTTTACAAAAAGGGATTCCTGCATGTTGTATATTTCTGTAATTTTTTATATAAAATTTAATTGATCTGGACAAATAATAGTATTTATTTATTTTAAAGCATATTACTATTACTCAAGTCATTGATCCGCTGTAAGTAATAGTAATTGTTTTGTTTAAAAAAAAAATGGCCAAAAAAAATCAGTTTGATCAGTTTTTCATTTGATTTCTCACAGGCCAACAAACTCATTGAGCACCGGCGCAAATATGAACGCAAGCGAGAGGAACGGGAGATCAGGACACGGCAAGAACGAGTGAAGAAAGCGAGGGCAGAGCATGAAAGAGCACAGAGGGTAAGAAATGAATTGATTTGCATCAGGCCACTGAATCATCACTTCCTGCAGAGTTGGTCCTGTTAATGTGCATCTGTGTGCAGGAAGGGGAAGCCAGACAAGAGGCCGGAGGGGCGCATGGAGGATTCCCAGGATTCCCAGGTATCTTCCATTAAACTATTAGTGTATAAAATAAACCTGTTTTATTCAGAATAGTGCACTACTAAAATAATGATGTATTCCAAAATGAAAGATTACTGTTGATATATCAGATTAAGGTATTATGTAAAGCAGAATTCAGCACATTGACATTTGTTCTGATCTTTCAGGAGGTGCCGGTTTCCCAGGTGGAGCTCCTCCGTTTGGAATGCCTGGCCTTAATGAGCTATTTAATGACCCTGAGGTTCTCATGGCCATGCAGGTAAATTAAACCACATATTGCTAATAAGCACTGTTTGGATGGGATTAGCTTTACAAGAGTAGGTTGAGTAATGTAATTTTACCACAGGACGTCTGTAATAATAATGGCCAATTCGCACATAAGAAATTAGAAGAAGTGGGAGGGGTTCCTCGATTTACGCACCGTCGTGTGTATTAGGTTGCTTCCTGATATCATGTTCGCAAACACAATTAACCTATATTTACTGCTCTCAAATTAACAATATTGTACATTTGATTCTTTTACTGTTTAGTAAACAATTAATTTGTATTGCAGTCACTTTTAATACATTTACATTGATTAAGTTCAGTGTAATTGACTTATTTGTATAAAACACACTTTTATACATTTGTTTTTTGAATTTGAATGTAGTTAATCACAATTACTTGCTCATACTTGGGGTTATTTGGGCTAGCAACCATGTAGTATTGAATGGAATTCATAAATGTCCATAATAACCTCTCCTGTATATGACATTCCTGAGCATCACAGCTGACTGTAATATCTACATGACGGTAAATTGTTAATGCATTCTCATTTTCCAGGACCCAGAGGTGATGGCAGCATTCCAGGATGTGGCGCAGAACCCCGCCAACATCGCTAAGTACCAGGGCAACCCAAAGATCATGGCCCTGATCAACAAACTCAGCTCCAAGTTTGGCGGCCAACAGCCCTAAAAAGGGCCGAAAGAGTTCATGTCCAGTTCCAATACTCTGCTGTAGCTTTTTCTCACTGGTTTCTTGACATATATATTATAGACAGTACTTAACTTAAAAGCTGTCAAACTAAAGTTACTGGTTTTAGATGTGTCTTGGACTGTTCTGATGACAGCAGAAGAAACTATGAAAGAGTATCGGAACAAGATCAGAGAGATGGGGTGCTTTTGGGGGGAGGGGGGGGTTGCTTGAGTGAAGCATGAACTGTTAGAATTGGGTTTATTCTTGTAAAGTTTTTGGGGACAAACTATTTTGTGTGTGCTTCACTGAGGCTAACACATTTAGAACTTATGATCCTGGTCTCCAGATCGTCCCGGATTCTGGATTTGAGAGACTATTCTAGCTGACGGTTGCTGCATGGACAAACTGGATTTAACAAACATGTCCATTCAGCAGCCAATCATTACAGGGATTTAGTCATCTTATCACCTTTATTCATCGAGTTTGGTAGAGAGCTTGTTTGCGGTCTTGTGTGGCGGACTGGAGATCTGGTTTCATATCATTCTTGGGGTCTTGACTATATTCATACATATAAAGCAATCAGTCAATCACTTCTTGTTAAATTTCATGGGTGTTCCTTTCAAAGTTTTTTGATTTGTTTTTGTTTTTTATTATTATTATTAATTCTCCTCACCATATGTAACCTGGCATTGCTTTTTGTCTCTCATCAATCCAAAATAAATTAAAATTGAAATGTGATCAACTTCCTTATTGTGGCACATTTGCATATTGTATGGAAATTCATGATTTAATTCAATAAACATTTTGGTTGTTGCAAGTGTAAGGTGTCGGTTTATTTACTGCTGTTGAATTATGGTTGATTATTCTTCATTTGACGGAAGTCAATGTGCTAATTTAAGAAATAAAGTCGAAGGTTTGAAGCGACATGTTTAACCCTCATGTGGTGTTCGGGTCAATTTGACCCGGAGAAGATTTTCTTTTTCCTGAAAATACTAGTTAATGTTATCGCTTTGTTCCCAAGCGGTATAACTATATCTCATTTGTTTTTTTGAACATTTTCGTATTTTTTTGTGGGAGTTCTGTTACCTTGTCACACTTGTGGTGTTCCCGGTCAAAAATGACCGGTCTATAAAAAATAGCTTATAAATCACTCATTATACCATATTTTCACCCAATCTTGGATTCAATCTTTTTGTCAACTTGTTCTCTTTCAATTAGGACTGGTTTTATATTTCTGTTTGAATCTGATTAATCGTGGGCCTCATTTATCTGAGAGTAGGCATCTCATTTTTTGAGTAAAAAATAATTTATGAATAAATTTGGAAATATGATTTTTTTTTTGAAAAAAAATGGCTACTGTTTATCACTCTAGTCTACTCTAATGATTTACCAGGAATTTTGTTTTGTAAAAAATATGGAACATAGTCACACTTGTGGTGTTCCCGGTCAAAAATGACCGGCCTATAAAAAATAGCTTATAAATCACTCATTATAACATATTTTCACCCAATCTTGGATTCAATCTTTTTGTCAACTTGTTCTCTTTCAATTAGGACTGGTTTTACATTTCTGTTTGCATCTGATTAATCGTGGGCCTCATTTATTTGAGAGTAGGCATGGTAAAAAATGGTCCCAATGGGCGACCATTGAAAGTGAATGGGAGAGACTGAAAATAACAGAACAATTTAGTTTTCAGGAGCATGTTCATTATTTTCATGTACACATATGAGCATGTGTGCTTGCAAACATCGAGCCCTTGGACCTGTGCATGTATCGATACATTTATACTGTACACACGCATCCCAGACACACACGCGTTAAAACACACAAACTTTTGAGTATTACACACATTCTTTTCCACAGAGAGAAATTTGATTCTACCCTAACCTAATATACATTTATCCATCTGACATTACCACACACACACAGACACACACACAAACTGGCCGTGACTGCAGTGATCCAGCTTCAAAATAATCTTTCTTTCATGTTCTTGTTTCATCACAGCTTCCAGAAAAAATATTATGACATTTTGTTTTGGAACTGTGAGGTTCTCACCATAGACAGTGGTTCTTACACAGAACTAGACAATATTTACAAATATACATCATGTGATAGCACAGGCATAAATGCCTCACAGCACCTTGCTTGTCATTCATTTGTGGCAGCACAATGGCAAAGCAGCTCTCTGCACATGATGTTATTCATCAGATTTTTGATAGTGGGGAGGATTATTTCTCTCTGTGGAAAAGAATGTGTGTAATACTCAAAAAAAGCTTGTGTGTTTTAACGTGTGTGTCTGGGTAACGTGTGTATAAATGTATCGATACATGCACAGGTCCAAGGGCTCTGTGTTTGCAAGCACACATGCTCATATGTGTACATGAAAATAATGAACATGCTCCTGAAAACTAAATTGTTCTGTTATTTTCAGTCTCTCCCATTCACTTTCAATGGTCGCCCATTGTGACAATTTTTGACCATGCCTACTCTCAGATAAATGAGACCCACGATTAATCAGATGCAAACAGAAATATAAAACCAGTCCTAATTGAAAGAGAACAAGTTGACAAAAAGATTGAATCCAAGATTGGGTGAAAATATGGTATAATGAGTGATTTATAAGCTATTTTTTATAGGCCGGTCATTTTTGACCGGGAACACCACAAGTGTGACTATATTCCATATTTTTTACAAAACAAAAGTTTCAAAACAAAATTCCTGGTAAAACATTACAGTAGACTAGAGTGATAAACAGTAGCCATTTTTTTCAAAAAAAAATTTCATATTTCCAAATTTACTTATAAATTATTTATTTTTGACTCAAAAAATGAGATGCCTACTCTCAGACAAACGAGGCCCACGATTAATCAGATGCAAACAGAAATATAAAACCATTCCTAATTGAAAGAGAACAAGTTGACAAAAAGATTGAATCCAAGATTGGGTGAATATATGTTATAATGAGTGATTTATAAGCTATTTTTTATAGGCCGGTCATTTTTGACCGGGAACACCAAAAGTGTGACTATGTTCCATATTTTTTACAAAACAAAAGTTTCAAAACAAAATTCCTGGTAAATCATTAGAGTAGACTAGTGTGATGAACAGTAGCCATTTTTTTTTTAAGAAAAATTCATATTTCCAAATTTACTCATAAATTATTTATTTTTTTACTCAAAAAATGAGATGCCTACTCTCAGACAAACGAGGCTCACGATTAATCAGATGCAAACAGAAATATAAAACCAGTCCTAATTGAAAGAGAACAAGTTGACAAAAAGATTGAATCCAAGATTGGGTGAAAATATGGTATAATGAGTGATTTATAAGCTATTTTTTATGGGCCGGTCATTTTTGACCGGGAACACCACAAGTGTTATAGGGTTTTGAACACCACATGAGGGTTAAATAATGACAGATTTTTTTCATTTTGAAGAAATTTACCATTTCTCAGTGAGATGGGTGGAAAAATATTTTGTTAGATCTACGCATTTTGGCTACACAGCCTTCAGGATACATGTCAATGGGCTTTATGCCCAGCTGCACTACTTCCTGAACTTCAGCCAGCCCCTTGTTTCATGTCTGCCATTATTGGCCAAATTGATTAATTCAGGTGTGCCTGACCTCAGTAGTCATGGCAACAATAATCAGGCACACCTGAATTAATCAATTTGGCCAATAATGGCAGACAGGAAACAAGGGGCTGGCTGAAGTTCAGGAAGTAGTGCAGCTGGGCATAAAGCCAATTGTTCAAACAAGTCGTCTTAAACTATTAAAACTCGTTCTGAAAGTTATATCAGCAGCAATATCTCTTCTCTGAGCTGTTATCATAGTTGCAGTAGACAGTTATTCTTTTAAATTTTGATTATTTAAAACTATATCTTTATAGTATACGGGCTTTTTATATCCATATTTTTTTGTATGCAATGTATTAGCTGGGTTTTAGTCACGTTGTTATGATGACGCGCGGAATTCAGACGGAGGGCAGGGAGTGAAGCGCGAGATGTCCGTACTTTACTACTTTACACTCTATTACAAGAGAAAGATATAAACAAAAATCGAACATAGGTTGGACGTGATCCTTACGTTATGAAGAGGAGCGATTTTTCAACTGAGAAAGATTTTCCTGCCATCGAGGCGGTAGATATCAGCAATACCTCGTTTTACAGACATACTTTGACTTTACAACGTTCGGAAATGTTACACGTTACACAAACATAACCACTACAGACAAGTTGTATTAACTCACCTTTGACGAATGATCACTGCATACACAGGCATTTCCCATTCGGCTCCTCCCGACCGCAGACATCTAGGTTTGCAAGCCGTTTTTTCACTCAATTTCTTGCACGACGCAAAACACCGGCATTTTGAGTTTGTGACCTTATGTAACCCCTCCCCTTTTCAGCGCTCCGCTCGTTGTCTTTTGACTTCCGGTCTGTATTTTCATGAACTGCTATGAATGAACTGCTCGTAAAATTTCCCGGTCTACATTTGCATCTGCTTTACAATGCTTATTATAATAAACAAACTCATGATAACTTTTGTTAACTCTACAATTAGTAAATCCACTTCACCAGCTAATTACTCCTCGACAGCGATGCCATAGAAATATACAGAGCGACCGCTAAAACGGAAGTTCAAAGACAATATTCTAAAGATGACGGCGCCCACATTTCTCTGGTGCATAAATGCCACAAATCACTTCCTGCCCTCCATTTGCATTTCGCGCCATGGCAACGCAGTGGCGTGACGTCATATGAAAACAAGCATAATGTAGTACTGTATATAATATTTACAGAATTATATCAGGGTGTCTTCACTTGTACACTGATCTAGAGTCTGCTTCCATCACTTATAGATATTTATTCTTTTTTAATTATTAATATTTAGAATGTGAGAATTCTAATCACATTATTCTTTTATTTTAACAAGACATGAAGCTTTTAAAGTATCTTAGATTAAGCCAACATGTAAATAGCAGCATAGACATCTCTAAGTAATGTGTTCGAAGAATCTGACGCAGTTGCAACTGACAGAGCTGTGTTTAGAGGGACTTTATTGATAATTTACAGCTTTGAATGCTGTACACAGCACAGAAATAAAAAAAACAAGCATAATTATCCCAATGTGGAGCAAACGGTCTTTAACAGGGTGAGAATTATGGCATCTAAACAAAAATACAGCTAAAGAAAAGCAAATTCTGGATCTGAAGCATAAACACTGGGTCGTCCAGACGCTGCTAATGGCCATACCTAGAAAACAGAGCAACATGTACAACCCACAAAACATGTCAGGAACACCAATGAGACTTTCCAATGTAAAGTTCTAGAAAATACTAATAATGGAGGAAAACATAAGTAAATGGTTTCTAATATCTATATGTGCTAAAAAGGGATTCACACTGGCGTGGCGCCAGGGCAACCTGTCACTCACATGACATCATAGCAATAGCAAACCACAACCATCCAATCAATTCCTGATTCCTATAGTTTTCTTGTTCGAGAAGCCATTTCACTCGAATATACGTCAACAGGGAAGAAAAGACTATCACAACTTCCATTTTACGCCCTGAATTCTCTATCAATACACTTCCTCGGTCTGCCACTTCTAATAAAGAAACAAAATCACTTACTTCTGAAACTCCCACTCTCTGTTGTCCAGGGGACACACCTGTCTGGTCTTCAGCCAGCGAGAGATACAGTGGAAATGAAACGCATGCTGCAGAAACAAAAGCAAACAGTCAGAACCAAAATGAACAGACCTAGAGATCAAGCAGTGTGTGTGTGTGGGTGTGTGTTACTCACATTGCAGACTCCCCAGGCCACTGTGCACTCCTCTGATGTAGCTGATGCCTGATTGGCCTGACACTCTATACCTGAAGGAAACACGGGTGTTAAAAATGAACTGGACGTAAATGACCATGACAAAACAAAGAATGTCGTCAAATTAAAAGAGCACAAGGACCGAATAAGAGTTGATACTTACAGAGGTCCATAATGTGATTTCTACAAATGGCACAGTTGTCCACCACAATGTCCCAAGCCCACAGAGCCACTGCATTCCACTGCAAGAGAATCAGTTCAGCCAATCAGATCTCAACACAATTGCGTCAAATGTGTCAATATTTTGTCCGTTTTTTTTTCATTGGAATCTCATTGGAGGTTTTCGTATAGTCTGTGTACGCCCCAGTGAGTCAGTGACAGTTTGGTTTAGGGGTTTACAGGTGGACCTATATATGTGCATTTCTAAAAATTGTGGGTTTTTTTTTTATTGGAAGCATGTTTCCACCACAGAATAATAAAAGGTAAATGCAACTTTTTCAGTTGCAAGTGTATCTCACACTTCTGAGGGATTAAAGTCAGCATAGTGCGATTTTAATGTTCTTATTCTGTGATCATATTTTATTTCATGATACTTTCATATATACCATGACACTAGATTGTTACCATGTTTATTGCACTAAAAAAACAGCATGGTACTACTCTGTTATAAATTCAGAACGCGTTATATCCAGACGAAGGCTTGAATCTGAAGAATTAAATCCACGGAAAGCGCCAATATGATGTCCAAAAGTATCAAATCGCATTAAGTCTACGATTTAACTTTCGGAAATAATTTCCACAAAAAAGTTATCTAGGTAGGCAGCTCGCTAATTTCTGCGTGATTTCCATCTGTGTTTAATTTCTAGTGGCCTGATTTAATAATCTGTCGGATTACGTTGCAGAATTTACTAGAATTCCAATGAGGGACGACCAAATTACGTTACATGTGTTTGCTTGATATCAGAGTATACATATTCTCGTGACATATTAAAAGCTGTTTGTTAATCATAAAAAAAGAGCTATTGGATGAAGATGATGTAAAAAGGTAGCAGAGCAGCTAATGCTAACCGGAGATTATCAACACGCCGCTATGGGAGAATTTAAATGTTAAGAAGACTAAAATAAATAACTGTATGCATACTTAACATAAACCCTTAATATTTACTTCTCAATCCGTTACCTTTTTCACTTCAAAACGCTTCTTACTGGCTCCACTGTTGGCTCCACTCGGGGTGTCCACATCCATCGCAGCCGCCATGTTTGTTAATAGTTTGCTCTCTCGCGAGAGTTAGTGAGATCTCCTCGTTCCTAAGTTTAATAATCAGCGATAGGTTTTAATCATAAAGCAATATTGTTTTAGACCTCTGCTTATTTTGACAATATTAATATGTTCGAATGTGGCAATTCTCAACATATTTATTGTAAAGTAGAGTAGACTATACTGTTGTGTGGGTAAATGGAAAACATTAGGTTCCACCGAGATTTGAACTCGGATCGCTGGATTCAGAGTCCAGAGTGCTAACCATTACACCATGGAACCGGATGGTCCTTTTCTTAAATATATCCGTATTTGGAGCGTTTTTAAACAATTGTTTTTAAATTCTTCAAATTCAAATATTTATGAGTAAAACTATGCCTAAACCGCCTTTGCTGGAATGGTTCGCATTATTAAACAAATTTATTTAGTTCTGTCCTAAATCAAATTGCACAATAATGGTAAGTGGATGTAAACACAGAATACAGTGGTGATCTTTAGCTTTACTTTGAACCAAATCAACAGCAATACAACCAAACAGTAATTAACTGCTGCTATTTTAAATAAAAAAAAAACCCAATTGCTTATTTCCTTGATAATTTAATCCTTGGTTGCCTTCCTCTTTTTTTCTTGTTTGGCCTGGATGTTTTCAGGGCTTGCACTGGCTTGAGTTCATTAGACTCCTTTTTCTTAGGTGCCGCTGTAAATTTGGTCTTTGTTGGTTTAGGATTAGGTTCAGATGATATGGGTCTGGCCTTTACTTTGGTCTGCATGGGTTTGGGTTTGTTGGGTTTAGGAGCTGTGGTAGGGATGGAGGTCTCATTGAAGGAATGATTATTTTCTTTAGAGCAGTTCTTAAAGATGACTGCCTCTTGCACGGACTGGCCTCGCAGCTCAGGTGGGTAACCACACACAGCCTCAACCTTCAGACTCACATTTTCCAACCACCTGAATTGAAGAGAGACAGTCAGAAATGGATTGATAGATAGATAGATATATGAATTTTCATTGGTGTGCATCTCACCTATAAAATGGTAGCAATTTGCAGTCACACATTAGCGGATTTTTGTTGAGGGTGAGGTTTTGAAGGCCAGTGAGAGGTGAAAGGTCAGGCAACTCCTCTAACTGATTCCCTTCCAGAGACAAAGACAGCAGACCAGGACCAAACCCTGCCAGAGACCTCACGCTCATCTACAGCCACAAATCAAAAGAAGAAAGAGAGAGAACATTGTCCATTACAGAGATTAGTAAAAGAAAGGATTAACTGTTGATTCTTTATCATTCAATAATGCATGCAATAAAAAAAATCGTGTGTAGTTTGTGATTTAAAACAGCACAACATCTCCTCTACCTTTTGAATACCCATGTTATCAATGTACAGGTGCTTTAGACTTTCAGCCACCGCCCGGAATACTTTTGGCCCGATCCAGCGAATCGGATTCCCTGAGAGGCGGATCTCAGTTAAAAGAGGGGCGTGGCCTAGGGCATCACTCGGCACTTCCGTTAGAACATTGGCTCCTAGATGAAGGAGGTACAGCTTGGGTGCTGGATCCAGAGCTTTTGGCACTATGGTTGTGATGGTGTTATTGTTGAGGTAGAGGCCTGTCAGCTGAGGAACTGTGGAAAGGAGCCCTGAAGGCTCTAGTTTAGCTATGAGGTTTCTCTCCAGATGCAGCTCCAGGAGTTTGGGAATGTGAGCTAGTGCAGCTGAAGAAGGAAACTGAGTGAGCTTATTGCCTTCTAGGTGAAGGTACATGATCTCATGGGCACCTTCAAAGGCTTTTGCATCCAGGGAGGAGAGCTGGTTGTCGGACAGGTAGAGGTACATTAACCCCTTCATGCCCCGGAAAGCTCCACCTTCAATCTCATGGATCTTACAGCCGTCCAGATGAAGGGACACCACCCTGGGGATGCCGGGGAAACTCTTGCTTGGTAGATAATGAAAATGGTTGCCACGCATGTCAAGCAGAAGAGTGTTGCTAGCGAAACCAGTGGGCACTTTAGTGTGACCACGGTGCTCACATGTAGCGTGCTGAGCTGCAGCCTTGATAGAGAGAGTAAGCAGAACAGAAAATGGGGTGAGATGGAGCCATGTAGATTAGATTAGGTTTATTTTTATGCTAACGGATCAGAATAAAAAAAAAATCTAGTAAATTACTAATAAATAACTAAGATTCCCTCCACCCTTCTCCAAACCTTTCTCACCTCACACTGGCAGTTTATTGGGCATTTGATCTTTTTCTTTGGCTTGGCTGTTGGCACGGTCTTCTCCCGCACTCCATCTTCTTCAGTCACATCCAGCTTCAACTCATGCTGTGGTCTGCAGCGGAGATCTTGTTCTTGAACATTTTCTAGAGGTTCATCTGAGAGGTGTGGCGGCCAAGCACAGGCCCCGTAGAGCTTAATTCCTGAGCTCAGCGCCCATGTCTTCAGCCCTTGTAGTAAACATGTACATCTGATGGGGTTCCCTGAAGGACAGTGATTGAGAGAGAGAGAGAGAGAGAGAGAGAGAGAGAGAGATCACTTTGCATTCTGATTTTGAAATCTATGAATTATGAGATATTTAAATTAATCAATAACATAAGCCAAAGCAGTGTTTTTTGAGACTTTAAAAAAAAAACACACCAGTTGAGCCCATTTGAATATGAATATTAAAAGGTTAGAGTTTATGCAGTATATGGGGCTATATTAAAGGTAACCATATTAAGGATTCAAATACAGAACTGAAAACTGTATTTTGTTGCTGTATGAACATTGCCAAATATAACTTGAATAAAAAAATGCTTTTCAAAATGGTTTCCTAAAGTTTGAGAAGGAAATGGTTTAGCAGTGGTTCTTCAGAAATGCAGCTAAACTAAATAATTAATAATAATTATTATTATTATTACTACTATTATTATTATATTTAATTCAGTGGCATTTCTAAAGAACCAATGTTCACCTTATATTTCAGGAAATAATTTAGGAATAATATAAACAATGATTTAGTTATTGTATTATTACTTTTAATATGATTATTCTATTAATATTCGTATGTGTGTGTATATATATATATATACAGTGCCCTCCACAATTATTGGCACCCCTGTTTAAGATGTGGTCGAGGACTTTTAAAAATTCTCCCTTTTTTTAAACAACATAGAATCCAAATGCAAAAAAAGAGAAAAATCCAACCTTTTATTTAAGTACATTACTTTGGTGGTAAAAAAAAAAATTTAAAATTTAAAAAAATAAAAACTTCAAATCATGTGTCCCACAATTATTGGCACCCCTGATGTTAATACTTTGTACAACCCCCTTTTGCCAACAAGACAGCACTTAATCTCCTCCTATAACATTTCACAAGATTGAAGAACACAGAGAGAGGGATCTTTGACCATTCTTCTTTGCAAAATCTTTCTAGATCATCCAGTATCCTGGGCCCTCTCTTGTGCACTCTCCTCTTTAGCTCACCCCACAGGTTTTCGATTGGATTGAGGTCTGGGGACTGAGATGGCCATGGGAGGACCTTGAGTTTGTGACTGAACCATTTTTGTGTAGATTTTGCCACACGTTTTGGATCATTATCCTGCTGAAAGACCCAATGACGACCCATCTTCAGCTTTCTGGCAGAGGCCATCAGGTTTTTATTTAAAATGTCCTGGTAGTTCAAAGCGTTCATAATGCCATGCACCCTAACAAGGTTCCCAGGGCCTTTGGAAGAGAAACAGGCCCACAGCATCACAGATCCTCCACCATACTTCACGGTGGGCATGAGGTACTTTTCGGCATACACATCTTTTGTTTTACACCAGATCCACTTAGAGTGTTTGTTGCCAAAAAGCTCAATCTTAGTCTCATCCGATCAAAGCACACGATCTCAGATGAAGTCCCAGTGCCGCTTGGCAAACTCCAGACGTTTACGTTTGTCAGTGTTAGTGAGAAAAGGCTTTTTCCTAGCATGCCTCCCAAACATCTTGTTGGCATGTAGAGAGCGTCTGATGGTTGTTTTGGAGATTTTGTGACCCCAAGATGCCACTATTTGATGCAATTCTGTGACAGTGAGCTTAGGACTTTTTTTTACTTTTCTTAGCATCCTCCTCACAGTGCGTTGTGGCAAGATAAACTTGGGACCTCTTTCAGCCTTGTTTGTCACTGTTCCTGTTGTTTTAAACTTCTTAATGATTCCTCTAACTTTAGATACGGGCAATATAAGGTGAGTGGCTATTTTCTTGTAGCCATTGCCTGACTTATAAAGGTCATCACACATCTGCCTTACTTGAATGGTGTGTTCTCTTGTCTTTGCCATGTTGACAAATGGGTAAGAGAATTAGGCCTCTGTGTCATGTCATATTTATACCCCAGGGAAATAGGAAGTCATGAATTACTAATTAAAAGTTCCTAGATATCCTGACCAACATTAGCAACTACAGAAAATTTTTTTTTTTTTTAAATCAATTACATTTTTCAGCGGAATTGTTAGGGGTGCCAATAATTGTGGGACACAGGATTTGAAGTTTTTATTTTTCTAAATTTTTACATTTTTTTTTACCACCAAAGTAATGTACTTAAATAAAAGGTTGGATTTTTCTCTTTTTTTGCATTTGGATTCTATGTTGTTTAAAAAAAATGGAGAATTTTTAAAAGTCCTCAACCACATCTTAAACAGGGGTGCCAATAATTGTGGAGGGCACTGTATATATATATACGTTATACACACACACACACACACACACACATATATATATATATAAAGTTTAAATATAAATAAATTTTGAATATTAAATGATAAAAAAATGTTTTTATTATTATTATTGTCAATAAATTACATTTATAATATTATAAAAGTGCATATAATTACATTTCTAGATAGATAGACAGACAGACAAGATAACAAAAATGTTTGTTGAGTAAATAATTATATTGACTGAAGTGGTTTGTGTGGTAACAAAGTAAATACTGAGAGAAGATTGACAAAGCTGCATTGATGGTTACCAGTGAGGTTAAGGCTGGTGAGCTGCGAGGGCCCTGTGAGGGCCTGTATGTAAGGGAGCTGGTTGTAGCTCAGGTCCACTTGAGAGATAAAGGGAGACAGAGACAGAGCTGACTCAGACAGGTCATGCAGGGCCATGTGGTTCAAAGACAGATGTGTGAGTTTTGGCATTGACACGCTCTCCTCCACCAGATATGTCATGGGGTTAAAACTCAGATCTAGATGAGTCAACTCCACTAATCTGAGACAAAAAGAGAGAACAGTGAGTATACCAGAGTACATCTAATATCATCAACAGTATTTCATATTGTTAGCCAATTTCTGTGGCAAAACAAAATAAAATTCAGTGGTTGAGGGTGTTACCTGGTCATGGTTTTGGAAGGAAAGTACTGGAGTTCATTATGGTCCAGGTTTAAATGCGTAAGTGCAAGAAGACCAGCAAAGGCTTCTGTCGCAAGATTATTTAGGGAGTTATAACTCAAACGCAACAACTGGATATTTAACATTCCCTAGAAGAGACAGATATTTGGGAATTATTCAAATGATTGAAAATGGTCTACAGAAGGAAATAACAATAACCTTTCAAACCAACCATCCAAACCAGTATATATTCAGATGGACTGGTAAGATTTTTTACACTAGTGTACCTGGAATGCCATGTTGGGGAGGTAGACCAGCTGGTTATGAGTGAGGGAGAGCAGGTTTAAAGAGTTTAACGCAGCAAAGGCCCCAGGGTGGATCTCTTCAATGCGGTTCCGGTCTAAATACAACTGCTTCAATGATGCTAAACCATCAAATGTTTCCTACACAAGGGGGTAGAGAGAATAACAAAAAAACACACAAATAGTCAGGTTTAGAAAGATTCTAGCGCCATTCATCATATCTCAAAGAAAGAAACCTAGCACAAACCTGGTAGAGGATGTCAATGTTGTTGTTAGTGAGGTCAAGCTGCACCAAACGAGAAAGTCCCCTGAACGCCCCCTCTCGTACAGAATGGATACTGCATCCCTGCAGGTTCAACTGGGTCAAGTAGGGGGTGTGTTTGAAAGCACTTTTAGCCAGTTCCCTAAAATTATTCCTCTTCAGGTCCAATTTCACTGTGATCTGAGATAAAGACAATTACAAATACTGCATATGAAGATGTTGATCCCCATGCTCATAAAGTTGCAAACAGATCTTATGTGTCACGGATATGTTTAGAGTGTGTCTGAAGCAGCTCCCTATTCAGCAGTCAGGGCACTGATCAGGGAGTCGGCCATTTTAAAGGGATACTCCACCATTTTTTTTTCATATTAAACTATGTTATTCCCTAAACTAAGACTAGTTGATACATACCTGGCACGCAAGACACTTTGTTAGCACTTAGCTTAGCCCAGTTCAATACACTACTGGGGATACTCCACCGTTTTTTTCATATTAAACTATTATGTTAAGTCAAGTTATTTTAAAAGGCATTGGAATAGTTATTAACCACAAATACCAACTTTTACCCTTAGAAAGGAAGTTCAAGGTGGCAAGATATAAAAAGAATGAATTCCATCGTTCCTTTATTTGAATGATAAGTGTGCATGTATTATATAGTGTCATGCATCGTCTGCTTGTTTGATGGTGGAGACTATGCAAACTTCTGCAAAAGCAAACTTCTAAGGGATCATTTAATGAAATAAAGATGGTTTACATACACAAGAATGATGGTTTTCATGTGGTTTCTTCAATGAATGTGGAAAGTCGCACTGACCTCGTTTATAGTAGGTGGAACGTGTGAGAGGTTCTTCCCTACGCACGTCACAGTGAGCTTTGTGTTGTCACAGACGCAGATGGCTGGACACTTCACAGTCTGACCCGCAGGCACAGAGCTCATCAGAAACAGAAGCAGACATGCGACTGTCAGCATCATGGCAGTGGCCTTCTCCAACTGAAGGGCTGCAATGGAAAATTATTATTTGCATTTGAACATAATGGAAAGAGTAAATACACACTGGCAAGATGGTACCATGTTAAATGTTGCTGTTATTTTTTACATTTTCTATACAGGTGCAGTAGGTCTATTCTTTCACATGTAAAAAAATGTTGCCTGTCCATTTATTTATACGTAGCATGACATTTCCAAAGTAATAAATTATAAAAATGAAAAAATACACTACCATTCAAAAGTTTGCGGTTAGTAAAGGTTAATCAATGCTTTTGATTGCAAGACATATGCTTGCCAAGGCTGCATTTATTTGATAGAAATACAGATGTAAAAACTGAGATATTGTAAAAGATTATTATTTTGAAGGGGGTGGGTTTACAACCCCTCTTCTTGTATTATATAATAAATGTGTCCAGTCTTCAGTCAAATGATCCTTCAGAAATCATTCTAATATTTGCTCAAGAAACATTTCTTCTTATTATCAATGTTTAACAGTTGTGATGCTTAATATTTTTTATGGAAACTGCAATCCTTTTTTCAGGACACTTTGATGAATAGAAAGTTAAAAAAAAACAGCATTTATTTGAAATATATATTTTTAAACAATTAAAAAAAATCTGTCCTGCCACAATGCATCTTTGTAAAGTATTCCTGGCCCCAAACATTTAAATGGTAGCCTGATCAACGCAGTAAACATACGAGAACAAACAGTATTACAGTCCTTTCAATTATTATCCAGGTTTTCTTCTTATTTCAACCAAAAAAATGTTTTAAACAACATAAATTCTTGCATTTTGACCTCTGATCCCATTCTGCCCTGTTCAAATTAACACAGTGGTACCACATTTCGCAGTGGCTCCAACCTTTAGTGAATGAATGGAGATGGAGAAAGACAAAAAACTGTTTTACTCATTTCCATTTTTTTTTTCAATCTTATACATATGGAAATTCATACCGAATGCAAACCTCCTCAGGAAAACATTTTCATTTAATTTAATTTTGTATTCTCTTTTCATGCAATGCAACACGAACACAACAAAAGTACATTCTATGACAAGAAGAATAGAAGTAGGATGAAGAAAAAAATCGGATAAACCCCTAATGTTACCCCATTCTTACAATAAAAAAAAAAATACAAATGAGATGGCCTCACCGATATGAAAAAAAAAAATAGAAAATATCCCAAACCAGATATAGACCTAATCTACTTTCCTTTATGGCACATTTTTTCTCTTTGTTTATTTTTATTTTATTTATTTATTATTATTAATACTAATTCTGCTTACACAACACTAAACAAGAAAAAACAACAATGATGCAATAATGACAAATCTAACAACAAAAAATAACGTTGTTATAATTTTATCAATTTTCACATTCATCTTTATATAAATTAAGTATCTTCTGTTTATACTTATTTTTAAATTGTAGAATGTTTGAACAACATATTAGATCATTTTAATTGGACTGATATTAATTTGTAAATTATTATTTCAAAGATGTAAAGATAAATGAGGAAGAAAAAAAGCTCACCTCTGATAATAAAACACTTGCTTAGTGATTTTTCCTAAATCCTTTCGAGTTATGTAGCTACAAGATGGTAAAAGTTATGGGATCAGTAGCTGTTCAACTTCAAACTCAAGCCCTTCTGAACTTGACAGTGATGAGTAAAAAAATTTCTTGTGTTAAATTCCATTACAGGCTTTTCAACTTACAACTAAACACGACGCAAAACCTGCATCTATACATTGCAATGGCCCACTGTGATAGATCGATAAATAGAAAGCGTTGGGTTCAGTCAGTAGGATGAGCGCGAGGGAGGAGAGAAGAGGGGGCGCGTCGGAGAAACGCAGACGTCAGTGTCAAAACGTAATGAATGATCATCTATTGGACGACTGACTAAATAATATAAGCATAGCCTACTTATTATGTCTTCATAATTATTTTAGTTGACCGCAAATTCCAAAATATAGCTACTCTAAAATATATTTTTTACAGTAAAATTGTTGACCAATTAGCTGTATTACGGCATGTGCACCCATCACTTTTAAAAACTCTCTATAAAAAAGAAAGTAAAAGTTCCATCATAATGGATTAGCCCTGTTACTATTGTTGTTGTTGCCTGTAAAATGGTGTAGGCTAGTTCTGTCATCTACCAACAGGGCCCTTAAAAGTCAAGTCTTTAAAAGAAAAAAGAAAGAAAAAGAGTTTGTTTGTAGTAGCGTCATTAGAGATCATTTGTACAATTAATAGGGGAACAAAATCTCTCTGGTTTAGGGTTTGTTGGTTAGGCTACTTCACTTCCTCTTTTGGTTATTGCAGTAATTTCGAAAGAGTGTCAAGATTTAGCCTACATTATCTTACTTCGATTGGAAACCAAGATGAAATATTTGTCTAAAAGCATATGAAGCCTATATGCTTTCGAAATTCGAACTAAGCAAGTTTAAAATATATCATTGTAAACCAGTTACACCACATTTCAGCACTCAGCAGGCAGTCAGTTGAGGAAGTGGTCGCGGGTGTGTGAAATTGAAGAACTTGATTGACTTTTCTTTTACCCAATGGTAGAGTTACATGAATGCTGCTAGCCAATCAGGCTTAAGGAGAACGGACTCCCCGAACTTGCACGAAGTTCTACGAAAGGCAGGCAACTTGCGGATAGTTGCGCACTAGGGACGGCGGTGGAAAGCGTACATCACTATTGAATTTGTTTCAGATCTGAAGTTAAACTATTCGTTTATTTTAAAGATCAGAGAATGAATCGCTTTCACCTTTTCGCGTTTTTAATTTGGCTGTTAATTGAGGACAGCCAAGCAATAATCAGGTAGGCTAATTCATAATTTATATATTTTTATCGATGTATGCGCGTCCTGTACATATTTAGGCTATACACCTATATGTAGGCTAACTATTCACGAAAGAGTTTGATACAAAAAACGTAAACAGTCACATTGTGACTGTGCGCATATTTTATCTGTAGGCTATTGTAATAAAGTTGAATCTTCAATGAACATATCCGAAGCATTATATTTCTTCAGTTTAGTCTGACTGCAATAAACAGTCAGGACATTTTGTGTAAAAGCTATTTATAGCATAAATATAGCAACTTGTGCTTTCGACCAGGAAGTTGAACTCACATCACCGAGTATGGCTAAAAAGTTAGTAAAACAGTAACTGTGTGAACTGGGTATTATAGCAGGTTATATAGGCCTAGCATTACCTGGGTTAGGTACGTTTAAGTGTGAGTAAGCGGATAACCTCAACTATCGGTTTCATTCCGAAAAGATAACTTTCAGGGCATGAAAGTATTGCCAGACACCTGTCTGAACCTGAACATAACCTACATAACCTCCACACAACTCGACACACAATTAAATAAACCTCCTGTTGGCAGGTATTTTGTCCATTCGGTTCATACGGCAACTTGTGCTTAAAAAACTGCAGAACGCGCGATTTTAGGAATTGTTAGCCTCATTTATGTTTCCATTGTATACATTTTATTGTACTGATGTAATCCAGGTTTACTAAACTCTAACTGTAAAATATTAGGTTTATGAAAAATGGCACATTTCAGCATAAACAAAATCTAAAAATAACCAGCAGGGAATGCTCTGGTTCTCTATAAAATAAGTTATATAAATAACCTTCTGGAAAGGTTTTCATTAGGTTGCATGTACAAGCACTAGAAACACTCTCTTTGGAAAATCATATTGTGACTGTTTTATAGATGCAATAAAGACTTGAAGCAGGTGCACACACTCAGGTGCTTTATTGCTTTATCACTGCTGTGTCTCTAGAATTCCTCTGCACAAGACACGCACTGTGCGCCGCATGTTGGCAGACAATGGGAAGACTATTGAGGAGATCAAGTCCTTGGCCAGAGAGAAAACCTCCAAAGTCAACTTTCCAATCCCCACTAGAACCACAGCAACACCGACAACAACACTACCACCACCTGTAGAGAAACTCACCAACTTCATGGATGTAAGAGAACTTTGTATTCCATCCCTAGTTTTATGATTTTGGTTCTTGTGCATAGAATATAATTAGTCTGGTTGTCCTTTCTCCCTCTTCAGTCCCAGTATTTTGGAGTGATCAGCATTGGTACCCCTCCTCAGGACTTCACTGTGCTGTTTGACACTGGATCATCCAACCTCTGGGTTCCATCTATCCATTGCTCCTTCCTGGACATAGCATGCTGTGAGTGATGTTTTGAATGATTGTATTTGATTTTTGTTTTCTTTAGTAACTTTGTGCTTTTACTCTTGCTGTCTATCAGGGTTGCACCATCGCTACAACTCTAAGAAGTCAAGCACGTATGTTCAGAATGGCACAGAGTTCGCGATCCGGTATGGCAGAGGGAGTCTTTCTGGCTTCATCAGTCAGGATACTGTCACTGTGAGTAAAGACTACCGTAACCTGTCATGAAAGCTGTAAAATCGTCATAAAACTGACCCACTATATACCATACTATATTACAGGTCTTCACAGAAATCTGAAAGCTTTGTGTTAGAAATTTAAGTTCTTTTGAACTTGTTTAGAAACGAAGCAATAACATTTTAGTTGCTGATGCTAGTCTTATTTTAGTATTGGTTATATATTTATTAACTTGGCTTTATTTTTATATTTTCAGTTTTTATTTGAATGTTTTTGTCATTCATATTTTGATTTTTATTTTATTTTTTGATTTAGCAATTTTAGCACTTAAAGCTCTTTTATTTTTCATTCAAGTTGATTTTTTTTTTCATCTAAAATTTACACTGTTGGTCAAAAGTTTAAAAATAAATATTTTATTTTATTATTATTATTATTATTATATAATACTATATTATTATTTTTTATTTTGTTTTATTTTCTTAAAGAAGTGTCTTTGCTCACCGAGTCTACACCGAATGTATTTGATCAAAAATACAGTAAAACAGTTATATTGTGTATTTTAATGAAACGTTTCTTGATCATCAAATCATCATATTAGAATGATTACAGAAGGATAATGTGACACTGAAGACTGGAGAGTAATGATGCTGAAAAATTCAACTTTTGCATCACAAGAATAAATTACATTTTAGAACAGTTTTTACCACCAGTGTAGAATTTGTTTTTTATTTCAGCTTGATTCCAAATAACGAAATCAATTTTTAATAGTTAAAGATAACAACACTAATTGATGCATCAACTCAACATGACGGCCTCTCATTCGCTTCTGTCTTGTAGTTGGCAGGGCTGAAGGTGCCAGGCCAGCAGTTTGCCGAGGCGGTTAAACAGCCTGGGATTGTGTTTGTGGTGGCACGTTTTGATGGCGTCCTGGGCATGGCATACCCCGCCATTTCTGTAGATGGGATTACGCCGGTGTTTGACACAGCCATGGCTGCCAAAATCCTACCCCGGAATATCTTCTCTTTCTATATCAACCGGTAAGGCTTGATTCTGCTTTTGGCTCCTGTTACTCCATTTCAAGTTTCATTTTACTTATTTTTTTTTAGATTCTTTTAGCCAATCGGTGGACATTTAATATTGACATGGGAGAGTTTTGGAAGGAACTGGGAAATGACCTTGTTTCGAGGTTCCTCTATTTTCTTCTGCATTTCAGTTTTATAATGTTGAAGAATGTGAATACAAATGTAGACTGATAGTTTGACCTTAAGCATGAAAGAATTGTATTTATTCTTGAGTTAAACGGTAACGCATGACTCATTACTGCTTGCATAGCAGTGCCACCCCCTCCTTGCTTTCCAAAACGCACGTGCATGTTATGGCTAATTTATCACACAATAGTTGATTGTTCTGTCTGTATAAAAAGCCTATTTTTTTCCAACTGAATGATTTGTGACAAACGTGTGTATGTGCGTCAGGTTTTGCCTACATTTTGGCAACTATATGTCTCTTATAAGGTGTGAATAACCTAAAAGTTGGCTAAATGAACACGCTAAATTTTCTTAATAAATGTTGTGTGCAGGGACCCTGCAGGTGAGGTTGGAGGTGAGCTGATGCTAGGAGGTTTTGACAACCAGTATTTCGACGGTGATCTGCATTACGTCAATGTTACGCGAAAAGCCTACTGGCAGATAAAGATGGATGAGTATGTGATCACCATTACTGTTTCAAAAGCCAAGACTGTGGCTTTTCAAGGATTCTGCTCAAGGATTAGCCCTCGTTTTAGACAGAGACTTGATTGATTTGGGGTTCAGTTTCTATGACTGTTGAAAACTGAGACAAAATCTATTTGTAATAATAACTTGTTGCATATATTGGTCATTTTCCTACAGGGTTCAGGTAGGTGGCACTCTTACTCTGTGCAAAAGTGGATGCCAGGCAATTGTTGACACGGGAACATCATTGATCACAGGGCCGGTTCAAGAGGTGCGGGCCCTGCAGAAAGCTATCGGAGCCATACCACTGCTTATGGGAGAGGTGAGGAGAACTAAAATAACAAAAATACAGGGTTTCTGCTGGTTTTAATTAATTTGCTAATAAAGGGCTTGAATCAGAGTTGAAGTCTTAAATTGCATTAAAGTGCATTGCAAAACATGGTCCTGTTTTCCAATATAAATATCTAAAAATCTTTGAATTGAGATGCATTTACTTGATGTAAGTGTAAAAAGAACTCTTGAAAATGTTAACAAACTAAAAGGGGTAGTTCACCTAAAATTAATTGACTTACCCTCAAGTTGTTCCAAACCTGTATACATTTCTCTGGTTTGCTGAACACAAAGGAAGTTATTTTAAAGAAAGGTAATAACCAGGACACTTTGGGGCACCATTGACTTCCATAGGAAAACAAATACCCAGAACCCTTCAGTTTCTCACATTCTTCAAAATATCTTCCTTTGTTTTCAACAGAACAAAGAAATTTACTCGCCCTCAAGTTGTTCCAAATCTGTATAAATTTTATGACACAATTTTTGTGTGAACTATACCTTTAAGTGCTTTTTTGTGCAGTTGAAGACTGGAAAAATGTTGCCTGGTCTGATGAGTCTCGATTTCTGTTGAGACATTCAGATGGTAGAGTCAGAATTTGGCGTAAACAGAATTAGAACATGGATCCATCATGCCTTGTACCACTGTGCAGGCTGGTGGTGGTGGTGTAATGGTGTGGGGGATGTTTTCTTGACACACTTTAGGCTCCTTAGTGCCAATTGGGCATTGTTTAAATGCCACGGCCTACCTCAGCATTGTTTCTGACCATGTCCATCCCTTTATGGCCACCATGTACCCATCTATGATGGCTACTTCCAGCAGGATAATGCACCATGTCACAAAGCTTGAATCATTTCAAATTGGTTTCTTGAAATTTACTCGCCCTCAAGTTGTTCCAAATCTGTATAAATGAAGACACAATATTTGTGTGAACTATCCCATTAAGTGTTTTTTTTTTTTGCATTGAACAAGAATGTACATCTCCCAATGAGTTAGCCAAACTTGCCTTTTTAATTAAGTTGTTTTTTTCACAGCCCATTGGCAGATATTTAGTCTTGTTTTAATCATAAATTTCATTTTTCATTCACTTTTTTTTTAAAAAGAAAAACATTGTTGTGCAGTGTGATCAAAATACACTAGCGGTTGGAAGCAGAACAATTCAAGCTTTTTTTGTTAAATAAATTTATAAACTTTTTTTTTTACATTTACAGCGTAATATTTTTAATTATTTTAGCGTAAAGTGGGGAAGTCGTAATGTAATTATTTCCACGTGTTTCCTTTGTAGTACTGGATTGACTGTAAGAAGATTCCATCACTTCCTGTTGTTTCCTTCAGCCTGGGAGGGAAGATGCTCAACTTAACTGGAGAGGACTATGTTCTGAAGGTACAGAAACGGCTAGGGTTTTCCTTTTAGTGTACAGAGGTTGGAAAGGCACATTGTATGGTAACTCTGTACCATGTTCAAATCTAGAACCTCATAATCTGTCACGGAACACACACACACATTTAAGTATTTTGAGAGCATAGAGAGACTGACTCGATTACATCATTTGCAGTGCTTCATTAGAGTGGGCAGAGATAAGAGATAAAAGAGATCTTTTGCAGCGTGTTGCTTTTTTTGGCTGTGTAATTATTTGTATAGCATCGTGTTGTGCAGTTTTTCACTACTGGAATTTCTCTGTTAAAAATAAAATATATTTATTTAAAAATAAACTGGAATAAAGTGGGCTGATGGCTTCAGCAGAAGCTAATACCATTGATTAACAACAACCTCGTAGCTCATCTTTTCGTTCAAAAGGTTTTTCTTCAAAAATCAATCTGAAAATGGATTTGTTTTAGTTTTGAGTTTTTACTTCCAGAACCCAACTGTTTTGAATTCATTTTACCTTATTTCTATCTCTTCTCAGGTGACTCATATGGGTGCGAGTGTTTGTCTGTCTGGCTTTATGGCTATGGATATCCCGCCTCCCGCCGGGCCGCTGTGGATTCTGGGAGATGTGTTCATTGGCCGCTACTACACTGTGTTTGACAGGGAAGCGGACCGCGTTGGCTTTGCTCCTGCCAAGTGAACAGAGTGTGAATGACATTATGCTATTGAACTGGATCTAATGGACCATTAGCTATACAAAAACCACTTTTGTTCGAAGTTGGTAAATTTATTGCAAGTTAAAATATGCAACATTGACATAAGCAAATCAAACAAATGCCTGAAGTGCCAGGATACATTTTCAAGATTAAAACTTGTTTAGCTAGGGTTTCTCTGTACTTGCCCTCGAACGCTGCCTTGTGTTTTTATTTTGCACTAAGTTTCAATATATTGAGTTAAACTATGCATTTTTATTTGATATGTTAGCTGTTAATCGTACATTTAATGAAGACTGATTACATGGCTGGTTGATTTCTAGTTTTGTAACTTTTGTATTTGAGTTTTCTTTTGTCAGTTGACTTCTGCATGCGTGTGTATCATTTTGATAATGTTAACAACACTGGTGTATTTTTACTCGGTTTACCAAACTGAAGTGAACTTTCTGTTAAAGCTGACCAAGACTGCTTGGTTTGTTAATGACTGTCTAATCATTGAACAAGAAATTGTAGCAAAAGTTCTTCCAAACCTGGAGCTAAATAAAGTTTTGTTTGTAGTCACATGTTTGGTTTGGGTTCAAGCTCAAGCATTGTATTTCAATGCCTATCAACAGTTTATTTACATTGAAAACTTTTAGAAATTTAATGTCTCGTGAATACACAGGGAAATGTCATAAAGAGGCCATTCTCAAAAAAAAAAAGAGTTGTCTGAAAATGAAACTACTAGACTGATGGGGGTTTTAGTATTTAGAGATTTGTTGAATCCAATGTGGGCAAAATCAGTACAAGCAAAGGTGTTTTCCAGATCTTTATTTCTAGAAGTTCCTTTATATACTGTGTAATCCAATTTGTAAGCAGGAATTTCTGATTTCACTGACTACACCTCAAACCCTACAGAAAAAGAAATGGGTTCTGCATACAGCGATTATTAAACCCTCAAACTGTTTATGGTATCGGTCATCTTTAGTGTTTCCACAGATGTTGCAAAATGTCTATCACATGATTTATATGACAACATTAGACAGCTGTGCCACCATTTCAATTGCATCTAACATGAACAGAACTGCAACAAATGTTGATTATAATATTTACCTTTGGCTGAACTTCGGTCATACCACTTTAGTTAATTTAATTTCCCTTCAACAGATCTAATTTCGAAGTCATATAAACTGTATGTGAACAATGCAAATACACTAACTTACTGTTAAAGGTTTAGTTCAATTTTGAAAAAAACTTTTGCTGATAATTTACTCACCCCCATGTCATCCAAGATGTCCATGTCGACATTCTGTCTTCAGTCGAAAAGAAATTAAGGTTTTTGATGAAAACATTCCAGGATTTTTCTCCATATAATGCACTTCAGTGGGAACCAAACGAATCAAGGTCCAAACGACACTTTCAGTACAAGCTACAAACTGTTCAAAGGGCTTTAAACGATTCCAGGCGATGAATAAGGGTCTTATCAAGCGAAACGATCCCTCATTTAATAAATAAATAACCAAGTTTAAGTTTTATAAGCACAAATGGTCGTCGTGCTCTGTTCTGTGACGCATGTTTGTGACTCAAAATGAACGAATCTTTTTCCCGAGTAATTTGGTTCATTCAACGAACGGATTGACTCGGAAAAAAGATTCGTTCATTTTGATGAACGAGTTCAAACGGTTCAAACAGGAGAGTCACGCAGGTTCATAGCAGCACACAGCAAGGCGAGCATTTGAGCTTATGAAACTTAAACTTTGTTATTTATTTATTAAATGAGCGATCGTTTCACTTGATAAGTCCCTTATTCGTCGTCTGGTGTCGTTTAAAGCCCTTTGAGCAGTTTGCACTGTCTTTTGGACCTTGACCGTTTGGTTACCAGTAAAGTGCATTATATGGAAAAAAAATGCTGGAATGTTTTCTTAAAATAACCTTAATTTCTTTTCGACTGAAGAAAGAATGACATGAACTTCTTGGATGACATGGGGGTGAGTAAATAATCAGCATAAGTTTTTTGAAAAGTGAACTACTTTTTCTATTTTTAAATGTTTTTGAAATAACTCTTTTTCTCATTTTTTTAAATAAAACATGCCGTTAAAACAGTTTTATAGTAAAATAGAATTTTATATAACATTTTCAATTTTACAATATTTTAAAATATAATTTCTTCCTGTGATGTCAAAGCTGAATTTTCAGCATCATTGCTCCAGTCTTCAGTGTCACATGATCCTTCAGAAATCATTCTTATGATGATTTGCTGCTTAATATTTGTAGAAATTTTGATGCATTGTCCCTCAAAATAACAGCATTTATTTGAAGTAAAAATCTATTGTAATATTATAAATGTCTTAACTGTTACTTTTGAACAATTTAATGTAACCTTACTGCATTAAAGTATTAATATCTTTCCAAAAAAAAACAACAACATACTTTTGCACTATGTTATATATCAGCTGTTAGAGTCATAAATGTACCGAGTCACAAATAATTCACAATAACACTGTAATACAGTTTCTCTCCATTTTATTTAATTTTCTTGCCATCCTTTGCTCTCTATTGCAGTACAGAGACCAGAGGCACAACTCTTACAGAACAAATGATACAAAGTGCTGTTTGGTAAAAATAATAATCACCAGGAAATTAAGACGCATCACATGCAAAGTACTAGGCCAAGCTGAACTCCACAAGCAGATCTACTTTGGGTTCGGTGCTGCTTTCATATCATTCGCTAGGTAAGTGTCTACATCACACAGGTTGACACAGGTGTTCCGGTTTTTATGCAAGCAAAAATAAATGCTTCAATACACATGATCTATTGAGTTTTGGCATTTCATAGCAGAGACATAGCCTATTTTATATTTTGTTCCATCAGATGTCTCTCCAAGCACAAAGTATGATCTTAAAATATTACATAAATAGTTTTGGTTACATCTGTACAATCAATACAAAAATACGAAAATGTCTCTATGAAGTCTGTTTTATTATCATCTTGTATATCTTTTGCACACAATGTCCTTCGGTTCATTCAAACACTCTTTTTAACCCATACATCCTCATACAATATAGACAAGAGGGGTAACATCCTTCAATTTCTGTTTTCCTAAACTTTTTAAATGATTCTACAGAAATAAGGAGGTCTGTATGGGCAGCTTCAATACAATAAAAAAATCACATCTACTCTTTGTTTAGCCATTTTAAAGGAGTTTAAATATATCTTTTGATTCACTTCTGGTTTCAGCAGTGTGTAATAACCCGTTTCAATTATTTCTATAGCATCAGATTTCTATAAGCGACCCTTGAAAGAGTGTGAAAAAAAGCAATGTATGCTACATCACCAACAAATAAAACGCCATACATAACATTTCTCCAGTAGCACTGCTTGTCGTACAGGTAATCTACATATTTTATTGGCACAAACTAACCAGAAAAAATATTGTTTTGCAATTGATTTTGAATAATGGACAGAAATCATCTTTTGTTGTGTTTATGAACAAATCAAGGAAATACTGAACTATGTTCCACATAAAAAAACAACAACTGGGGAACATAAAAAAATTGATGCATCACTGTAACATGCCAAATTACCTCCATGAAATCTCAATGCATTTTGTGCATTAACGGACACATATGAGATGACTGTGCCTGAATTTATAAGAATATCACATATAGACGATATAATCTTCACACCAATTCACTGTGAATCAGGAAAGACAAAAACACCTAAATGATTTGTGATAGGCCATATATAAAATATGACTAACAGATGAGTTTGTTGTACCTGAAAATAAATGATGATGGTATAATTAAAAAACAATTGAGGTTACCAACTACTCAGAACACAAATGAAAACATAGCCATTATTTTGGTTTGTGTATCAACTCAAACAAACAGTGGTAGTGTATGTGTGGAGGAGTTGTTAAACAGTTCTCAAAAGGCTTTCTGGGTCGGACAACGCGCAGTAGAGCGTGTATCCCAGTTCGTCTATTTCCTGTGGCGTTAGCTCACAGAACAGATTGACTTTGAGATTTAGGATGCAGGGTAGCCTCCCAGCCTCTAGGTGTCCCACTAGTGCACGAAGCACCTGCATGAAACGGTCGGCGAGTGCTTCTTGAGTCCAATCGCCCTCCTGTTCGCTCAGGAGAAGGATTGCATTAGTGAGCTGGCTTGCGTTTAATCGTGCTAGCGCTGGATTCAGTTTACACACGGCTTTAACAACTTTAAGACATGCGCAACGGCACCCGCCATCTTCCTGATCAAGGGCACGTAACTTTGATGTTTCCGCCACGCGAAAACTTTGCCTCCACAGGTTCTCGTGCCGTTCGGCAGCCAAACGATGTGGTTTGGCGATCAGTGAGACGCCGTCCTCCATAACGAGCAACGGGAGGAAGTCCACGTAAAGACAGCGGTCCGTTTCATATTGCACTTCTAACGTAAGCGTTTCCGATGGGACCACGGGTCGAATGACGTAATCTAAAACGCTACCGATGGCGGGCCAGTTGATGGATCCAGCGACGAGCTTCTCGAAAACTTCGAGAACACTCTTTGGGGAAAGGTAACCACCCACAATACAACGGTCCCAGTAACTGCTTCCACGTGGGAAGTACTCAAGGTTTTCCCGACGAACCAGCCAGAAGCCAGGAACGTTCATGATGGTGTCCTCACCAGGAATGGAGGACCATAGATTCTTCTCAAGGATCATGGGTACCATCAGCTGGGCGTGATCAGCAGTCACCACCTAATAATTAATAATATATATTTTTACAAAAAAAAAAACAAAAAAAAACATTGATATTAAATGTTTCCTGAGCATCTTGAGCAATCATTTTGTTCAAATAATTTCTGAAGGATCACGTGACACCGAAGACTGAAGTAATAATGCTAAAAATTCAGCTTTCCATCACAGGAATAAAATACATTTTAAAGTATATTCAAATTTTTAGTATATTAATTTTTGTCTGTAAAAAAAACATTAAAAAAGCCTTACCAACCCCAAACTTTTGAATGGTAGAGTATATTGAAGGCCATGTTTTCCCTATATTCCTGCTTATCATTATGGAACAGAATTATAGGGTCTTTTGCACTGCGTAGTTATAGGAACTAGCCACCAGGGCGGTTCCTCGAGATCTAAATGTAAGGCCCTTTTCCTGGTTGCACCAGTAGGAACCCTGAAGTGATGTAAGCCACGCTTACATGATCATGTTTAAATACATAATCATGTTTCGCTTGGTCCCCACCAAAGTTTCGTTGGATTTTCTCCTTAGTGTAAAGGTTGAAAGGTCTATTTAATTTTCCGTGTTCGTAGAGTTAGTTTTTGGAGTAAATATATAGGCTAAAACAGCTTTTTTTTAAATGGTGGGTGCTGGTTTTTCACGTACATTCGGCCAATCAGCGTACACTTAACGTCACTGGTAGTTCCTATTTTAACCCTATTCTGATGTAAGATCTAATTTAATTCCCCCAAAAGGCATTCCTAGAATAAACTAAAATTGTTCCCAGTTCCTGCAGTGTGAACTAGCCCAAAAGGCGGTACTTCTGCCATTAGTTCTAGGAACTATGAAAAGGTTCCTCTGGTGCGAAAGCCCCTTATAACACTCACCTGGAGGTCGTCATACAGACTGCCGCTTAGGTACATTTCTCGTAGGGGCATATCAGGCAGTTTGGCGTGGAGGAAGAATCGAAGCTCCGCACAGATATCCAACGCGGCACGACGAGCTACGGCCTGCTCTTCTGAGGGGATCGCTACTCGCTCATTAAAGAAGGCCCAGAGGTGTTCCTGCAGTGAGAGACGGATCCGTGCTCTCTGGAGTTCAGCCTTACCAGAGCCGCCACCACCGCGGCCCATAACACGATGTAAAGAATCTAAAAAAGCAGAAGAAAACACAACGCCACTGATCATATTTAAACATTCAAAAGGTCAACACGTGGTAGAGTGATTCTACTTTATCACAACACACAGCCTAAAACAACACAATCTTTAGTTTTCCAGACACCGATTGATACTGGGCTTGGACTACGAGGGAGGAGAGATAGCACAGGACGATGAACTAGTCATTCAACAATGAGAGAGGAAGAGATTCTGAATAATCTGAAGATTGAAGGTAGATTCTGAATATTTCCAATGCTTACTTTGATAATTTCTTCAGACAACTCATCAACTACTCAAAATGATTAAATCACAACCCTAATGCCCAGGCTACAGAATCCTACAGTGTGTTGGTTAAGGAAGGGTTAAAATACCCACTGAGCAAGTAGAGAAGACACTCCGTTATGTACAAGCCTGGTAAACAATAAGCATACAGTTTAGGATAGGACAAACAAAGGATAAACCATGTCCATGGTGGCCCAGGCTTAGTAAATAAACAAATTAAATTAATTCAAATTGATAATGAAAATCAAAAAACAAATATGACCTTTCCTCAAATCTATGAAAATAGATATGAAAAAAGGGAATTGATAAGCACATGTTGTCTCATGGCCTAAGCATTCAAAAGCACAGAATGGTGTGTCTGCAAGGCACCAGAGATACATTACCTGGCTTGAAGGAGCTGGAGGAGGTAGGGAGCGTCTGTAGAGAGCGGCTGACGTTCTGTTTCATGTCACGGTTCAGTGTCCGTTGTGACGACCCCATCCAGCTCGGCTCCTCCCAGCTTCTCCGTCCTGACGGGTCGGCTTTAGTGGGACTGGATGGAGCACTGAGAGCTCGATCATACATCTGAGACAAACCAAATTCAATTATAAACCAAATGGCCCCTTATGGCCATTTTTGGCAACCTTTGAACACTGCACAAATTCATATGGTTAAACATTTGCTACACATTCAATTCTGTTGTTTTAAACAGCATGCCACTCACATAACGGTTTGTTTAGTTTTGGCTCGCAGCTATTGGTTCCAATTACACAACGTTATATATGCAATTTTATTAAAGTTACCCCACACTGGACTCAAACCCACAATCTCTGGGTCAGGTGTCTGTTGCTTATCTCATTGCGCCACTGGGAATACGTGTTTTCACACAGATGGCAAAGTTCTATAGTTCAAGTGAGAATCGGCTCAAAATCAAGATTTGTAAACTTGTAAATGCACCGCATGTTATTTTCAGGTAGGTTCAAACACAGGTAGGGTCCTTCAATAACAAACTCTTTGCAAAGCTGAATTACATTGCGAGAGATTCATAAAACAATAAGACACTGAAATGTGATGCTCAAAGTGTTTAAGACCAAATGAAATGACCAAGGACAGGGTTAATAAACATTATCTGCTCTTCCCTCTTTTTGCTGCTTGCTTAGTGTTTAATAAAAGCTCTTTCAGAAAGACTGGAAGATAAAGTACAGTTTATATAGTACCATTACATCAGGGGGAGATTACAGGGAATGTGATTCCTTAGGACAGAAGTGCAGCATCACATCATGTTCCTCTACTCACTCTTTTGACCGCCAGTGTGGCGATCCCGAGCATGGCTGCTCCCCCGACTCCCAGCACCAGCTTTGCATTAGAGAGCACAAAGTCGATCGCTGTGCCAAGCCCATTGTCGTCTTTCTTCCCCTTCCGATCCCCGTTCACTCCTGCCATCGATCTTTTCCCTCCCTGAGATGGAGCAAGAGAACAGGAAAAGAAGAGACAAGAAATTGATTTTTTCATCAACTAAAAGTTGCTGAGCTTATATGCAGTTTACCTAGTGATGACATCACATGAATCACAATGTCACATGACATCATGTCAACCAATAGCTTGTGTTGTTATTGGTCAAAAGTTTAGACAGAGAAATGGTGGGGCTCAACAATAAAGAATGCCTGATGGCCCGGGGTCAGTGTGAAAGACAATAGGGGCGGATTCGTAATCATGAAATGTAAAATATATTAAGAAAAGCTAGAAAACTGGGAGCACATCAATATAGATACAGTCGGTTGGTCTGGGAACGCCCCCGGGAACGCCCCGTCACGTGGTGTGAATTTAGCCCGTGGGGGAAAACATTGCCTTGGCGCTCATTGAAATACATGGGACAATCATGCCGAAGAGTTGCTGTGTCGTTTTCTGTACCACCAATAAACTAACAAATTATAAATTGAAGTTCTACAGCCTTTCTTACATACATACAGAACCGGATAGGAGGACAAAATGGCAAAATTAATCATATCTTATTAGATTACTGTGTGAGTAGAGGTCCGTGTGATATAGTAGTAGATGTTTAACTCGTATTAGGCAGTGGGCCAGATTTGTCTGACTTTACATCCCTTACGAAAAAGAACTATAGTAATCCTATGGCTATTAGTATTCTATAGTAGTGTATAATACTTCTGTGATGTTCTTTAATACCTCTATACTTCTAGGCTATGTCCCAAAATACTATAGTATTCATATAGTATTCACGTTACTATAATATTTTGTCCTAAAATACTACAAGATTCCTTTAGTTGTTTTTCATAAGGGATGTCTCAGTCACATTAGCGTTATTAGCTGAAGGTTATCAGACTGCAGTCTGTGAGAATTCGGATAACTGTCAGCAAAGTCCCTCTGCAACTTCGTAGCTACTACTACTGATCACCGTTTTACAAAAGGATTAATAGTTTGGAGTGAAGCATACGTACAATTGGTAAGTGACATGGTTTTATGGACTTATAGTAACTTATACGCAAGTTGATTGAGTAATAGGCTTGTGTTGCAGCTTCCGCGATGTCTAGAGATTCAACCAGATAACAATAGTCTGGAAACGACACCTCCGGCCATTTGGTTGGGTCATTGACCCAGTTTTTAATTAAATAAGGGCAATCATAACCTATTACAGTTAATTTTGCAATGTACCGTTGCCGGTCGGCAGGCATAAATGACTCGCAATATGACATTTTTGTCATTCACATACATAGGATGGTCGCGCTGCTTTCCCCCATGCCGACCACGCCCCCCAACTATGACGCGTTGCCGACTGTATCTATACAGTATATCAGTGCATGAGGCAGCCAAATATTCCTGTGTCCTTAATGTTAATCAAACAACAAAAAGACAAAGAAATCACTTAACGCTCCTGACAATCACTTTTGTAGCTTTAATAAGGATTGATATTTAAGTTATACAGTGAAGACTATCCAGTGTTATTTTACATTTAATTTCTGTAGTATTTCTAACATGAATATTACACTCCTGAAAATCTTAAAGCACTGTTAACGGTATTTGTTTAAACAAAAGTTTAGATGTGTTAAAAACAATGAAAGCAATAACTATTTTTATTTACTGGCATTTTAGTATTTTTATACTATTATAGTTTGTTAAACTGTCCCTATTATGCTATTGTAAAGGCTTTGGAGTCTCCTACAATAGGTTTACATGTATCAAAATAAAAAACGTGAGATAGCCGGAAACATACACAACATAAAACTACGTATTTTGAACTCCCGGTACAAAATATATACCTCAATAATTATTCATACCTACAGGTTGTGATTTTGTGGATTTAAATATTTCTTTTTATGTTCATTTATTTGTATTTGAGCTTTAATTTATTTCCAGTGAGAAAGTTTAGTGCATCAATTTAATTTGATTTAGGTGCCAACTCCCAGGGCAATATTCATATTTTGTTTAAGCTTTATTTCAATCAACAGAATTGTTTTTTTTAACACTTTTAGTAAATGATAACAACCGTGGTTTAGACATACACGCACCTCCCGAACTGTAAGCTGCCTGCAATGTTTCAAATGCAGAAATGCTCATCTTACCAGCTAGCAGTCAGACTGTCTGGTGCTGATGGGTCACTTCTACACCAAGCCGCCCAGCCTGCTGTTGAGGAAGAACTGTCCTCTCTTCAGCGCGTCCTCCCTCTCTGCTGGGCCGCTGAGGGTCTGACAGCGGCGGAACTCTCGGGTCACTGCGCGCCGGTAGTAGTCGCGGTCGGTGTACTGTAGGTGTTGACCTGCACGGAGCAGCGCTCGGTACAGCTGCAGGACAGCACTGCGGGACCAGCCGCCCATCAGGGAGGGTTCAGAGCGGGCAGAGACCGACGTCTCACACGCACCTGGAAGATGGACACTTCAGTGTTAAATGGATTAAAAGCAGTGTTAAAATCAGTGTTAAATGGAAGTTGCATTAGTCTTTCTTTACTTCTCGAACAGGAAAACCTGTAGAGCTGGGCTTAATTGGATGGTTGAACTTTTGGTGCATTCAAATCCTGCTGGGAAGCTTGTATTTATGATGGCAGCTTCGTTCAAGTCACTTTCATCGGAGTAAGATAGCAGTGTATTTTCTCTTAATTACACAAAAAGTTCTAGAAAATGAAGAACAAATAAATGTGCATTCGGTGTGCTTTGCTTTTTTATGTTTTTGATTAAACTTTATCTCTACAAATTACATTGTTATGTTATAATACCATCGTGGTCTGTGAAGACAAATAGCTTACTTCGCTGTCGATAGAAAAGCCTGACAATAGGGGCTTTCAAGAAAAAGTGTTAATGTGCGTTCAACTCGTAAATACGATCTTTACGAGATTACTTGAATGCACCATTTGCTATTGCTGTGATGATGTCATCATGACAGTTTTCCCCTTACACCAGTAAACACATCATCAGAGAATTTAAGATGTTGCTGCAAAAGGTAGTGAAAGTGATTTTGATTAAAAAATAAGGGCACATGAATTTAATAAAATAATGATGTGCACGGATAAGTAAGTCATAATAACTACAATGTTCCATAAAAAAATTTCAATTCAATTTCATGGTGACTTTAAAACCACCTTTTGAATGGATGACAACAGGACCTTGAACACACAAGTACTGTGGTAACTGCGGTCATAATGCAAATATTTCTTCAATAAACAGCTGACACAACCAAACCGCATTCAAATCACAACAATTAAGCGCTCTTTCTTTCATTCATTCATTCAAAACAAATAAAAGCAGAGTAGCAGACCAATGCTGTCACGTGCGTTTTCTGTTAGTTATATGACCCTGTAATGAACTGTGCAGTGTCTGAGCACTAGTTATCATAATTAATGTTGAGGATTTTTAAAATACATGCCGGATTTATAAATGCTTTGATTGATACCCGAGTAAGCTGACTAAACCATCGCATTTATAAATACTACAATTTCCAGTGCAATGAAGCCTGTTCCACACATATTTAGGTATATTATTAGGAAAAAATATAAATAACCTTTTGAATAGTATTAACACGCTCTATGGCAAGCAGTTCTGGAGAATGTGTATGAAAATGAGACGTTTGCAAGCACAGCTGCAGTTATTTTGCATGCTACCGTTAGCTAGCCTTATCTCCAGTGACCTTCTTTAACTGTGAAAATATGTCTATAAGCTCAACCTCCGAGTTCTCAAATGTTTAAAAAACTCATATTCGGAGCCAATGGAAACTTTTACTCACGTTTGAATTAGACAGAAATGAATGTTTAGCTTGGCAAGGGTGGGGGAGACCAGACAGCCTTCGGTAAAGGGTCGACCAATGCCGCTCCGGAAGAAGAATATAATTGACTACTTCCGGGGTTATTGGAACAAGTTTGTAAATGGGCCGTGGCTCAAAAAACAGCCACAAGTGTGCTGCTGACTATTTAGTTAGTATTACCAGTATATTTCTGGCGTTTTTTCAATGCATCAGGGTTTATAAAATGATACTTCTTTGAAATGCCTTTAAAATGCCTTTAATGGCTTTTATTGGACCTCTTTCCAGACTTTATGAACCTCTACTATGAAAATAGTAATTATAGATATTGTATAATGTTAGAACTCATTATATAAAGAAATCATATAATATAGATATTATAATGTTAAATTATAGATATTATATACTACATTAATCTACTATATTTAATGATGAATATAATATATAATAATGCAATGGAGGAATATGTGAGTCCTGATAATGCCATTATGTTAACCAGTAAAAAGTGGCCTACATTATTTTTGATAATGTTTAGATTTTTAAAAAATTTAGTCAGTGCATGCATATTCATCTAAAAAAATCTGTATTTTCAGCTTTATAATCATAAATTTAAATTTAAATGTATTCTCAGGTCACCATTTTCCTGTGCATTGGGTTACCTGCATTAAGTCCAAGTCCATTTACATCCACAATGTAATATCAAATTTAGCTTTTACTTTTTAGAAAAATATTTGTGATATTTACCTTTTTTTACTTTTTTCACACATCAAATCTTATATTTTGTCTTTGAGCATGATTGTTTGAAACCATAACTTTTGATAAAACTTAAGGTCAGAATCATTCTTTCTTGATCGGATATACATATATATATATATATATATATATATAATGTAAAATGCTGTTTTGAATAAAGAATCTAATATGTACTGAAATTATGAAATTGTTATTATACAGTTATTGTTATTAATTGTGTATTATACAGACACCACATTTTACCCATATTAAAAATAAATAAATAAAATACAAGTAATAAAAAATAGTGAAAGTGTGTTTTAAGAATCATAACAATTCACAGGGCCAAAAGTGAAACACCCAGGAACCCAATCAAGAAACATTTATACAGGAAGTTATACATCATACGTATCATACACTTTTTCAAGGTCTGTCTGATCAGGACATGTTCAGCCTGAATGTCACAGTTAAACATTGTTCATAATCTGGATATCTGATAACAAAGAGCACCTGAAATTTCACTAAAAATAATTTGCCCTTTCTCACGTGAGACACAAGATATCTCACTCAATACATTCTTTGTTTAGCTTACGGGAAACAAAAATCATCACCACACAGCACATCACATGATATTTTTTAGGTGTCCATGTCTATTAAGGAACTCCTCATCCTTCTTCTACCATCTGATGTCTTTAAATGAGATAATGAAACTTCAATGTCCTTTACATACAACCATGATTACAGAGAGAACAAGTTATCCAAATGTCTAGATTATTGTCATATACTAAAACTTATGGATACGATTATAAAGCAATACTGAGCTACTTCAACTTCAAGTCTAATCACATTTTGCAGGTTATTCTGAATGACTGAAGGATGTGAATGCAGAAAGAACATTAGACTTCAGATGAATAATCTAACAGAGTGAAAGATAGAACAAGACTATCGGTTCCATTTAATTTGTTTCATTTCCTCTGTTTATAAAGCACTTTTAAACGACTTTTAACTCAAAGTGCTCAACAATCATAAAAAGCATAACAAACAATATATCACCACACAACAAATCAATACCCCTGTACAATAGCGGTATAAATATGTTTTTCAGAGCATACCAATAAGGATCAAATGCAGCTTCCACACAGAAAATCTAGAAAGGTCAATTTGTGTAGACTTAGACTATTAATATTTAGACTAAAATAACTGAGTTGTGCAAGAGTTTAGAATAAAAATGTAGTATCAAAAATGTTGTTCATTTGTAGAAACAATAAATAAGGCTTATACTCTTAAAGAAAAGGAATGTCAGTGTGACCGTCTTACTGTTATACTGCACGTCTATTGGGAGATAGGAAATTAAATTCCTTAATTGGAATCACTAGGTTCAGATTACAGTCCTCTTCTTGTTTGTTCACTGCAACAAAAGGTTGTTGCACTCTAGCTCTCATCGCATTGACTAGACGACATATACTTTGGAAGTCTTTACTGCTCTGAGGTGAGTTGAATGCTTATATATATTTTTTTGTTTTGTTTTTAGCTTAATGTTTCTTTTCTGACATTAAAATACAAAAGTTTGTTGAAAAACTTTAAATAACTTTGTACTTAAAATCAGAAAGAGGCATTAAAATCAAGTAGTCAAGTTTTCACTGAATTAATGTCAACCAAACTTTAAACCACTAGCCATGTGCATTAGTTTGTTAGTGTAGTACTACCAAACTAATGCGCTAATATATATATATATATATATATATGAAGAGTTCAGACGCAAAAGCCTCTAAATGCCATTTGAAATTTTCTTCTTTAATGATGATTTTTATCAAACTTGTATATTTAAGTTCAGTAATTTCACTTAAATAACAATTAATAGGTAATTATCATTGCCATTTAAGTGAAATTACTGAACTTAAATATACAAGTTTGATAAAAATCATCATTAAAGAAGAAAATTTGAAATGGCATTTAGAGGCTTTTGCATCTGAACTCTTCATATATATATATATATATATACATGTTTTAAATCAATACATAATGGCAGTTGGAAGCTCAATCTGGAAGCTAATTTATTTGCCCTCACAATTGTGTAATTATGGCATTGTGAGATTGTGTTTTACTTTCTTTTCTGTTTTTTTCTCTTTTACCCCCAGAAAATATAGACATCAATTTACTTGCAATATAAAGTTAAGTTATGCAAATATAGCCTATCAAAAACATTTTGATACATTCTGGGAGGAAAAATCCTACATGCACAGTATAAGAATGTCAAATCAGTATGTAAAAAGTTCTTGCAAAAAATAAAAATAAAAAGAGACCAAAAAAAACCCCAAAAGAGATGGTTTAAGTTAGTCTCACAGCCTGGCCTGGTTTATGGTGGTTTAAACTGTTTTAAGCAGGACAATACCATGTTTTACAGGCAATTAATTGTGTAAAAATATTCTATAATACTTTATTGAATAAGTGTGTATGTAAATTTAGATTTTCTTGCAAAAGATACAGCAGTCTCAAAATCGTACTTACATGGCTGTTGTTCCAGTTTTAAAGTGAATGAATTCAGTAGTAATCAATGAAATTACATGATCAATGCCACCTTGAGTGAACTTCCAAGTCACCAGAGACCATAAATGGAAAAAAAGAAAGACAGCATTACACAAGTTACAAAAAGAGACAGAGCGTGATTAAATCAGACAAAATCAAATTAGGAACATGCAGCATGAGACATATTCCCATGACGACTGCCTATACAGATAGCATGCTATACTCATTATGTCCACATGACCTAAAGGTAACTTGACAGAAGTTAATTTTGAGTATCTGTACGTTTGCAATGTGTCAATGTCATTAAGTAATCAGGTACGTTATAGTGGTAAAATTCTTGTACAGTTAAAGTACATTACTAAATCACACTAAGTCTTTTGCGCTTGAAATAAGCCAATTTATTAAGCCACTAATGAAATTATTGAAATGCACATGACAAAAAAAGTAATGTGTTTCATGTACCATGAGAAAATGCTCCCGAGTGTAATCATACAAACATGGTATTGTTCAATTTTAAATCACATGACACAACTTAAGCATGTATTATGAAGTTTTATGTTTTATGCTTTACTCTGCAGTATGGCGCTACCTGATTATCCCATTCCAGAACTGGATGTTACTCTCCAGGAAGCTAGCCGGGTGCTCCAGCTCACCTTAAATCCCGACCAGTACCAACACTATAAAACTGCCCTCTTTCAGCAGAGAGATGTACTCCAAGAAGTCCAAAAACATCTGAAAGATCACGCTTCTGGACGTGAGAACTGGGTGACAGAGGAATTCAAAAAGCGTCTGCTCTCCTGCTATGACCCTCTGCCCAATTCCACCGCTATTCCCTCCATCCTGCCCTCCTCCAAGCTAAATGGGGAGTTTGCACAGATAGAGCGGGCTACGGCTCTGCTGTGGGCAGCTGCTAAGCTGTACAGTGAACCATTGCTGGTGGAAGGGGATGTACCAACTGAGCGAACACAACAGTCACAGGTTTTTGCGGCTAGTCGCCTACCAGGCAAGAACCATGATGAGCTAAAGGTATTTATTTCCAATTAACCCCCATTTTTTACTATTTTAAGTTACTCTAACTAATTGAAACTAATTTTAATGACCAATTTCACTCATCTTAATGAAATCTTATTTGCCTAAATGTTCCAGACATACCCAGACAGCCTTCACGCCATATTGACCTGTCGAGGGGGTATATTTCCGATTCAAATTGTATGGAAACCAAGTTCAAAGGAATCTCTTTCAGCTCTACCTCTCAATGACATCTACGCCCAACTGGTGCATGCAATGAGTCACCCAGAAGCGCCCCCCGAACAAGACCCGTCCGTTATTTGTGGTCTGTCTTCTCTTCATCGCCAAGCCTGGCATTCTGTGAGAATGGATATCTTAAAGGCAGGGGGTGAAGCAGCAGTTTCACTTGAAATGATGGAGAGTGCCATTCTAGCTGTTTCCCTGGAAGACCAACCAGCACCGGCTGATCTTGCAGGAATACTTAATACAGTCCGCCTAGGGGAGAAAGACAGCAGATGTTTGAGATACTATGATAAGGTGTGTAAAAACAAATTAGGATATTTATACAATTTGAACCTTATAATTAGAACTGTAAAGCAGTAAACTTAATTTCCAACACCAATTGGGGTTTGTCAAATTTCAGAAATGACATTTGACATTTGAATTGAATTGAAACTTCTTTTAAAAGCTTTACTTTTTTCAATAATTCAGTGCATTAAATGCTAATTTGCTATTTAAAAAAATTGTTTTATTAAGATAAAATTAAGTACTGTAAAGTAAAGTACTCTTGAAATTCGTGGATTATATGACTTCCCATAACAATGGTTAAATCAGACTGTAATGTGAATATGAATGACAGAATGACAAAACTATTTACCATCTTCATCAACAGGTGGTGAACTTGGTGGTTTTTAAAGATGGACAAGCAGGCATGTTGTTTGAGCATAGTGCCCTGGATGGAATGGTAGCTGGGCTTCTTGTTGAACGTCTGTGGCAGTTCTCCGAATCTGAAAACATAGTACTTAACATGCAAAACAATAAGTTAGGTCCATTCTCAAATGCTGGTTCTGTTCACCCTAAACCTCTGAAAATGCCTCTGAAAGGAATAACTGTGCCGAATCAGTCTGTTTCTAGTCTTCTACAAGCCAGCCAGTCAGTCATGACTTTTGAAATATCATCCTACCCTGATGTGTTCACCACCTTAAGGGGTCACAGATGTCTATATGATGCATGGATTAATTTCACTTTGCAGCTGTCCTTGAGGCAAACACTTGGCGATGCAGCTACTAGTCTCATCATGGTGACACCTACTCACATGCGTCACTTTAAACATGGCCGCTGTGATCCCACATACTCCACAACGATTAGATCTCACCAGCTTGTTACAGCACTGGCATCCTGCATTGGTCCAGACAATGTTCCCCAGTACACAAATGAGCTTTTCCAGCTCTTTCACCTTGCTTTTTTAGAGCACAAAAACCTAATCAAAGCTACAAAACTTGGCCTTGGAGTGGGGCCTCATCTGGCAGCCTTGCGCAGATCTATGTCTCAAGATAATCCACTCAAGAAGTTTCTTGACCCTTTTGGATGCCCTTCGATTTACTTGACTGGGTCAGATCTAATGGAGGGAGTTGAGTGTGCTGTTGGTAACGTCTACGCTACAGACCAGCTGGCTGTCACATATCTAGGCAGGAAGGACAAAGTACGTCTAGTCCTGAATGGAAAGGGTACTTTCGCCAATGTCCTGGGAAATCTCAAAGAAAGACTTGAGTTCAATCTAAAACTAGTAATGCTTATGGCACTAAGGTATGCCATTGCAGGGCAGATGGGAGCCATTGAATGTCTCCTGCAAGACAATAAAGAAAAACTAGTAAATAGATCTTCCGTGGATGATGCAGTCAGAGCTGAGGAGCAAAAAAACATGCAGCCAGATTTCACTTTAGTGATCCATGGTGGGGCAGGAGAGGAAATGATGTTAAATGAGAAGGTGATTGGGACCATTGAATTTGCCCTTCAAACAGCTCTAACTCTTGGAGCACAAGTGCTTTTTCATGGAGGTAGTAGTCTGGATGCAGTACAAAGAAGTGTAGTTGCATTGGAGGACTGTTTTTTGTTTAATGCTGGCAAGGGATCAGTATATAACAAAGATGGGGAGCATGAAATGGAAGCCACCATTGTGGATGGACATGGGAAGAACTCTGGATCCGTGGCTTGCCTGCGACGACTGAAAAACCCAATAAAAGCAGCCCGCTGTGTTATGGAAAAGAGTGTGCACTCTTTACTGATTGGAGAAGGTGCCGAAGAGTTTGTACACAGTCTTGGAGAAAAAGAAACAACACTAAAATCAGAGTACTTTGACACTGATATAAGATACAAGGAGTTGCTTATGAAGTCAGATGATGGCAAGAATAACCATCCTCAAACTGTAGGTGCAGTTGCGCTGGATAAGTGGGGCAAGTTAGCAGCAGCCACATCCACTGGAGGTTTAGTTGGCAAGTGGAAAGGCAGAGTCGGTGACACCGCCATAGTTGGGGCAGGAATTTATGCCGATGAGAAACTAGCCGTGACATGCTCTGGTGATGGTGATGCCTTCTTACGCCAAACAGTTGCTCACAAAGTAGCCAGCTTATACAACCTCAAAGGTTACAGTCTCAGACAGGCTTGTCGAGAAGTTATCAACAATGATCTGGAAGAAAAGTGTGCAGGAATTATTGCTGTGGACCATCACGGTGAAGCCGTTATTGAAACCAATGCTGGGGTCATGTTTGTTGGTTCAATGGTCAGTGGCATTCCTCGAACTGAGGTTTTAAGACCTAGGAAGGAGTTTATGAATGTGATTTGGGAGACTAATGAATTGGTAGCTCACCTACAGTCTAATCCTTGGACCCCAGGAGCCACTATTCTCACTCGAAAGACTATGAATGGACCTAGTAGCATCTTTCAGTTAGTGTTACCTGACTACATAGCAATGATGCAGGGGGCACAGTTAGTTGCCAATCTCCTTTGTGAGAAACTTTCTGTGCATCGCTGCGCCCTTGTGTCCATGCCAGAACATGACAAGCCAGCTTACATCAAAATCTTGCCTCTCCATGACCTAGAACCAAACTGGAAACCTCAAACAGCTGAGGAAATGGAGTTCAATCCTTATGATCCTGGATACTGTAGCTCCAAAAATGGTCCCCGATGTGAAGATACTCTTCTTGACCAGGTGCAGGCAAAGATTCGCTCTCGACTCCCTACATCCAATGCCCCTTCTTGCTTTGACTTCCATGGAGATCCTTCTGATACCAGCCTTTTCCCCCGCATTATTCGTGGTGAAGAGCAACAGTGGCGTGTCTGGGAAGACAATGAACATGTAGCCTTCCTTACTCCTTTTCCAAACACACCAGGCTTTACAGTTCTAGTGCCAAGAAAACCTCTTACCAGTGACATCTTCCGTCTGAAGGAGAGCGACTATACATCCCTACTCGTGGCAATACAAAAGGTTGCTCATCTTGTGCAAGAAGGAATGAATGCCCATTGTGTAGCTCTCATATTTGAAGGGTTTGAGTTTGATTATGCCCATGCCAAACTGATTCCATTAGTTCATCAGCCTAATGACCCCAAATCCCCAGTTGTGGCTTCTCAGTTCTGCCCAACTTACACAGGATATGTAACATCAGTAGATGGTCCTCCAGCTAACAAAGAGGACCTTACAGAGATCTACACCAAGATAACAAAGACTACTCCACCTCAGTCATGGGAAGACCCCCAGACTCATGCAGCATTAGCCATCAAGAGCAAATGGTATCGCAACCTTTTTCAAATCCAAAACACCCTGTTTCATAGCACAGTAGAGTACTTCAACAACAAATGCAAGTATGCCTATGCACTGACACCTATCACAACTGACACAATTTCCTCTCCAATGGGTCTGGGGTCAGATTCTGAGCCAGTGTTTGTCAACATGTTGGGCCAAGATGTATATCTGGCAGACTCTATGCAGTTTGTTTTAGAGTACTTTATGAGGTTTCATGATGGTCTTCCTGGGGCTTACTACGTGTCCCCCAGTTTCAGAGGGGAGGATCCTGACGCTACACATCTCAACCAGTTCTACCATGTGGAATGCGAGCTTCTGGGCGACATGGATGCTGCCATGACAATTGCTGAAGGCTATGTTGCACATTTGACTCAGGCAATGGTAAAGCAACATTCCGACATTATCTTAAACACAGCTGGTACACTATCTCATGCCCAAGAACTACTGAAGAACTTAGAAAACCCTCTTCCAAGAGTACCTTTGGATCAAGCCATTAACATTATGCCATCCTCTGATTGCCTTGAGTGGGTTCAGGAGGGACAACCACAGTTTGGCAGGAAGCTAACTCGAAAGGGAGAAAAGGTCCTAATTAAAAAGTATGGAGGTGCTGTTTGGCTGACAGAAATGGACCATCTTGGAGTGCCCTTCTACCAAGCATATATTGAAGGTTCAGGTAGAAGCAAAGCCAAGGCTGCTGACCTTCTCTTGGGGTTAGGGGAGACAGTAGGGCTTGGGGAACGTCATTCTACACCTGAAATGGTACGAGAGGCCTTACAACACCATGCTGTACCAGAGGACTCTTACAAATGGTACATCGACATGCGTCAAGCCATCCCTCTTCAAACAAGTGGATGGGGTATGGGCTCAGAGAGATACCTGTGCTGGCTTCTGCAGCACAATGATGTCAGGGACATGCAAATCATACCCAGACTGAAAGCTAAAAAGTTTATGCCATAAATGGTACATATAGGTCCTCTAAGTCTACAACGTGTGCAAGGACTTTACACAGTGAACTTTACACAGTTATAGATGGCATATAATGTATGGAATCAATACCAAATATACTTAAGAATTTTAGCAAGAATAAGGATATGAAATCTTGAAATAAAAGTTATACTATAACTACACTACATTTCAGATTGTTACATTTTTGACAACAGAATATTTAATGTTGAGTTGGCCTTAATTCACTTCTTCTTCTTTTTTTTTTTACATACTGTTTGGTGTAAATCAGTTTCTACTATACTTATTGTGTTTACCCACTATGTTTTAGTTAAGATTAAAATGTGTTTGTAAGAACTGATGTACCTTTTTGCGTATTGCAGAATTTTAAATACTGCACTTACATACCACAGCACTGTATTTCTTTTTTTTTTTTATCTCTTTCTCTGTATCTTTTTTGCTCTCCTTTTCTGTTTTAATACTTTCCTAAAATATTATATGAATGTATTACAAACTGGCTTACTGACTTACTGAATAAAAATTGTATTATAAAACTCAATAACATTCTTTACTATTATAATAATAAAATGCAGATAAATCACCCTTAATGTCTTTTAATTGTTTTAACAATAAACAATGAGCTCATCAACCAAAAACAAGAACAAGTATAGCCTACAAAATATGTGATAACTTAAATTTTTGCCATGAAGCTGGACAAATATTTTAACTGATGATGAGTGAGAGAGCACATTAAACACTGAATCATCAAATGAATAGTTCTGCTTACACCGTAAAGGCATGGGAATCACTAAACAGTTTATTTGAATCAATATCTAAAAGGATTAGAACTGCTCTAAAACCTTCAATACCATGAAGTAATTATATTCGCATGACTCCCAAAGAAATGCATACCCTGTGACAAGCTAATAATGTCTTTTACAAACTGACAATAACACTCAGTGAAAGAAAACAATTCCTCTTTCACACAAGTCACATTATAGTAACCATGTACGCATAACAAACATCACAAGTAAGCATAACCAAAAAACATGACACAGCTAAACTCAGCTAAACCAGATGAATGAAACAGTCTGTTGGAAAATTGTAACAGCTACCACTATTGTAGTCAGAGAGCTAACTAATTTCATATTATATATACATCATCACGGTGCAGGTATTCAAGTGATTCAGTTAATTTATTTCAGAAACCTAGCACTATTAAACCTTTGCATCCATTAAAACATCACTTGCACTCAATTCTTTCCAACATTGTTGTATTTCTTATGCATTTCTTTACTGCTTAGAAAACAAGAATATTTATCTTTGGAATGGAGTGAACTTTTTGACACATCCAGTCATGCCTTACATGTTTGAAAACTTAAAAAAAAATAACCCCTCAAATCTATACCTGTGCAAGCGTTTTTACATTAGAAATACATTAGCCATTGTACTAATTTTATATGGCTGAAATGTATTTAATTACTGAATGCACTGATCACTGAAGATACTAAAAGACAAATCACAAAAAAGTAATAAATATAGCAGGGGGCACCCGGATTTGAACCGGGGACCTCTTGATCTGCAGTCAAATGCTCTACCACTGAGCTATACCCCCTCGCGCTTTACATACACATGTTTCAGATATTTATTAGCAATGTTATATGCGTACTTAATACAAAATCAAATTAGATTGTAATTTTAAGTTAAATAATTTTTAAGAAGCTCATTGTTTAGATCCCCTCTTTTCCCGTCAACAAAATATCACACCAATGTAATACTTTAACAGTAATTCACTCGGCATTTGCAGCATAGACTGCCGTCGAGAGGTTGTAGTGCAGTGGTGCAGCGCGCGAGTGACATGGCTGCTCAAACTCGAGCTCTCGTAGCGGCGCGATGGCTTGCGGACGCTGTCAAAAGCAACCGATTGGGACCAAATCTGCGGATATTAGATGCATCTTGGTATTTACCTAAAACGAAACGAAATGCTTGGGCCGAGTTTGAACAAACTCACATTCCTGGAGCTTCGTTTTTCGACATCGACGAATGTAATGACAAAAGCTCCGAGTTTGATCACATGCTGCCTACCGTGGGCGAGTTCGCAAATTATGTGGGTAAGCTGGGAATAGGGAACAACACTCATGTCGTCGTTTACGATGCCAGCGATTTTGGTTCGTTCTCTGCACCACGGGTGTGGTGGATGTTTAGGGTGTTTGGACACAATTCCGTGTCGGTTTTGAACGGTGGATTAAAGAACTGGTTAAGAGAGGGTCATCCCATTACCGAGCAATATAGTAAACCAGAGCGTGCCGAGTTCAAAGCGTCCTTTAACAAGTCCTGGGTCAAAACTTATGAAGACGTTTTGAACAACATTAAAACGAATGAATTTCAAGTAGTCGACGCCAGAGACAATGGAAGATTTCGTGGGGTTGAACCAGAGCCAAGGTCAAGTAAGTATGGTGACCGGTCACACACTTTTTTCCTAGTGTAAATATCTAAACAGTATTAAATATTTCCTTGAGAAGAAAAAAAGACATGAAATATCTAAATTGTATGTCTTTTTTTTCTTCTCAAGTAATATCTTGATTTAAGAATGTTTCGATATTTGTAGCAACAAATTTTCAGTGTTAACTATTTTAAGCAACGTTTTCTAACATTTGTAAAATTATTATAAATGCATTTTTGTGACCACATGGAATATTTCTTTAAAAAAAGGTAAGCATTCAAAAGCACTTTCCCTTATACATTCAAATGGATTTTTTTTTGTGTGTGTGAACTACTCTTACATCATAATGTACAATATCCAATGCTGTTAGAATATCCAATGTTTTATTGTTTGTGTGACATTACAAATGTTTATTTTGGCTGATTTTTATGGTACAAGATAAGAAAGTGAAAAAAGATGCTATCAGTCTATGAATCAATGCACACTACCACTTTTCTATTATCAGTTATTTCAACTATTGTTATAGTTTTAATTCTCCACAGTAATACAGTATAAGCAATGTCATACAGTGCCATACTTAATCTAAAACTATTTAAATCACTTTCTAGCTTTTGTATATTTTATTACATGCATTTTGTAACCACATTCACATATGTTTTAAGTACTCTTATAGAATATAACACAAGGTACAATAATCAAAGTTTTATTTATAGACATAAGATTTATTTTTTTGTTTATCAAAAATACCAAAGTGCCATTGTCTTATTTTTCTACATTTCTCTGTTTTATATCTTAGACACAGAGCCTGGTCATATTCCTGGATCGATCAACATGCCTTTTCCCAGCTTCATGGACTCGACATCAGGTCTAGAACATCCTGTGGAGGAACTCACCAAGCTCTTCCAGCAGGCAGGAGTTGACATGCAGAAGCCCTTCTGGGTTACCTGTGGCTCAGGAGTGACAGCCTGTCACATCGCCCTCGCCGCTCACCTGTGCGGCCACCCGGGGGTCTGTCTGTATGATGGAGCGTGGTCCGAGTGGTTCGCCAAGGCTGCACCTGAACATGTGATCTCTGAGGGAAAAGGAAAACAGCCATGATGGTTTCTTAAACCAGTACAACACCTTTTCTTCGGGAATAAAGAACTGATGACTAATGGAATCACAAGAAGCCTCATTCTGATCTGAAATGATTGCACAAAAAGGCTATTAAGCTCTTTTTTTTCTGGTTAAAAAAATAAAGCTAACTATAATTAGTGACCAAACCAGGTTGTGTGTCTAATAAATGCAATATACATACATCTCATGTCTTGTGTGCCAGTATTTAATAGTTTCAACAACACACGCATAAGGGGCATTTTATCATATTGCAATCAATGCTGAATTATATCAGCTTACACATAAAGGTAATGTGGATCTTCCGCGTGGAATTGTCAAAATTCAGTCTTTCTACCCCATAGACTGTAGTTCTTCCCTCGTGCAACATTTTAATTGGACGCATCCATAGTCGCCTCTATTATTGCCTGATGGTCCTGCGAATAAAAACAAATAGACGCTACTCTCCATTCCACTGTCTTCATGACTCAACGTTGTTTGTCTATTTTCCAGGCATTTTAGACTAAATCTAGATGTAATTTTAAATCTATTATACGACTAGTTTGGCAAATTTATGTGGATTTTTAATTTTCAAAATCAAACAGTTGATGATCAAGCGCTAGGTGGATCCGTGAGCATTAAGTGGTCTCGAGGTCTCTTCCCTAACGTTACACCTTTGGATCGCTTTAACTTTCGAGATTTTGTTTTGGAGTTCGCTAAAACCATTGACTAAAACCGTTTGGTATTGGCTGGAAAGGTATTTTAAAACATTTGTTTAAGGTAAGCCAGCGAGCGACTCTAACGTTAATTGTTGACAGCTAGTGGCGTATGATGCTAATGATGATATGAGTGTTGCTAAGTAGTAGCACTCACAAAATTGAAAGTGGTTGAACCTAAAAGTTCATGTGATTTATCTTTAGACATTATATTCTTATAAGCTCACCTTTAATGTGTATTTCTCTCTTTACGGATGCACCGACGACACGTTTGCTGATGTGTTTTTCTACCCGCAGGGTGGCGCTGTTGAGTCATGTCTGGAATTGCTTTGAGTAGACTGTCACAGGAGCGGAAAGCCTGGAGGAAAGATCATCCTTTTGTAAGGGACTCACAAATACACAAGATCAAATGTGCAGAACTTGAAAAATATATAGAATTCAGAACTATATTTTGAGTTGTGGTACCTTTTGTTGTTTCTCTGTAGGGTTTTGTGGCTGTACCAACCAAGAACCCAGATGGCACCATGAATCTCATGAATTGGGAGTGTGCGATACCAGGGAAAAAGGGGGTTAGTTTCCAAATCGGCCATCTTTCTTCTCAAACAAATCCCTGCCTAAAATAAGTTTTAGATCAGGGTTCCCCAAACTTGGTCCTGGAGGGTCACTGTCCCCGCAGAGTTTAGCTCTAACCCTGGTCAAACACACCTGAACAAGCTTATCAAGGTGTTTGATCAGGGTTGGAGCTTTGGGGAACCCTGTTTTAGATCAATTTACTAACCTCCGGTTTCACAGACAAGCCTTAAATCTAATCCAGACTAAAATGCATGTTTGAGCTGTTTTAACTGAAAGTAACTTGATCCGACATCTTAAAATAATTAAAGGTGTCGTTTCTTAAATGAATTTAAATTCCCTAATTGAACTAAGGCCTAATCCTGGTTTAATCTAAACGCTGTCTGTGAAACCGGAACATAGAGTTCTAGATTAAGCCTCAATCAGAATATATGCCAGGGGTAATTTTTATACTTATATTTAACATTTGTACACGGGTATATTTGTTTAACATATCCTACTCCTTTTCTTATTTACATTCCCTTGCATAATTGTATCTGTACATATTAGATTGGTGGGTATACATGCAGATCTGTCTTGTCTTTTGTGTACATACATAATTTGTCTAGGTTAAATAATAATAATGTCTTAAATAAAAAATAGTAATTTTAATATATGTTTGTGAGTGTTTTTGTAGTAGGCTTGTATTACCTTATTTTTAATTCAGAGACAAATATCATGTTTGAACTGTGAACCAATTTTAATTTACCAGAGTTTTAAAATCTGTCGTTATGTGTCCTGTAGACTCTTTGGGAGGGAGGTTTGTACAAACTGAGAATGTTGTTTAAGGATGACTATCCATCTTCACCACCCAAATGTGAGTTTTCTCCTCTATAAGAGATGTTATACACTAAACGTTTGTTTTTATATTGCTTATTAATGTCATTGTCACCACACCTTTTACAGGTGTTTTATTTGTTGAACCCTGATTATACCGTTTGCATATTTTTTGTAAAGCTGTTCATTAGCACTTAAAGACTGTTTTTAAGCTGCTATAAAACAATATGTATTGTGGAAACAAACCTAACGTGTTGATTTTGTTCTTCTCAGGCAAGTTTGAACCTCCGATCTTCCACCCAAACGTCTATCCTTCAGGTACAGTGTGTCTGTCCATACTGGAAGAAGAGAAGGATTGGAGACCAGCCATCACCATCAAACAAGTATGTAAAAATACACTAGTTATACACTACCGTTCAAAGGTTTGAGGCTCTGTAAAAAATGAAAGGCATTGTTTTTTATGGTTATTTATTTTATTGTTTATTCCTGTAATGGCAAATCTGAATTTTCAGCATCATTACTCCAGTCTTCAGTGTCACATGATTCTTCAGAAATTATTCTAATATGATAATTTGCTGCTCAAGAAACATTTATTATTATTATCAATGTTGAAAACAGTTGTGCTGCTTTATATTTTTGTGGAAACCGTGATCCATTTTTTTCAGGATTCGTTCATGAATTGAAATTTCAAAATAAATAGACATCTTTTTTAACATTATAAATTAAAAAAAACAAAAAAAACTGGCAGACCCCACACTTTTTGAATGGTTGTGTACACCTAATCATGATTAAAATACTTGGAAATCATTGTTGATCATAAATCATTTTGAACAAACCTTTTGGGCCAATAAACAGTGCTTTTGTATGTCATTTGTTGTTGTGGCTGTGTAGATTTTGTTGGGCATCCAGGAACTTCTTAATGAGCCCAATATTCAAGACCCAGCACAGGCAGAGGCATATACGACATACTGGTAAAGTTCAGCTAAACATTACGTGCACCTTTTAATATTACATTGTACTGTCAACCGCTGCCAAGCCCACATCATTGATCTTATCTCTCTCTCATTCTCCTACAGTCAAAACAGGATGGACTACGAAAAGCGTGTGAGGGCACAAGCTAAGAGATTCGCTCCCACATAGAGCAACAAGTGCACAATCTGAAAGCCTGTGCCGAACAGATCCAGTTCCCACATAGCTGCCATTCTGATGCTCCAGAATCCTTCGCCACTCAATGAAAATCCCAAAACTGCAGTTGAAAGTTAAAATAGAGATTTGGTCAAGTTGGCTTCAGAACCGAATAAGGATGGATGTAAAACAACTCATTAAGATGAAAGCAACCAAGATGGAAGTTAAAGTCGGCTGCTGATCTGTGCTGACCAGTTACCAAGTGATGGTTAAAAAAATAATAATAATAAATAAGTGTTTTGGTGAGGAAACTGTTTGCAGATCAGTTGTTCAAAATCAACTTTTATACAGAGCAAAGATGGTAAAAGTGGAGGGTTTCTGTACATATAATATAAATATTGAAAACGATTTACTTGACTTTATAATTGACTTTTATTTACTTTTTTATCGTTTCATTACATTAATTAAAATGTGTGGCCATAATAAATGTATGAGTATGTATTATTTGAAATAAAAAGAAGTGGTTGCTACACGTATTGTTGTTTATATAATTTCTATTAATTGTAACAAACAATTAATCGTTTTTAAGGTAACTTTGATTATGTAAACAGATAGTCGTTATGGTGCTGTCTGTGTGACGTTCATGATGGCACTTGATACTCTAGAAGTCAATTGTTTATTAATGTCGCAGGTAGAGTTTCGCCCCCACACCAACCACATCATGACCAATCGCTGGTCGGAATGTACCTCCTCTTTCTAAAATGTTGATTCTGTTTTTATTAGTATATTATTTTTACTTTTTTATTCACTTTGGTTTCAGAACATTTTCCAGTCAACCTAATTGTTATAATGGAAATTTGATTGTATGAACTACTTAAGAGAGCGAGAATGCGCAGCTGATATTGTGTATCCTGTATCAATATGTCTTGAAAAAAATCAATATTTTTGACAACACTGTGTTGCAATTAGTTTATTATTTCAGATGCCTTTTTAAAAGACTACAACTAAACAATGTAAATGTAAAATTCAACCCGCTGACGTGGCTAGTAGGAGTGACTGCGCTATATGCCACAGATCAAATGGCATGTAGATTCAAATCCACCTGCATTTCGCTCATAACATATACACATATATGTATATATATATATATATATATATATATAATTTATTTTTTTACTTTTACATAAAAAAGTACACCCTTTCGAATTCTCAGACATAATAAAAAAATCATCTGGGCCCGTATTCATAAAGATTCTAAGAATCTTTACGTAGGAGTCTTAGCTTAAGAACGATTCGGGACCGATCTGAGAGCAACTCTGAGTAAGAAAAAGACAAAAACTTTAATCTTAGTGAGGAGGCGGGGTAAGACTCCATTGCTATGTATGACACAATCTTTTGAAGACTGTGATTGGTTGGTTGTCCAAGAAGGGGAAAAAAGAGTGATTTTAACTTTAGGCTCTATTCTAACCCTTCACTTTGAAATTACATGCATAATTTTACCTATTGTATGGTTCTCTCTGTCTCTCTCACACACACATTATATATACATGTATATACATCTTTTTAAATTTGATTTCCTATGCTGTTAATTTCCAATTAGATATTTGATTGGCTTAGAATGATAAAAAATTGTTCCACTCTTTCCAAGTACACTGATTGCTGGCATGTCTATTTAAATGGTGGTTAATGTTGGTTTTAATGTAACAAACATGGAATCAAAACCAAGAAGAACGAGAAAGCCCGACTGAAGAGAGAAACAGCGTTTACTGTTAGCCCAATTAGTGAATTAACTTTAAGGCCGGGTGTCAATCTATAGCGTCTTATTAACTTACTGTCATCCATTGTCTGGATCTCATTTCTTCTCCCTCTTTGTCTCTCTGCCATATTCTCCTCTGCTAAAGAAACTCTTAAGTCCTTGTCCATGCTCCTAACAATTTTGACCTCAAGACCTCTTTTAAGGGTTAAGATGCTTCTGAATTACTTTTTTCTTTACTAGGATTTTTTTCTTTAATTTTAAGAGAAAACGCCCACATTTCTAAGAATTTTCTTAGAATTGTGACACTAGGAGCTACTCTTTGCATTAAGAGTGTTTATCAATATGGACCCTGGTGTTTAGCAGGTCTTGAAATAAGGTAAATATATATAGTGACAAAGGAAGTATGACAAATGCCTCATCTAAGCCACATTTGTATTGTTCTTGTTTCTTCTTTCCTCCAGCAGTGAAGTGGACAGAGAAGAACTTTCTGTTTAAGCGACCGCATAAGCTGCTGAAGGAAATGGAGGCCAAGGGCGTGTCCAGATGAGCTTAACATTTTTCGAAAACCGCACCAAATTAACAATCGCACCTTCAGAAAAGTGTCATCACAGCACCCACACACTTTAAGCTATTCTCATACACATACATATAACCACACATGAGCCTCAGTATTCACGCGTGGACCCTCCTACTCGCACTTCAGCTGCTAATTTTTGCACTTTCGGTGCCACGCCGTGTGTATAACATGAGTCAAATGCTGAAATGCAGTGACTGAATCAAACAACTGACTTTGCAGCAGGTCAGCTGATAGAAAAAATAAATTGCTTTCTGTTCACATATAGTATATTTGTGTTTCTGTACACATATATATATATATATATATATATATATATATATTGGTGCAACTCTTTTTTGCTCTAGTAGCCTACTTCAGTAGTCCCTTTAAAGGTAGGTAAGCCAGAGTAAAAACCCTGGGCCCATACATAAAGAAAAGCCCATACATAAAGAATCTTAATGCAAAGAGTCGCTCCTATAGTGACAAAATTCTTAGAAATGTGGGCGTTTACTCTAAAAATTAAAGAAAAAATCCAAGTAAAGAAAAAGTAATTAATTCGAGTGATTCTTTACTTGATGGGTAGCTGGCTGAGCAAGTTCACCATCATTGAAGATTAAATATTAAAACTTAAGTTTACCTAGCATGATGACTAAACACCACATGTCATCATCTTACCCAAACATTGGAGTGTCCATGTTCAACTTAGAGTTCAACGCAGAGACATTAACTGTAATTATGAACCGGAGCCCGTAATTTAAGTAATTTTAAGTAATTTTAAGTATTTTTAAGTAATCAAGTAATTTTATTTAAGTAATTGTAATTTAAACCTGACCATTTTTTAATACGTGGGTCATGACATTCTCAACTACATTCTATGTTACTTTCTCCCGCCTGTAACATACGTTTTATCCCGCTCCCACCACAGACTTTTATTCTGTACATCCAAATACTTTCAAGTAAGTCTACGTGTCGCCATCATACACATCAGCATAAATGCTCCTGATAAATTATTTGTTATTAAAGCATTAACACACAAACCACTGTTATAAAATAAAATGAGCAGGCTTCTGGTTTGGTATGACTGAATGCGCTCAAAGTGCGCTCCCTTAATAATTCTTAAAAAGCTGACAGTTCATCGCGATCTCACACATCTCTGTTATTATCAATGAATCTTTCATAATATCCACACTTTGTTTGTTATAATTCGAGGATTTGCCAGCATACAGAATTCAGCACTGAACAAAAAGTCAGTTTTGAGCAGTGAGGGGAGTCTATCGTAAATGCTTCTGATTGGCCATTGCGTTCAAGAAATCAACACACATGACATGACTGTGATTGGCTACATCGCTCAACGCTAAACTCGAGCCTGTAAATCATTTCTATTTTGTTTTAGTTGTTCTTGTTGGTTTTCTGCAACAGACGAATAAAAATGTATTCGTTTTTAGATTTTATTCATAGATATTTCTAGTTTGCAGGAGTACCGCAAATCAGTTTATTCTCCCGCAACTCGCGCACACACAGAGTGAGCGACCGACGCCCGTGCTCGCACTCGGCCATCAAATCTAGTCCTCCGCCGCACTCTATTGCGTTCGGACTGCACGTCTCTAGATAAAGGCCCGGCCCGAGGATAGTGAGCAGGAAATATCGGCAGGTTGGGTCGGGTCAAGTTCGGGCTCAGGCAGAGAATCTATGCTCTAGCTCAATAAAGCAGAGGCAGCATCTATTTAGGTGAACCGAACAATGGTGTATCCACAAGTTTCCTACGCCCCATGAGGCCTTGCATCAAAAGTGGGCGCGACTTCCGGTTGAAAGTAAACAAAGCGCGACTTGACATGCTTGACACTCGTTCATTCAACAGTTGACAGTCATTCAAGTTATAGCGATCCAAACTAGCTAACGATGTGGGAACACAACCTCAACGAAATTAAAAAGGGTGAAATAACAGTACCTTTACCCTCCGCAGTAGTTGATTGGGAGTATTAATAACATTATTAATAATCAATACTCATCAAGGCATGGTGACAAACATTTGTGCGAGCTGACAAACAATTAAAATAAAAAACACACACTTAGTCATTGTGGTTTGGAGTTTAGGCCATCCTTAAAAATATTTTGGTTTGCAGTAACAGCAATTTTTTTAAAAAAAAAGGGTCGGTAGGTAGGTCTATTTTTTTTTTTCCAAGATTCAGTGTAAAAAAAAAAGGTACAATTTTGGAGATGGTGATCGTGAATTTAAAAAAAAAATGCATATTGTGACGTCACTGACTGGGTCTTCAAACTGTGCATCCACCGCTAGGTGTTAATGCAAAATACGACCAGTTACATTTTAGGCTAGTCACAAAATGTATAAAATATCATAGTATGCATATATACATGAGATAAGCAAAAACAAGTACAAACACATGGTCAAACAAAGAATACAATTAAACAAAGATACAAATTAGCCTATATACACAGTGCTTTAATTTCAGGAAGGTCTAAAATTAGCTACTTTTCAGTTAAGTCTGTCGCTCTCTCTGAAAAGAAATTTAATTTAGCTAGTAATCAAATGTAAAATGACACTGCATAGTTTATCATAGTTAGATTAATGCTAATTAAAGTTTAAGTTATTCATTCAAGAGCTGTGAGTGATTTGTATCTGCCTTTTGTTGTTTGATTCGCATTGGCTCAATCGTCACGTTTATTAGACTACTGCCCCTTTAAGACCGAATGCAGAACTCTACTGTAATAGATGACTGATGCACCATCATTTTCTCCCAACTATTTACGTCCAATTAAGACATAAACTGTGTTTAAATGAATCTCAGAGCAGGTCATTTTATATTTTATGTATATTTGATGGTTTAGATGCATGCGCACATGAAGCCCAAAATGAGGCGATAGCCTACTTTTCTTGTCTCGTTTTAGTGCATTTCGGAGCGCGCGTCGCGCGTCGTGAACAACGTCTCTTGCGCAGACTTTTGTGCTTTTAGTAGCTCTTTTAATGATTGAACGCGTCCGCAGTTTAGCAACAGTACAGACTGCATTTTACAACAATCACCGATCGTGCTGATTCTGACGGTACGTTTGGGTTTTAGGAAGAAATGACAGCGCAGCGCTGTGAAGGGAAGGAAGTTGCGCTAGACAGAATGCGTCTGTAATGGTTTCATCTCAAATGTCTTCTTTTTATAATCTTTGAAAGCGGAAATCTAAAATATAATTAGAATAATATCCCAGATCTAAAGTGTAACCACGTTTTGTCCTCATTGTCACTCATTAAGCAGGGCTGTCGTGCTGTGCGCGCTGTGGCTCCGGGTGAGAGATCGCTCTTCTGGACTGCGAATAGCAAAATTGCATCACAGACAAATTGTTTAATATTTTTATTATAGAAATGGTTGATATTCAGCCCCGTTGCCCTTTTAATACCGGGTACCAAGCGGGAACACTGAAACGAGCAAACGTAAGCCATATAGTGACACGCGTAACGTTAAACCAATGGTGTAGACATAATCTGATGACTATGACGCCACGGGTTTTTATTTAAGAAAGAACGTAGCCTATGTTTGTTGGCTATGTAGACACAAGCAACTTTCACAATACTAACTAAAATATAATAAATATTATTTTATTGAATTTGAATTAGTCGTTTGAAGAGTAAAAAAAAAATCGGTCGGTCTGAACGCAGGTTACAACCGGCAAATCGGTCGGACTAAAAGGAAAAAAAAAAAAAAATTGGGTCGGCCCTAAATTGACAGGGTCGGTCGGGTTACGGCAAACAAGAATATTTTTAAGGGTGGCCTTATTCAAAATTATAAATGAATGTGCTACTTGAATACATTAACTGGCACATTTGGTATTCTGTCAACTCAGGCTTTGATCCTGAGTTTAGGTGTAACATCAGTAGCGAACAGCCAATCACATGCTGATAGAGTTTATAGAACATTAAGAATTTAAACAAATGTACACAGGAAGATTCGTCGTCTTTTGGGAGGTGATGAAAACTACAGTCGTTGGCAGGATCACTCTGATTTCGTTTTCAGGTTATGTTTAAAACAATCATGTTTAAGCCACTGAAAATTAGTTTAGTCCGGTCATACATCCAACCGCGAACAGCACATGTTGTCCCTGAGCTCCGTAACGACATCTCTCATAAAGATTTGAGTCTTTAAATAGTAAAATAATTCTCAGAAAAACAGCTAGCCTCTTCGCTAACTAACACACAAAATGCCATTGGAATGCTACTTCTGCCGCCTCACCGGAAGTTTCACCCACTTTATTTTTTACAGGAGCACCCCTCGGAAACTTGTGGATAATGATTTAGTTAGACTCCCAATCCCAAGACAAGACGATGCTCACCCAACTGGCCAATAGGAAATGGCCCCGCCCCTGACACAATTTTCACAGTGAAAGCAAAATCCTGACTCGAGCAAGAAATTGCATCGAGAGCAAAGAAAAGCGTTTTGAGAGAAACACTTTTTTTGAGAAAAAGCTTTCACACTGAAAGCAAAAAATATATATTTGAGATTTGTTGTCAAAGTATTTTGAGAGAGATTTATTTCCTCAAATTAATTTCCTCAGATTAAATTCCTCAAAAAAATCTAATTTGTATTTTTTTATGTTACATGAGAAAAAACTTTCTCTCAAAACTTTTTTAGTCTCAAATACTATTATTTTTTGCTATTGGTATGAAAACCTTTTCTCTCAAACATTTTTTTCCTCTTAGATCATTTATTTTTTCGCATATAATAAAGACACAATCCTAGCTCCATACGGGCCAGGCAATTTGCTAATGTTTTGCATTGACGTCACAACGAAGCGGCTAATGACTCGTTTGAAAACCTATTCGTTTCATTGCCTCAGAGTCGACTCTTACTTTTGAAAAACAATAACTTTATATACTGTGCACTTTCAGTTTTAAAATTTTGCAGGATGTTTTCATTCACTTAAAGCTATGTTACACACTACATGAAAGGTCATTTTCAAAAATCCATAATAGGGGCCCTTTAAGGGCCATTCAGACCAAGAATGATAACTATAAAGACTCATCCACACCAATGAAAGATAACAGAAAGTCGAAAGTTTATTCTAATAAATCTATTTAGAGACTGTCAAGTCAAGTCAAGTCACATTTATTTATATAGCGCTTTTCACAATACAGATTGTATCAAAGCAGCTTCACAGTGATAACATGAAAGTAGTACAACACAGATCAACAACATTGCTAAACACTAAATAACCCCAACTGAGCAAGCTCAAAGCAAGCCAAAAGCAAGGCGACAGTGGCAAGGAACCAAACTCCATCAGATTGGATGGAGAAAAAACCTTGGGAGAACCCAGGCTCAGTCGGGGGCCAGTTCTCCTCTGGCTTACATTCATATTGTTTAAATATAAATATTAAATATAAATATTGTTTATGAATCAAACTGTGACTGTGAAAGGCTTTTCTAGATACAATGCATATTTGTAAGAGATTCCTCTATTACATTCCTTTTAATATCTGTATTTGTGGGCACATGTTTCTGTGTGTGTTGTGTGCCTCCTTAAAAGAAATAGGCCCTGGTAATGATGGTGACTGATTAAATGCAATATCACCCACTTAGTAACATTTTTACATTTGTACAGTGTTGGAGGGGATTTAAGGTAAGGTAAAAACAACTTTTTTGTACAAATCATTTTTCATTCATGCAGATACCATATATGTGCTATGGTTTGTGGAGCATTGTGCTAGCAACTCAAGATCATGGGTTTGATTACCAGGAAATGCATGGACGTACCTTGAATGCAATGCACATCACTTTGGATAAAAGAGCCTGCCAAATGTATCATTGTATATATTGTAATGGATTGAATAGTTGGTGAAGCAGTTTTGTATTAAAAGAGATGGTATATGACAGATATAGACAACATTAAAGACATTTGGCGAGGTGTTGTGGGGAAAGTTTCTGTGACTGATGTCTCTTTTTTTGCCGTATGATGTGGTATGAACGTAACGTAAAACTGACAGTGTCACTTGCGTGGTTTGATCTTAAAAACCACTGAAACTTGTTTTTTTTCCCTCTCCGGTTGTAATGGCTTGTTCTTTTCATAGAGCTTCCTGAAAATCCGGTTTTAAATCAGAGGCATCGCGAATTATTAAAACAACACTTTCTTAAGAGGAGGTTTTTAAACAAAAAACAGTACAGTGCACCCCATTGCAAGAAAAATGACTGTAGTAGCTAGTAGTAGAGAGATTACATCAAGTGGTACAAAAACAACTACATGTAGTATCATGATACTTTTTTGGGTGGAAAAATGCACTTTTGATATTAAAAGAAAATCCATATTTGTGTTTATGTCTACACATTCACATTTTCCCCTGTTTTATCTGTGTATCTTTTAGTAAACACCGCAACTCGTATCAGATTTCAGACAAAAAAAATATTCACTATCACCACAGACTGTTTTTTTTTTTCTATCTCGATATTGTTGAACCACAGGTTGTTTATACCGCTGTTTCTGTGGTTTGTACAACTCAGAATCCAGAACTGATTCACGTGTTTGCAGCACATGTCAAGTGAACAAAATTCTAGGGTGAAAAGTTTAGGTTGTTTGTAAGATTGCTGAAATGTTTTTACAAAGCTGACAAATTGTAATGAGGCTGTTTGCTCTGATTCTTGTCTGCGATTTAATTCATTGTAGTGAAATTTGGTGTAGATCTTATGTTGTAAGATTGTAGATCTTATGTTACCTAAGATCAGTACTCCATTGCATAATATGTTTCTCTATTTATGGTCTTCCTGTAAAGGAACACCTTCATAACACCTTGATGTTGATTTAACAAATGGCACCTCAGCCTTTCTCTCAACCAAAAACGTATTACTAACTAAACTTCGTATTAAGTCTCCCTTGTATTATTTTAAAGCCTGGTTTCTCTGAAACTGTTTAGAATTTTAAGTTCACAATAGAAAACATTAAGTATCAAAAGTTATGAACAGAACTGTATAATATCCAATCAATTGTTAGTGATCTTAATGAATTTAAGTCTGTTTTCATTTTCAGCAGATGAGCTGTTTTAATATTTAATAAAGTTTTAATATTTAATAATAATAACAAGTCTTAAATAGGCAATAAAATCAGCAACAATAATCAGAAATTTCTAAAATCTTAATCTCAACCAGCAAATCACAGTATATTTATAAAAAAATTTATTTTAAAATAAGCAGCTGCCATTTTTAAATAATTCCTTTGGTGGGGAAAGAAATGTGAGATCTGTTTTGTTCTACAAAATCAAATTCTTGAAAAAACATTTTTTTTTTATTATTTTTATAATAAATATATTTTATTTTATTATTATTTCATTATTTATGTATTTATTTTACAGGAATACTCCAGGTTACATATAAGTGAAGCTCTTGGTTGTGTCATGATTTCAAGAAAATAGTTCATTGAGTGGTTAAAAAAAAATAACAACATAAAAGTGAATACTTATGCACTTGCAAGATTCTGTGCATTTCTGTACATTTTTTATTTTTTGCACAATTTAGACACAAACATTTTTTTCTGTGGTAATGGACAGGATGATATGGATGCTGTTGAAGTGTGTGGTTTTCTATTGAATTGAACATGGCATATTCCTTTCATTTTCATTCTTGATATTTTTTTCAATTCTGTTACGCCATTTACTTCTTTAGCAGATGTGTTTATCCTTCAGAACCATTTCAAGTGACTTTACAAGACAATTACAAGTTATTTGACAAGAGCTAACGATATATGATAGCTAATGCAGAACAGAAAGGAAAAAAAGTTGTTGCTCCTCCTGTAATAACAACATTTTGACCAGTATAAACACTTTGTGACAGCTAATATGCTCTGATTCAGAAAATGGTTTGTTGTGTAGATTTAAAATTAGTTAATGCTTTAGTTTTCAAACTACCAATGAACAGTATTTTAATATCTTGACAGTTCATAATGCATTAACAGAAAATCTATTCGGATAACCAAGATTAATAAATGTTGTAAATGTATTTTTCAGTTTTTGTTGTTGTTAAGTCTTAATTGTTAAAAAAAAAGTGGTACTTGGGTCATAATCTCCTATATATGTTGACTCTTTTCCGCTGCAAGACGTTGCAACGTTGATTTGGTTTATTTTTGGGTATTGCTGGTCAAGTTACAAAGTGCTTTGAATGTAGGTTGTAGTTTCTATACCCACACATTTGCACATACACTTTTAACACCTACTTAAGACCCCTAAAACATCGTCTCCTTGCGGTCTTGCAATCCGAGCCTGTTTTCTTGTTTTGCATGAGTGTCAATCCCTCCCCCTTCCCTTCACCGAGACAACTGACCTTTACCAGAGCAGCGTGTTACGCATCTTGTTTGCTCACCTCACACTTCCTGAGTTCCTGTTCTGATGCAACGTCAAATGTCAATTGTTCTTAGTTTTGAGTAGCCTACTTTCTTAATCTTTGCGTTCTCACTTGAATCATCATTGTACAAACTGTTAACTACTTACGATACCAAACTGTTAACAAAAACAAACCCTGAGGTTGTGCATTATAGCTGTGGGCTTGTAAGTGTGGCTGAGCTGTTAGAGAATCATTGTTGTTTTCTGCTTTTTTTCATGACGCGAAAATAGAAACAATGACCTCACGTGCATTATGATGTCATCACACAATCGTGTCTTCAATATGAATATGCAGTCCCCAACTAGCATACGATGAAATCTTGTGCCCTCCAATTTACCATTGCTTGAATTCCTATTGAAATAACAGAAAGACTTTTGCCAAGCAATAGTAAATGTGACAACACATTTGATTTCTCTAACGTGTCTCATGAGAAGTTGTAATAGTTGTTCATTGTCAATAGTGTAGCGATATATTTCAAAATCCTGTAAGTTTCAGAACTGAAAACTTCCAATAAAAGCTTTTATTGACACCAGGCTCAGCAAACGACGTTTTAAAAGTGGGGAACTATGACGTCAAAGAGGATAAAACACCACCCCCGCAGAAGATGACCAACGCCTACTTCAACATGGCTGGTTTAGCCCCGCCCACCAATTCGCGCATTACACGCATGGATAAATAACATAAGCCTACCTCGTGATGACAAACCGGATCGAGCTAATGAGCAACAGTGTTGTGCAAGTTACTTCCAAACTGTAATACATTAGGTATTACTTGTTACTATTATTTAAAAGTAATTCATTACCTTACAATATTACTGTCCCAGAATTGTAATGAGTTACATTACTCATGTATTACTTTTTAGTTACTTTCACCAAAATAACTAAGTAGAACTTAACTTTTGGGCTGTTACGATATGCAATATGAAACCGAAATCGCGATTCGCCACACGACTCAGATCCACGAACCTACAGAATCGCGACAAACCTCTTCCAACTCCAGCGTTATTCTCCTTACCGTCCATATCCAATGCTGCCTTATCTTTAAATTAGGCTATTAGTATTATTTGAAGTTAACATTATAAAATACGTAGACCTACACCACAAAACTAGTTGAGGATAAATTATTTAAAATTGGGGAAGTCCAGCATTATGGACATGATGACATTTGCAGTCAAAACTTGAAATAAAAATTCTCAGAAAATACATGTATTGAAACGTATATAGGCTACTTCCTTAAAGGACTCCAGACATTAGACAAATATCAGTCTATGTTTTATTTTTAATATTAGGGAAAAGACACACATTCATGCGTGACAAAAAAATATGAGGCAAAATCGATTTTTTGTAATTCTGTTAATTACACTGCGCAAATCGGATGAGGAAGGGTTGGCTCTCCAGTCTCCATAGAACCTAAAATATTCATTTTATTTTAGTTTTCGTGTTCGCATTTATGAAAATGTTAAATGTTACAGACGCGAAAAAACAATGTTACAGACGCGACCGCTCTGAACTGGCACTAAAAGGCTGCTTTAAAACTTTTGCATAGTCTGTTGCCTTTAAGAAGTAAAAGCAGACAATACACTGTAATACAACTGTAATACAAGCCTCACTGAACATGTAACGAGTAAAATATTACTGAAAATTGATTAGTAATGCCTTACACTACTACGTTACAGCAAAAAGTAATATGTTACTGTAATGTATTACTTTTGTAATGCGTTACTCCCAACACTGATGAGCAATAAACATGCCGTTTACAAAATATTGTGCAGTGCCTGGTTGTGGAAGAAGAGAGTCTCTTAAGAGATAAGCTTCCTCTGGATTCCAATAGGACTGCATGGTTAAACTTTATTTTTAATGATAAGATTTACCGATTAACCGATTAAGATAAAAAAAAAAAGGGTGACATCTATATTGGATCTGACAGGAATGGTGCAACACACGGATTCTGGGTCGAACATGTATAGGCGAATCATTCAACAATTTCCCCCAAGTGCACCGACGGGTCAGTTGAAACTCATTATAATATGCAAAACTGTTATCCACTCACAGCAGTGGGAGTTTACTTCCAAGTCTTCAGTGCGAGACGCCCATAAAAACCGAGCGATTTTCAGCTAGGCTCAAAACTAGGGTAGAAAATAGCCTATTATTTGTTAATTTTGATGTTTTTGAAAGTAAAAACCAAGCGAACGTCATAAGTTGACCTCACACAACAATATAATAAAATTTAAAAAGCCAGTTCATGACTCCTTTCAACTGTAAACACATAACTCGGCTCGGGTCTTTAGTGACCCGGTGCGTCATTCACTACCATTCACTACTAAGTTAGACATTTACTCACCACAGGCAGAAAACAAAACAATAGGAAGTATCATCACCATCAAGTACCAAAACTTGAAATGGCTCAGCAATTTACTGGAGAGCATGTACTGAACACAATCAAATATTAGTGTCACTGTCACTTGATCTGGTGAAGAAGCTGTCAGTGATCAAAATATAGAAAATCATAGTTTTGAGAATATGTTTGAGATGGCGAATACGAGTCAGATGCTGAACGTACTAGGAAATCGAGCTCTGACGAGGGCACTGATGATGGTATAAAACATCTGCTCAAACTGAACCCTTCCATGCTACCAAGGGTAATATGCTTTATTTTATTCTTCTGTAATTGTTATTCTATATAAAGAGAGTTTTATATCATCGTAACAGGTAGAGATCCATCTGTGTTAGATATAGATCCGGGTCGCAAGTTGTCCAACATTTTTATTGCACTTTTTGGGGGTGAAATTTTTTTTATTGTGAAAGCACTTGAGAAATATTTATACTACAAAATGGCATAGGAATTGGGACGCACCTAATATTTTTTCTTTCTTTTTTTTTTTGGTATGATACAGAAATTGCAAACTTTAGCTGAACCTGTGTGGTGTGTATTTGCTTGACACGACATGCACATCATGTTTTAGTTTTAGAGCATCCATTAGCAAATGTACTCATGCGCTGATGCTAAATTTAGTAAATGAGGTATTCTGAATTAGATGCATACTTCTCAAAGATAAAAGCACAGATTGTTTCAAAGATGCTTCTCCTTCATTTAATGTTTCTATATAATCTCGGTTCTCCTTGTTCTCCCATTTGTCAGTGCATGTGGATTCCAGCATACATGCATGCATGCATGTGTTTGTTTATATGCATGTTTTTCTGAGTGAGTGGTGTGTGTGTGTGTGTGTGTAGTTTGTGGGTATAAAAAGTTTGTATGAAACAGGATGTGGTCCTCATCAAACTTTTGTGCTCTGAGAACCGCTCAGGCACCATGTGGAGCCCAGCGTGGGGCCCAGGTGGCTAATATTTACCCTTAACAAAAGAAACTTCTCATTTTCCTGGCCTCTCCCATAACTTAATAAACTTTCTCAGTTCCAAGTTCACACTCTCACATAATTGTGCATACTAAGACACAACAATAAAATATATAAATAATACATTATATATAAACAATAATAAAAGAACATCCTTGCATCAAAGAAATGTTGAGAAGACATATTTTTTTTCTTTGGGCCCTCTGACCTCTTGATTTAGTTTTGTAAACATGTCAGCAAACATTGTGGTTAGTCAAAAATCGAGCAGGGAGGAAGAACATGCAATTGCAGAGAGAGAGAGAGAGAGAGAGAGAGAGAGAGAGAGAGAGAGAGAGAGAGAGAGAGAGAGAGAGAGAGAGAGAGAGAGGTCGGATGAGTAACAGAAAGGAAGGAGTAGAGTTATAGAGAACGAGAGATCGTCCAGACAGATGGAGGTAAAAGGGGAGGGGCAGATAGAGCGAGAGCGGTAAAGAGAGGAGGATGAAGAGTAGGTGATCAGGTAGACAGACAGACCTCAGCATCCATGCTATTTGACAGTCAGCTGAAGGCAAAAGGTAAGTATTACACTTGCAATATTAAATGACAGCTGGGTTGAGCAATGATGTATTTTATACCAAACAACATCTGAGATGATCTGCCTTAAAATGATGTAATACGATGAACAGTGATTGACCCTAAAATGTATTTGAACAGTTAAACTGCAATTTAAAAAAATGGATGCCATTGCAGTATATACCAAAATAAGCGTTTACTTCAAGCAAAACATTTCACAAGAAGAAATTTGTTAGGTTGTACAATACACAATTTGCACAATTGAAAACTAAGTGTATTGTCACTTTATGTTCGTGGAAGATGTGCACCTAAAACTGACTTCATTCACTAAAACTCACAATCCCTCGCAAAATGGCAGTTTTGAGAAATAAACGTAGCATACTTGTTTTAATATTTTGTGGTCTGATGCAATTGACATTTAGACATTTTTACGTGTGACTTTAGTGTCCAGATGCTTGGAGCCATTGTTTGGGTTGATTATTAGTCACCTCTCATTGGTAAATAAATTGGTAAATACTCGTTACGCATTTGTTAATAAACTTTTTTAGTTAATTTACCAATGTTAGTTCCTATCACACATCATGTTATAAGCCAAGAAGCTAGGACGTGTTTTGTGAAACCGAGAGTGTTGAACCAAATGTTTGCAGTGATCGCTCAGATCAGTACTTGAGGTTCAAACCCGCGTGCCAAATAAACTTCTACCCGAATTACTCAGCGCTCACTTTTAAATGTGTTCAAGTGAAACCGCACCGTCAGGGATTGCTGTAGAGTGTCCCGTCACGGTTTGACTCTTCTTCTCTTCTGGGCTGTCAGTCTACAAGTGTGCCTTTTTACAAGAAGTCACCTTACGGTTACAGCTGAGGGTTTTTGCTGCTGTCTGTGGGTGTCGTTTTGTAGTGTTAATGGAAATTGACTGTATACAGATTGACCACCCACTCTGTGCTGTTGACAATGGCCCACTCAGCAAAAGAGCCAAAGTTGGCTTGCGTCATATATGCGCACCTAAAGAATTTTGCAATGGAATTCAATATGCGTGCTTTGCAGTTTACCGTTTTCTTTGGGCAACATCCTGTCAGGTAAAAAGCCACAGCGATGCCATTTAAAAGTGAAAGTCTGAATTAAAAAAATTAAAGCTCCTCTGGCTAACTAGCTTACAGTAGTTTGCATTATTGTGCACAAATGTAAAAAGAAATTTAAACTCACTCGTGTTTAGCGTTTTATCGCTCTAGACATTTTTGAAAAAAGATGTGAGGGTGAGTAAACGAAGATAGAATTGTCATCTTTAAGTGAACTATACTTTTAAGGTTTAAAAATTGAACTATAAATCAGCTTCTTGAAGAGTGCCAAGTAAGTTCCTTGTAAGTAATTGGACATAAGATTTTTATATTCAACTATTTAGTAGATTCAGTGCTGAACTGAATATTTTATATTTAACTATCAAATTTGGAAGCAAGTCTGTGACAAGTCCCAGTTGTCAAGTACAGTACACGTAGCATAAAAAAATACATAGAATAGAAATAGTTAGTGCTTGTTTAACTGGTCAAGTGTTTTTGCCTTACAGATACAGTATTCTCTCAATGCATTGATTGGATAATTTCGTGTCCGACTTTGAACCTAGAACCTTTGTGTTACCATCCAAGTTCAGCGTGACTAAACTTAGTTCTCCTAACTAGGAGTAATATTGTGCATTTGTCACACTTTCAGCCACAGGTAAAAAAAAGCAGCTTTTGTGGTTGCGATCTTAGTCATATCTCCATAGCGACAGTTTGTGACCTCATAGCAGTTTTCTTCTGAGTTATTAATTGATCACCACTGATCACATCCCCAGATGTCTCCGTAGATATAAATATTTTTAGCCAATAAAATAGGACAACCACAGTTGATTCCGAGTGTTAACCTCATATAGATGACTTTAGGAAGCCAGATTTTGAGTTAATATGCCTATGGAATGATGAAATGATGGATGAAAGGGATGAAACATTGAGTGTTGTTACTTTTGTGATATGTTCATTTTGAAGTGTTTGATGAGTCAAAATTGACAACTGCTTTGCAGAATGTCAAAGCGTAACGTGTCCGTACAATACAAAATGAAAGGCCATGGAAAAAAAAAAAATAATAAAAATAATAATTGCTTCAGAAGATTTCAGATGGTGTCATTTTTGAGCTTGACAGTTCTGTCCCCCATACACTCTAAAAAATGCTGGGTTGTTTTAACCCAACTTTGGGTCAAATATGGACTAACCCAGCCGTTGGGTTAAATTTTTACATTACATTTTTAACCCAGCATTTTGGGTTTGTCCATATTTGACCCAAAATTGGGTTAAAACAACCCAGCATTTTTTAGAGTGTACACTTTCATTGTTTAGAACAAGATTAAAATATTATTTTATATTATTTTATATACTAAAGATGTATTTTTTTAAATATATTTTTTTTATATGTGCATTTCAGATCCAAGTAGGGATGAAGGATTACTGGTATACTCCTCTCTTCTTCTTCATCATACTTTATGGAACTGCCCAATCCAATAACATTGAAGCAGGTACCCTACAAATGCAGCATTTCCCTAAAATTATATTTGGTTCCCTCTTCGTTGTTGTTTTTTTATTTATTTATTTATTTTTTTACAATTATAAAATAATGTCCTCTGAACGTTGCAGGGAGGTTTTTCTGGGGGACAACCTTAATATAACTAACAGAATGTTCCTAAATTGTTATTTTTAGGCTTTATCTTTACAACCATAAAATATCTTTCCTTTGTTATTATTTTCAAGGGAAGTTTCTGCACACCTAGAACAAATAATCATTATATATGTGTAATGAGTATGTTTCGGTAATGTTCAGAGAACATTCTGGCAGCCGAATAATGTTAGTTGGGTATACATATGTTAACTTCTTAAAGGGATAGTCACCCAAAAATTTAAATTCTGACAATAATTAATCACCTTCATGTAGTTCCAAACCTGTAAGACTTTTGTTCATTTTCGGAACACAAATGATGATATTTTTGATGAAATCTGAGAGATTTGAATTTCATAGATTACTTTCCATGAAAATGCCTTTATACCTTTCCGGGGCTTTCATAATGTCTTTATACCTTTCCGGGGCTTGAAAGTGGTAGTTGCGTAAGTTGTCATTGGAAGCACAGAAATCTCTCAGATTTCATCAAAAACATCTTAATTTGTGTTCTGAATATAAGTCTTACGGGTTTGTAATGATATGAGGGCGAGTAATTAATGACAGAGTTTGGATTTTTGAGTGAACTATCCCGTTAACTTTACAAGTATTTAAAGACAAAATAAATATTTACTTGTTTTCTATTCACTTATAACATTTGTCATGTGGTTTTACTAAAAACAGAAGATCTTTCATGTGTGAGCGACTACTTCAAAAATATTACTTGTGTGTGGCGAAGCTCTACAAATTACTCCGGCCAGCTATGTGAGCTTGTGGATATGAACAATCATAAGAGGTTGGTAAATTTTAGTTTCATGTCTCAGATTGGACAAATTTAAAGTGCCCCTATTATCCTATTTTAAAGTTTCCTAATGTTGTTTTATGGTCTCCTACACGTTTACATGCATCAAAGGTTAAAAAAAACTATTTAATTTGCTCGTAATATACATCTGCACATCACCACATTTTCAATGATTTTTAAAGGACTCTCAGATGAATCAGTGAGCTACTTGATTGGTTTACGTGTACGTCGTGCACGTCGAAAACAAAAACGCTCATTGCCATAAAAACGTCAGCTCTGCTTGTCCTAAAGCTTCCTACACTCTAAAAAAAATGCTGGGTTGGTTTAACCCAATTTTGGGTCAAATATGGACAAACCCAGCCGTTGGGTTACATATTTACATTTGGGTTTGTCCACATTTGACCCAAAATTTAGTTAAAACAACCCAGCAACACTGTACACAGTAAAACACAGTAACGAACAATGACGTCGATTTTACCATATCTATCCGAGCGCGAATCCAATGGTGAAACATTGTTAGAACTAGACTAGTTCTTAAACCCGAACCTCCATAGTAGGCCTATAGCAAGAACGACTCAAGAAGGACATTTCTCTGTGATACAGTACTCTGTTTGAAGTTACATTATGAGATGTAGCAACTGTAATTCCTCACCATCAGCAGTAAGAAGTGCATGTCCATCAACAAACCGATTATTTTACTTCTATTTATTTATTTACAGAGTATAATATGTTGTGGTGAACACGTGGAAGCTGCATCAATGACAGTGCATATGCCGAGCTCTAGCGTGAATGATGTAACGTTAAAGTTAAAATAAACATTGGTAAAACAAATCTCGCCCCATGCTTAATCTTTCCTCAAAGTAGTGAGAACGACAGACAATCTGCATTCATATACACACAGTTAGGTAAGAGCGGCCCACAGCTGATCAGCATAAGTATTTTAGTGAGACAGTAATAGGAATTAGCCAGTTAGCAGGAGACCTACATAATATAAAACTCAAAACTAAGTATTTTGAATCTTTCAAGATCAAGTGGTTTGCGAATCCTGCACTGAACTCCGAGATTTGAGAAGCGGTCGTTATAGTAAAATAAAGGGAACACCACAAAAGTTTAGGATTATTCTGCTGTGGTATCGTGGTAATGATTCATTTTAACCACTGATTCTTCACAAGCTCATCCTTGGGCAGTGATAATAAATAAATAAATTGAAAAAAAAAAATCTGGCTTTACCTTCACATTATAGAGCACAGCTTCCTCTGGACATGATGCTGCTATCCAGTATCCACAGAAATCAGCTGCAGGTCTGCGCGACAGTGCGCGCGCAATACGTGGACGGGCAATTATGCTATTCCTCTTGACGTCACAACACTCGTTTGAAAAACTATTTATTTCATTGACTCAGAGTCGACTCTTACTTTTGAAAGACAATAACTTTAGGCCTATATACGGTGAACTTTCAGATTAAAAATTTTGCAGGATGTGACACTAGCTACATGAATGGTCATTTTCAAAAATCCATTATAGGGGCACTTTAACATTGATAAATAAACATTTCTCAAATTCAAATTAAATTTGAACTTGTGTATAGATGTGAGCTGGTGCCACTGAGCAGTCAATCACATTCTACCAGAAATTGTTCTTTAACCTACAAAAAACATGTGAGTAGAAATGGATCTCTCCATTAAGTTAAATTACAATTCACTGGAGTTGATGAGCAAGTATTGTCTTCTTACGTTTCCCCTCTCTCTCAAACACAGCTTTTTTTTTTCATTAACCAAATGCCGTTGCGTGTAACCTGCAATGGATCTGTCAGATTTAATCTGCATTTTCAGCCTGGCCGACACAGTAAGTGGAATAATTCTGCTATTATTGATATGCTTAAAATGGCAGGTTAATGTAAAAACAAACAAACAAAACAAATACAGAATGAATGAAATTAGAGAATATCATGGGTAATTGTAACAGTAAAATTAATGCCTGGAAGATGATTTTGCTATTTAATTGAGCAAAACATTGTCATCACAGTACAAAATAATTATTTTTATAAGGGCGTTTCAAAACGTTATGACATGGTTAAAGGGATAGTTCATCCAAATATTAAAAAGGCTGTAATCACTTCCTCACCCTCACCCTCAATCATACAGGTTCCAAACCTCTAATTTTCTTTCTTCTGCACAAACAATATTTTAAAGGGGACATATCATGCTAAATATACTTTTTTACCCCTTAAATTTTGTTGTATATTTGGAGTGTTTATAAGTACAGACAAGTTTAAATTATTCTCTTCCGCTGCTTCATTTATATCTTTATATACTGGTTTGGTCATATTTTTCAACCTGTTCACTTTTTCTGTTCTCTATGATGTTTTTTTTTTTTTTTAAATTCACCTTTGGCTAAGCCCCGCCAAAGTGGTAAGTGGTAAGTGGTGTTTAGTGGTAAGATTAGACCGTAGTCATTTATCTGTTAGTGTGCTTGTTTTAACAAGAAATAATCGACTTTCACTTATAACACAATACAGTTACACACCATTGCACTACATCCATATGAAGACATTGTTCTGCACGTTCGTCATCTTATTTTTCAACTCACTCGCTATGGATCGCACATGTAAGGCTTGAAGGACAAGTCTTCCATTGTTGACATTTTGTTAAAGAATAAAAATGTTCTTTGACTCTATATAATCGTATATCTCTAATCAAACTACAAAAATGGCTGAACGGGGTGGAGTTGAGCCGACCGTGAACTCAGCAACCTGAAGAGTGGGCGGGGTGTGACACATCTCTTTTTTATTTAAAGAGGCCGCTTCAAAACAAGTTGCCCACAGACGCACATCAGAAAAGGGGTAGAAAAAGGGCCTGTGGAGCTATAATAATGAGGAATTCAGACCCAAGCATTGCAGTTTCACTTCATATGGACCACAAATGTATGATTTATATGTAAAAAAGAATGATTTAAAAGCATGATATGTACCCTTTAAAGAGTGCTGGTAACCAGACAGTTGATGGGGCCCATTAATTTCTATAGTAGGGAAAAGAGTTATAAAACTTTGGTTGCCAATATCTTCCTTTGTGTTCAGTAGGAGAAACAAATTGAGGGTTAGTAAATAATCACATCATTTTCATTTCTGGGTGAACTATCCCTTTAGGGGATTTAGTTTTTTGTTGTTTTAATAAAAACGTTTAGTTTACAAATGTAACCCCCGTGCCCTGAAGACGGGAATGGAGGTGTTACGTTGGACTGACATCATGGGAGCCCGAATCACCTCAAAGTGGTAACAAAACAAGCAAATGAACATTGGCCAGAGAGATTTGCATGCAAAGTCACACCCACCCGGATATGCGGTTACAAATAGGCACAAATTACTGACCGAAAAGGGCTGCAGGTCTTGAAGGAAATGAGTGCGGTCAGGAACACTGTCTTTTAAGACAGGATTTTTAAGCTCAAAATGGTTGGCTACAGTCAATGTGTAGTCCATCCCGACCAGTATGGTGATTGAGGTGATTGGGCTCCCAAGAGAGACCCCATGACGTCAATCCTTACGCTATATGTAAAATGAAATCTGTCTATTATACACATTCAAACCTTTTGTTGGTTTTTTGCCATTCAAGCCATAATTAGAGGGTTCAGACGCCGTAACCTCACAATAATCCACACCCCGATTGCTATGAGATGGGGCTGAGGATGTTGCTTTTTTGTTTACATTTACATTTATGCCTTTGTGACTCATCATATTCAAAGTATACATTTCATCAGTTCCTGGATTCCTTGAGAACAATTGTGTCACAAGCAACATCCTCTACATGTTTATCAATGTAACTATTCTCTTGTTTGTTTTTATGTATTTGTTTGTTTGTATGACAGTTAAGACGCAACCACCAGATAAACCCACTGTAAGCAGGGATAACATAACTTGGAGTAAAGGCAGTAACTTTCCACAAAACATAAAGCAGTATGAATTCCAGTTGCAGTTTAAAGCCCTAAATATAGGCTGGGAGGTAAGCAAACATTTGTGTTTGATTTAACATTTACCCGAATGTATTAATCAAATAAAATGGCATTCATTTTGGCACATCAGAGTCAATTACAAAATTATTTTGAGTGTGTTTTGTTTTATTTATTATTTTTTGCGTATGTGTTTCTTATGTGCATATATGATTTTACAGAAGGCAAAACTTTGGAATATCTCTCATGAAAGTTACGTGCTGCTGAACCATCGTTTCCTGACTGTAGGAGAAGAGTACCAGGCCAGGGTGCGTGTGAAGCCTGTTGAGCCCATAAATAGAGATTACTTTAAGGGGGAATGGAGCGACTGGAGTCCTACTGTGACCTGGAGGTCTGAGATTGGAGAGCCATTAGTAAAACCAAAGGATGAAGTATCATCACAAGGTGGGGCCTCTTGCCAGCCTAGTAATATTTTATAATGTTATTATTTGTTTGTGAGCTAAGATTATCATATATTTTATGACAGCAGTTTTCATCTTTTTTCTCCATCAGTGCTTGATGATATGCGTGTAATTCTGATCATTGGCTTCCATGTCTTGTTTGTTCTCTCTGGTCTTTCTTTGGTCATCTATAAGACAAAGAAAAGCAACCGGTGAGTATTAGATGCGTATGTGTTTTATTTAGTAACCCATCTTCATCGACTTGACTTTTTCTTGCCCCTTCTCTTTTATTTTATTTTTTTTTAAACAATTTTTATATTTATTTAGTTATTTATTTTCAACAAATTATCCAAAGTTTGTACCAGTGTGTAAGTAGATTATATGTACAAAATAAAGTATTAAAGGGTTAGTTCACCCAAAAATGAAAATTAAGTCATTAATTACTCACCCCCATGCTGTACCAACCCCGTAAGACCTTCGTTCGTCTTCGGAACACAAATGAAGATATTTTTGATTAAATTTGAGAGCTGTATAACTACCACATTGGCTCCTAAGAGACTGGCTCTTGACGGCCCAGAAAGTCAATGAAGAAAATGTTTAAATATCCCAAGTGACTACCGTGGCTCAACTATATGTTTATCAAGCGACGCGAATAGTTTTTGTGCGAAAAAACAAACAAAAATAACGAGTTTATTCGACTATTTCTTTTCTTCCTTGTAGGCCAGAACGAGACTTCCTTAGATTTCCACGACGCATGCGCGAGATTTGCGATCTGCTTACGCCAGCTTACACTACTTCAGATCGCAATTCTCGCGCATGCGTCGGGGAAATCTATAAGGAAGTCTCGTTCTGGCCTACAAGGAAGAAAAAAAAATTGTCGAATAAACTCGTTATTTTTGTTTGTTTTTTCGCACAAAAAGTATTCGCGTCGCTTGATAAACATATAGTTGAGCCACGGTAGTCACTTGGGATATTTAAACATTTTCTTCATTGACTTTTTGGGCCGTCAAGAGGCAGTCCCTTAGGAGCCAATGTGGTAGTTATACAGCTCTCAAATTTAATCAAAAATATCTTCATTTGTGTTCCGAAGACGAACGAAGGTCTTACGGGGTTGGTACAGCATGGGGGTGAGTAATTAATGACTTAATTTTCATTTTTGGGTGAACTAACCCTTTAATATTTAGTTTGCCCTCATGGACTGGACATATATTTTAAATGAAGGGTAAAGCCTTGTTATTGACCCTTTGCTAGAAAACAGTAAATATTTGACCTCATTTTAAGACGTTCAAGGCCTAGTTTTTTACCCTAGTTGTGGAAAGTGCCGTGTAGGCGTCTGTGTGTATGTTCTACCTACAGTATTTCCGTGTAAGTGTGTAACCGTTGGTCTTTGTACCTGATATTTGTGTTTGTTTGTGCATCTGTATCAAGAATTATTATTTATTTGCAGGTTATTAAAACCAAACCATCAACATGTTCCAGACCCATCCAGATATTTCCAGCCTCTTCACACCGTTCATGGTGGAAACTTCCGGGTGAGTTGTACGTATTACAAAACTAGTTTGCCAAGAGCTACACTACCGTTCAAACGTTACCGGGGTTGGTAAGATGTTTAATGTTTTTAAAAGAAGTCTCAAGGTTGCATTTGATTGATCAAAAATAGCAAAAACAGTAGTATTGTGAAATATCATTACAATATACAGTATATGAAGAGTTCAGATGCAAAAGCCTCTAAATGCCATTTGAAATTTTCTTCTTTAATGATGATTTTAATCAAACTTGTATATTTAAGTTCAGTAATATCACTTAAATAACAATTAATAGGTAATTATCATTGCCATTTAAGTGAAATTACTGAACTTAAATATACAAGTTTGATAAAAATCATCATTAAAGAAGAAAATTTCAAATGGCATTTAGAGGCTTTTGCATCTGAACTCTTCATATATATATATATATATATATATATGTGTATATTTTAATTTTAGTCTCATTCTCATCTTATATATTTTAATGTGTTGACTGATAATTCCTGTGGTGATTGATATGCCACTCTTTAGTGTCACATGATCCTTCAGAAATCATTCTAAAATGCTGATTTGATGCTTAAGAAACATCTATCAGTGTTAGATGTTCATCTATCATCTATCAGTCAAGAAACATCTATCATCTATCAGAGTTTTTCAGGATTTTTTGAAGAATAAAAAATTCAAAAGAGCAGCATTTATTTGAAATATAAATATTTTGTAACATTATACATGTCTGTACTGTCACTTTTGTTTGATTTAATGCAACCTTGCTGAATCAAAAAAAAAAAAAAAAAAAAGAATTACTCACCCCTTACTCAAGGTGATATACTGTTTTTCTCTTTTAACTTTCTTTGTTGTGAATTCACACCAACGCAGTTGAGCGTGCAGAAATGTATGAGAGTACCAATAACATTATCGGGTTCACACGTTTCACTTCCAATGTAAAATCTTAGCAGTACAAACTCTCACACACACCCAAGTTTACAGATGTGGCCTAGACCTGTATTTCTTGCAAATGCTTACTCATATCTTCCTTCAGCAAGCCAGAAAAACACACACACACTGACCACATGCATTTCCTCTTTCCTGTCCACAGAATTGGCTGGGCTGTCAAAATTCAGACGGGCCATTTCTTACCCCTCAGTCATGTGATGATATCTTACCTGTAGAAATCTCTGATGTTTGGGACCTGTCCTTGTTGGATCCCAACGCTCAGATGTCTACTGCTGCGCTCGTTCACTCCAATCAGATGGACTCTGGACTTGAAAACAGCGGCACGAGCCATGCTTCATCATCTGTTTTCTCTAACATGGGCTATTTCTATAGCAAATCGCTTTCGGGCTCTCTTTACCTCGAATCCTGCCCTGTGTACTTCACCTATCACCCTGAGGAAGGCACAAGCTCCCCTCTCTCGTCGGCTGGGTCTTCATATGACTGTTTGCAAACCCCAAGTTACCAGATGGAACAGCCGATGAGCCCTGATTCAGGGCTCGACATGCCTGAAGAGCAGAATTGTGAGGAAGACCAAGATCAAGAAGACCAAGATGCCGAGGTGGAAGGACATGCATTGGTCTCTTTCATTATGTCACTGCAAGGTTCCCACGGTGCTGTTCACCCAGCAGAGAGTTTCGCTCCAGTGCCCATCATCACACCGTGGTCTGAACCGGTGAGAGCACCCAGCTGTAGTTCCACCGTTGAGCGTGCAGAGGGCGCTGTGGTCAGACCCTCCTCCCTGATTGAGCCCTGCGGGAGTGGATATTTGACCCTGAAGGAGATGCAGAAATACAGCAACAAATCCATCTAAGCGTAGGTCCAGTCCATCTCTGTCTGTATAGGGGAGACTGGGGCCTCTGGGTAGGTTCATTAACGTTTCACTGTGCCGTTATTGTTACAGTTGTGGTGTGAACTCTGCTATTCTTTTATATTTCAATTTTTTTTTTAATAATATCATTATCGCTGTTGTCCTCGAGTGTGAACCGAGCAACAAATTATACAAGGTGGTAACATACCAAACGACTGTAACAATTGTAAACTTAAAACATGCGACCGTAAATTTATGAAAAATACCTGGGTGGAGGACAGAATTCACAAAACAATAAATTCTAGTTTAAATTCCCAATGAACCAGAAGTTGCAATCGACTTTACTTTAGAGTTGTGACGTATTTCCAAGAGAAACAGAATATTGAATAGAGGCCAGGGTTTTCTGTTAGCACACCTCCTCTACTTCACTCACGCATAGCAGACTGAAGGTTGGAGGGGAGTGGTTAAGGATATTTAAACCAAGCCGTCATCAGAGAAGGAACGTCATTCCAGAACGGAAGCAGATTTTAGATTTTGATTAAAGTCAACCATGAGAAATGCCCTAGCAACACCCTAGAAACCACCCAGAATACCCTAGCAACCACTCAGAACAAACCTAGAAACTGCCTAGCAATGCCCTAGCAACCACAAAGAATACCCTAGCAACAACATAGCAACCACCTAGCAACGCCCTAGCAATCACCAAGATGCGCCTAGCAACATGCTAGCATCATCCTGACAACATACCAATCATGCTAGCAACATGCTAATTTTGTTAGCATCTTGCTAAAAACTAGCTAACTCCTCCCACACGGGTTCTCGTAGACCCATGAATGAGGTGTCAAATTGACCGGTTTATTGAGGAGAGGTGTGCTATATCTTTTTTAAGGGATCGGGTGTACGATGTTCGTCCGGCGGGCGAAAAATCTGCTGAAAAAAGTCCCATAGGATCATATCTTTTGACCAGAAGGTCATAGAGACTTGGGGTTGGGCTCTTTTGACTCATCCTATCAATCAGCTAATAAGTAGTGACATAATAACTTCATAGCCATGCCCTGGCAACCACTTAGGGCACCCTAGCAACCATAAAACAACATTTGCAACCCATATTTCAGCTCCAGAAAATAGTAGAAATATGGAGTTCGAGTATTGAGTTTGATATTTAAAGACTAGTTGACAGTCTAAGCACATCATAGAAATCATATAAAGTACCCTATTAACTGTACAAAAACATGAATAAGCTATATCTCTGCACAAGAACAGACATGGTTGTTGGCTCGTATCACATACAACACCCTACCAAGTGACGAGTTTTGCCACTGCAAGCACCGCCTCAGGAAATGTACATTCTATGTATTAACTTGTATGGATTAATTGTTTACCACAAGACTGGTAATATGCGCTAACACTGTAAATAGGGTCACTTTTGACTTCATGACAACTTTATGAGCCACTATTTAGTTACCCACATTCTTCAAAATATCTAATTTTGTGTTTAGCATTAGAAAAAAACTTTATCCAGGTTTAGAACAACTTAAAAGATTGGATTGGATGACAGAACTCTTTTTTTTTTTTTTGATTGGTCCCTTTAAGTCTGCTTTTTCCATTTAGTCAAATTTTATTTAGCAGATGTTAATTTGAATATAGATCGTTTAACTTTAACTGTTAAAAGGTTAGTGGTGACAATTACCTTTATGTTGCTAATATTTCATATTTTCATGTACTGATTTACTTGTTCAATTCTCCAAAAGTTTCTAAATTTTTAATATTCAAGTTCAAGTGCAAAGCATTTGCTTGATTTTTAGCTGCTATTTACTGTTATTTCATGTTTAATGCCACAGCCACGGAATTCTACGAACATGGTATAAATGCTGCTTTTCAGATGTGAATTTGTAGAAATTCAGGGCATCATTTTGAAGTATGCACTTCTGCACACTTCAAAATGATGCCCTGAATTTCTACAAATTAGGCTTTTCAAATAAAGGCTTTTCGAGGTAAAAGATCTCTCAAGATATTACAACACTCATTTGCTATAGGCTACATTTTCTAACAACTTTTTTATCGACTTTTGTGGTATTATTTGAGCATTTCTGGATTGTACCTTTTAGAAACCTCAAGAATAAGCCATTTTATTTCATTTTTTAATGAAATGTGCTTTTTTATCTCAACAAAGAATGCACTTGTTTGATCGGCTACTTTATGTGTCTTAGATTTTTTTTACTTTGTTCATTATAAGTCATATAGTTCTTATGTTATTGTTGAGACTGAAATAAAATCCCCTAAAATATAATGGTGTAAGTGTCATGTTTATAAAAAAGCTTGTGTGTGTGTGTGTGTGTGTGTGTGTGAGAGAGAGAGAGAGAGAGAGAGAGAGTATATTGTACTATGTGGTCTGACATTTATAAGTGCCAGCCCGTTTCCGTTCACAGCTTTGGCTTGTGTAACCAGTCAAAGTCGAGCTTAAATATGTGGCCTAGAAAATGAACTCAGTGAACCATAGCAAAATGGTCTTCTGAGAGAAGGTGGATAAATAACATGCTTTTTAACTTACATGACTTACCTTTTTGAGTGCGTTAGTTTGATGATCTGTCATACAGCTTGTCATCCGGTCCTCATATAGCCTAGGCTATGCTATGGCTACGCTACTGGATTTGTCTGTTGTTAGGAAATTGGGTCTAACGGTTGATATCTCCACTGGAAGGCAGTAGTGAGCTCATGACTGACGTATCAGCGAGGAGATGCTTATAAGTTATAACTAAGTATATATAAACTATAATACTGGGATCAAAACATCCAATATAGCAGTTGTCCCACCTTTCACACATAACCGTCGTTTTAAATAACCGTGCTTTTTTAAATAATGAAAGAATTTCATATTTTATTAGCAAAGCATCATAGACTATTTGAGTGTTTGAACCATAGACTGTAAAAAAAGAGGTTTGAACCTGCGATGATCTGTGTTGTGGGTGGAGCCTACCGGATGACAGAAAATTACAGTTTAGGGTAGGCAATTTGTTTTATAAACACTTTTTGTTATACTGATTCAAACTCTCTTCACATCCTGATAGCAATCAATAATAGGAGTGGTCTAAATATCAATACATGTATTTTATGAAAATATTGGTCCAGTAATGCAATGATATGATGCCTGTCAATATTACAGCTATGGGATTACTACACCTGATGACATCACACATCATCAGCACTTTGTAGACACAGTCAACATGCGCTGTAAACAAACATCTGCAGTCATCTTTCATTTTTCCTCCTGAACCAAAACAATGAGTTTATGCTGCGTTCACGCCACCACGGCACCGTTAAGAGATGGCAACCAGTGACGTTCTACCGGGAGCTGTTCACTTCTATGACAGCCCATTCTCACTCCCAAGGCGTCACCTAACTGACGCCTTGGGAAGCATTTGGACATGCTTCAATATCTGACGCTTTAGGCGCCCTTTAGCGTCAGTTAGATGACGCCCTAGGATTGCGTGTACCCTACCCCCACCCCACACCTAAACCTAACCGCGTCCTCTAACTGACGCTTTCCTTTAGCGTCAGTTAGATGACGCCGTAGGATCGCGTCATGTAAGTGACGCTAAAGGGCGCCTAAAACGTCAAATATTGAAGCATGGTCAAAGGTGACGCCTTGGGGTGAGAATGCGTTGTCTATGAACGCCGTCATGCTGAAATGAATCTGCAGCAGCCAGGTTGTAAGTAAGAGCTCTTTAGTTTACGATCATTATTATTGTAATGTTATGTGAGACATGAGGTAATTTAACGTCGTCTCTTGTATGTTTGTGTGTTTTGAAGGAGGCGTGGCTTTAGAGACGCTCTGAAGGGAGGGTGGGATCTTATGCTTTCAAAGGTATAGCTTGCTATTGCTATAGGCGTTCCAATTGCCCACCCTACATTTGACTGTAGCAGTTTATGAAAGCCACGGAATAATAATAAAAAAAGGTGATTTCAAGTGTATCTCACAATTCTGACTTTTCCCCTCGCGATTCAGAGTTTATTATATCAGATATTCTGATTTTTTTTCCTCAGAATGAGCATTTTCCCTAATATCTCTTTTTGTGTTCCACACAGAAAAAAGAAATGTGAGATTGAAATGAAATCGCAGTAATGGTGTGAATTGAATTATTAGTGAATAGTGAACTATTTCTTTAATTTATTTTTTTTAGGTTTTAGGTTTAGGTTTATTTGTTTAGCACGTTTAGTACAAGTACAGAACAATGCTAGGAGGGAACGAAGCCAGACTAGGCTTGTACAGAGTTCCACTCCTATTCCTATTAACTCACGAGATATGCAGACTAAGCATCACAGAAGAAAAAAGAAGAACAACAACAAAAAACAAAACACACAAAACAAAAGATGAAAAATAAAAATAAACAACAAATGATAGAAAGCAATTCAATACAAACAAATGTGCTTAGAAAAGAAAAGAGAGGAAAAAATTATAAAAATAATAATAAAATAAATAAAAAACTACAACATAAAAAGGCATCAAGCTAGCGATAGTAAACTCTTCAAATGCTTTGTAAAAGCTGAATAAGAGGACATTGATTGCAACGATGGACTTAACTCACTCCAAAGCTTAGGACCTCTAAAAGAAATATTAAATTGGTGTCTTGTGGTACGTGCGATTGGTAAGACTAAGTTATTATTGCTATGTCTAGTGTGCAATGAATGAACATGTGAGATAGGAATAAACAAATTCTGGAAAGAGTCTGGTAGATCTTGTTTCCTATAAATAAACTTATGCATAAGTAAGCATGTTTGATAAATATTTACCTTATCAATAGGGAGAACTTTAAATGTATTAAAAAGAGGGACCGAAGGTGCATATCTGCTTGAATGGGAAATAAATCTAAGATACTTTTTCTGTATAACTAATAATTTATTAAGGTGGGTAGGATATGTAGCTGCCCAAACAATATTGCAATAATTAATAAATGGAAACAAAAAACTATAATATAAGGTTAAAAATGCTGAGGAATGAACCAAAGGACAAACCCTCCTCAAAATACCCAACATTTTAGCTGACCTCTTAGAAACAAAATTAATATGATTAGACCAATTAAGACCACTATCAATAATGACTCCTAAAAATCTGGTATGCTGAACCAATTCGATTTGAGTATTATTAATGTAGATCTTAGATAATTCAATAGGGTAATGTTTGTGAGTATTACAAAAAATCATAAAGTTGCATTTTTTTATATTGAGAGTAAGTTTGTTCGATTGAAACCATTCCATAATATATGATAGTTCCTCGTTAACCATTTTTATTAGAATATTGAAGTCATGGTGCGAAGCTACAAGATTTGTATCATCAGCAAATAGAACTGGGAGGAGTTTAGTACAAGTCATAGGCATATCATTAATGTAAATTAAAAATAAAAAAAGCCCTAGAATTGATCCTTGAGGGACCCCAATCTTAATTTGTGACTTCATAGAATCATAGTCTTCCAGATTAACAAATTGCTCTCTATTAGCTAAGTAGCTTCTAAACCATCTCAAGGCAACATCCTTCACTCCATATCTACTAAGTTTAGCAATCAAGATATTGTGACTAACCGTATCAAATGCTTTACTCAAGGATTTTATATCCAAACACTCCAGAGAGTACAAACCCAAATATAAAAGCTTCATAATAATGTTTTTCACAGATCCTGATGTTAATGGAGAATAATTACAGTATGTGTGCAAAGGAAAATGGAGAAGCATATGGAGAGGAATGCAGCACGGGTTGAGTAGAGGACAAAATCAGCCTGTTGTCAATCAGAGGTCAATGACAGACCTTAATTTTCTTTCCATATGGAGAAAACGAGATGATTACTATTGCATAAGTAACAGGAATTCAACCAGTGACCCAGACATACTAATGCTAAACAGATGAGTATGTGTATTCTAAGGGTGTGTGTTACATTTAATATTTACAGGACCTCAAAAGTCTTTTCATGGTCCGTTGCTGAAATGCAAAGCCTGCCATATTGGCCATCGTTTGTGAGTGCTATTTTTAATGCTTACTCCAACCACTTATTCTCTTATTATTTCTATACCCCATTATTCCAAATGAAAGTAAATAACTCACATTCCTACTCCTGGAAGCAGCAAAGCATATATGATATATTATATCTGTCATATTGCAAATGCTGCTTGCATCTCTACAAAGTATTGTATGTTCGGATTAGCTTTGTGGGATGCATCAGCATAATTAGGGAACAATTCACATTTGATTTTTTTTATTATTAGACAAATAAAGTTTCTTTTACGAGTATGGAAATCTATAGTAGGCTAATTATTTTATATATAAGGTATAAAAATATGTATATTTTAGGTATAGAATTGTATAGAATGAATGCGGAAAACAGCTTAATAAACTAAAAAAAGGTTTATTGAAAATGTAAGTATGGTTTCTGCAATTTGGTTTAAGAATACAATTAGCTCAGTATAAAAACCACTTACAATCAGAGGAAAAATCCCACCATGATAGAAAAACTAATGTGTTTCCGCAGAAGTGCATGGTGCACTGGTATACGTTGTGAAATTTTTCTTGTAGATGAACATAGGCCTCTAAAGACCAAAATCTTGGCTATTCATGTAACAAGTTGCATCCTGCAAATATACATACTACTATACAGGCCGCATTGAGTTTCTGACCGAGTTCACTCATGTTTGTGTGTGTGCTTATAAATGTTTATGTTGATAAATGTTGTGGGTCTTCACATGGTTTGCTTTGTTCTAATAAACAGGGAAGGTTCTGAAAGAAACAGACAAAAACTAATCTTTCTGAAAACCGTTTGTTTGGACAAGAATCAACTTTCATGGAGAAGTTGACCGACACTTTATATTAGAGAAAGGGAGAAAGCGAAGAAGAGTAAAATAAATAGGAAAGTCTGTCTCAGCCAGGAGGCTCTTTGAGTTTATGTTCAGAAATGGGATGGAAGAAATGCACTGGGGGTGAATTAGAAAGCAAGAAAGGGAGGGAGAGAGAAAGAGGGAGGGAGAAATTATCTGACTGAGGATTTTTCCCTTTTCTTTTTCTCTTCTCAGCGCACTGACCCAACGGCAGCAGCAAACACATCACAAAGTACTGTAAGTTTTGCTTTCACACACATGCACATGCAATCACACCAGAAATAAACGGCTTAATTTAGTTCGTTTAGGATTTTTATAAAGGAAAATTTGTTTAGTGGCAATTTTTGTAAGCAAAACTGTGCAGCCTCATTAAGGTGATCTGTATAAGTTACAGTGCTCAGAAAGTTTTTGCGAGCTAGTTAACATCTTTCCAGCAGATGGACAGCTGCCGAGACAGAGAGCATGTGGAAAGCGTTCATGCTCTGCCGGCTGAAACCCGCCTGTTGTTTTACAGTATGGCTACAGTAATACAGGAAGAGAGACTTCATGTATTTTGTTTTAGAACGTTTAAATCAAAAACATTTTAATTTTATTTGATAGTCTTATTGAATTGATGATGGAACATTTAGCTGAATTTTAGCTTTATTTAAAAGGCCTACACTATATATATTTTTTTAATAATGAGCCAATACATCATGAATTTGTCCTCAGAAGAATGAATTCCTCAGGTTGTCGTCTGACCGTGATTCACTATGGTAAGTGTTTATTCAGATATTTTGTGCGAAATTGTGTAGCCTACATAGCCTATGTCAATCGCCCGTGCGTGTCTCGTCATAATCTGTATGGCTTGAGAGTGGAAAGGATTTGTTGTAAAAGTGGATATGGGGTTTTTATTACTCAACAGGTGAGTAAGGTATCTTGTTGAACAGATAAATTGTTAAATATAGCTCTCTAACAGTTCATTGTAAAACATTGTCTATTGTAAACGGTCATTTCATTATGGATCTTATGGTTTTATTTTCAAAGTACTACCATGTCTATTTATGGGTAAAGCTACAGTAATGTCTTCTGCTTGTCAGCTTGAGATCCTTTCCATCGTTACCTAACATTTAATGTAATAGTGTATTTTTGTTTAATGCATATTTAATGTGCATTCATTTTTATTGTATTTATTTTTACAAAAATAATCGGTGGTTTAAAACCTTTTGGATTAGAATGTGATGTGTTGTTTTTTTTTTTTATCAATTAATCAAGGACTGATTATTTTTGTATGAATTTGAGTCATGGTTGATCCCATAGTTATTCAATGCAAGTCAATGTATTTCTGTCACCTGCACTTGGATATTAGCATGAAAGTTTTATGACTAACCCTTTTAATTTGGACTTTTATCGAGTTGTTGAGACGTTTCATGCCAAAAGCTTTAATTCTCTTATGGATCTCATGTCAGACTCAACAGCCTATTGTAGTCTGACGTAATAAAGAGCCTGCCTTCAGATCATAAAAAATGCTCCCACTCAAAATAAAGCACACCACAAAGAAGAGTTTGATACTGAAAGCTGTGCTGCTGCTTTCCAAGTGAGATCCAAAAGTCAAACACTCTTATTGGTCTCTTCACTCAGGAAGCTGGAAACGCATATTTGGTGTTGACATGTTCACCATGTGATGATGATCCTTGGTGAACATGACCGAATACATGTGTTAGTGGAGTTGTTTCAAAGTACACTTTCGTTTTGGGTCTGTAAATGTTTTTAATGTTTTTGAAAGAAGTCTTTTGTTGCTCACCAAGGCTGCATTTATTTAATCAAAAATTCTAATATTAATGTTCTGTTTGCATATATTTTAAATTTCATTTATTCCTGAGATGTCAAACCTGAATTTTCAGCATCATTACTTGAGTCTTAAGTGTCACATGATCCTCCAGAAAGCATTATAATATGCTGATTTGCTGCTCAGGAACATTTTCTTATTATTATAAATGTTGAAAACAGAAATTTTGCCTTCATGATGATGTAACTTTTATATATTTGCTGGTCAACCACAGTCTTTCACCGACAAGGAATGCGATTTTTTTGTTGTTGCTTTTCATCTTGATTATATGATGTTTTATATAATCCACTGGTTCATATTCCACTTTTTTTGATCAAGAAACTACTCACTTAGACAGGAAGAGATGTTTGACCTACATGCAGGATAAAGCATCCAGCCAGGTTTTTTTTTTTTTTTTTGCTACTTTGGGCCAGTTTCTGAAGTACATCATACCATAATCATTGGCAGCATGGCAAAAGTTAATTTGAATAATTGCACAGCCGTCTCCATCTGATTGGCGCTATATGAGTCAACGGAAATTCAACACAACCACAGTGTTTACACTCTTCAAGGCATTCAGCCAATGATTAGTATCAGTACAGAAAGTATTTTAACATCATGCATTCTTCGCAGACGTGAATTTGGAAGCGTTTTAACATTTTATCTCATGAGAATTAGCAGATGAACTTTGGCATATTTTAACTGGATTCTGCCTGTGGGAAGAAAGACAGGCAGACAGACTGAACTCTGTTAGTTTAGCTGTAGTAATGGACTCAGAACAACAGAAACATTAATCTGTTTCCTGAAGGGGCCTACATTTGTCAGGCTGCATTCCACTCAGCACTACCCAGAAGCCCCTCTCTTTCAATTTATCAGGATTACACTTATCCAGTCTACCTTAATGATCCCACTAATAAATACACAGTCTTAAATTAGCAAAATAACATGTGTGTGGAACGTTATTATAGGGAGTGACTGTTATAAGTGCGTATTTGTTCTCTTTTCTCAGGTCGCACCATGTTTGGGTTCCTCCTGCTTGCCTGTCTGTCTCCACATCTGGTTGTCTGTGTACCTCAACCGCCCTGCCGTCGATGCTGCGACCACCTCCCACGACTAGATGACGCCGCGACCTTCAGAGAAAGCGTGCCTGAGGTCCGCACATACATCAACATGACCATTCTCAAAGGTAGGCGCTTTAGCTCAAGACAAAATGCGAAATGTTTCACTGTACATGGTTCAATGGGGTTCTATTCGGAACCCTTTGATTCTATCCACTAATAGAACTATTTTATGCCTGAATGTTGGGAGAAATGTCTTAAATGATTGCATAATATTTTAATCTTCAACAGGTTATTCATTTTTTTCGGGTAATAAAGTATATTTACAAGCTGTTTCGTTCATAAAATTTAATTTAAAACAAATTTATATATATAATCCAAATATCATTATTATGATTTCAGGAATTCCACTTGGCGCAGCCCGTTATCAGCTGTCAATCAAAGTTAACCACGCCCATATTTGTCATACATTTTATATCTAAATGCGATTTAAACTAAAGAATTAGAAAAAAATTCACCCCCCTCACAGTTGTCAGGCACTCGAAACCCATCGAGAAATACAATAAAAGTCAATGGGACCAACCTGTAAAAGCATGAATTTATGCTGTGAAAACGGACATTTTAACATGGGGTCTATGGATATTTGCTCCCTTTTGTGACCTCCCTCTAGCGGATTTTTCGATATACTGCAGTTTTTAGCACCTCCTGGTAGGCTTCATTGTTCAGATTAGAATGTTGCCGCTTGGTTTTAGCTGCTTTCTTCCCCTCAGTGAGCCTCAGTTAACCTCTCTTGGCTCAGAAATATCTGCTCTGCTGGAGGACCTCTTGGTGGACAGGAAGTGACAAATCTGGCAGGAAAGGTGGTGATGTGGCAAGAACTGTTATGAGAGAGTTGTTTTATGTGTCTGTGCATGCACATATGTGTATGTGTTTGTTGCATGTACAGAAATGAAGCCTGCAGGAAATGTGGTTTGTGGAAATTTTGAGCTGCCGAAAAGGTACGACAAAGATGGACAAACGAAAAGAAACTAAGGCTTTTTTCTTTTTTTTTTTGAGATTCTAGGGACTTATTTTAGTCTGCCAGAAGTTGCACTTGTGCCTTTTCGGCTTTCAACATTGGTATAGGGACACTTTATAATTATAATTAGGTTCAATACATTAACATTAGTTAATAACAAGGCAAGTGTATTTATATAGCACATTTCATACACTATGGTAATTAAAAGTGCTTTACTGAAAGTAATTAAAATGATCACAAAATAAAAGCAGTATGATATAGGAGAATAGCATGATATGAGAATATGGAGCTCGTACTCGAGGTGGGAAAAAAATACCTAGATTTTTATTCAAAAGACCAAACTGAGCAAAAATATGTCATTTGGTGCAGATGATGTTGTTTATATGAAAACAGAAGTCAGGTGAAACCTTAATATGAAGCTTGTAATGCAAGTCATTGAGATGTTTAACAGTATTAGAGACTACTTGCATAAAATGAATATATTTACCAGATTTCACTCACCCAGTATTATATCTTAAAGATAATCATGCTTAAAGGAGTACTTTCGCTGATAATTTACTCACCGCCATATCATCCAAGATGTCCATGTCATTCTTTCTTCAGTCGAAAAGAAATGAAGGTTTTTGATGAAAACATTCCAGCATTTTTCTCCATATAATGGACTTCATTTGGAACCAAACAGTTCAAGGTCCAAAAGACACTTTCAGTGCAAACTGTTCAAAGGGCTTTAAATGATTCCAGACGATGAATAAGGGTCTTATCTAGCGAAACGATCGCTCATTTAAAAAAAAGTTTAAGTTTTATAAGCTCAAATGTTTGCCTTGCTCTGTTCTGTGATGCACGTTCGTGACTCTCCTGTTCAAACTCATTTATCAAAATGAACAATCTTTTTTGTGTCATTTGGTTCATTCAACGAACGAACGAAATGAATGAATTGACTCGGAAAAAAGATTCGTTCGTTTTGATGAACGAGTTCGAACAGGAGAGTCACACAGAACAGAGAAAGGTGACCATTTGAGCTTATAAAACTTAAACTTTGTTAATTTTTTTTTTTAATGAGCGATTGTTTCGCTTGATAAGACCCTTATTCACCGGCTGGAATCGTTTAAATTAAAGCCTTTTGTCATTAAACGATTCCAGTCTTTTGGACCTTGAATCGTTTGGTTCCCAGTAAAGTGCATTATATGGAAAAAAAAATCCTGGAATGTTTTCATCAAAAACCTTAATTTCTTTTCAACTGAAGAAAGAAAGACATGGACAAATGGATGACATGGGGGTGAGTAAAAATGATCAGCAAAAGTTTTTTTAAAAGTGAACTACTCCTGCCCTCTTGTCATTTTTTCTCTCTAGTCTTGAGGCAGGATCATGACAGACCATGTTTTATGTTCAGGCACATGGCCTTGAGTTTGGGCTGTGTGCTTGTTGTCTCGTTCTCTTACCCCGCCCCCTTGTTATCCTCATCTTGTCTTCATTGCCTGATCAGTGTCACCTGCTGTCGTTATCCGTTTTCCCTGTCCTGTGTTGGTTCATTGTGTATTCTTACATGGTTAACATATACCTGTCTTGTTCTGTTTGAACAAAGAAGTTTTCTTGTTATAGCTATTTTGTTCCTGTGAAGTTTTATGTTGAAGTCTTAGTTTAGTGTTAGTCTTTTGCTTAGCCTGAGCTGTTTTTTCGAGATGGTCCTCACTGCGGAACATGAAATCCATGGGGAGGAGTCGGATCCAGATCCAACTCCTCCCACCTTACATACACCTAAACCTAACCAACTCCGCCCCCTGATCCCTAAACCCACCCCTAATCCCTAAACCCAACCCTAATCCTACCCATCTCCACCCCTTGGGCCCCGTCCACACTACTGCGTTTTCGTTTAAAAACGGAGAATTAAAACGAAAACGATCTCCGTCCACACTAGCGTTTTACCTGCGTATTAGAATTTATCTCCGTCCACACTAAAACGACTGAACACGTGGATCACGTGACCATTCACCAACACTGGGCATGCGCGCGCCGGTGTAAACAGTGGTTGGCGAATCAGGGAAAGATACGTCATGACTGATGACACCCAATCATAGAGCCGAGCGTGAGCCTCTGCGTCATCGTTTGTAAACTCCTCCGTTTTGTCTCGTCCACACTAAAACGCCCTCCGGAGATTCAAAACGCAAAACGCAGCTGCAGCGTTTCTAAACTTCTCCGTTTTAGGTCTTCGTTTTTCCCGTTTTAGTGTGGACGGGAGGAGCAAACGTAGCAAAAGGTCTCCGTTTTTAAACGAAAACGCAGTAGTGTGGACGGGGCCTTGGATCGTGATCCGACTCCTCCCCGTGGATCTCATGTTCTGCATTGAGGTGCTACTGGTTTTTTCCACCCTCGTGGGGTTTTGTTTTCCTTTTTTTTTATCAATAAACCTTGTATCAGCAAACTGTCTGCGATTGGGTTCATTCCTGAAAATCCATAACAGATGATTGAGAAATAGACAAATAAACGTTCCTCAAAAGCCTCATGAATCATATTTGAAACTCACATTTTAATGTTTTTTTATTATTATTATGTATTATTATTACTCGTATAACGTTTAATTTGTAAAAGTCGTCACGATCTGAACAGGGTTGTTTTTAGAATTATATTAAAAGGCATTTTACTTGCTAAAAATATATATTGGCATGTAGTAGACTGTGTATATGTTGATAATTTAGAGGAAATTAGTGTATCAAATATACAGGCATTATAAGGTTAAAAACTGTAAAAATGTTTATAATGTCAACCTGAATTCTAGCCTAATACATGATTTAGTTTCCTTTAGGCTTCTAGCTCTTTTTCCTTCTGAATCTTTCTGACTTTTCTGACATCTTCTCAAGGTGACAAGGGTGACCGTGGAGAAAGGGGCACTCCTGGGAAGCCTGGGATTGAGGGTTCCCCGGGAACACGAGGGTCTGAAGGCCTTAAAGGAGATAAGGGGCAAGCCGGAGCCCCAGGCGACGCCTGCAAGTCTCAGCACTCTGCTTTCTCAGTCGGCCGACGGAAGTCCCTTCACAGCGTTGACAACTACCAGGCCCTGATCTTTGACACCATCTTCGTCAACACCCCCGAACACTTTGACATGTTTGCTGGGAAGTACCGTTGCCACATACCGGGAATCTACTTCTTCAATGTGAACATCCACACGTGGAACTTCAAGGAAACGTACCTGCACATCATGCAGAACGATAGCGAGAGGGCCATCGTTTACGCTCAGCCCAGCGACCGCTCCATCATGCAGAGCCAGAGCGTCATGCTGCGTCTACAGGAGGGCGACGAGGTCTGGGTCCGTCTTTACAAGCGGGAGCGTGAGAATGCCATCTACAGCGACGACGTGGACATTTACATCACCTTTAACGGCTACCTCATCAAACCTGAGACTGAGTAATACCAGAAACGACGGCAGGAAGAAGGACAAGATGCCAAAATGCTTGAGCGGTGAAGCAACTTGAACAAAACTGAAAATTTCAACGAAAGTTTAAACGAAACCCCCCAAATACAGTGCAGAGAAATTTTCTTTTCATAGGTCTTGTATGAAGAAAACCAGTGACTGTGCCCAAAATGATGTCCGACCATTCTCAACTGGTGGATCACGACCCAAAAATGGGTCTGTTCTGATGGAATAACAATGCTAAATACAAATTAAAAACTGATGTTTAAAAAACGTGAAAACACTTCCCATATCTTTTGCTGTTGACGTCAAAATCTGTGCGTCCAAACTATACAGTATCTATACAAATTACAGTAAGTTGGTGTTATTTTATTTCATGGTAAAAGCTTATCAAATTAGAAGGATGCCCACATGGGCAGGTTGTGTAATGTTATCTTCAAAAACAAATTTATGCAAAGCAAAGAACGTATGCTACATCAGATATGGGGTTTGGTGCCAACCACATTGTCTGTCAAGAGCATCAGACAAGAAATGCTAAGACTCATGGTAATATTAATACAGTTGTTAGAATTTAGGGACAGGTCGGTTAACTACTGGATAATCAACAGTTCAAATCTGAAGGACACTGATGTAGCCCAGATATTTAAGTCTGTGTTTTGTCTTCCTAAGATGTATCTGCAGCGTCTGGGAAATGGAAACTGGTTTATGTTAGTTGTGAAAGGATGTTTACATGGTGTGACTGACTATTTGATCCTACTGATGGTCTTTTCTGACCTTTAACGGGCAAATGGAGTCGTAACAGGACAAGTTCATCACACTGTTTGAAGCATGAGGTTGCTGTAGGATGTTCTGGGTGGTGGATTGCTGTGAGGTTGCTAGGGTTTTGTAGATGGTAGTCTAATATACACTACTGTTCAAAAGATTGAGGTTGGTTTTTTAGATCTTATTTTGAAACCTCAAAAAATGGTCATTATGAAATATTATTGCAATTTAAAATTACTGATATATTTTAAACTGGAATTTATTCCTATGATCAAAGCTGAATTTTCAGCATCATTACTCGTGCCTTAAGTGTCAGATGATCCTTCAGAAATCTAATATCCTAAACCTAAACATAACCACCTTCTTACTTTCTTAGGCATGTACTGTAAAATAAAGTGCAACCAAACAAAAATCTTACTAACCACAGACTTTTGAATGGTAGTGTATTTAAAAAAAAAAACGCCATAAAAAGATAAGTAATTAGCCACTAATGGGCAGAGAGCACTGAGAAAGTCAGATTTGAGTGTGTGTTGGTGTCTGGCTCTGTTTATTGGAAGGAGTGGGGGCTTTTAGTCGATGTTAAACAGGATGTATGTGGCTTTCCTAGTTCAGTAACAATAATCCACTTGAGAGAGACTCAGATGATAGAAATATAGAGAGGGAGAGCAAGATTAAATGTTCTGTAACCACAAGTTAAAGATCTCTAACCAACACATGACTTAAAAGAGTCTTCAATAGATGCTGGTTGTTAGTTTAGTATCTTAAAGGGATACTCCACCCAAAAATGAAAATTCTGTCGTCATTTACTCACCCTCAAGTTGTTGCAAACCTGTAGGAGTTGAGTTCTTCTGCTGAACACAAAGCAAGATGTTTAGAAGAACGACTGGAACTTTGCCACCATTGACTATCATAGTATTTTTTTTTTCTATGGAAGTGAATGGTGCCAAACAACTGTTTGGCTCCAATCATTCTTCAAAATATCTTCTTTTGTGTTCAGCAGAAGGAAGAAACTCATAGGTTTGCAACAACTTGAGGGTGAGTAAATGATGAATTTTGGGTGGAGTATCCCTTTAATCCGGCTTCAGACTGGACAACAGAATCCGGATCTCAGGAATCTAGTTATTCTGGGATGATTAAAGAAATGGAGCTGAGGAAAAGTAAAACACAGTTGTTGCCTAAGCAATCAGGTGCTAAAATTATTTGTGTTTTGAACACATCAGGTGCTATAAATGACATGCTTGACAGTGATTTTAAAAAGGCTTTGGTTTGTATATTAACATCTCAGTGGTGCTTTATGATAATGTACTGTATGGATGTCAAGTATTTTTTTCATTGATGATTTTAAATGACACAATAAAGGGTTTGTTTCAGCAATGACGACTTGATAAGTCACGAATGGAAGTGTTCTTGTTGTTTCTTTTTTTTCTTGCGACAGAGGCTCGAGACAAAAATTCGGGTTACATTTTTTTCTAAAGATTTTAAATTATAGTGTTATTCATTTAAAACTGGTTCAATGTCAGCCATTGAACGGAAGAAAATGCTGCTGTTCTCACACCCTCTAGTGGTGAATGGGCATAGCGCATGTCATTGCGATCACAATAAAGGAGATTAGCTGTCATATTGGTCACTTATTAAGAAAACATGAGAAGAAAAAGTCTGAATTTATTTTTCTCAAATACATGTTCCATACAAACAAGTCACTTCCTGCACAAATGATAAATTATCAATAAACTATAAACTTCTCCTCTGAATTCGACTCAAGAGCAATCAACATCATTGAGTAAAATTATCCCACTTATTTCCAACATTCCTGTGCAACAACAGACATATGAAAAATACAGTCTCATTTCATTAAATATAATCTGAAATATCAGTAATTGCACAGCAATCATTAAACAATGACTGCAGTAGAGCATAATCCAGTGCGTTAACATTTGACTCATCAAATTACCCTACTTAACGTGTTGGAAAGAAAAACCCTTTACAGAGAGTTATTCAATAGTACAGAATTATGGCTTCTAACTTCTCTACAGGAAGTACAATCGTTCAACATGTTGGCACAGCACAGCAGGAACATTTCTCATGTAAACTGTTAACTGAGAAAAGAAACTGTTCAGCCACAAATGTAAATTCTATCATCATATAAGAGGAAATGTTTAACAAAATATTCCAAGTACCCTATGAGACATTAAAAAAAAGCCCCCCCAAAAAACAATGTAGTTTTGAAGCCTAAACCAACTTCTCTTTCCACACTACTATGCATGTTAGGCTATGCAACTAGGGCCTCTGTAAATGAACAATAGAAATGAAACTTGTCAATTATTCCTCTTAGGCTGGTGTTGTTAAGAGATTTAACAATGTATCCAGAGTGTACAGATCGGAGAAACCGTTTTTGTCTTTGTAAATACTGGCAAAAGTCTCTCATAATATTTTAGCTGGTTACACAATGTTGCATTTCTGCCATGTACGAAGGGGAAATCAACAGGGGAAACGGACAAAAGCAGCTCATTGGCTCACTGGATGGACAAAGTACACTACTTCCTTCCTTGAGTGAAAGTACAGATACTAGGCCTACTGGTCAAATATTACTCTGTTACAAGGAAAAGTTGTAAAGACTGATTTGTAAAGTACAGAAGTACTTGCTTTTAAAAGTACTTAAGTATCAAAAGTAAATGTCAATGCATTGTTTGCCTCTGAATCTATGCCTGCCAACATACCCTCATTTCAATATCAAATGTATTTCTAGAACACCATTTCAGTGTACTCAATTGAATTGAATAAGTGTACTCAATAACCTCCACAATGGTTTTGGACACCCAAATAGCTATTTGCGACGCTCAAATAATGCCCCTTCTTTTAAAGTGTTTTGGCTCTTAGTATTATGTTAGCCCCACTGTAATGTGCTCCAAAACAATGACAACACTTGCATTTAGAAGACAAAACCCAACGTTGAAAGTGAAAATCAGACTGATGATAGAATCCAAAGCCAGATTGACGTCAACACCCAACGTCGGACAGACGTTGTGTTGTGTTTGAAAATGAAATTCGTCTTGATGTCAGAAATCAACATCAGTCGGACTCGGGTTCTAACATCAACTTGACATTGATTTCCAACAAAAATGCAACCCCATGGGCCAAAATCACCCCCTGACTGATGTTAGTACTTTCTACTCAAGGTCCTTGATGAAGGTCCTGAAGTTAAAATAAAATGTTTCTAGAAAAAATAATTCTCAAGTAGGCTACAGATGCTCAAAAAGTGTACTTAAGTACAGTAGCCTACTCATATACTTGTTAGTGTCCACCTCTGCCCTCGGGTAAACAGACGCACTGTTGCCCTCTGGTCCCATAAAAAAAAACACCCACTGAGTGACTAGAGCCGGGACAGTTCCGCACTTTTAAACCTCGTCAACTTGGCAAGATTTCTACCTGAGATAAAAAGCAAAAATGAAGCAGCATCACACGAGTAAGAGTGCTGATGCTGATAACAGCCGGGATTTAGTGCAACAGCAGGGTTACGAGTTCAATAAACAAGGTTTACTGTGATGACGCGTTTTCAGTTATCACCATCATCGCAAATCTAGTTAAGTTAGTCTATGAATATACATTTAGTTAGCCTATTATCTTGGCAGTAAATTTTAAAAAACAACACCAAAATGTCACATCATCATTCACTGCTGTGATGCATCTGGCCAGTTTTTTTCTATTAATTCACAGGAGGATGTTAACAGCAGTCAAAATGGCACATATGAACTTTTTCCCTGCCAGCATTTTTGATAATTTTTTTCACAAAATGTCATGGCCCCTAATATTGTCGTATGAATATCTATCTATGCAATAGCCTATCAAAACAAAGAACAGGCCCTCTGCTTAAAAAAACAACAACCTTAAAACGTTTTATTCTAGCTTCATCCATTCTTTTTTTATCAACACAAGTTTAATTTGAAAAAAGCAACATTTTGCAAGTAAATCACGTTTGAAAAAAGTGGTTTCTCATTTCTGGATCATAGGATATTCAGACGAGCCCATGCTTGCACAGTCCTACAGACCGTTTTGGGTCTACATTTTATTCAGTACAACGTTGACAGATTTGATTTAGCCTATATGCTGTTTAATTTTTGTGATCACGTTATTTTAAATGATTACATACTGCGTGATACTGCTTGTTTTAAGCATCTTCCTCGTATGTGTTTTGATCAGGAGATACATTCTCTGAAGATGCGTAATGGGCTTTATGCACGCATAAATTCTGCATTTGACGCAAGGATGCTCGTCCATTTCCGGTTGTGGAGATTAAAGCGGAGGAAAACCGAGGAAAACGGGATTATGGCACAGTCTTCAAAATTTACTGTCCTCCAGTCTTTGAAATGAAACGTACATACGTTTAGATGTAATTTTATATATAGTTATATTTATTTAATATAATTTTAAAAAGAAGCATAAACACAACAAGGGGTGTCTGTTTTATCTGTTTTTGTGACTAACGTTTCTTTAGTATAACCATGAAGTATAAAATTCAATATAAATTCTCGGTATTGCATTGGACTCTACGATCGGCGGAAGTTATCGAGCATCCCTAATGCTTCACCGGAAATACCGCCGTGCATAGAGCCCATAGCGCCCTCTACCGTAAAACAGTGAAAACACGGAAAATTCCGTCAAAGCAAGAAAAGAGCGAAAAGAGTTATATGGTTTACGATGTTAAAATTCGGTCGAGAAAACTCATCCCACCATTAATAATTAATTAATACTTAATTAATGGCGGGGACATTAATAATGAAAAATCGTTGAAATCATATACCCTAGCTTTAACATTATGGATGAGGCCAATATTAAAGCTGCATTTAAATTAAACATAGCACTTTTAATGTTTGGTCGAATCCAACCATTTAAACTGGCAAAGTGAAAGTTAGCTTTGTGGGAGATTTCCTGCCGTTCAAACAGTAGCCTAGCCCGCGAGCATGGTGCTAACTGCACAAAGGTCAAGGGTTCAGTTTCCAGAGAACGCATAATTAAATTTACCCACATGAACAATTGAATTCTCTTCATTTTTAACAAGGTTTGAATGCTTTTAAATGCCATGCTTTCTAAAACTTCCCGTATTTGTCTTGGCTGTTTGTTTTCTAAAAATGTCTTTCCTATTGCTGCTAACTGTGCTGAAACAGCAAACTCAGTTCCTGTTTCAAAGCACAATCTACAAGATTCACATCAGTGATAGTGACAGCTAATGCTTAACGTATCTGTATCCAAGGCCCACAGAGCATGACAGACCCTGTGAAAGCCTTGAAACTCAAGCCATCAGCAAGATCTTACAGACTGTGATGGGGCCATTATAGTTCAGTGGACATGAAAGTGCCATTGCAGCTGATATATCATTGTTGTTTAACGTGTAAAAATAATTAGAAATATAAACAGATTACATTTTATAAATGTATAAAATATATTTTTTTCACCATCTTGTACAAACAAGACCACTTTACAAACTTTGTAAGATAATGCATGCATCTTGAAGTCAGATTTAAAATCCATCCAATTTTAAAAATTAGAAATTTGTCAAAGAAAATTAAAAATTAAAGGTATAGCGGAGGATCTTTCCGAATTTTAGAAAAGACCCGCCCTCTCCAATTTTTTTTTTTTAAAAATGCACATGCACAAACACAACACTCTTGCTCCCGAGAGGGAACGCCTATTACGCCATGCACAATTATGTTGCAAATTATAAACTAACTCAAAAACATTCATAAAAAAGACAACATGTCAAATGACCTTCCGTGTTATTATACTGATCGATTGAGTGACCGAGGACTCAAGACGTAACCCTGTATCACACGAAATACGTTCTGAGGAAACTATTTTGCAAATCGCAATTACGTTACATGGCAACATATAAGCAGTGCCATTACGTTGATCCTTATGTCTCATTTTTAATACGTAGGTATTAATACGTTATTTGTATACATTGCATATGTAACGGAGAAGTAGCTTGTTGCATTTGTGTAATAATAAACACACAAGGTTTTAGAATATGAACACACAAGGTTTTAGATACCATTTACCATTTGGTCAAAAGGCTACTTTAGACAAATTGAGATGTTTACCGTGTCTATCCGGTGCATGACTTGTGCCAGGGCTAGCAACTGTAGCTTGCATTAACTTTTACTAGTGATTTTATATGGATTTCTCCAAATAGCAAGACAAACTTTACCTGTCTAGTAGAATCTTCGCGACTGCGGCATCAGTGAGAAGCCAACGTGTGATTCACCCCAAATCACTCTGGTCTTGTTTCTATATTCTGCGGCCTTTCTCTTCTTATCATACTTTCGACTCTCAGCCATTTTCAAAGGAATGGCTGAAACCGTAGCTCCGACATAAAACACCTGAAAGTGAAAACTATAGGGAGCACGTACGACGGCCTTACGTAATATCACCAGAATGATTGACACTTAGGTGGACCAATAGTATAGACTACCCACCCGGAAAAAGAAAATCCTCCGCAAACCTTTAATTTTAAGATATAGTCTCTGAAAACAAGTATATGCATATTATTTTGTAGAAATAAGAATGTATTTTATATTACTATTGTTTTTATATTATGTATTTATAATATAATTGTATTTATTTTATATACTTGTTTAAAGTTGTCATGAAAGGAAAGTTGTATATTGTGACAGGCTAAATCAGTGAAAGGCTTCTGAACAACAAAAAATGTAGGGCGGGACTTGATTGGATGGGGGTTTGCTATTGGTGTGATGTCAAGTGAGTGACAGGTTATTCCGCCCCCGTGCCAGTGAACACTGCATAAAAGAAGAGATGAGCTGCAAGAGGGAGGGAAAGTTATTTTGATTCAAGATTAGGAGAGCATATTAATTAAAAAATAATAATGATTTGCATGGATAAATACAGCAATATTCCATAAAAATAAAAACATTTGTCCATTTTTACTTCACGCTGATTTTAAAGGATGATATTTTTAATGGAAAAAAAGAGAGAGAATAGTGATGACTTATCTTAGGAATCAAAGCATCAATGCAAAAAGTGCACTAAGGCAATTTTTACCACAGTCCCGCTGTAACACTCTCTCATTATGAATACATAAACATTAGGATACAGAAACTATCAGGTTAACTTCGTAAATGCCCATTTGAAACAGATCCATTTCTATTAACGTTTCTCTTTGGCAAATAAGTTCTCCAGCAAGTAGCGAAATTTATTATAGTTATCCAGGAAGTATTTGGGAGCATACATATGCTCTTTGGGGTCTGTGGGTGGGTAGTTTGGTACAGACCCATCAAACCAACCCCCTGTACGTATTAACTTTTCAATATAACTTATATTACGTTTCTCGCTGTAATCGCCCCAACGTGGGAAGTCTCCATTCTGAGCTGATATGAGCTTGTAATAAATCCCTTTTGGTTTGAAACACCAAGAGCAGTGCCATCCAGCATAGTGAACGGGGCTTCCGATGGCCCACGGGACTAGAATGCGTCCCGTGGAGTTCTCATATTCCCGGAATCCCGGAATTGAATAATAGGATCGTCGGCGAAGAAGAATCCCATCACCCCTGTAAACCTTAAAAAGCATAGCTGCCGTGCAAGCAGATAAGATGTTTAGCGTTCCGAATTGCCTCCAATAAAATCCATATAGGGATTTGCGCATGTGTATCCCAACCGGTTCCGTCCAGTCGTCGTAGAGTTTGAGGAAAAGGATTCCATCTCGAGCAGGGATTTCATCTGCATCGTTGATGACGAAAACATCGTCCGCTTTGAGGCCCTCAATCCTCGACATTCCATTTTTGGTCAAATATGTGCGCAGGTAATCATCCATGATCCAGCCGTCCTCACGGCCGCCCACTGGAAAGTGGTCCAGGAAGACGAACAGAATCTTGTGCTTAATGTAATCAAACGCTCCGTTCAGGAGAAGGTGCCGGAAATAAAGAGGTCTTTTGTCACCGTACGCGGTATAGTTAGATTCGCAAACCAAAAACACGTCCACAACATCAGCAAGTTCATGAAATCGAGCGTGTAGTAGGTCAAACTCATGGTTGACGTTGATGGCATTGATGACTCGACGTGGAACTTTTCTGGGTTGTACTTTTGACTTGGACGGGAGATTGGAGTGATACACAATTGTAGGTATGCCACAGTGAGGGCCGTGCCAACCCTGCCGACAGGGACACTGAACCACCTTCTTGCTTGCATTGATTGTGTCGTCTTTGGAGTTATGTTGCAGTAACCTGTGGTGAGAAGAAGAGGCGGCCATATCCGTACCCTCATGGAAGCACACAGCTCCGGATTTGGTGTGGATGAAAAAGGGTGTGGAATCATCTTGGAGGACAAAGGTACGTTCGTGAAGTTTCTCACCTGGAGGATCTGGCACAATCCCATTTGAGTCATATTGAGTCTGTTTGGAGGAAAAGAATATCATTATTAGAAATACAGTTTGACATTTGTAGTCAAGCCAGGTACTGTACTTGGACGCCAAAATATATTCCCTTTATATCAATATTAGTCTTACAAAGTAAGAGAATACCATGCTGAATAAAGTTGTAGTTTTTGTTAGTTTTGGACCAAAATGTATTTTCGAAGCTTCAAAACATTTGAACTAACCCATTGGTGTCACATGGACTACTTTGATGATGTCTTTATTTCCTTTCTGCACAAGGACAGTATACCGTACATACATTTTCAATGGAGGAACAAAAAGCTCTCGGACTAAATCTAAAATATTCATCTTCGGAGGTCTTACGGGCTTGGGATGACATGATGGTGAGCCAGTATTGACATAATTTTCATTTTAGGGTGAACTAACCCTTCACTGTAGTTTCTTTAAAGATACAAAATGTTATTTTTTCGCTGCTAGGGTTCGCTAACCTCTCTAGTTGTCGTCATGCAGATTGATCTAATGTTTATGGATGAATGAATACACAGATGTTTTTATCATGACTGTGGTGTGAAGCAGGGTCCGATTGCCAACGAGAGATAGATACTGTATCAAACAGCCAAAACTTCTCCTTTCATAGAGGTGATGACACTTGCTGATGATCAGTTAAAGGGATAGTTCACTTTGAAATTAATTTTGATATGTTTTAGGTTACATCAAAGGCATCCAAGATGTAGGTGTCTTTGATATTTTTAGGTCAAACAGTTCTTGTCTGTCAGCCATATAATGCAGGGTATGGTCACCACATCAAAGAGCATGCACAGAGAAGTCCAAACTAAACATGATTTAATGACTCGTGAATGTGTACACAATGATTGATCGCACAATACACGAAACAAGCGGTGTGTGTGAGAAAACGAACAGTATTTATATCGTTTTTACCTTTTGTAACCACAGCCAAGTGATCTGAGGGTGCGGGCGCTTCAATCTGTGCAAGCGCCGTAAAGAAGCGGAAGTGATCTCTCCCGAACGGTTGCGAAAAATATTCAACGTTGTCTGTTGATATATCGAAATCGTCTTACATTGCGATTTTCTGTATATCTAAATATGTTTAGATCTTCACAGGGAAGGGTAACACTTCCGAAATCTCTGTGTAAACGATGAGTGACGTACACATGCGAGAGATCACTTACGGGGCTTGCACAGACCGAAGTGCCCGTGCCTTCAAATCATTTGTACGTGGCTGTGGTTACAATAGATAAAACGATATAAATACTGTTCGTTTTCTCACGCAAACAGCTTGTTTCGTGTCTTAGGCCATCAATGTGTACTTACATTTACGAGTCATTAGATCATGTTTAATTTGGACTTCTCTGTGCATGCTCTTTGAGGTGGTGACCATAGACCTGCATTATATGACTGACAGACAAGAACGGTTTGACCTAAAAATATCAAAATTGAAACTACTGTTGAAAACAAAGACACCTACATCTTGGATGCCCTTGAGGTAAGCCAAAACATACCAAAAAAAATTACCAAACATACCAAAAATTAATTTCAAAGTGAACTATCCCTTTAATCAAATGTATTTGATTAGCATCACTGACTGACCCTCCTATGGAAGCAGTAAGGGGGTACTTAGTTTGTCACACATGGCTTCTCCATTTTGGCCTAGTTTTTGTTAAATAAATAATGACAAGTTGTAATATATCATGTGTTGTTGTTCATCTGAGGCTGTATTTACCTAATTTTAAGACCTGCCAAGGACCGGATGATTTTATATTATGCCCTGACACGTAAAAGCATAGAAGACAGCTCTCTTTATAAATACTCTTCGAGTCAGTACTAGGTACATTAATCCACATGAGGAAACGGTTATACTCTGACATGAGATAAAGGACAGATCAGGTAGAAAACCTTAGATTAAAACTTCTTTCACCCTCATCGCCTCTACCTTCAGGTGGCTGAGACTGTAGAAGTCTTGTTGGGAGTGGTCAGTAGCCGGAAAATTCCAGAAGATCCCTCTGAACATCTTCAGGGTCTTTAGATGGGTGGAGGAAGATGAGAGCTCCTGCAGCAGTGAAATATTGTGCAGGGCTTTGTAGTAATGAAGTAAGGAAACGGCACAAATCCCCAGTAAGCACATCAGGAAGACCTTATGCTTCCTTATTCTTATCCTATAACAACAGGTACAATTCTATTAGTTGGACAAAAACAAACTCAGCCACTAACATGCAATTTCAAAGAGTAACCCATATCTTTGAATAATCTGGCTGTCAAAGTGTCTTCTCAGTTAATTCTCAAAGTAATTAATTAGCAGAAAGGTAACGCAAACACATTTAGCAATCTCTCCTTGCAGTGGATCCCAGGTGTCACCCATGTGTCACTTTTGTCTTAGCCCATGAAAGCAGTTTTGTGCAACATTAGCAACCATGGAAAAGACTAGCAGAAACAATCTGACTCATCTTCTGTGTGGACGGCCCCTTACATTCTGTGAGCAAGCTGAGCAATATACACGTAGTAGAAAATTAAACTACTTCCCTTTATTTTACTCACTGACACAAGTGTCAAATGTTGTCATTTCAAGCGTCTCTCCAAACATCTGAGGCAAATGTCTGGCCTATATTAATGCTCACAATGAACACATGGTGAGAAATTAGTCGATCCAAAAGGTTTTTAGTGCAAAATTTGCATTTGTATGGAAAGTTAGTGTCAATAAACGTGGTTTTAGTAGTACAAGAACGCAGATGGAAAATAAGCAGGTTTGGAGGAAACTGAAACCTTCAGATGGAGATGAGAAGTATCAAGGAAGTGGTTTTACTGCTTTTACTTGTTAATAAAAAAGGGGGAAAACAACACAATGAAAACATCCTCTGACACAAAAGTGAATTACTTCTTTTTCTTTTGGTTGAGAGACGCTGAGTAAATAATTCACCTGATCTGTATGTTCAGTTTGATCTTATCACCTACCAGTGTTAATATTGGACAGAATTATAGCTGAACTACAAATGATACAATCAAACGTCAGTTTAAACATGGTTTTATATGGTACAAAGGTTAATGTGTGTGACCATATGATGAATTATCTGCTGTTATCAATAATTTACAAAAAGACTGACTTTAAGCTAAAGGAAAGGGGCTAAGCAGCGTTATTTAGAGAAACTACCTTACCTGACATCAACAACACTGACCCGTACGACCTGCTACAGAATGGATGAAAGACCCGAAGCACTCACCTTTCACATACCTTGACATAGTCAATTACTTAATATCAGTGGCTAATGCCTACACAATGCAAGAGTTCAGAAACTTCAAGTCATTAGAAGCTTATGAACAATTCTGCTGCGGCTGGGCGCAAGACTTAGAAACCCCCAAACCTGTAATGTTAAAGGGATAGTTCGCTTTGAAATTAATTTTTGATATGTTTTAGCTTACCTCAAGGACATCCAAGATGTAGGTGTCTTTGTTTCCACAGTATTTTCAATTTTGACATTTTTCAGTCAAACCGTTGTTGTCTATCAGTCATTCACTGGAGGCAAAGGGGGTCCACCTAAAAGCATGCACAGAGAAGTCAAAATTAAACATGATTTAATGACTCGTAAATGTAAGTACACATTGATGGCCTAAGACACGAAACGAGCGGTTTTTGTGAGAAAACGAACAGTATTTATAACGTTTTTACCTCGTGTAATCACAGTGATCTGAATCAGTTGTGCAATGTCCAACTGAACCGAACTGAATCAGTTCAATGTTACGCCGGAAGTGATCGCTTGTGTGTGACGTCACTCAATATTTACACGGAGATTTCGGAAGTTTTACCTTTTATTAAACATATTTAGATATACCGAAATCGTCTTCCATTGCAGTTTCCCGTATATCTGAATATGTTTGGTGAAAGGTGAAACTTCCAAAATCTCTGTAAACAAAGAGTGACGTAGGCACGCAAGCGATCACTTCCGGCGCATGCGCAGACCGAAGCCGTCAGATCATTTTGTCATGGCTATGGTTACAAGAGGTAAAACGATATAAATACTGTTAGTTTTCTCACACAAACCGCTCATTTCGTGTCTTAGGCCATCAATGTGTACTTACATGTACGAGTCATTAAATCATGTTTAATTTTGACTTCTCTGTGCTTGCTTTTTGGTGGACCCCCTTAGCCTCCAGTGTATGACTGATAGACAACAACGGTTTGACTGAAAAATGTCAAAATTAAAAATACTGTGGAAACAAAGACACCTACATCTTGGATGCCCTTGAGGTAAGCTAAAACATTTCAAAAATTAATTTCAAAGTGAACTATCCCTTTAAACTGCGAGAGTTCAGTCATACTTAATGTTTCAGGCTTCATTCATATGTGGAAATAAATCTGATATGAATCACATATGTGCATTTGCACCTGCCGTGCAACATCAAGCGGACAGATCGGACATTCCCGTCAATGCGAGTCGTACGTCATTAAAAAAGGTGTCTTTTTAAGACATTTCGCAGTACAAATATATCTATAACAAGTTCTCTAATTGAATAACAGAGTATTAATTTAGTTTGTTTGTGTTAAAAGGCAAACTGTGAATTGTTGCTTTGCTTTTGAAATCATGCTTTGCTCGCTGTTGCTTCTGTCAGTTTATGACAAGCAGTTTCTCTAAATAAAGCTGGATAGCATTGTTATTTAGTCTCTCCCAATAGAACCCCTTTCATTTCTCTTTCTTCTCCATATCTTCCAAAGACACTGGAATGTTTAGTCGCACCTCCGTGAAGTTTCTGAAGGCGTTGCCCCTGGCAACCGATAACGTCTCCTACCATCATGGCCGACCGGCTCAGACTCCGCCCAAATCGGCATGTGACTCCTCACTCTCAATATGATCCTTTTCACAGACTGTGGTGATGTTTTTTAACGATCCTCATCATCGTAAATCCTGCAAAGTTTTTAATATATTTTTTTTTTAAGTATATAATTTATAACACTTTACTTTGTATTAGCCTATATTACCTTTGCCTTAAAATTACAAGAAACTAGTTAACACTGCTGTGGGGGTGTTTTTTAATACAGGAGCTATGGGAGCGACCACGATTAATCTCTCTCAATTCATTTTGGCGTCACTTTCACAGCGAATAAGTTTACATCTGAGGTATCTAAAGACTCCATTTGTCCATTGTTCATTTATAAAGAAACACGACAATGTATAAAAGGCTCCATAGGCCTATGCCATGCTGATGCTGAATCGGGTGGTCAGGTTGAACTCGACGGGACGGTCGCTGGTTAGCAGGTTGGCTATCCAAACTAGCCTCCAAGTACGGACGGAGTCGGAAGTGAAGATACACTGGAACTTAGCGAGCTTGGGCGAATGGTTCAAATGTTATGGTTAAAAATATGTTAACTAACTTAATATTTTGTGTTTATTTAATTAATTTAATTATTTAATTATAAGGCAAGTAGCCCAGCCCGGTCTCATCCCAAGGCGTCATCTAACTGACGCTTTTGGCACATGGCACCCTTTAGCGTCAATATATATATGGGGCAGAAGGCGCCTCCTAGTGGTCTAAGACTAACACTACCCCGGACCTAAACCAACCCATAACCGAAGCGTGTCATATTGATGCTAAAGGGTGCCATGAGCGTCGGATTTAGACGCATTGTCAAAAGCGTCAGTTAGATGACGCCTTAGGATGAGAATTCGCTGAGTAGCCGCATAAGCAGGATCATTTCGCAGTGGAGTCTTGTATCTCCCTGAAGAGATTTGTTTTGTATTACAATATGGTGACTGTACACTATCCCTTAGCATTGCCGCACCCCTCAGTTTGGGAACCACTGGGTTAAACCATGTAATTTCTATTTGTCAAGAGCACGGCTTAAAAAAAAAAGGACAGCTTACCTCACTTATCCCACCCAATAAAGTATTAAAACCAGTCTGATCTTGTTTTCTGAGTCATGAAACCACAAGACAGTGATTTTACTGGGCGGTTTTGTGTTTTTTAAACCAGATCTCACAGCAATTCATACAAATTTTACGAGGTGGCTAATACATACAAAATCATACGACCACACTTATACGAATTCATACGATTTTAAGATTCGTAAGATTTTTGCTCAATCGTACAAATTTTACGATTTTCGTATGAACTCGTAGGAATTCGACTCTTCTTCTCCTAAACCCACCCATCACTGGGGTTTAGACAAATCGTACGATTTCGCCACCTCGTAAAATACGTAAGAATTGGTCCTAAGATAGTTGTTGTTGTTTTTTTGTTTTTCTTACATTTTTTATGGCCTGAGAGCATTTGTGAGCTTGATCTAAAACATCACAAAGTTACATTCACAGTAAAACTCGCAAGTACGGGCATGTGCTTCCCTGAGCTTGTTTTGTATGACTGCTTAGCCTTGACATTGTGTAAAACTGAATGCCTTTTGTTGCCATCACGCATGAAATAAAGGCTATTGTGCTGGTTAAGGTATGACTCAGTCAGGACATATTATATTTGATCTTTAAAATAATCCAAAGCAAATTATTACAAAACATTTATTTTTAGCAGATGAAGCAATAATGGCAGATTAAATGCTTGTTCTTGCTTGTTTCAATGAACACAAAGGAGAATATTTGAATGCTCTTCATGCAGCTCTTTTTTATTCAATGACAGTAACTGCAGTTTATGGTTGTCCCAACTAAACCTACAGAATTCAAGTTTGCGGACAAAAAACTATCTGGTAACCAACGCTTATTCTTATCAGACCAGTGCTTACAATTCAAGTTTATAAAATAGCTATAATTGTAGTTTGACCACACCCTTCAAGTAAATAAATGAAAATGCAATTGATTTTATAATCAAATGTAGGCCTACGTGAAGGCCTACGTGCTTTCTTTGTCTTGCCATTTTCTAATCTGAATGGTGATGCAAATAAGATTTTCCTTCTGCTTTACCTAAAAAAAACATCATCATACAGCGTTGCAGGCGAGTGATTTTCATTTTTGAGTGGCATCCATCCAGCAAGATCCTTCTGTCCTCACTTCCTGTCTCAGAATGTGTAATAAGCGTGTTGTGTGTGTTTCTTCAGAGGGCACCCATGCCAGGGGCACAATGACTCCTTTTTCTCTTTCCTTTTTCTCTTCTAATTCTCAAATGTCAACGTTTTTTTCTCAGCCTGTACAAAAGGTCTGTTCTCCTGGTTTGGGAACACACACACAGATGCAGAACACCCGTAACCTCCTTTGCCATACTGTAGCGCTCAACTGAGAAAAAGGATTTCTCTGTCTCTCAACCAATTAGATGCAAACAAATCTGTTTGGATTTGAACTACTTGCAGCCTTTAAAGCATTTAATGTGCTTGCATTTTTGCAGACTTGGTCTTATACCTTTCATTTATACTTCCTGTTCCTAACAACCCATTACAGACTAGTAACCACATAGCAATGCTCTGCAACCACGCAGAATACCATAGCATTAAGGGTTTACGCTCAATGTTTTCTGAAATGAATACATTTTTGACCCTTGCATTTCTGTTTAATTTGTAAATACTGAATATACATAGTCCAATCACCTTTTTTGTGTAGCACTTTAAGTACAGATTGTTTTAAGCTGTAGCTTCACAATAGTAACATATTCAAGTTCTCCTGTAAAGCAGCTCTAACAAGCCAATTGCGTCATTATTCTGCTAAAGTCAGTTGAGTGTTGATTCAGTTCAGTTCAATAACTGTAAAGTTGATCAATTGTGCATAATATACTGTAATATACAAAATCACAAGTTATTTACAAAAGTAATGCCTCAAATCTCCTCAGTAAGCCACACGATTTCAAACAAATCATGCCCATACAGTATAAACAGTGAAAGAAGAGCTACACAGCAAAACTTCATACTTGGAACTAATCGTAATATAAGCAAGAGTACTAAACTTATTCTATACTTATCACTATTCTCTTATTCACTTATCTTATTTAGTAATAGGCAATAAATCCTAAATTACTCTGTATAAACATGCACACAGAGGTCTGTATAAAACACCCCTTTGGGTGATTATTGCGAATCACACATGGTTTCAAAATAACTTTTTTAGACCGTCATGACACAAAGGAAATCCAAACACACCCTTTCCTGTACATTCATGCACAGCCAACGATGCAGAGAACACAAGCGAGACACAAACTGACAAACTTGACCAACAAAATATCTGAGCCACCTGGTATATTATAGTTCATATTATATCGACTTCACTGGCATTCCAACAAAAAGAGACACAAACAAACGAGTTCGACCATTTATGAAACATATAGCAGAAACCTCCGAGCAGGTGTTTCCTGAACACACAAAGTTTCACACACTAAACGGGATGTTCTAGAAACAGCATTTTTTACATGTTGTTTTGAATTTGAGTTCAAACGCTTTCATTTAAGTAGTGTTTATGTTTCAAGATTTTAATTGTGATTTGAACACCTGGATGTCTTCTTGTACATGCTTAACCTGCATCCCTTAATATGAAAGGTTTCTTAATAGTTTAAAAGACACCATGTTTCACACATGGTTTCACACAACAGGGCTGCATCTAGTAAATGTAGCCTATATGCTGTAGGCTATTATAAGCAAAAAAGGGTTAAAATACAATTCTTAACCTAAAAAACAACTGATTGCTTATTATTATAAAGCAGAAATTAAAATGACTACATTAAAAATTATAATAAACAAAAACAAAAGCACAAAAAAGTTAACTTATAAGTGCACATTAATTCACTCGTCTGAACTAGTAGCCAAATTATGTTCAATTAATGGGAAATTCCAACAATTTAATGATACTGCTCTCATAAATATGATTACTAGTGTTACATGTAGAATTTTAAACCAATACTTTTTTAATATTTTAGCAAAATATGTATTTTAGAGAATTTTGCTCCTTCTGTTTGACGCACATGCGCCAACTGGCGCTCCTTCATTGAAGTCCGTCAAGTTTAACAAAACTCGCTTTGTTCTCAGAATATCTATATGGAAATGAGTAAAGAAGAAGTAGGAAAAAAGAGCTGGTACTCTAAGGGGTTCCCCATCTGTTGAAATTGCGTTCTGGTTGGGGTGGCGATGTAGGGTCAGATCACTATAGCAATGTGAGAAGTGCCGGTTGCGCCAAATTCGCCAAACCCCTCTAGATTATTAACCCTCAAATCCCCAGTATAGGTAGGTTTAGGATTAGGTGTGGGGGTGGTGTTAGGATTAAGCAATCAAGTACAGATCGAAATTAGGCACTGCGTACCTGCCAACTTCAAGCACTGGATTATGATATATAACCGCAAAATGTAATTCATGCCTAAGGGAAACACGTGTCAGAGGCATTAAAACAGCACATTCATCTGTCAAAGACAGGGCAAGATGCGGGAAACCCCTATGCTTTTGTTTGAAGTGCTTAAGAGTTTCCACACTGTAAAAAAAAAAATATTTTCACGATTTGTAATCACAACATTTTTTTTCTTAAATAATTTATGTTTCTGAAGATTAAATCAATCTAATTCATTGTATTACCTCAATTTTTACATTTAAATGAACTTAAAATTTTAAGGCAACTAGGTTACTTCATCTTTTAAAGGGTAACTAAACCCCTGGTCAGAGCCTGACTCCACCCACTAGCAATATTTGAAAAATGCTGAAAAAATGGGCAGACCCCAGCGGGGCTAGGGGGCGTGCACCTGAGACCCGCCGTGAGTGACAGCTGCTGTCAGACTCTAAAATAGAGCGAGACTAGTCTGGAGTGACTCAATATGCCTTTGCAACAGAGCGGCCATTTGAAGTCGAGGACTTTTCTCCCTCACCTCCTTCACCTGAAGTGGATGAGGGTGAATTGTATGTAGACACAGGGCCAAATCCATTCGAGCTGCTGGCTCAAACTGCGGTCTTAACTCCCGCATCGCGACCGGCATCTGATGAGTTATGTCGTCGAGTTGATCTCAATAGCGCACGCTGGCATATATTCAAATTGATATTCTGCCGCTATATGAAAAAATCCAGCAAAATGCACCGGCTCGTTTGTCGACCCTAGAGGATTAACTTTATCCTAACTATAAATTGTGATTAAAATATCCATGATCACTCACATCAAGACGTCGCTGCGGTGGAGGAGTCCATGCAGGACGAGCAGTGTTTGGCACTGCGTGTGGAGAAGCCCATGTCCACCTCCGTTACTATCCTGATCACTGTACTAAACACTGATAAATCTATGCTAACTTGAAGCTATCCTAACTGTACTATGCTACTAGCTACACAAAATAATCTAAATTATCTATATAATGCTATGCTAAATAGATGCAACAATACTCTATCCTGGTCGTTTTCAAAAATAATCTAAATAACTATATAAATGCTATGCTAACTAGATGCTATTATATGCTATAGTATCCTGATCGTTTTCAATATTCATAAATCCAACTCCTGACTCGCTACAGTAGTTTTGACGGAACCAGATGCTTTTATACCAGGGGTTGCCAAGGGCGTGGTGAGCTCGCACCAAGGGTGTGACAGAGTCGCGTCTGAGAGTTCGCTACGTCAGCAAGTACCCCTACTGCAGGAGCTTTCCGTTTAACCTGAAGAGGGCAGCACTCAGACGTTTTTACACCATATATTTGAAAATCAAAACACTTTATACTCAATTGTCAAAAAATGTACTCGAATCAATGAACAGCATTTATGAAGCTCCATTCTTACAGATCATTAACTAAAAAAAGTTGTTTTGGTGTTTAGTTACCCTTTAAGTTAAACCGACAATATTTTTTTACAGTGCATGTTTCGGACAACTTGACCCTCCGGTGAGCAGCCACCCAGCAGCCACCTAGTGTAACCATAGAAGATGTCAGGACGGTCCTTCAGAGAGTCAAGCCACTGCAGGCCCAGATAACATCCCAGGCAGGGTCCTGACTATCGACTTCACTATCCAGCTAGATTCAACCTTACCTCAATCACCCCATCAATGTCGGTCAGAAATCTTAGAGTAACAGTTGATGACCAGCTGACCTTCTCAGACCAAGACAGCTCGATCATGCAGGTTTGCACTGCGCAACATCAGGAAGATCAGGCCTTTCCTAACTGAGCAGGCAACACAACTTCTTGTCCAGGCCCTAGTTATCTCTAGGCTTGATTACTGCAATGATCTTCATCATCATGTGCAATAAACATCAACAAATGATCCAGAATGCTGAAGCTTGTCTTGTCTTTAACTAACCCAAAGCCCACGTCACTCCTCTGTTCATCTCTCTGCACTGACTACAACTCGCTGCTCGCACCAAGTTCAAGGCGTTGACGCTTGCTTTAAGATCTATCACAGGCTCAGCTCCCAGGTCTACATCCCTACCAGAAGCCTTTGATCGGTCAATACGCGACCGCTTATGGTACCATCACAGAGAGCCACAAAATCACTCTCCAGAACATTCTCATTCACGGTTCCATGCTGGTGGAAGGATCTACCCATCATCATCCGAAATGCAGAATCCCTGACAGCATTCAAAGACAACTGAAAACTCATCTCTTAAATTTTGTAAAAAAAAAAAAAAAATTATCCCTTGTCTGATTTGTGCCAGAACTTTGTATTTTGAGCACTTCTTGCATCTGCTGGTCAAATCTTGTTAACATTAGTTAAAACACTGTGAACTAACAGGAACAAACAATGAACAGCTGTTTTTTTTTATTAACTATGTTAGCAAAAATTAACAAACAGTAACAAATGTATTGCTCATGGTTAGCTCATGTTAGTTAATAGATTAACTAATGTTAACAAATGAAGCTATTGTAAAGTGTTACCAATATTTGAAATAGAGTTTTGTTGGGGCAAAGTAAACTAGACATCGGCATTCACAATTGTGTAGGCTGTTCCCTTTGTGTTTATCATGTCGGTGAAATAATTTGTTTATATGGAAAGAACTCGCGATTAAAAGAAGGAACTCTTCAAACCTCTACTCTAACAGTTAACCCGAAAGAGAGAACACACAGAAAATGCAAACTATAGCCTACTTGTGAACCACGTTCTTCTGACACATGTTGTCACTTTGTGTAAAAGTGTCTACATCTGAGTGTGCTGCAACTAAATTTCCTCAGAGTTTCACTTTCACCATCTCTAAGACCTTACAACACCTGCAAATGCAGAAGTGCAAACTCTGGCTAATTTCACAAATGATTAAAAAATAAAGCCAAATGATGTCGTGTATTATACACTTCAGGCCTTTCAAATTCCCAAGTTTTGTGTTCTGGTGAATAATCACACATTTGTAGGAGGACCCTCATCACTGTTTTGGCCTTGAGCGAGACACTTGAAACCACATTTAAGACAACTGCAGAGCTTTATGCAACTGTGTTGCAAAGAACTATGGATGAAAGGCAAAGTAAACTAAACAATACCACTGTCAGGTGTATGTTTGTGATATTGGCTGCATCTGAAATCACATACTCTCTTGAGTATGTAATTTCTTCATGATTGCTAAAAAAAACTATGTTGAGTATAAGTATGTGTAGTATTAATGCAATCTTCTGGACATGTTACATTCGCCAAATTGTCATCATCACGTAATCTACCAGCGTCAGTTTCGTCAATTCACTGCCATTCACAGATCCTCTCTGTGGCCGCATGGGATAGTGGACGTACTTCAAAATCTTCAAAGTCAGAAGTTGTTCTTCTTGATTCCCCTCTTGACTGCTCCCTTTTAGTTCATTCAGTTGTTCAGTATTGGTTATGTTAAAGGGTTAGTTCACCCAAAAATGAAAATTAAGTCATTAATTACTCACCCCCATGCTGTACCAACCCCGTAAGACCTTCGTTCATCTTCGGAACACTAATAAAGATATTTTTGATTGAATCTGAGAGCTGGATCACTTCTACATAGACTGTCTAAGGGACTGGCTCTTGACGGCCCATAAAGTCATTAAAGAAAAGGTTTAAATATTCCATGTGCCTACAGCGGCTCAATTATAAGTTTATCAAGCGACGAGAATACTTTTTGTGCGAAAAAACATAAATAACGACTTAATTCGACTATTCTATTACTTCCTTATGGGCGCATGCGAGGACGTTCTTCTCCTTCGACTACTTTTTGTTACCGGCTGCTCCGCTTAGGAGTATTAGCGCCACCTACCGTATAAAATGATGATCCATATATAAGGCGCTCCGGATTATAAGGAACACTGTCGTTTTTTGAGAAGATTAAAGGCTTTTAAGTGCACCTTGTAGTGTGGAAAATACGCTAATTGAAAAGCGTATACAGCGCGCATCTTCCTCTGCTTGTAAACAGAAAGTTTTGCGCTTCCAGCTATAACAGCACATCATCTTATACGGTAGGTGGCGAAAATACTCCTAAGCGGTGAGCAGCCGGTAACAGAAATTAAGTCTCAGTTCTCGCGCATGCGCCCATGAGGAAGTAATAGAATAGTCGAATTAAGTCGTTATTTATGTTTTTTTCGCACAAAAAGTATTCTCGTCGAATTAATGACTTTATGGGGCGTCAAGAGCCAGTCCCTTAGGCAGTCTATGTAGGACTGATCTAGCTCTCAGATTCAATCAAAAATATCTTTATTTGTGTTCCGAAGATGAACGAAGGTCTTACGGGGTTGGTACAGCATGGGGGTGAGTAATTAATGACTTAATTTTCATTTTTGGGTGAACTAACCCTTTAATGTGATTGTGTTTACTGTGGTTGCTCCTGCGTGTTTGTTATGGTTATTAATAAAGTGTATTTGTTGGATCCTCCTTCTTCATGGGCATGTATTGCAGTCAGTACATGTAACAACAACCTTGAGTTGACATGGAACATACGGTATGTTCTTATGCAGTTATGCTAAAGAAAAACTTGTCTTCTGTTTATCTCCATTCCTCAACATTTCAGTCAAGAGTTTTTATTTGCCCGCGTAATCTTTAATCAAAATAACTCAAATAACCTCCCCTCTATCTTCTCTTTGTGTTTACAACAGGTCACTCACATGACATGACATCACATCAATAGCAAATGACAATGACCCAACCATCCAATCAACTCCCCGTGGACAAAATCAACTACTTCCATCAACTACATGGATGGTTGTAGGATCAACTACAACCATCCTACTTTTTTCTGTTTAAGAAGCTTCACCAGCATATTCATCACAAAAAAGAGGAAATAACTTTAGGTCCCTGTTTCATGCGGAAATTTAAGAAAAAAGAGGAAATAAGGACTCTTTTGGCCAAAATTAAAATATGGTGTGCATGTCCAATCAATGTTGTTGTAAATTTATAACTTATAACATAATACAAGCATTTACAAATATAGGCTACAGTGTGAAATCTTGAAACCTTACGTATCTATGATACATCAGCCAAAACAGTCTACATTTCAATTATTATTGTTTTATTTTTATTTTTTTTGAATAGGCTATTGGCATTTGGAATTAATTCTTTCAATTGTGTGGAATATTATAGAAAATATAATGTAAATTCTTCTTTTAAACTATTTTTGTGCTCCTGCATGTGCCATCATTAAATATGGTAAATATGATAAAGTGTATTTTTCCACATAATCTGCCATCATCATCCTGAAACGTTATTATTGGCATTCATTATTGAAAAAATCAAATCTGTCTAGGCTTCATATCGAGGCAGGGTGGACGACATTTAAAAGCCCATTTGACTAGTAGACAGCTCACAAAGTGCACCTAGGTAATTGACATTACGGGTTACGAAATAAACAACATCATCAAACCAGCAAAAACTTGAGCAGTGAAGTAACGTTATCTTACCTGACAGACAGTAATGATCTCCCCATGCTGCTCCTGCATGTGTCAGTCAATTCGTTTGTTTCTCAACGCATGTAGCGTTTCTCTGTGTGCCTCTTACTGTTGACTACAATCGCCAGGAAACTGAACTGAACACGCTCTAGCTCGCGCGCGCACTACTGAAGCGCGAGGACTCTGAACCAACTGTTGCGCGTGACTTCCTTACAGGTAAATTAAAGTTGAACCCACCCACACCCACTCTAGCTACCCTTATGTCGTAAAGTATACTAATTCGTTATCTCTCTTTATGATATTGGCATAAATATTAGCCTAATTATTGGTTTGGGGCGAAATCAGGATTTCTGATGACACTATAAACACACGGGAGACGATGCACACGATATTCTGTAGTTCTCACGACAGTAAATTCACTCTTAAAATATGTTTTTTTTTTTTGTCGCAGTGATGTCTTAGACAAACCATTTTTGTTTGCCAAAAGAACAGTTCAGTAAAAAACTCTTAAATGTTTTATGAGGACTGTCCATAGACATAATCATTACCATACAAACTGTATAGTATATCCTTTTTACAACAACCCCACCCATCACACAAAACTTTGTGCACTTTTACATTTTCAAAAACCATTACTTTTTTATGATTTATATGTCTTTCCTTACGGGGACCAAAAAATGTCCCCACAGGACAAGGATTTCAGATATTAGCATTTGTGGGGACAACTTGGCCCCATACCAGGCCACTCACACAGCCATCAAATTTGGATTTTCACATAATCGCAAACAAGACGTAGTCATTGAGAGCATTCTCCTCAGTAACTAGTCAAGAATTTTATGTGTTTCATGGCAGTCATTAAAAATATTTTAAATATCCAAGAAACCCAATTTAGAAGGCATTCCAATATTTTAAGCAATGCAACTGAATGCCACCATATTGTTATGCACATTAACTGAATACCCTAAAATTCCTTCATCTGGTATCACTTCCGCAACACATTTACATTTATATCCAAAATGTTAAAAATAATTGTGCGGCCTAATATTTTAGTGGAAACCTGTTTTTCCAGGTTAAAAAGTAACTAAACCCCTGGTCAGAACCTGACTCCACCCACTGGCAATATTTGAAAAAATGCTGAAAAAAATAGCATTTTTACTGAACATTTAAGCATTAGTGCGGAGCCCAACGAAGCGAGGGCGGGGCGTGCACCTGAGACCCGCAGTGACAGCTGTTGTAAGGCTCTAAAATGGAGAGTGAATGGAGTGAGTGCAACAGAGCAGTCATTTGAAGTCGAGGACTTTTCTCCCCCACCTTCACCTGAAGTGGAGGAGGGTGAATTGACTGTGGACACAGGGACCATATCAACTCGAGCTGCTGGCTCAAACTCCGGTCTTAAACATGATTTAATGACTCATAAATGTAAGTACACAATGACGGCCTAAGACATGAAATGAGCGGTTTGTGTGAGAAAACGAACAGTATTTATAGTTTTTTCCTCTTGTAACCAGAGCCACAAAGTGCCCGCGCCCTCAGATCACTTGGACGTGGCTGAGTCGTTAAATCATGTTTAATTTGGACTTCTCTGTGCATGCTCTTTAAGGCGGTGACCATAGACCTCCATTATAAGAGTGACAGACAACGGTTTGACATCAAAATATCAAAATTGAAACTACTGTGGAAACAAAGACACATCTTGGATGCCATTGAGGTAAGCTAAAACATACCCAAAAATGATTTCAAAGTGAACTACCCCTTTAACTCCCGCATCGCCATCTGATGAGTTTTGTGGAGTTGATGTCAATAGTGCGCACTCTCTGTAGGCATATATTCATATTGATATTTTGCCGCTATGTGAAAAAATCCAGCAAAATGCGCCGACGCATTTGTCGACCCCAGAGGATTAACTTTAGCCTAACCATAAATTATGATTAAAATATACATGATCACTCACATCAAGACACCACTGCGGTGGTGGAGGCCATGCAGGAGGAGCAGTGTTTGGCACTGCGTCTCTTCAGTGCAAGCTGTGTGGTGCATGTCCACCTCTATTCTGTTACCATCCTGACCACTGTAATAAATCTATGCTAACTTGAAGCTATCCTAGCTGTACTATACTACCAACGAGGCTACACAAAATAAATCTAAATAACTATAAAAATGCTAGATGCTAAAATACTCTTATCCTGATTGTTTTCAATACTCATATTTCCAACTCTTGTCTCACAGTGGTCTTAACAAAACAAGACAGTTATTATACTGCCAAGGGTGTGGTGAGCTGGAACCTGCTTACATCACAAAGCACCGCAAACATCCAATAGGAAAATTCAACTGCAGTACTGTAAAGTTCAACCTGTAAAAGGGCAGCACTCAGGTGTTTTTACACCATATATTGTGGAATTAAAACACTATATACCCAAATGTCAAAAGTTTCTTGAATCAATAATGAGCACTAATAAAACCCCATTCTTACAGATCATTAACAAAAAAGCTGGTGCAGTTACCCTTTGAGAATTAGTGCAGGGTCACACCAGTGCACAAATAAATCATTTGAATAAATGTTTATCCCTATATCACATTTCATTGGTGTTATCAATTTTCAAAAGAACACTGGATTAACCAGAGGAACATTATTTACTAGTGTTATTTATTTGTGAAATATTATCAAATAAATGGTAGAATTACAGCTTTTAATCTTCATTCATAAGTCATTAACAGCAAAAGTTAAATTATATGCAAGTTTAAGTAAAGAAAAAGCAAGTTAGTTTTTGTAAGTACCTTAAATTACATTTCTATTTTAAATTGAAAAATGGTTGGATCTTAAATCAGTTTCTTTAACCCTTAAATTCTTTCTGCTCTTTTAATTTTATATCCTCAGGCAATACAAGATCCATTAACGCATTGTGATGTAAACTAAAAGCTGCAGACTAGCAGGAGAGCACGAATGGACAGACACAAAAGTATTTTAATATTTTATTCGAGGACCATGCAATAGCCATTACTGGCCCTTGACATTTTTACAAGTGTAGATCCTTCATTACCTCTACATAGTACAAAATAACTTTAAGTTACTAAAAAAAGAAACACAACTAACAAAAAGGGGGAGGGCAGGGGAAAAAAAAAAAAAAATCCTGCACAGCATGTACATTTTACAACCTGCTTTGAAGAAATAAGGTTACGTGAACAGAACAATGAAAGATTAAGATTTGCTAAATGAAACTGCATTTACTGAGGGAATGCAGGAGGGGCCATGGGGAATGGCATGGACTGTTGCATCTGTTGAGGGTTAAAGGGGAACGGTGGAGGGTGGTTCATGCTGCTCTGAACGCTCCCTTGATTGGGACCAAACTGCTGGTTCTGATAGCCTTGGTTTCCAAAGCCACCAGACTGATTGCCAAAACTACCCTGTCCGTTATTGCTGTAACCCCCATTAAAGCTGCTACTGCTGCCTCCGCCGCCGCTGTAGCCACTAGATCCGTTTTGAGTCTTGTTTCCAAACACCTTCTTTTGCCCATATGAGTCACCACCATTACGGTTGTCCTGGCTGTAGCTGTTGAAGTCCCGTCTGCTGCTGGAGTGGCGATCCCGGCGGTCATCCCTAAACCCCCCACCTCGCCCTCCCCTTGAACGACCTGGAAAAGAAATTAGAGTTATAGTAGGATTCGCAGCCAGGTCAAACTAAATCTGAGCCGTACCCTTCTAGAGAGATTATGAAGGACAAAACTGTGAAGGTAAACCACAGTTCTTGTATCTCACCAATTGGATTTACCTCCTCTGTCTTCGGCCATTTGGATGAGCTTGGGGTTTATGGCTTGGTTAGCCTCCCGGAGGACAGAGACGAGGTCGTGGGCCTGTTTCATGTTGTTGGGCGTAAAGAAAGTGTACGCCGTGCCAGTTTTCTGACTGCGAGCCGTACGGCCAATGCGGTGAATGTAGTCCTCGGAATTGTTGGGGTAGTCATAGTTAATGACAAATTTGACGTCCTCCACATCTGTTAAGAGAAAGTGGCCGTGCCATGGCAGGAATAGAGGAGTGCGGGTGCACACCGCCACAGCAGCGAAAATAATAGACGTTAGCAAGGGAAACAAATGTTTGATAGGTCATCGACTTACCATGCTGAGGAAAGGATGGTTAAAAATCAGGACTTAAAGGCTCCAAATGAAAATTAACATTGTCCTCTATTAAAAGTGACAAGACAAACTGCTGCATCTTGCCAAGACTCAACTTGCCCAAACAAGACCGATTAAGGGCTTAAATTTAAGGCTGACGCAAGCTTTCCAACCAACCGGTGCTCACTTGAAAGAAAATATGATTCTCTTTGGCAGGACTCGACATGACTGAAGCCAGCAAAAGGAGGGCACGCATCGACCAGCCGGGTAATCGCATTCAGTGCGGAGGCATGTAGATTAAAGCAACTGCTCTCGATGGCAAAACACTAAATTTTTTTTACAAGACACGTCCTATTACGTAAACGCCCAGTCCTTATACTTAAAGTTCAACAGTTCAAGCTGTTGCGCGAGAGCAGATGCGAGCAGGACGCAAGTGCGACCACACAACGGCGCCGCACTCCTCCATGGTATGCCGCCCCTTGGATTACGCCCCAATCACAGAGCTCCGACCACCTCTGAATGCAATTTGATTGGCTGGCAGACAGGCAGAACTCCACAGAGGAGCTCCTTACCCCCTCCTGGTGAACCTGGACGCGTCATGCCAAGGTCCTGCCTCCAAGACTCCACCTTCAGGTGAGAGGGGCTCAGAAAGGCACAGCAGTTAAAAGGAAACGGCAGAACTTCATAGAAAACACAATATGAAAGTGTTAAAAGGACATATTGAAAAGTAACAAACCTAGTCCTCTGGAGGCGACATCTGTGGCAATGAGGATGGGTGCTTTTCCATATTTGAATTCTGTTGAAGTAGGAAAACAAGTCAAGTGAATCAACCAAGAATAAGTTGGGAGATGATCAAAGACCTTGATGGCAAATACATACCATTGAGCACCCAATCTCGTTCCTGCTGGCTTTTGTCTCCATGGATACCCATTGCTGGCCATCTGCAAGAGAAAAAGCCAATGAAATTCCTCCACTTGACATTCACAAAGTAATTGTAACACAGAAAAGCAGAGGTCATCTTACCCATCCCTACGCATCCTCCGAGTAAGATCATCACACCTCCTTTTGGTCTCCACAAAGATAATAGTCTTGTTCTCCTTCTCACTCATGATTTCCTCCAGCAGACGTATCAGTCTGGAATGGAACGAGTTCGTCGTCATGTATTCCCTCACACAGCCATCAAAACCAAACTTTAGTCACCCCTAATGTTCCCAGCACTTACTTGTCCTCTTTCTCGCCATCATTGCAAACATCAACAATCTGTAGGATGTTGTGGTTGGCGCTGAGCTGCAGAGCACCAACATTGATCTGTACATACTCCTTCAGGAAGTCCTCAGCCAGCTGCCTCACCTCTTTGGGCCACGTAGCACTCCACATAAGAGTCTGTCGGTCTGGCTACAGGAGGAAGCATATTTTTTAATAACCATTTTTCAAGAAATAACAGCTAGGAGTACATTAAAATACACCAATACATACTCTAATTTGGTCCAAGATTTTCCGAATCTGAGGTTCAAAACCCATGTCAAGCATCCTGTCAGCTTCGTCCAGCACAAGATACGTGCATCTGCGCAGATTTGTTTTTCCAACTTCAAGGAAATCAATAAGCCTTCCAGGTGTGGCAATACAGATCTCAACTCCTGAAAATACAGCAGAAGGGATACATTTAGAAGACTATTAAAAAAAAAAAAGTTACAAAGAGATTCAAGCTCGGTTCCACTCGTACCCCTTTCCAGGTCCCGGATTTGTGGTCCTTTGGGTGCACCTCCATAGATGCAGGTGGACTTCAGACGAGAAGCTTTTCCGTACTCTGCCGCCACCTGCTGGACCTGCTGTGCCAACTCACGGGTGGGAGCCAACACTAAGCACTAAATAGAAAAACACCCAATTAAGTATTGATTTTAAGACACTGATTCATATGTACACTTGACAGATAGTTGAACTTACAATGGGCCCGTCTCCGTGCTCCAGGAATGGTTGGTGATTTATGTGAACAATAGCAGGAAGCAAGTACTGTAGAATAAAACTCATTAAAACCTGCTGAAATGATACAACTAGAAATTATATGCCAGGATAATTCATAATCATCATACCGAGAGGGTTTTTCCCGAGCCGGTCTGTGCAATGCCGACCAGATCTTTGCCACTAAGTGCAACTGGCCACCCCTGAGCTTGGATGGGGGTTGGATCAGTCCAGTTCTGTTTTGATATCACATCCATCACATAGTCTGCATAAAACATAACAAAGGTTAGTTTAAACTTGCAAAATTCAATAGTGAACAAAATTTAACACTCGGCACTAACATACTTGGAAAGCTTGCTTCATGGAATTTCATGATGGGTTTGGGACAGTCTCGACCCTTCACTGTGATCTCTTTGGTTCTCCTGTAATGTTCAACATCTTGCTGCAATACAAAAGACAAGCCACATGTTTAAAAATCTCCAACTGGTGAGAAACAATAAAATAAAATCACAATTTCGCGTTTACTTACAGGTAACCTCCGAGAAACCTCATGGTGCTCCTGGTAGAAGTTTTTCTCAAACTTGGGGAGCTCATCCAGGTTCCAGTGCTTTTTTCGCAGACGGTCACCTGGATTCCCAAACTTCTTGCCCTGAGGAGGTCCATTTCTGCTACCTCCAAAGCGTGGGGGGCCACTACTGTAGCTACTGAAATAAAAAGGACATTATATTAAAACATTTGGACTTAACAAAAATTATTGGTGGATAACAGAGCATGTAAATGTATGTAATATATTTACACATAGGCTACAATTGCCCCAATATTTTTAGAGTGATGCACGAACATTTCCGAGTTTTGGGAGAGGTACCATCGTTTAATAACCCCCCAAAATACAGAAATTGTGTGTACTACACTTACAAAACACAAATATGGTAGTACCATGTCAAATTGCATTTCTGTAACATTTTTGATAAATACGTCATAGAATCAGATAGTGGAGGTAACAGCAAAAAACATTGTACGTGGACTTCTGTGCTTATTACTTGACAAAAACAACAAATGACCGGTAAGCAAAACACAACAGTTCTGAATAATGGGTAACAAACGCTCTGGTTTCGATTTACATCGTGAATTCTTTTCTGCGCCACGTTTTAACGCTACTGCCATTTTATTTCCTACCGGCAGGAGACAAAGAGGAAAAACCGGCCGGCATTTTGTAACATCACAGCCACATGGCCCGACGAGGCCTTAAAACGATTTAAAACGACGATATTCATGTTAAATGTAACATTAACATGCATATATTCGACGTTTACGACATATTTTACAAGTTAAACAACAGACACGCATTTTCCACACGAATTTCTATCGAAAAAACGGATCCGAAACGTTACCTACGCATCCCCAGACGTTATACAACAACACACATTCGGTCAGAGTTAATCCTAAAACAGAACAGATAGCAAACTGATTCGATATATCACGAAAATCATCGATTAATAGACAAAAAAAATCAAATAAAAAAAATGGCTGATTCATATTTTAATTGAGAACAAAATTTCCAAGAAAACAACAAAATACTCTTACCCTCTGTCGCGACCGCGGTCTCTGTCGGAATATCCAGGCATTTTTTTTGTAATCTGAGATTATAAATTAAAAAATAAATACTCGGACGTTCTTCTCCCCAGTAATGCGCAGTGGCTGTGCTTGTGAACGCCGAAAAAGAACGTGCACTCGCCCAGTTTTATAGGAAGAGGAAGTGGCTTCCGGAAAACCGCTGACGTCTTTCTGACGTTCGCGCGTTCTCGTCGCCGAGCATGCGCGTTTAGAGATTAGACCAGCGAATGTCTAATTCATGTTTTAGGATCATATTTGTTATCAAACCACCTCAAAATCTATTGTGATGGTACCATTATACAATTATGATATCAGATGGTAATGCATGATTTACATATCCATTATCATGGTATTTACATAAGGTTATTGCCCTTATGGTAGGCTACATGTATAAAACATGGCAGTATGATGGCACTTTTTTATTATTATTTGTGAACAGTAGTTAATTCTTAATAACAATGCAAAACGTTGAATTTAACTGGCTATAGAGAGTTTAGTGTTTTTATAAAAATATTTTAAACCTTGTGAAAGTGTCTTTAAGTTGTAATAATCACATTGTTTTATTTCGAAAATGCAAAACTGTTATCTTCAAAACCTATATTTTTGTAGATAAATACAAACTGGGCCTATGTTTATACTATAAAAATATAATACTGGGATGGGAACTGCAATCTAGATTGAACTGAATATGTTTTATACATGTATAATCACAAATATGTGTTCATTTGTCTTATTTTAAAGCTATGATGTTTTAACTAGTATTATAAAATGTGAAAGAGTTAGGTGAGGTCAAACTTGTGATTGGTATCATACAATTATGTAATAAACAAGCAGTTTATTGGAAATGCTCTCATTTTGGGTAACATTACACTGTGTAAAAGGTTAAGTCTGTCTTTAGATTTGGTTCAAATCAAGTCAAAATACTTGCTAAAAGGGGATATTAACACCTTCCCCCACGTTTCAAGATGTCTTTCTTATTCTAATAGTGGCATCAGCCCCTTTGTTTCGAGATGGTGCTTAATAGCCCACTTTGGTGTCACAAAAGGATTGTGAAGCACTATTTTTCCACAATACCAAACCCGATACTGTAGTATGTGCAATCATTCTTATTGTAGTAAGGCAATGGATCAAGTTTGTAACCCCTTTTAACTCAGAATCCTCTTTAACTCAATTACTCGAATGATTGGTTGATACCATGAAGGAATATTTTTTTTGCATCATTCAGACACAACCATACAGAACCAGACGGCCACAGTGATCCCATCAGGAAGGCAAGTTTAATCAGATCTAATTACACACAAAAATAAAACACTCTTACAAAAAATGATAGTGTGTTACATTTAGCAAATTGCACCGGTCAGCTATGAAAGTTAAAAGTGTTGCTAGTAAATCATGCTATAAAGGAACAACCCTCTCAAAGTCAACAGGGCATCCAGTTCAAATGGAGGCCTATTTAACTATACAGTTAAAAAAAAGCTAAAAAGGAGATAAAAAAAACAAAGAGATCTTTGTGTGTGCACCAGATTTAAATGAAATATATAATCATTCAGTCCATAAAGAGTTTGGTAAATATATATATATATATTTGCCTATTATATACAGCCATTATATAGTGTGTGTGCAAAATGTATTTTTTTTCTTTCAAATCTAATTAAATTAAAGATAAATGACAGTCACTGACTCACATATATGAACAATACTTTATAACTATACAAAGCACCATCTCAGAATATTTAACTGATCCATCCAGAGTCTTTTTTATTATTTTTTTTCACCTTCTTTCACACTCAAATTTATTAAAAAAAGTAACAAAAGATGTATAGCTCATTTTCAGCGTATGCAAACTCTTAACAACAGTCCATGGTCATAGAGGATTGCTATAGACAGGCAGCATCTCAGAAACATTCAACAATATATATATATATATATATATATATATATATATATATATATATATATATATGTATATATATATATATATATATAAATATATATATATATATATATATATATATATATATATATATATATATATATGTATATATATATATATATATATAAATATATATATATATATATATATATATATATATATATATATATATATATATATATATAAAACTGTATTTGTTTTTTCTGCAGTTTCTTTTAATAATCCTGAAGAAACAGGTTTTCAAGCTGTGCATTTCGGAGGCTTACAAAGAGCACATCAGACATGCTTTTGCAGTTTTCTGCTAGATTTACACCTAAAGCTGTATTTCTATAAAAGATAGAATTGTTTCTTGTTCTTTAGTACAGAGATCCTCCTTGCAGTTCGTCTGTAATGCTCACTGAAGGCCAGTGACATTTTTGTATGGTAAAAAGTTCAGTAAATTGGTACTACAATGGGTTAATAATAAATCACAATAATAACAAGTGATACAGACACTCATCTCCCTTGATTTCCATGAGGGGCAAACGAATGCATTTACTTCTTTTATGAAAAAAAAAAAAAAAAAAAACAACAACAAAAAAACTAAGAATTTAATGAGAAGGTATGAAATGGAAGACATTTCACATCTCATTAACATGCTCATACATTTTCATCATATTTAAATCTTTTAAAGGGTTCAGTTGACATTTGAGACGAATTAGAATTCCATTACCAAAAAAGTTGACACCAATAATGCATATTTCAATGTTTTTCTTCACAACTTTTAGTTTTCTTAAAAAAAAAGAAAAAAAGATGGAACTTGTCAGACATTCAAAGCAAGCCAATGCCAACCTCACTGAAGCCTTTTTCATTGGGCACATCCTTTTTTAAAACTTCATTTTTTTGCTCTGGAAACATCGGCAACGCTTCCTGCGACGATGCCAATATATTATATCTGTATAATTTTATTCTTTTAACCTCGTCCTGTCACACCGTATAAAAATAAAGCTAGACTACCTACCTACCTAAGATTTCATGTATTCGTTTGTTCACTTTCAACAAGCTTATGAGTCAGACTGCGGGAGACACCAGTCTCCAGGAATGGAGCACAGGTAGTCAGGGTGGTGTCTGGTGTAGGACAGCCCAAAAGAGGCCAGCGGAGCCCAGTTCCCTGATCGAGAGGAAGATCATCTCGCGGCTTGCTAAAGTCCAAGCGGGCCGAACACCAGCACCCTGTGCAACAACAAAAGTTTCAAGTCCCAAATGACAAACTTTGCAGTATTTTTGTTGACGTTGGCATCTTCCTCTCGTCTCGTCTTCGGTAAGGACAGTAGTGCTTCTACGTAAGCTTATGCCGGGGCGCTTTTGTTCTGCGTGCCCTGCTAAAGTTCGGCCTCTCCTAAAGTCTAATCTGTGAAAATGCTACATGAAATACTGTTAATATGTTGTCTTAATGCTAATAATCAAAGTATGGACTTAAAAAAAATGTAAAAAAAGAGGAAGAGGAGGTTCCAAAATAGTGAGTAAAAGAGTTACTAGCAGCTGAAAAGATCCACTGTTTTCTTCTCTTCTTTTCAAATAACGCAAAGAGATCTGTAAAGCAGCATCAGGCGTTGAATGCTGCGGTATAATCCACCCTTCCGTCGGAGCGTCCTCGTGAGGTCCACACACCTGTCGGCTGTCTGACAGGACTGTCCCGCCTGGAGAAAGGTTCCTCTGCGAGCGCCGGCCGCTGACCATCATTCCACAGCGAAGCCGCAGGTCTCCTCGATGGCCGTCAGCAGTTTGTCGTAGAGTTTATCGTGGCTCTCGTATGGAGGAATGTCGATACGGTTAAAGCTGAGGTGAAGTTGAAAAGAAACAAACGGCATTGGTGAATTAATGAGTCGTTAGTGCAGAAAATGTTAGTAGTTTGTACCAATGACAGGGCGATTTATTTACTAATTATTGTTTCAGGTGAAAATATTTAGTACAAGTGTTGGCTCTTCCTTGCATCAGCTTCATAAATCTACAGACAGCCAATGTCAATTTCTGTTTTAAAATATATATATATATATTTTTTTTTATACACTACCATTTCAAAACGTTTGTCGTCTATAAGTTTTTTTTTGAAAGAAGCCTCTTAACCTGTTAACTGTCACCCCCCCTTTTTTGAATAGACATGAAAATGCACATTTCGAACTTAAATGATTGTAATTCAAGAATGCTTTGGAATATAGACATATGATTGGTCTTGTTTTAAAGAAGACATTTGGCAGATTTTTGTAGAAGTGAAATAAATTAAGAAAGTGAAACAGAAAAAAAGTTATAGAAGTTTGAGTTTATGGAAATGTACAATGTAAAAATATTAATTATTCATATTTTACATAAAATATATATTTTCAAAACCTGGGCTACTCTAAAATGGCAGAAAGATCAAAGCCAAAAATCTGAACAAGTTGTGTTTCAAATTTTAGGTTGATATCTCAAAAAATGAGCTTTCAGTAAGATTTTGTTTGGGCGCAGTACCAAACTTTTTCACTAGGGCACAATCAGACTCCATTACTGCCCATATAAGGGCGCCTGCATTTCCATTCGTGTTTTGAGTGATATGAACCATTATTTTTCACAATTTTCATACAATTTCTGAAGTAGAAATCCTATTCAGAAGAAGCATGGGAAGTTTGGCAGATTTTGATATGAATTGAACCTCTTAGAAACACATACAAAGAACATGCATGTAAGTCATAGCTAGCTGCCACGTCACAAATGGTGAATTTATTATTTTTTTCTTGATATTTCAAACTTTTCAGACCTTTTTTTTCCAAAATAATTGAATGGATTCTATCTTTTGAACTTGTGGCATGAAAACAAACTGAGGTATCTACCATTTTTTCATGATTTTTCATGTTTACTGCTATTTTAAAATAAAGGTCTGAACACGCCTTATGAGTATGAAAATATTCTTGTTTTATATTGATAAATTATGGCTCCTCTGTAATATATTTTGAAAATCAGTCACCAAATATGGAAACTAGAGATTGTAAGCTTTCAAATGATATATAGTTTGTCAATATTATTTAAGGTATTTACTAAGATATTATTGTTTTAAAAATATAGTGGCAAACGTCCCACCTGTGGGACGGTGACAGTTAAGTGGTTAATCTCACTACAGCTGCATTTATTTGATCAAAATACAGTAGATACATAGTGTGAAATATTATTAAAATTGAAAACAACTTTATTATTTTTTAATATGTTTTAAAATGCAATTTATTCCTGTGATCAAAGTTGAATTTTCAGCATTACTCCAGTGTCACATGATCCTTCAGAAATCATTCCAATTGATTTGGAATTGTGCTTTTGTGATTTGGATTTGCAGTTGTGTTCATTTTGTTAAAGATTCTTTGATGAATAGAAAGTAAAAAAAAAAATAGAAAGTGAAAGTAGAAAGTTTTAAACAATGCAATGTCTTTGCCGAATAAAAGTATGATTTTTTTCAAACACATCTTACTGACTGCAAATGTTTCAATGGTAGTTTATAATACTTTAAATATTTCTACAATTTAATAAAAAGGAAATATAAAAAAAGCAAAATGATAATACAATTTTGTAGGGGTGTAACAAATATCGTGCCACAATATATCGCAATACAAAAATGCAACAATATGTATCGTAGATAGTGACAATATGTATTGTGGAAAGTTCTCCCAAAATAAAAATTACTGTGTGAGAAAAAATTCAAGTTTTCAGAGTTTTAGTGTACGTACTACATTAAACTACTATATATAATGTTGATTATAATGTATAATAATGCAATGGGGGAATATTTGTGGGTCCGGATAATGCCAAATGTCTGATGTTACCAGTAAAAAGCGGCTGACATTATTTTAAATATATCTAGTCGGTGAAAGCGTGCAAGCATATTCATCTACTACAATAACTCAGTAATTTCAGCTTCAGAATCATTTCCATTGTTTTTGATTACAATCACCAAGTCCAAGCCTATTCATTTAAACCTTTAATGTAAAATCAAATTTAGCATTTCGATCAACATTACATTTTTTGTTAACTTTTTACCACGTCTTGGAGTATCACAATAATATCGTATCGCGAGTTCAATATCGTGATATGTATCGAATCGTGACATGAGGGTATTGTTACACCCCTAGAATTTTGTATATGTCTCACAGCTCTCTAAATAATATTGCCATTTGAAAAAGAAATGTGCTCACCAAGTGTGTGCTTTGGGCAGGTTGTTGGTGCTGGCATCAATCTGGTGAATGGTGAAGAGTCGTGGTCCAGCGGCACCTGATCATACAACGTTTTAGTACAAACACATATGTGGGATTTCAAGTCAGATTTCCTGAATGAGAAACCTCAGGTACCTTGCAGGGCTTTGAATCCTTGCAGCGGGACTCTGGAGGAGCCGGTGACGAACTGCAGCAGTCTGGCCCTCCGCTCCTCGTCGTACGACTCCACGGCCCGCCAGAACCACTTCACGATGTTGCTGTCAGGCGTGCAGTGCTTCAGACGGGTGTTAGACTTCCAGTCGTTGATATCGATCTTCCCCAGTCCACACACAATAAGCTGAAAGTCAGAGAAACACTTGAACCCTGCACAACGTTAAAGCTGGCAATGGCAAAATTTGAAGGACTGATGTTTTTATACCTCCAACTCTTTCTCATCAAACGCCTTGAGTAGATGTTGTGGGATGACCTCATTAAAGCCTTTCTGCAGGGCCAGGAACTGAGCCTCGATGCCCCTCAGGAACCGCCAGTTCACATACAGCCTGTGCAAAAACAGGCGCAAGACATTACAACTTAAAACCATCTGCAAGGACGAGGAAGGTGTTGAAAGACAGCTCTACCCCACGCTCACCTCACATACTCCTTCTTGGTGTCCTGGGTGACGGCGATGCTCTTGCCGTTGGGTTTCAGCTCATGCTGAATGATCTCTCCGTATGCATTGTGTTCGACGCAGAACGTGTGGTCCAAAACCCCTGTGATGTCATTATCTCTAAATACACAACCCAAAGAAAAAAATGATTATTATAGACAAAATACCCCAAAACGTGATCAAAACTGGTAGATACAATTATATGTTGTACTTTAAATAAAAAATAGACACTTTTCCATGTACATTAATATGAATGAAATTGAATGAAAGGTTTATTTTGTCAACTCTATATATCTACAAGAAAATATTAATGGTTTTACTTATATTAAAAAATTAATTTCTGTAAATACATCTCTAATTTTACTGTTGACCAACCACATCCCACATCAAAAGCTGAAAATGTGTTTTGCAATATAATGTGAAAACAATAAGTACATTGTATTCAATACATTTTTGACATTGTAGTTAAGACACCAAATATAAAGTGGGACCAACTCTCCATTGGTCCCACTTTAGATTTAATGTTTAATGTAAAATATATATATAATTGTATTATTACTATTATTATGAAGCATAGATATATATATTTTTAATGAATCATTACAGGCCATTTTCTGCTGAAAATACAGTCAGAGTAATAATTGTTTTGTATATGGTAAGTATGGATGTATAAAGCACACTGACAGGATCCAAACGAGGCTGTTGTGGAGGTCTGGATCCACTGACTCCATGTCATCCAGAGTGATGGGTTTCCCGAGCAACTGCTTGTAGAAAGGCAGAGTGAAGCCTCCGTCTATATAGTGGCCGTGGAAAACAGCCATTCCCATAATCCTCCCCACAAAGTGAAAATAGGACAGATGCTCCTAAGAAAAAAAAAAATAAAACATAAAAAGGTGAGCGTTATTTGTGAAGAAATTGATTTCAAGGAATATCTGCTTCAGCTCCAGATCCACTCACAGGATTAACGGCAGAGTCCGGGTTGATCTGTAGCGTGTAGATGTCGTCTCGGGAATACTGGAACAGTCCGTAGTATGGATTTAACATCTCATGCGACAGCAAGTATAACCACTCCCTATGACACAAACACACATTTGGCACACACTATTAACATTTTTGATATTTTTTTTGCTAGTGGGTACAGGACACTATAGTTCATTCATGTAAGTGAGAATAGCAAAATAAAGTAAACTGTGACATATTATATCCAAAAAATATTCATACAGTGGACTACCAGTAAAATTTATAAACATTTGGGACCAAAAATTATTCAGACACTTTGATCTGACCATGTTTTGCTTAAATGTTTTTCTTTAATTGCTAATGCAAAAAATTTTTACACCACAGACTGAACAAAATGAAGCATTGCTTGGTAAATGGTTGACCTAAGTTGGTATTATCTCATTGTGTAACAGCTGACAGCTAATCAACCTAATTCATTTGTGAGACAGTCTAACAGAAGGATGGCCAAAAACAGTGAAATATCAACTGATTTGATAACTCTGAGTTCGTGTCATATTTTATTACCATTTTCTAAACTATAGCGAATAAACTGTGATAATGTGAGAAATCTTGAAGGAGTCTGAATAAATTTTGGTTTGACTACATCAAGTCTAACATGGCACACTGTAACATTGTTATACACTAATCCTACCACTAGATGGAAACACAAGCTACGTATAAAAGTCAGAAGGAAACTGCATTCAAACCCCATTTTACTGCCATAGTGTGATATGTATTAGTTGAGAAACATTCAAAAATGTATGCTGGGAGTTGATTTTACCAATCTGGAATTGATTGGATTGGGGAAAGTGATAACGGGTTGTTCATCAATGGACAATGAAAGTCATTTTGAATAATGTTCACAGATTAATAATCTACAATACGAACAGGAACATTAAACAGAAAAACTAAAATGTTCAGATTCACACTTTCACACACAGATTTAAAAGCACACTATGTAACACTCAGAATTTGTTAAAGCTACACTGTGTGATTTTTACCCCCATCTATTGGTGAAAAGATATACGACCATCCAGTGAATATTAGTTTCTGTTCATCTCAATTCCGATTTCGTTTTAACTCCTACGGTGGCCAATGTAGTCCAAGATTAGGATGGCTTCCAGTTCGACCTCGCCCATGAGTGTTAACTCAAACGTAAACGCGAAAGGCGAAGCTTGAATTAACGGGTATGTCCCTCTTTGGCTAATGTACTTTCAAGATGGAGGGGCAACATGGCGACCGACATTAGAACCCCTTACCCGTACATATTTTCAATGGCATATTCTACACTCACGAAATTACTTTATTACTTGAACGAAGTAAATATACATTAATGAGCACATATATTTTTGAAAGAACTAAGTGTTTTTAGCTAAGAATAAACTAAAAGAGTTACACAGTTTAGCTTTAAAAAAAAGTCAATACATCATCAATCCGTGGTTCTCTGTAAGCCTATTGTAAGTGTTTATATTTAAGACTGGGCTGTATATATATATATACACGTCACTTGTCTGGTGATATCTATAAATAGAGAAAAGTTACTTTGTGGGAGTGAAATAGGCTAACTGTCACAACAAGCGAGAAAGGTGAAAATGGAGCAGCTAAATCCTGAAACTCCAGGAATCACATGTAAAAAAAAAGAAGAAGAGTCTTCTGGCAAAAAGGGAACGCAACAGAGCTCATAATGAAACAAGAATCAGCATTGACTAAGATGGGTGAGAACTGAGGGATTTGAAATGTTGTAAAAGCAACTTAGAGATGTCGGTGTTCTTATACAATCAACAGGAGAGTTATGTATTTTATTGAACAGACAAATTGCCATATGTAGCTCTCTAACAGAGTTTAAAGCGCATATTCTATAGTGAAGTCGGGCAGAGCCGAAGTACAACCAAAACGATGTTCTTTATGTCTGCTTTTTAACCACTAGAGGGCCAAAAATTACATGGATGTTTTTGCTCGGACTCTTAAACTCATACCTAGCGACTCCACCATAGTCGAGACCTTCCTCTCCTCTGAACTTGACCATTAACCTCTTCCACAGGTCCTTCGGCCTCATCTTCATCACCTGCCGGTATGATTCCTAAGGAAATAGTAGAAACACAGAGTTGAAATTTATGAAAGGTCACAAATTTCAACTGGATTATACAGACGTATATTAGGATGCACCAGTCGCGATTAAGTTCAAACTAAGGGGTTAGTAAATGTGACAAAGGTGACAAACTAATTTCAAACTTCTCTTGCTTCGCATAATTGTCAAGGGTCATAAACAAAATTTGATATGCTGATGTTATTTTAGTCTCATTGAGATACTATTATATATTTTTATTAATGGCTTTAATTACTTTTTAAAATGTTTTTAGTTTTTAGTGTCATTTTTATTAGCTATTGTTGTTTAAATACTTTTTATTCATTTTTAATTCAGTTTTAGTTGAAAATGAGAAATGATTCCTTGGCAACTACCTTCAATAGAATAAGTCTATAAACAAGTATTTGATTTCAGTTAATGTTTATTTTATTTCAAGTAAAAAATAGGGCTGTGAAACCAAAATAAAAGTTTGTGTTTACATAATATATGTGTGTGAACTGTGTATAATTATTTTGTATATATAAATACACACACATACATGTATATATTTAAGAAAAATGTGTTATTTATATATAAAATATTTATGTATAGTACAAATTATATATATTTACAGTGTGTACATGTATATAAGCAAATATTTCTTAAATATATACATGCATGTGTGTGTGTATTTATATATACAAAATAATTGTACACAGTTCACACAATTATACACAGTTCACACACATGTATTATGTAAACACAGACTTTTATTTTGGATGTGATTAATCGTGATTAATCGTTTCACAGCTCTAGTAAAAAACAACAATGTTTAATTGTACTTTTATTTAACTATGATAACAATAAATAAAACCGAGCGCAACATGTTGGAATGAAGCATCCAGAAATGCCTGTGCGTATCCAGCTCAACACCCTTAAACACCCCAAAGCAGATGACACACAGACGAAAACCCCTTCAAGCTGAGCGAGGGGGATAAACTGTTTTTCCAACAGGCCTGAGATGAGGCTCAGAATTGTGTGCAGTACATGTAACACGCATTAGCTGAACTCAGCATGGGGTTTGCTGCATGCTAATGAGGTTTAACATCATGTCTGATGCATGATGGCTTTTTTCCACACGTAAATTGATTTGTGGGTGACATCCAGCTGAGTTCAAAGGCCTTAGAAACGCTGAAGGTTAACCAGACCTTAAGGCTTTGAAATATCGCTATTACAGTCTGGTTCAGTTTGACAGGTGTTACTGGTGCATTTAACACCCTCGAACAACAACAGAGAACCCATCTGCCTCCATGCTGACGACACATCTCAGGGCTGACAACTGAGTCACCGCGAAGTGGATTCTGCTGCTTTGTGATTGGTTCAGTGGTTGCAGGGTGCACAAAAACCAAACAGACAAACAAACAAACAAAAAATAGCCCAAAGAAATGGAAAATGTGAGTTTTATTTGTTTTGGCCACTTGACTATATTGGATAGACATGCAGTAGAGAGAATAAAACCTTTGAATTTGTGCCACATGAGTGATGACTGTAAATGAGTCTAAAACCATTTGATTTCTCAGTATTTTAGCCTTGTTTTGTCTAAGCATTTTACATTTACATGAGAAGCACAAGGAAATAAGATCAATCTAATGACATTTAGGGAGGTTTATGCTTTTTCACATTTTTTTATATGCCAATGGAATACAATTGATTGGTAATTTAGTTGGTAAAACGTTTAATTTCAATATTCTCTTAGTCTCTAGTGTAAAAAGTGTTTATTTTTACTTTTCTAATTGTAAAATTAAACATTCTGAATCTATGAATGATTATTCCTGATTACATTTTTTTTTCTAAAGTTTGGCGTCTGGAAGATTTTGTCTCCCAAGCTCACAGAGGCTGCAGTTATTAGATCAAAAATACAGTATAAACTAATATTGTGGAATTTTTTGTCCTGTGATACATTTAGTTTCAGGATACTTTGATAAATAGACCATTTTAGAAATCTTTTGTACCATTATAAATGTCTGTGACTTTTGATCAATTGAATGCATTCTTGCTGAATATAAGGGGGCTTTCACACTTTTCGTTCGATTGCCTGTTCCGAACCAGAGTTCGATTGCTCCCCCCGATGGACTGTGTTCACATTCGATATTTGTATCCGAACCGCGGTACGCTTGCGTCATCAAGCTGCAGCTTGCTCGTAATCATGTTGCTTGGTAACCGCTATGAATGAAAAGGCATCAAAATGTATAGAATAGCTGGCTTCACAATTGTTCTTCTTTTTTTAATCTTTGGGTTTGTTTTTAAAGAAAAGACACAGAAACACACTTGCGTCTGTCTGTCGCAAAATTTATACGACCACATTATACGTCATCAATAGCGGTTCACTTCCAATTGCGTTCATATCGGCAGCAAACCGTATTGGAGTTCACATGAACTGTACCCCAGACCCCTTTTTTAAGCAGACCTGAGTATGGTTCGCGGGTGCGCAACCGAGTTCAGAAAACAGCATTCACATCATCCAAACAAACCGAACTCTGACGTCATTCGAACCCGGGTGCGCACCAAAAGTGCTAGTGTGAAAGCCCCCTAAGTATTACTTTTTCATCCTACTGACCCCAATTTTTTCAATGGTTGAGTAGATACATATTGATTATGGTCTAAAGGCCGAAATATAACCACATACTAATTATGAGCTGTGTTTAATGTGTGCAAATATATTTCCAAACTGATAATTTGCTGCTGGAAAAGAATCCATTCATCGCTATGATTTTATCAGGATTGTTTGGATGGATGTTCGTTCTCACCTCAAAGATCTCCTCACGCGAAACCTCGATGCGACAGTGTCCCGCCTGAGGCTGCTGCTGGGACAGCTCCTGCCTCAGGATCTTCAGTTTCTGCACCAGATCTCGCTTGTACTTGGGCACCGTGAGACATTCGGGGTCCTCTGGGAGATTTCCGGGAGATATGGGAGATATGACCGACTGAGCCTCCTGCTTTAGCTGTCCGGGGCGACTGTAGAGAAAGAGCGAGGATGAAACATTGACCCCATCTTTATGTCACGACAGAAACGGACAAAATGAGCTCCTTAAGGAATTGAGGACACAAGTTCTCTCCACAAGCTCCAGTATGGTCCTGAACTGATATAATTCTGAATGCACGGTCGGCTCCAAAAGTATCTGGACACTTTTGAACACTTAATGACACTTAAAATGTTAAACGCAAATGTCAAACAATGAGGCATCAGTAAACAAATGCTGCTTGAGAATAACTGACTTCAAATTGCAGTGCTTGACAAATAAAGATGTGGTGAGCGGGGAGAGGTGTGACGAAGTGAGGTGTGCATACATTTATCCATAAACAACACATTCTTAAATATGTAAACACACACTCGCTTCACATATCCCTCCGTACGCACTTCACAGACACTCTCAGACTCATTTATCCATGTGACACCATGATCCTAACGCTCGTTCTCCGTCTGCACGTGACCCACATTCTTCAAATATTCCCTTCCTCCATTCTTTTTCCTTGACAAACAGAAACTAACTTCTCTGTGCCTGCAGTTTTACAGTTTCTAGATGCATTTATAGCACTATAATGATCTAAAATCTGTTTAATTCTGAATCAATGTGTAAACAGCCAAGATTATATCTTATTGCTACTTTGTAAAAACAGCCTGATGTTCATTATAATATACAGGCCATGGGTCAATGACAAATAAGGATGTCTGAGATGATGATGTAAAGGAGAAAACTAGCTCAAAACAAGTTCTTTTAGGGTGTGTTCACAGTTGGCATGTGTGGTTGGATTAAAACGAACTGGTGCGATTGCTTTGATAATGCGGTTCATTTGAATAAGGAAGTGATGTCACAAGATGCAACCCTAAAAAGGAAGGAATGTTCAAGCATACCGGTTTTTCTCATCATGTTATCCACCTTAGTTCGGTACAGGATCAGAAACGTGTCTCCTTACAGCGGATCTTCGTTAGTGTGTGTGATGGAGGGATTCGTGTCGTTGTTTTGACTCCTTTTCAAACTCTTCCTTTCAAAGTTCTTCTTTAGATTCGGCGTTAAAAATGTGAACACTAAGCGGGCCAGGACTAAATGGCTTTTTTTTTGGGTCTGGACCAAACCAACCAAGCAACAATAGTGAACACACACACCTTTAAACTTATAATCTAAGGTTTTTAATCACGTTGTTGCCATTTTCATAAAAAAATAAATAAAAATAAATAAAAAATAGTGGAGTGACTATCCAGAAAACAAGTAACAAGTATTTTCTAAACTTGAATTCACTTTTTTTTGTTCAATGTTAATCATTATTTAAAAAAAATGTAATTATATATTTGAAGCCAAATTGTATTTTTTCCTTCCCAAAATTTATTTTTACCCCAAAATATATATATTTTTTAGCCATGAATATAATATAGTTTTCCTTTGAACTGGTGAAAAAGTGATTTTTTTTATATTTAAAAATAAATAAATAACTAAATAAAAAAGAACACATGATTTCCTTCAAGTGACACTGACTTTGATTGGGTGGATAAAAGTTTTTCAAATATTAATATTTTTAAACTTTTTTTTACATTAATATTTCAACAACTTTTATCCACCAAATCAAATTGGCTTCACTGCTTGCATTATTAACAAAAAAAAAATTAACAATAATAAAAGATTATTCCAATAAAAATTACTCATGCCAAATCCTACTAGAAAGAATTACCGCCTGTTTTGTCATTATAATTAATCTCTGATAATCATTACAATCATTTTGCCATTAAATATCTTATAATCACTTTTTTGATATTAAGAACAACAACAAAATGAAGACGTTTAAACCATTTACAATAAATATGAGATTTATTCATTAGTTTCTCTAAATAATATTATTGAATAACTGAACAGAATCAAGTAATAAAACAAAACCAAAAAACAAACACTTTTTTTCCCCCAAATCCTGTAATCCATTAACAACCCTTGAAATGCTGGATGTGGATCATGAGGGTGTATCCATGAAAAAACAAACGCAGCTCATGCATGCACACACGCACGGCCATGACAATCGCCCACCCGCCCGAAGCTCCCATCACGCACTCGATCGTGAGATCATGAAGCCGTCAAGGCTGAGAGGAAAGCACACAGCACAGAAGAGTTTTGCCAGATGACAGAGAGGTGAGAATTTCTGCTCTGATACAAGGCAGATGTTTCGACAGATATCCACATAATCTATCTGATGCCTTTTCCAAAAGTGAGACAACTGCAGCGCCAGGAACGTTTACACTGACTCGTTCTGGCAGTTAGTTTGCTTGAGGGATGATGTCTTAATGCAAATGGTCTGTTTGGACTGATATCTGTCTGGTATCTCTTTATGGCAAACATAGCGAGACAATATTAAATCAGAATCTAGGTAATGGCACGATAATGTGGTTTTGCATGTTTGGTGCATAATCATTCAAAGCTGTGTTATATTGCACACTTTTACTATTTGATGCTGTATTATCATTACATTCAGTGCTCATTCAGAGTTTAGATTGGGGTAAAATGGAAATAATTTCGTTTGTGCTGACCTAAAGCTAAAGTACATTTTGGACTTTCTCTGAATGGTGGACAATCTCTTTTTTCACAAAAATATAATATAAATAAAAATATAATAAAAAACTAAAATTGAATAAATATTATTTAGTTTTCTTAGGGTGACTAAATTTAATGTTGGAATAGGTCAATACCTAATATTAAAACAACAACACCAACTTACTAAACACGGTTTTCTGCATGCGACACTGACTTTGATGGATCCTTTTTTCAATACAATATTATAATATAATATATTATATAGTATATTTCATAATATTTTTACCCTAACTAATTAATTGTTTTATAAAATTAATAAAAGATGATGCTAAATTATTATGAGCCATAATCATATCTCACAACTTTGACTTTCTATTTCCCTATGTGACTTTATTCTTTGTCTTTTACAGTTTTACCTTGTTAATCTTTATTTCATACCAAAGTGAGGATTTCTGTTTTCAAATATTTTAGGCAAATTTTGAATAAATAAAGGCTGCAAAATGTTGGCAATGACCTTTGAAAAAACCATATTGATTAACATCAATCCAAACATCCCAGTTGACAGGTGGATGCTTCACATTTCCGTGAAGTTACTATCCAGGTGCAATGATTCATTTGCAAGATCCAACGTGAACTGATATTCCCTGACTTGTGTGATGCCATTCGTGCAAGCCGTACCCCACAGAATATTCTTGTTACTGCAAGAACAACATGAAGTGGGATGGCGGAATGTGGGACATGTCCTTTGATCTGTCAGGACAGGAAAAGGGAAACTCGATCTCTACCCATTAATGCATTCCTCTGGCTCAAGCGACACACACACACACACACAACTAAACATGCACGGTCACGAGCACGTGGATCGATAAAACTGCTCCAACTGAAGAGAATCTAATTCATTTCTTACCTGCTCTGAGCCTCAACGACCCCACGGGAGCCATTCGGACTGGGACTGTTGGAGTAAACGTAAGACACAGCAGCATGAGACGTCTGCGATTCGACTATGTCTTTCATGTCTCTAGTAGTAGCAGCTTCTAGGTTGAATGGTGTCAGGTTCTTTCTGATGAAGTTGAGAGAGACTCACTTTAGGACGAGGTGCAGGTTAGCTGAGAGTCGCGGGTCCGTGAATTGTGTGGTCCGGTTGTTGTGGTCCACAAAGTACACCCGTCCTGTGGCGGTGTTCCTTATCTCCCAGCCTGGAGGCAGCGGACCCAACTCCTCACAATTCACATTGCTGAGATCCCTGCAGAGAGAAAGATGGAGCACCGTTAGTCAGCTCTAGCAGTGGTTTTATCCCTGGTGAGATTAGAAATTGTTATGATATTTGTAGAGAACCAGTTCAAAATTGGACATTACCGTATAAATGCAAATAGTGCAAGATAATATCTGGAGTATATTTGAAGATTTCAGATGCTAAAGCAGCTAAACGATATTGTGTGAATGCTCTCCGAACATAGTAAACGTTCATCACATACTTTCGATTCAAATCCGCTAAATCCCAGCCTCAGCCCATTTAGAAATACCGGTTTGTGGCCGGAAATATGTTGTAGTTATTGCATAAAGTCTTCTATTTGTCTTCTGTTTTTTGTTGTTCTCCAATAAAGTGTGCGGTCATTTTTGTCATTACCGTGGGTCACATTCGAGCCCTGTGAGCACATGGGCCTGAATATGATACAGATGTGACAGTAGTGATTAGTAGTGCAACTGTTTACTATGTCTTGAATTGATTAAAGTGATATTTTTGAAAATAAGGCATTTCAATAATTGACTCATAACGGTTTCATTGCCATTAAAGTGAAATTACTGACCTAAACATGATAAGAGCCTGATAAAAAAGGCTCATTTAAAAGAAAAAAATGTCAGAAGGACTTCATAACTATTCATATCGACTTCTTTAGCTGGACGATTCCCCAAAATGAGAATTTTATATTCCATGTGTTGATTTTATTACAAATATTTTCATCATTTCAACTAGTCTAGTCATTTATTTTATTTATTTATACTTTATTTATACTTTAATTATATACATATATATATATCCACTCACCTAAAGGATTATTAGGAACACCATACTAATTTTGTGTTTGACCCATGTGATTGGTTGATAAGATAATTGCATTAATGAGAAATTGAACAGGAGTTACTAATAATCCTTTAGGTGAGTGTATATATAATATTCAAATAATAATTAATTATATTTTAAACAATATTTATTGAGTAAAAACAACTTATAACATGATGATCGTGATTTGATGGAAGTGAAATGTGTTCATGATTTAAAATTAATGCAAAAAAGTAAAAAATTGGCATCACTTAAACGGTGCTAAAGCACTTTAAATATATTGTAACATGCTCCTTAGACTGACATTAAACTAAAAGAGAGAGATATAAAAAGAAAAAAAAACAAAGCAAGAAGACAAACAAAACAAAGCTCGAAAAGAGAGAAAGAAAAAAGAACGAGACGAAACAAACTTCAGAGATGTTGATTTCGGGCTCAAGCCAAACCTCATAAAACTAACAAAGCAACAAATGTGCAGCGCTGCAAAAATGCTCAATGTCAACCCAAAGCCACATTTGATTTTTCCAATCATGTTCTCCTCTCAGATAAATGACTAAACGGTCTCATTATAAAGCTCCAAGTTTCCCCAAGTTCATGTCTTCTCAGTTTCTGCCCTAACCAGTTTCAACGTCAAAAGCTTCGAGGCATTTTGAAGAATAATGTTCGCACACAGTAATATCTCATTGGTCAAAAACCACACTCTACAACATATCTGTATTATTAAACATTGATGTTTTGCATGTTACAATAGAATGACTGGTTAGAGACGCAGGTTTCCAACCACATTCAGAATAAAATATTTGTTAAACAAGATAAGTTAAATAACTGTAATTATATTAAACATGTAAAAGACACAAAGGATAAGGAGGTACCTGGGCACTCTGGGGTCGTGCCATGTGCTGACGCCCGTCTGCGTGTGCAGGAAGTAGACCTGGCCCTGCTGCGTTGTTCGTTGTTCTGTGAACAAACACCAGAGGGCATCATTCGTCATTTACAATGTGAAAAAAATTACAAGAGGGTTGAATACTATCATTGTAGTTTTTGTGTTCATGTGTGTGATACTTTCATTCTTTCACTTTCAGTTTGATTTACCGTATGTTTGCCTGGTCCATGACTGTAAAATATGTTCGTTTCACACAAACTAATCAACTTTAAGGGAAAATAATGGCTAAATATAAACAAGCAGATTCATTTAAAAATATTTAACATGATATATTGCTCACAAAACCACAAAGATCGCATTAACCTTCCAAAAAAAGGCTTGTTTGTCCTAAATTACACTCACATGCTGGCATTAAAGAAAGATTATCATGAATCTGTGCAATTTTAAATATTTCAATATATTTTAACGAGGAGATAAAGGTTTAATGCTCTATCAGAAAAATCACCTTAAAGTTGGGCTGAACGATATGGGCAAAAATATTGCCACTATATTGTTTCCCTAAATATTGATAATATATATCACAAAATTAATTTACTACCATTAATGCAAAAGGAAATGCATTTCATGTGTTAGAGCATTAAATTCTAAACAAAACTTGCCAAAATTATTTTAAAAAATGTTGTATAATGAAACTAATAAAATAAATTGGGACCAATGAAAAAAAAATCTATTAAAACATAATTATTATGCAACAAAACATTTTTGTTTAAAGAATGAGTATACTCTATAAATTAAAACAGGTGAAGAAACATATATTGGTTGTATGATATTTCTTAAAATAATAATAATAATAATACAATACAACTATTCTACTATAACAGTAATATAGCACTTTCAAATTAGCGGTTTACTGAGAAGACTTTTGAGTTGGCTAAATATAAGAAATTACTTAAAAGTGTATTAGTGATTTTGTGGATTTTTTTATAAATATCAATATGGATTCATCTCAAAGTCTTTAAATGATGGTTTAAGTCCCTGTTCCACACATGTACAGTACTTGACCTGTATCCCATGTCTACAGACCCACATTTAGCTGCTTGAGCAGAGGAGAGCACACAGAGCTCTATTTAACCTGCGTCTAACCTCTGCCCTCTCTATCTTTCCATGGACTTACACACACGCACACAGACATAGAGGGATTTCCAGGTCACCCGTCTGACCCTGCAGCTGGAGCTGACGGCACGTCTGACATATTCAGACAAGTTCCCTTTCTACAGCTCAAGAGACGTTTTAATTACTCCTGCTGCAGCACAAATTTCCATTGCATGTGCATGTGTGTGTGTGTGTGTGTGTGTGTGTGTGAAATGTATGCTGGAGGGTGTATCTTTGACCTTTGCAAGCTGGCCAGTATTAACAGTAGAACTGATGCGTGCGTACCGTATCCCTCAGGCAGGTCGGGCGGTGTGTGTAGGTGAGTTCTGCTCATGTAGTTTCTGTGTCTTTGAGAGCGAACCCTCCGCTCCTGCACCCGTGGGTCATCCACAGGTACGCCTGCTGCCCCGTTGGGGGTCATGATGGGCGTGTTCTCATCCACCAGGCAGCTGAGTGGCCGGCCGGGACTCGAGTACTCGGACGCAGGCCTGTGTGTTTGAAAGAATAAATGAGAAAGTATGAGACAACAGACTACATTAAAATGGTTCAAATTCACATTAGACTGCTACGAAGTGCCCAAAGGGACGTGGTGGTGGAAAAATGTTTAGGATGGGAATTTTTTTTCCAAATCTTTTGCCTTCCCACGTAAAACTTTTGCATTCCCCCGAGAAATTTTGCGTTCCCTCGCTTGTTTTGAGGAGAATTGGGTTGTAGATCGTTGTCTAGGTTACTGTGATAACCTAGTAAATAGGTTGTAGGTATGAATATAAGAATATATGAATATAAGTGTATATGTTGTCAACTTTACTGATCTCCTTGAGTTAAGCACTGACCGCATTTCTTTATATTTGAGTCCTAGTTCAAACACTATGAAATGCTCCATGAAAGTGTGTGCTAAATGTGTGAAAGTACAACGTAACTGTGAAAGAACAGAAGATTACAGAGCATTTTTATGATTACTTATGCAAAACATCATAACAAATATAAAAATGACAAAACATAATTTTCTCAAACTGAGATTCTTCAGAAAGTACAGGTGAAATAAAGTCTCAGCATCCTTTCCTTTGTCCCTTTCCATATGGTTTGGACTTTTCCAGCTTTAAAAAAAACAACAACAAAAACGATCAAACCAGCCCAAGTTGGTTTTCTGGTCTTAACTGGTTAAAAATGACCTCCAAACCTGGCTGAGTTAGAGATTTATTTGGGTGGCCAGCTTGTGTACCAGCATGACCAGCTAAAAAAACATCCAAATTCCCTTTAAAACCATCCATTCTAACTTACTGGTCCAAACTAAGACTAGTAAGCCATTTTAGCCTTGTCTTACACTGGACAATCTTGTCCTATCCAACAGAACCACCTCAAACCCATTGACCTGGACAGAAAAGTCCTACAAGACTTTATTTGAGTCTGCATTTGCATCTCTAACGAAACGATCATGAAAGGCTTGGTGGCTCTTCTGAGGTGCAATCAGGCATTCGTTTTGGAAACCCAAGCACACAATAGTGTGCCCTTTGGTATGAAATTCAAATTTCTATGGTCCAAAATGTACAGTTGCTTTGAATGCTAACTGAATAATGAAGACGGGACACTGTCAAGCAGAACGGCGTACTGCAATGAGCTGAGGGACTTGATTAAGTCGCAGACCTGCAACCTCTCCAAACAAGGGAGTGAAATTTCTGTCCCTCTCCAGCTGCCCGGGTCGACCGTAAGTGCTGTTATTGTAGAGTGGGAACATCTTAGTGCAACAGCAGCTCAACCGTGAAGCGGCTGGCAACACAAGCTCAACGAATGAAGACGAAGTGCTGAATCATGTAGCGCATAAACACAGCCTGTGCTCGGTTTCAATATTCCCTCTGTTCCACTCGGTTTCAACACTTCAGAGGTTCAGAACTGACTTTGGAAGCAACGCCAGCGCGGAAATGATGTTTCGAGAGCTCTCGTGGCTGTGAATTGTAATGCGTGCTGCACACTTGGATTAGTCGGCCAATGTCGACACATAACCTCACCAACGTGCTTGTGGCTGAATTGAACCAAATCCCTACAGGCTACAGTAATGTTTTGAGGAAAGACTAGAAAAACAACGGCTGTGGAGTAGAAACAAAACAGTACATAGGTGTTTTTCAACTTTAGGTTCTTATGGCCCTGTTTTTTGGTTTAAACCTTCTATTATTTGAGGTATTTTCATTGTTGGACATTTACACTGTCCTTGCTGACCTGGTCTGCGTTTCCCAAAAGAAGCCTAAGTAGATAACAGAAACCAAAACTTTTGGGAAACGCAGACCAGACCAGCGCTTCATCTAGATCTTCGTCTTGGAATGTTGCCTGGAATGTTTCTTTATGGTTGAGTGTTTCCTTAAACATTCATGAAGTGGGGATGCTCCCTGACATGGCTTTATATATCTTTCAGCTGTACTCTGGATACATTTGGGTCAGTGTCTTAGATGGCAAAGGAGACAGATGTGGCCGACGCACATTTTCCTTTTGTGTGGCACACGCGTACACACAAAATCACCATTCTCTTAACCAACAAAACCACCTCAAACCCAAAGACCTGGACATTCATTTGGGTAAGCCAAAATGCCTTGATCCAACTAGTCTTCAGTTCAATCTGCATACCATTCACATTTCTAAAAAAACTAGAATATAAACAAACAAAAAAAAAAAAAACAATAACCCCCCCCCCTTTAAAATCAAAAAATGAACACAAAATAAAATATAAAAAACAAAAGTGCAAATTAAAGATAGAATAAAAAATAAAGCCAATAAAATAAAATAAAATACATAAAATAATACTTAAAAATAAAAATGTTACAATCCAAAATAAAAACAATAAAAACAAAAGTAAATAAAATGTATTAAAAAAATGAGTACAATTAAATTAAAATAAATACAAATAAAGTAAAAAAATATAAATTATATAAAAAATTAATAAAAAAAAAGTAAATTGGGACAACAACAAAGTAAACCTGACCCCACCTGGTAGGTCTCTCCCATTGGGTGCTGCGTGTGATATGATTTAGATACTGGATCCGGCCAGATGCAGTTCTCCTCTCCTCCCAGCTGCAGACAGGACACAAAGAGACATTCATACAGATGAACAAACAGACAGACACACACACACGGCGCAGGAACAAACACAGGGGATCGGATAAAAACAGTGGCTGTTAAAAAATTGTTTTATATATAAGCGGTCATTTGGGATTTTTCACGTACCCATCAGGCAGGTCATTGTCAAACAGACGACTGCAGTCTACGACGGGCCCTCCTGTGCCTATCCTGTCCCTGGACTGAAGACTAACTGTTGACACAAACACAAAAACAGGCTGTTAGATGGGTCCCATCTGTGAAAGGTGTGTATGTCATGGATTGACTGAGACTATGTGAGCCATGTCGAGATGAGTGTAATACATGCATAGCATGGATATTTTGCCATTTTGGGGTGTTGAGGCAGTTGTTACAAGTCTGAACTAGCAACCGAGAGGTTGTAGCTTTGATCCCCACAAAAGAAAATCACTATAGTGACCTTGAGCACTTTCTTTAAATTCAATTCACATTTATTTGTATAGAGCTTTCACAATAGACATAGTTTCAAAGCAGCTTTACAGAAAATGCATGAATGCATGCATAAGCTTTACAGAAACTTTGCGCAATTGTTCCTGCAATAAGTGTACAGGAAGTTCATTCGCACAAAAACACCAGTTAAACTAGACAATAATGAGTTAAATAATCAGGGTTCTGATTATTGGTCTTGGCATAGAAAACAAGTTTATGGTTTTAGTTAAAAAGTGGTTTGCTTCAAATAATACTAAGTAATTCATTGTCATTTAAACTTATGTATATATTAAAAATGTATCCTAATAAAAAAAAAAACTATATTAACTTTATTATTGGAAAAAAGATTATAGATTGGCATTTAATGAATTATCCATTAAAAAAAAAAAACTGCAACATCGTCACAAATAAAGATAATGCATTTAAAAAAATAATCAATTGTTACAACTAGGAATGCACCGATCCACATTTTTTTTTACTTCCGTTCCGATCCCGATACCTGAATTTGGATATCGGCGGATACCGATTCTATTTTAGAATCAGAAAATTAGAAAATCCTGTTAACAGGACAAACCCCTATCTGAAAACAAATATGCAACTGTAAGAGTTTCAAATTGATTGTCATGTCAATATTTATTACATACCCAAAATGTCAAATACTTGAAATATAAGAAAAGTGCAAGTGTAAACATCTTACACACACACACAATCAATAAAACAGTGTGCATCTGAACAGCACAAATCAAGTACACTGGCTCTTGTAGCATTAACAAATCGAGGTTTTAAAATGTCAAATATTAGAAATATAAGAAAAGTGCAATAGCTGTAAACATCTTAAGGCCCTTGCACACCGAGTTCCAAACTGCGGAACGGATTACCCGGAGGCGTGTCTAATAACTCTGCGTCTCATTGAGCCGCGCCTCCGTTCAGGAAATCCATTCCACAGTTTGCAGCCAGCTAGCAGACTAGCTGGCGGGAATCACTTTTGGAGCTTTAAAGCGCAGACATGGCTCAAGGATATCGGATATCTCCGCAGGTTGGATCGGGAAAATAGATACGTGAATTACGCTGGTATCGGTGCCGATACCGATACTCGATCGGCCCCATCCCTAGTTATAACAAATATAGCACGACATATTTTTATACAAATGGTGTGTGAGGAGATATATTAAGGGTAAGGGGATTCGTTAAAGTGTTTAGAATAAAGGTTGCCTCAGATTTAATAACTACTTGCTTTCATTAACGATCAACCGGCAACTGTGACTCATAACACACGTGGCACAAAAAAAAAAAGTGTATGCGAGTTGAAGAAACAAATGGAATATAACAGTGTTGTTTGAAATTCATGGGATCTTCTGATGAATGGCTGCTTGTAAAACCTGTGGTGTGGCCATGGGACGTGCAACCCAGTGCAGAAATACATCATCACACCACAAAACTCTTTATTGATGAAGGAACAATGCGGCTCTTCGAGCGCATGAAAGTAAAGCGCAGTGGAATATCAAAGAGAAACCGATAAATCAGGCAGAATGAGGGCTGTTTTTTTCCTCCTATGCTCCCAACAGAGAGACGTTTTTAGGCCGTTGAAGGTAAATGTGTGGGTTTAACCATCATTAATGAAAAACTCTAGCGCTGGTGTGACTCATGGGATAAAAGGAGATGAAAATAGAGGAGCTTTCCATATTCCTGACAGGTCCTTCTCACGAACGAGCAAAGCTTGTGACTCACCTACTATCTGTCCCCTCACGGTATCGCTGTCATTGGGCCCCAATTTATTTAGGTCCAAACGCTGATCTGTAAATGAAGGAAAGAGAAAAATTAGTGTCAGGATAAAGAAAACGTTCATGTGAGAAACCGAAGACCCATTCGGTGAGACATCTGAGACTTAAAGGAGGCCTAAAATGCTCCATATTTCATGTGTGAGGTCACATATACTGCAGTGTTCTGTATCAGTGTGTGTGTGTGTGCGTACACACACACAGAGGCTGCTTTATTCCTCTCAGACTGTAGATGTGCCGATAGGAGTGAGGCGCTTCCAGAAACACGCTGGGGCTTTCTGTCATTGCCGGAAAGAGGGAGACAGGAATAACAAGTAGCCTGCAGACATTAGAGAGGCCACTATCTGTTCTCACTCTCACATAGACACACACACAGTCAGATCAGGATGCACACGCACAGCTAGACTAAACAGGGCTGGATGAGTGTTCACCGATCCCAAAACACTCATCTCACATTTAAACCCCTTCAATATGGTCAAGCACCTGCGAACATTTTACTTTTACTAAAGACTAAGGATGCACTGATATAGATATAATAACAGTAAAAATAAAAGCGCAAAAAAACCCTAAAAATAAATATTAATAAATAATTATATATATATATACATATATGATTAGCTGACCAGACTAGTTAAAATAATTTTTAAAATATAAGTTAAATGTATTGTCATTTCTTTGTTTAAAAAAAATGCATAAAAAAATTGCAGTTGTCGACAATATATCATGCATCATGTAAATTTATTGTAATAAATGATTCATCAGATACCAATATAGCGGTCAATGGTACATTTTCATCTTAATTTAAATTTATACTTAACATTGGCCAATTACAATAGAGTAAAGATAATCAAATACATATGGTTTAAAAAGAATATTACCTGAAACAGATATAGACAATTTTGTACACACACACAGATGAAAATGAAAAGGAATGTTTTTTTTTTTGTGAATTTATCTTAAAGTTTTTTTAAAAAGGTAAGATTGTCAGAGACCATTTTTTTCTTATTAAAGACACTAATTATTAGTGATAGACTGAATGGGAGAAAGAGAGAGAGAGATAATGAGAAAAGACAGAGAAAGAATGATGGCAGAGAGACAGAGGGGTGCAACAGGAAATGGTGAACTGAATCACTCCCAGCTGTGGGAGCGGCTGTGGGTTTCCTGTGCTTATCCAGGACAGTGGTCATGCTGGAGGGTTTCTAGGGAAAGCCTGCTTTTAAACACAACTATGGGGCTGGAACACAGCCAGACAGACTGTGACAGGGGCCCTCGTACCCTAAACATCCTGACACCAGTTCTTGTGTAGCCGACAAGAAAGTGATACACAAATAACGGGACGTCTATTACCTGAGAGGCCAAAGTAAGATATATTACTGTGTTTAAAAATGTTGCGGTTTTTTATTTAGAGTTTGCACACTTAACACACACAGCCATTGTAGCACATACTTACAACCTCTCTAAGCCAATTGTACACACACAAGTACATTTGAATTTGGCCTGAGCCATATTTTCTGAGCTAATTATACACACACACACCTATGAGACTGTGATACACACACACAAAAAAAAAACACACTTACAGCCTGTGTCCTTGAGTCGGTTAATGGAGTTGGAGAGGAGTCGTACACATCCCAGGAATCCTGCTCCCTGTTTCTTATGGATCTTCTTATGGTTCCACACGCTGATGGTGATGGAGTCCGACTTCCCGATATACCTTGAGAAAGAACAAGAGATGTCACTTTAAATCAGACTTCTCAGTCCATGTTTGCTTAGAACGTACATTGAGGAACGTGATTACATTATTTTAGTTTTATATAGTTAACATAGATGGCATGGAAAGGAAGAAAATAAAAAAGATTGAAGACAATAGACAGTAGATAAAAGCAATCAAGAAGAGTAGAAAAAGTGATGAAGAGAATAAAAAAAGAAGAGCAAGATGATGACAAACAGAAAGAGGTTGGAATTGACAATGAAGAAGTGGAAGATGACAATGAGGAAGATGACAAAGAAGAAGATGTCATAGTAGATGAATAAGGGGACGAAGAACAGGGAAAAGGGGTGGAGGAGAATGACAAGGGAAGATGATAAAAAATAGGAAGACGACGAAGATGTGAAAGGAGAAAAAGAATATGACAAAGTAGATTGAAATGACAAAGGTAGAAGAGGAACAAGAAAACAAAAAGGAAGTAGCAGAAGAAGATGAAAAAGAAAAAGAGGAGGAAGATGGTGGACAAGTAGAAGACGATGACAGAGGAAGTGGATGAAAAGAAAGAAAAGAGAGGCATGTCTAGGAAGAAAATACCATAAAGAATAGAAAGAAGATGATGAAGAAGTGCAAGATGAAAAAGAGGAAGACAAAGTAGATGAACACAATGAAGAAGGAGAGGAGGAATAAGATTACGAAAAGAAAGAAAGAAGGCCACAAAGAGGAAGTAGATGAAAACGAGGAGAAAGAAACAGAAAAACAACTGGGTTTTTTGACGTCTTGGTCCACCTGTAGGCGTCTCGGTTTGATCTCGCTTCTCCTAATTTCAGCACGACGAACCAAGAACTTCAAGAACTTCAAGCAAACCAATGCAGTTCTCTTGTTCTCTTACCACTGTCTGTCTTTCATCAAGTCCTACATAAAAACTCAGCTGGTTTGTCTGAAGGTTTTGGCATGGCGTTAGACAAAACAAATGATTCCCTTAAAGTCGGGGGAACAGAAACACCTCAAGAACTGGACATGAAAAGGAGCTAGCCTGTCAGAAAACGTCCAAGCAAAGTTTGAATGTTCTGTAGGCCTGCCAATGGGACAGAATCCCTGGGCAAAAGATCTTGTTTGGACTGAAAACCAATCGAAGCGATAGAGGAGTAGAGCGAAAGGGCAGAAAAAGGGGTAGGGATGAAAGAAACAAGAAGACAGAACGCCAATGACTCAGTGGATGTTCTGACCAGATTGAGCCCAACCAAACCCAAACAATCGATGTACTTCTCTCAGATCTGGAGAAAGTTTAGCCACCGTCTACCCAGCCTAACACCAGCATGAAGTCTTAGCTCATGACAGCCCTTATTTATTCAAAATATGTAGGAGAGTCTTAATGCCAAGTTTGATTTATACCAGACAAGAGCTTGTGGAGGAGACAGAACAAAGAAAAAGTCAAGACAATAAACCTGAAATCGAATGTTTTGTGCATGTTAAGTTTCTTCATTAAACCCGAGTGATTGTTTCTGAAGGAAATACAAACATTTGTAACTCTGTAAAAATAGATATAGCAATATAATTGAATATATTCGTACTAAATTGAATTTAAACCATACGTGCCAAGTGTACACAAATGTAAACTTCATATTAATTTCTGAAAAAACAAAAAACGAAAACCTTGATTTGACGTGTCTAAAATTGTAAGGTAGTTCCTACAGACCAGAACATCTTTGAAAAGTGGTTCTGACCTAAATATCGAGCACATCTTCTCTTGCATTCATTTTTTAACAGTTTCCTCACATCAAGGTTAATGTTGCTCTATTGTAAGTCGCATGGGATAAAAGCATCTGCTAAATGTAAATGCTAATCTCTGTTGGTATTGTTTTGGGTTATCATCAGCCAGTTTTTCTCCTGCTTGACCGACTCTGTCCTATTGTTCATTATGCACATTAGCAGTTATCTGTGCAACATGCAGCCTTTTGAGGTTTTCAGTCCTGTCAATCTAAATGATTTTGACATTCAACAAGAATAACAAAACTACTAAATAGCTTGATAACCTTTCAACAATGGCTATATTTCCCTGCCAACAACGAGACAACTGAACCCTTGTGATGTGCATTATGGGAGTACATAATTGCACATTACAGTATCACTAACAAATAAACTTGAGTTCAAAAGTACTTGCTAAAACCCTGATTGCGAACAGAAATCCCAGTGTACTTTAAGTATTTAGGATGGAGGATTTAAGCAACATCTCCATGGTTTTCTCTTCCCCACCCATTATTCCGGGTTGCAGGGAGGGCTGTGGAAATGGCGGCCTATTTTCCGCTGACAGACGTGACATGTTTGGCTAACTCGACAGCCGTCCTGGGGGGTGAGGGTTAAGCTACCATTGCCCTGGCAACCAAACAAACGAAGACGTGTGCTTTCTTTAGCTGCAGACTGTCAGCTCGACATGCGAAGGGGACAAATGTTGGAAATCAGCTCGTTTTTTTCTTGTCGACCTTTCCATCCTCTCTTACATTCAGCTTTTTGGTCTGTGAGAAAAGTGGCAGGCCTGCTCGGAGGGAAAGTTTCTATTTTTATTCCCGTTGATCTTTGTAGTTGTTAATAAAACCTCTGTAAAAATGTAAATAGAGCTAGAAGCATACGGTATAACCAATGGATGTGGGATTTTTCCACCCATGCCCAAACTCCCATGGAAATCCGCACTGTGATCTCCTCAGATAGAGCCGTCGACTCCAGAGGAGGTGACCTAAATCCTCAAAGCCTGAAGGATGCTGGGAGCTTTACTGATGGGCTACATTGATTAAGAGATTGGAAAGAAATCGCACACCACTGGTTTAAGAAAAACCCCTGGGGTTACTTTCAAGCGCATGATAATGTGTTAGTTCAACACAAAATTAAAATGTTACCATTGACACACCCTAATATCATTCCGGACTTTAATGATTTTCTTTCTTTTGTTGAACACGATATTTTGAACGGAGATGAAAGACAAGCGTGAGATTTTTTTCACTGTGCATGTTAATCAATGAGTAGCCAACATTCATACTGGGAGCAGGAGCGTCACGTGACCAGCAGTGAAGTGGGGGTTTCGGCGCAGAGTCTATATTTGCTGCGCTACTCACACTCAATTAAAGTGAAAGCACACTTTTCATGGACAAAATAAATATGATTTCACACAAAAAGTGCCCAAAATGCACAGACTGTGCATGTCTACTGTGTTTTAACAAAAACTGGAGTAGGCTATGTCAGAAAAGAAAATGAAGACTCAAAAATATTTATAGAAAATTTGCCCATTTTAAACATGTTTGTATTGTTAAGTTTGGGCAAAAGGATATGGTGTTTTATAAATATATATATATATATATATATATATATATATATATATATATATAATATTTGTTTTTGCTGTAAAGTGGTTAGAAAAAATGAAATCAGAATCGGCTAAAATTGGTAAATCGGTGATCTTTAGATTTATTCAGCGCCCTTAGTTGTTCAGAACAAAAGTGGATGTTACTTACTTACTTCAGATGTCATTTTCTGGTGAAAATTATTATGTTGATCTGTGATGAATGAATCTGTGATTCTGAATGCTAGTATCCACACCGGCGCGGCGACTGACAGCCGAACATTCTCCTCAAACATTGTATTCATCCGCGCTGTGCTGTGCCGTGGCTTTTTAATTTTTGCAGGATTTGTTTCACATGCCAGCAAAATAGACTTAAAATACTCTATATATAATTTCTGGTCATACAGACTTAAGAAATATGACAAAATAAACTGTTTACTTTTGTATGCGTCCACTTACAATCGAAATCAAACATTGTGGTTTTGGTAAATAAAGAGACTAAACAAGGTGTGCGATTGCGTCTTCGTCTCCATGAACTCTTTTTGTTTCACAGAAGAATCATACAAATTTGGAGCACCATGATGGGAAGAAATATTTTGCATAATGCATTTTTGTTTCCTTTTCAATTCAAATGTTTTCAACACGGTGAGCCATAATCCATAAGTACACTTAAATGAGATGTCAAAAACAGGCACAGTTTCTATGTGGTGACTCACACAGACAAATGACCAAAATGAAACCACTCAAGGCGTCTAATGATAGTCTAACAGCACTAAAAGCCAAACCTATAAGACTCAGACTACTGGACAGTGGCCATGTGCTTCGAAATCTGTCAACTTCAGAGTCATCTTCCTCTGGATTCTGGTTTCTAAACATTATTGTCTCAGGATTATATTTCTTTTAAACTGAGCTGGTATAAGGTTTTAAGGAAATCAAGGTGTGATAGAGAGTGTGAGTGTGTCACCAGCTGTCACCTTGTCAAAGACCCTTCCCAGAGAGTATTTGGATCTTGTTTTCTTTGTAATGTCTTTCGGATCCAAATAAATGCATTCAAGTGTGTGTGTGTGATGCAATCAAACCAGGAAGTGCTCTTACAAGTCATAATGTTGGTTCCATTTGGGGTCCAGAGTGTTCCTCACTGTATCTGTCGAGTGGCACTGTCCTGAACCGTCCACCACCACCTTAGCGAAGGGGTCTGGCAGCCCTGCAAAACACAGAAACAACATCTTCTGAGCTGGAATTTAAGACGGCATTGAATACAAGTTCATAATGTTGATTAAAATGTATTTGTGAAACTTGTAAATGTTGCAGCAGAATCCAAAACACTAAAGCTCCAAATACTACATACACACTAACACTAGAAATGGACACAGTCAAATAATGTGTTTGATTGGGCTATTCCCACACAATATTATAACATTTACAGTGCATTCAGAAATACCATAAATTCAAATTTTATCATTTTACAGCTAAATACTTTAGAATATTATTCATTTTTAAATCATATTTCAGTTTTCCTTTTTGATAATTCCAATTTTCTTTTTAATAAATGGGTCTGAAGCCGTACTCATTCTGCTGTATATAACATTACTTTTATAACTAATTATGCAGCGTTACTGCTACAGATTATGGTTTTTATAGTTCGAATTTTTTACAATGAGAGCAATTAAATGAACATAATTTGTGTAGGTTACTTCCAAAAAGTACTTTTCCTGCATTACAACCGACAGTGGTGGTCATTTAATTCTTGCATTCATAAAAAGAATTGGATTGGGATTGAAGAAGGATTGGATTGAAGACACATATAGTACTCGATTGGCACTTTGGCATTGATGCTGTTTAAATTAGATTTAGCATTTAAATGAAATTTTTAAACATTGGCCATATTGGTTATTTCAAAAAAAGCAGTTATCTACATTTCATAATTCAGATTATAATATTTTGACACTTAAACATCACAATAAATTGTTGTTTTCAGCCATTACAGGGAATTATACCATTCTACACCGATTCTGATTGGCTTGTGAGTAACCATAGCAACAGGCAGTCAAAGTACCTGTTTACAATTTATTGTATCAAAACAAACATCTAGTTAGCCATTATAATATGTTTCAATTATAGGTTAAACAAACAAAAGTGTAATGTCCATGGCTAGACTAGACAAGCCTAACTTACATGAAAAAAAAAAAAATATTAACTTTCTGCCTCGAAGTTAGCTAAAAAACTGAAGTGTTCTGAGCTGAGCGGACTATAAATATCTCCAGTTCCTAAATAAACCGTCAGGCGTAACCAGGGAAACCAAGTTATTGTTCGTAAAAACTTTAGATTTCGATTGTAAAACTAATTAAATATAAACTAATGTTTTGAAAATGTGTTATTTGGTAAATGACCATGGTATTGGCGGGTTAATGCCCTTCGAGATGTCCATTGTCTAGGTATCATCTTCACTGGAGTCATCCATTAATACCTGACAATGGACACTTCAACTCTGTTAAACCTTACATAATTAACAATTATTAGATTATTAGCCAGAATTATATCAGTATATCCCTATTCCTAACACATACTTATCCCCAAAGTATTGTTTCTCTCTCTCTCTCTCTCTCTCTCTCTCTCTCTCTCTATTCATTATATTTTTTAATTCTGCTATTTTGGCTACCTGAATCAACAGAAATCAGATCTGTGTGGCTTTATGAATTCAATTTCAGGGTGAGAAGGAAGGGGAAGATGGAGACTCTAGTTTTCATTTCACTACATACGGTCTCTGCTAAACATTTCTGCTCCTACATTTTTTACTTTCTCCTCTTTTTTCCTCAGACTCGCCTGGTACCTGTCTCTCTTCTCACCCCCCCCCAACAACGCATCTCTCTCTCTTTGATCTGTGATGAGAGTTTCAGATGTGGGCTTGGTTGTTTGTGTTTGTCGGGGGAATCGAGGTGGAGAAACTGTGGTGAGTATACATGTGTCAACCAGCGGTTGTCTCCCCGAACTGACCCACATTTCTGCTGTCTCGTGGGGAAAGAGCACTTATCTCTCTCTGCAAACTTTTTAAAACACAGTGCTTGAGACACGGTGACAGGCATAGAGAGCTCTCGCATTCACTCGTTCTCAGTATTTATGAAGGCTGGATACTTACGGAAGAAGTCTTTCTTCACCAGGTTCTTTGCGCACAAAACTGCAGAGAAAAGAGGGAAAAACATAATAATTAAAAAAGCTAATTCTGTTTTACAGTAAAAAAAAGAAATTCCTAAAACAATAATTATTTAAATTACTAAGTAAAACCGGGTAACATAAGATACAAAGGATTGTTTTCAAAATATACATTTCTTTTTTATATACTTAAAACGTGACAATTTGCCAGTGGGATAGGCACAATAAGCCTAATTCATTTCCATTTCCATTTATTCATTTAGCTGACGCTTTTATTCAAAGCGACTTAAAATTGCTATAAATGTCAGAGGTCGCATGCCTCTGGAGCAACTAGGGGTTAAGTGTCTTGCTCAGGGACACATTGATGTCTCACTCTCACACCAAAGGCATGTGTCTAATCCACCGCGCCATATAATTCAAGATATTATCTCTGAAAACAAGCATTAAAGTTATATTGAATGTGATTTTGGCTTATGAAATAAATGTATCCTTCCTAGACAATGACGAATAAAATATTTTTTTTGTGTTCAAAACTCAGAGGAATTTAGGTCCCGTAACAGTACAGTGATACATAGATATGTTTTTAATTTCCGAGTTCTGTATTTGTAGGATCTCAGCATGTTTAAACCGCAGAGAAAATGTTTAAATCCATAGCACGGCTCTTACGGAGCTCAGCATTCCCAGATCAAGCTCACAGTGTATTAAGAGATGCAAAAAAAAAAAAAAAAAGCCCTCTGATCCACATCCCACTGCTGGCCTACATTCAGCTTAACTCTGAAAAATTAAATAAAAAAGTTCGACTGACTTCAAACTGGCCTGGGGTACGTTTCCCAAATGCATCGCAAGCTAAGTTGTAAGTCATAGAGAACATTTGTGGCAATGGTCTTTACGATCAACTTGGGCTCACAATGCTTTTGGAAAAGCATGAGCTGTTAGCGAACACACAAAAAATAACACGTAATACAAAGCTGAAGAGCACTGACAAACAAAATGGGTCTAAGGGTGAGAAATGTATTTGTGACAGAGAAACCTTTCAAAATACTGATTATTGGGTTGTAAAAGGCTCAGAAACAATCCAAGGAGAATTTGGAGACAATTACCATGGACTGAAGGAGTAAGAAATTAAAATGACTAGCCACATTTTGTCTAAATAATTTGAAAATAAAATATTATGAACAGAAATCAATCAATTGAAATGCTAAAAGTGAATTTAGGCATTTCAACGTCATAGTGTGCAGTAGGCTATAACATTTTTAGAGATATGCTAAATTACATTCAGTGTTATTTAATTATTAGTGTTTTTAAAGATTACGCATTAGATGGCAGGAAAATGTAAGATTAACCAAGTGAGCGTTAGATAACTAACGTTAGAGTTAGTTACATTCAGTGTTATTTAATTAGTAGTGTTTTTAAAGATTACACGTTACAAGGCAGGAAAATGTAATCTAAATATAAAAATGGTGAAAATGAGCAATAGTCTACCACTTGTAAGAAATGAAAGAGAGACAGAGAGACTGAGTGTGTGTTATTCAAAGAAAGAGAAAAATAAATGAGGGGAGACAGATATTTGATGAAGAGACGAAAAGCTAAAAAGGGAGGATAGACTGGAACCGTGGACGACGGGAATGAAGGGCGACTGGAGGGCAGGAGGAACACATTTGAGGTATTCAAAGTAAAACTAAAGCAGTTCCCCCCACCAGATGTAAGAAAGCTGAGACGGTAAGAATAACTGGAATGTGTGGAGGAGGTTAAAGGGCAGAGAAAATGTTCAAGTGCAGGTGAGTCGCAGACTTTACTTAGCAAATCCAAACAGACTTGGAAACACCCATACTGAGACTGCTATTGATTCTGTCTGCGGCATGACCACGGCTATTCCTCAATCTACACGTGCGCCACCACGACAATTATACATGCATGCAGACACAAAAATACATGTAAGAAATGCATATGAGAGAAAATACGTGTATGAAAGGGTTGGAAAAAAAATACACATACATGGATGTATAAAATAATGTGTATTTTGTTCCAGCCTCGGCTTGCGGGGTTTTTGTCCCCCCAAACATTTCACAATATTATTGTTTTTAATTTATTCCTGTGATGGCAAAGCTTAGTTTTCAGCAGTCGTGTTGTGTTTGGCTCATTTTGACCAGGAGAGGATTTACTTTTTTCACGAAAATGCTTGTTAACGTTATCGCATTGGACTAAAACCTACTGACTTTACTCCTATAGGGTTTAACTACTTCCCCAAATTTTTTTGTGATAAAAAAGTTTTTTTTGCATAACCTCAGATAAAGGAAGCCTATAATCAATCAGTAACCAAAATAAATAAATAAAAACTGTCATAATTGAAAGAAAACCAGTTGCCAAAAAGATTGAATCCAATATTTGGATATTAATATAGCATAATGAGCCATTTACAAGCAATTTTTTTGAACAAGAGGGGGTTTTCAACACAGCAAAAGTTTAGTTATGAAAATGTTATTTTTAAAATGTGCTCTGAACATTCAAAATGTCAAAGTGTTTGAAAAACACTTTGAATGTTAAAGTTCTGAGAACGTTCCCTGTTAGCTGGGATAATACAGAGAAAAATAAAAATGATCACGCCACTGTGTCGGGAAAAGTGAAGAGACTCGTGTGAAGGGTTCGAACAGTTGCAGCAGGTGATGATAGCGGCGGTCTGAATCCAAGAAAAGTGAGGGAGATGGCGAGAGAAAGAGGAGAGGGAGGGATCGGATAAAAAGGAAACATGCTTGCTTCGCAGTCGATGAAGAATTTCTCTGTGCAAACATCCCTGGGAATGTTTACCGGTCCAGTGAAACCCACCTCATCATTCCACCATCTGGAATGCATCTCTCTCTTTCTCTCTCTCTCTCTCTGAAGTCTCACTCACACACACACACACGCTCGGCCTTCAACACCTCGTCTGCACTCAACTCCATTAATTATTGACAAGAAGCAACAGTATCTGTATTAGAGACAAATTAGAAGAACTAGAGACAAAGCATTTAGGAATGAGTACAAATATTGAAAGAACACAATTTAAAAACCAAATACTATGAGTGAAAACAACTTAATTATGACTACAGTAATATTTGTAGCAACTGCCCTTTTAATAGACTCGGAGTAGACACCACACCATACTTAATTTTAGCGCATCAAGTTCGGTTGAGCTTCTGTGTATGTTCGCTGATCAATATTTATGTGAAAAAAAAAAGCCTAAAACAAGTCTCTTCAGAAAATTTGGACCTAACCACTCAATTCATTTGGATTAGGTTTACGATCTCTTTATGAACTTTTTCAAGCGTCAAAGTGGTTGTTGCATAAATAGAGGGACAGAAAGCTCTCAGATTTCATCAAAAGATCTTCATTTGTGTTCTGAAGATGAACAGAAAAGTCTAACGTGTTTGGATTTGGAATGAAATGAGAGTAAGATGATGACAGGAAACCTTAATTTGTTAACAAACAATGCATTATGAAACATGATTTTTTTGGGGGGGATAACCTGGACCATAAATTACTGTATTAGTATATAGTGTATTTAAGTAAATATGTCAAATTCAATTTAATTTTGACTTTAAATATGGCAATACCCTCTGACTACAGTCATTTATTCATTGAAGAAGTTCCTAGATCAGGAACAATGCCAAATTCCTTGATTGAAATGCACTCAAGCAGTTAACAAAACACACCATTAATCCAACGCACAGTCCTTGTTCATAAAGCACCATTCCTGCACTGACAGTCTGCACTGACAAATCAATATTTCTGTGAGACGTATAGTGAACTGGCAGCAGGTAATGCAACCAATCTTCATTCCTACAAATCAACTGCGATGAATCACTTGCAAAATGAAATTTTGACACATCTTCCCTCCGAGCAACAGCATCTGCCCCAACACAGATGTTAATTTATGAATGGAGTGTTTCACAGCCACCAAAACACGCTTATCAATTCATCAGATGTGAAACGACGTGAGTCAATGCGCGAACTCATATAAATAGACAAGACGCTGCTGTACTGGCACCGAACAACAGATAAAAACCCAGCTTAGATTCTGTCAATGTTTATCTCTGTCCTGTCTCAAAGCAAAAAAAAAAAAGGTTTGACTGGTTTCTGTGACACTTTCAAAATATGCAACACTAGTTTAGCACGTCAGATAACATCAGCTACTCGAAACCAAAATTTCCTGATAATTTACTCACCCCCATTTCATCTTTCTTCAGTCAGATAAGGAAATTAAGGTTTTTGAGGAAAACATTCCAGGATTTTTCTACATATAGTGGACTTCAATGGTAGAGCCCGACTGATAAAGGATTTTGAAGGCCGATACCGATGTTTGTTGGTTTTAAAATCCGATATATCGGCCGATATTTTTTTTGTTGTTTTTTTTTCCAGAAACACGCAACAAAACATGAACAGATTTGCCTAACATTAGTTATTTGTAGTTATTTATGAGTTTTAACAAAAAAAATATGATAATACATTTTAAAAAGAAACTCGTTTCTTTTATTTTCACAACAGAACAGACTGATGATAGTGGCATTACCTAGCTTTGTGGTTAGCTAGTCTATGATGAGCCATAATTTAGCAATGGATTACGTCATACTGCAAATTGTAAAACATACATTTTCAATATAACAGGGTAAGGAGAGATGATACGTCTCATTGCTCTAACTGTCACACGCTATTAAAGAAATACTTCAGTCACAACATTGTCAAAAGTTAAAAGGACAGGGCAGTCAGTCAACTACACTGTAACAACGTAACGTAACTATTACTAGCTAATTCCGTTTCACTCTCAGCTTATTTAACAGCATCAAAACGGGACATGATAGTCAGGATACTCAAGGAGTGTTGCCAACAGGGACTGTGGAGAGTGCCCTCTGGTGGACAAACTATACAACTCCAACACTCATGACATGGTTCAAGCATGTTTCGTCCGTTTTTATTTTATTTCTGAAATATTCTTTTATCGGCCATTATAACTGCCGATACAGATAGTTTGGAAAATGCATAATATCGGCCGATAATATCGGCCTACCGATATATCGGTCTGGCTCTATTCAATGGGGTACAACAGTCCAAATTGCAAATTGCAGCTTCAAATGGCTCTACACAATCCCAGCAGAGGAATAAGGGTCTTATCTAGAGAAACGATTAATCAACAATTAATATATACATGGATATGTACCACAATACACAGTGAACACAGCGATAAAAAAAAGTTACAGTCGCTGGTTTCTCACAGTGATTAGGGCACTCAATGCGTAACTGACTCAATGAATTAGACAAAAAAGCCATTTTCAGGTCCAACTGTGTGTGTGGCTTTGTGTGTGTGTGAGTTCAGCTCCAGAAGGCAAGATAGTAGCTAATTTAGGCTGGAGAAGCCAAGACAGCGGCAGTCTGAGGGTGACAGAGAACAGTTTGATACCGGTAAAGGGAAGTGACACGGTCAGTACCAGCAGCCGTCGAGCTCTGCCCTTATCAAGAGGCCTGGAAGAGCCGGACAAAGTGCTTGCAATGTGCATATGTGTCCGTCACAAACACCTTCTTTGCGTCAAAAATGGCCGAAAGATAAAAGATAGGACTGAGGTGTGAGAGCTCCATGGAGAGACACAGAAAATGAGGGGATAAAACAAAGGCAGGGAAACAAACTTGCAGATAGACAAGTTTAGAAGCAGCGTGAAAATAGCTGAAGCGTTCAAGGACTGCTCTTCCGCAAAGTCTCGAAGGACTTCTGGAAAAGTAACGACTTTCTAAAAGCCTTCGTTCCCACAGTCGACGAGCTTCCAGCTCTACGTGATGCATACATTATCATTCCCATGACACGTGGCCCTTTTCTTCCATTCTGCTTTTTTTTCTGTGTCACGTCCTCAAGTTCATGCATTCTTGTTCTCTGAATCACATGTGGACTCTGTTAGTGTAGAAAGCACTGCTTTTTGAAGTAGTCTTAAAATGAGACAAAAGCAAACATGAGAGTGAAACCCAATTTAACAAAGCCCAAAACGTGACAGCGAAACCAAAATTGAGGTCTAAACGGTAACCTCCATGCTGCGAAATCTCTTGAAAGAGAAACTGTTACCATGTAGACACGTCCATGCCCGAGTAACTTATCATCTAAACTATTTAAACACAATTGAAAAACAGGATGTACTCAACTCGTTTTGACTTTAACCCAGATACCGTCGTGAGCTCCCCCTCTTGCAGAACGGGAGCTCAAAATAGCATTGAAGTTGAGATCTTATCACTCTTCGTGTCTGGTGCAGCGGACGTCTCATGATTGACTAGACAGTTTTCTGAGAAGTGGATCATGACCTTCTTTGGAAAAAGACGTTTTAGTTGATCACACGTACAGAGCGGCACATCAATATTTTAATGGCCTATCTGGGAGTCCTGTGTCATGCTTTCTGTGAATACAGTACAATAACAAGAGGAAAGAAAAGTGGAGAGGTGAAGTGGATATGATTGGACCCGTCAGTTGAGCAAAAAGACAAATATTAGCTGTCAAAAACACTTTTGTACACTGTCAAAACACACCAATCATGCCAACTACGGCACAATGGTCATTGTTCTCTGCTAATTCCAATTCTCTTCACAAATGTCTGGGAATTCGCCATCCTATACAATACACCAAATCCCTTCTTTCCTTTGAGAAGGGTTCCCCTAAGGTTTACAAAGCTTTGAAAACTAACAAGCTCAACTGGTTTAGTGCAAGCAATGTAAGTTTGTCCAAATGTCTATTTGATGAAAAACAGCACAAAGATGGACTGTCTCCAACTGTATCTATCTAAATCGCCAAACTTAAGTCTAATACCCATCCACACAACTCACAAACAATACTTAAAACATTGATGGTGACAATTACAAAGTTTTCAACCGTCATCAGCCTTTCCCCAAAAGAGTTTGATAAATAGGAAATTCCATAAGGAATAGTGAGAAGATTTGGGGGGTTAGTGGTTAAATAATGTGAAATCTGCGTAATGGAAAGCAACAGTGTAGAGGAAGTGGGGGTGTGAGAGAGAAAGCACATTAAAACCGAATGTTGCTCATATAATTAACACTTTGGGATACAATCTGAGATGGAACACCTATCTTTGAGTTTTCTCAAGTTTCTCAATACGTTAGAGCAGGGTTTTTCCATTTTATTTTAATATTACATGAAATATAAAGTCTACCAACCAAAGTAGAACCATATAAACTTATCAATAGAATAAAATAACTGTGATGAATAACTTTTTCAGATTATATTGTAAATATTTTTTATATATTCAGTAGAGTGTAAAAAATGCATAAAGTAAATAAAAGAACTAGCATACAGATAGCCCCAAAGCTAACAAACATCCACAAAGCTCCTATTTGGTTTTCACAGGGTCTTTTGTGGTGGAACAAAATGGTTGACGACCTAAAAGCTTGCCTTACTGAAATATCTGCCTGTGAGTTCATCCACGACTTTCTGAATGTATAATCCAGTCACTCCAAACAGGCTGAGGCATCTCACTGGAATGCAGGCCTCCTTCCTCCCCGTCTCTCTCTCTCTCACCCGCTTCCCCTCACACTATCTGCGGACCGGCCCAGCCTTGCCCTGCCCGTCTGAGCCATGTTTTGTCTCCAGTTCTAGGGCCACATGCTCTTATTCACAGCATTGTTCGTCTGTAAACAAAAGGCTTCCTTTCTCTGCGCCACTCCTTCCTACTTAGCTTCTTTAAAAAGTACGGGAAAGACGACGGAGGAAAGGAGAGAAGGGTGGAGAGGTCGGCTCGTTGTTAGTGGAGAGCTAGGTGTAATCTCGAATTCGCTTCCTGCTAACGCACTCTCCAGTTTCCCCCCTTTCGTGATTTTCGTGAGTAGGGAAGGATTTAGTTTGGCTTTCTCACTCACTGGATTGGTATCTCATTCATTAGGCCACGACTTGGCATCCTGTTTGGCTGAGCTCACATCTGAGTCAAGACGTGCACTTATCAAGGGTGAACTTAAATGACCATTCGAGAACATTGCTACAGGAGATGCAAAGACATTATCGGATCGGATCGTAGCTCTGGAATCAATTTTCCACCACCTTCTTTACAGTGTCTAGGTCAATCTCTTAGTCAGAGGTTTGAGACAACTCTTAGTCACAAATTGTAAGCCACATAATACTGAAACTAAACACAAGAGACTTAAGAACCATCAGTGGCTATCCCAGAATTCTTGAGTGGTTGCATCTCAGACTGTGCATCATTTATTTTGGGTCACAAATCAAGGGATTGGCCTAAGCCGATACTGAAAGCTTGCATGACGGAGACAATTTACACCCTTTGTGAATAATTTACCTGGTTGAAAAGTGTCTGAATCATGTACATTTACCATTTAAAACTATATTGCTAGAGACACAAAATAGCAGAAGCACAACATTAAGAAAGTCACAATTGCAAACTACAGTTTCAAATAGACTAACTGAGTCAACAAAGTACCGGTAACCTTCCATTACTGCTTTTATTATTTGTAAATGGGTACGCTTGCAGTTGAATTGAATAAATTGCAACTTAGTGCAAAATAATGGCAAGAAAACATGTTTATCTATTGTGTTGTCTTTATTCTGCATGCAAAAACAAACAAAAATGCTATCAGTGTAGTCCAATTCATAAATTTAAGTTCTTTTTTGTAACTAAATCATAACCTAAAACAATGCCCAACCAGCACAGTACGATTTATGAACAAACAACTCAATTCAAAAAGGCTGACAAATCAAGACACATCTTTAACTGAATCAACTCATTTACTAAATTGCAAGTTATCATTACTTTCAATCTTACTTTCAAAAGTGTGTGGACAAAAAAATCTGTAGGAATCACTACAATAAAGACAAAACAAACTAGATTTGATCAACAATTTTAAAAACAAACCATTTGCATGATCTGTGAGACAAGAAGGTCGGCATTCCTCCATCTTGATGAAGAAATCATAATTGAAAAGCATGTGGTTGTTTTCCACAAAAAAAAAGAAAAAAAAGAAATTGACCACACACATTTTCTTGAGGGGCTTTCCTGTTGGTAACATTTAAACTTTATGTGAAGCAAAACCTCCATGAACAAGATTTCACTGAACTAAAACATTTTGGAAGGAGTACAAGCAATTTTGAGAAAACAAATATTTGCCTGATTGTTCACACTCAGGTTGAATTAAAGTTTAAGTGTAGTTGCCTCATGATTAACTTGATGACCTAAACTAATGAAGGTATGTTTCATCTAATCACACCAGGAAGGATTTCAACAAATTGAAAGCTAAATCCACCCAACCCATGGCAATGCCCTTTGGCTGCCACAACGGTATTAACAACAACAAAAAAACAAACAGCTTTGAAAAATTCTCTCTGGTGCAAAAGGTTACACGCTTTGTTCTCATATTCATGTCAAGAAAATCAGAAACGAGACAACATCAACATCAACATCCTGCAGAATATGGCTCAAAAATGTGGCAGGGAAACCCAAAGATCTGGGTCATATAACCCAGACCTTTAACACTTCAACAAAAAGGAAAAAGACGTTGTGCACCGGTGGAGGAAGGTCTAGGGTAGTGAGCTCAGACTAAACAACGCAGACCTCAGGAAGCCTGGACGACTGCCTAGGTGCACTTGGAGCTGCGTCAGGTAAACATTAAGATCTGTTCCCAAACGAGACCACTGCTGTGTGTGGCTCTGCGGACGGACCCGGAGTTTACCTGCGAGAGGAAAGTTCACGTCTGATCCGAGAAGTTTGAGCGAGCAGAACATTTTTGATGAATATGAGGTTTGCTTCACTTTTACACGAGCTGTATTATGTGAATGTATAAATAAAAATAAAAATAAAAATATTCCAGAAGGGAAGGTTTAACACTAGAAGTGCCAGAATTCCAAAACTACTAGAACGGCCACAAACGGTCATTTTGACCATTAGATTCAAAACAGTGTTTATTTCGTTGATGAATAATTTTTGTAATTATTTTCGTCAACCACATTTTTTCAAAGACGAAAACGAGACGATAACTAAATAAAAACTAATGACAAAAACTATGACGAAAATGTTAGATAGTGACGATTTGCGAAGCGGTCAATAGGCTAATAATAATAAAGAGCAGAACTAGTGAACAGCCCATGCAGCAAAACAAAGAGCGCAGGACAGGGCAGCAGAGCTCACCAGGATCATCCGACATGAATGGAACATCTGGATCCGCCGTGTCTGCTATAGCCGTCTCTTTTTCCTTGATGTGGACTCTGACTCTGAATCACTCTCTGATGAGGAGGAAATGTTAACTTGCACCCAGGAAACGTCGCTGTCACTTTCCACCTCCGATTGTTCCCCGGCATCCGAATCATCACTCGTCAAGTTCTGAAGCATCTCCAGGGCCATGGTTCGAGTCATGTTCCTCCTCATCACTCATTCATTTTAGACATTTTAGCCTAGCAATATATATATATATACACTCACCGGCCACTTTATTAGGTACACCTGTCCAACTGCTCGTTAACACTTAATTTCTAAGCAGCCAATCACATGGCGGCAACTCAGTGCATTTCAGCATGTAGACATGGTCAAGACTATCTCCTGCAGTTCAAACCGAGCATCAGTATGGGGAAGAAAGGTGATTTGAGTGACTTTGAACGTGGCATGATTGTTGGTGCCAGAAGGGCTGGTCTGAGTATTTCAGAAACTGCTAATCTACTGGGATTTTCACGCACAACCATCTCTAGGGTTTACAGAGAATGGTCCGAAAAAGAAAAAACATCCAGTGAGCGGCAGTTCTGTGGGCGGAAATGCCTTGTTAATGCCAGAGGTCAGAGGAGAATGGCCAGACTGGTTCGAGCTGATAGAAGGGCAACAGTGACTCAAATAACCACCCGTTACAACCAAGGTGGGCAGAAGAGCATCTCTGAACGCACAGTACGTCGAACTTTGAGGCAGATGGGCCACAGCAGCAGAAGACCACACCGGGTGCCACTCCTTTCAGCTAAGAACAGGAAACTGAGGCTACAATTTGCACAAGCTCATCGAAATTGGACAATAGAAGATTGGAAAAACGTTGCCTGGTCTGATGAGTCTCGATTTCTGCTGCGAGATTCGGATGGTAGGGTCAGAATTTGGCGTCTACAACATGAAAGCATGGATCCATCCTGCCTTGTATCAACGGTTCAGGCTGGTGGTGGTGGTGTCATGGTGTGGGGAATATTTTCTTGGCACTCTATGGGCCCCTTGGTACCAATTGAGCATCGTTGCAACGCCAAAGCCTACCTGAGTATTGTTGCTGACCATGTCCATCCCTTCATGACCACAATGTACCCAACTTCTGATTGCTACTTTCAGCAGGATAATGCGCCATGTCATAAAGCTGGAATCATCTCAGACTGGTTTCTTGAACATGACAATGAGTTCGCTGTACTCAAATGGCCTCCACAGCCACCAGATCTCAATCCAATAGAGCATCTTTGGGATGTGGTGGAACGGGAGATTCGCATCATGGATGTGCAGCCGACAAATCTGCGGCAACAGTGTGATGCCATCATGTCAATATGGACCAAACTCCCTGAGGAATGCTTCCAGCACCTTGTTGAATCTATGCCACGAAGAATTGAGGCAGTTCTGAAGGCAAAAGGGGGTCCAACCCGTTACTAGCATGGGGTACCTAATAAAGTGGCCGGTGAGTGTATATATATATGTAGCCTATAGATAACGTAGGTTATAGGTAACTGTAGTCTGGTTTTGTTTGCTTATTTCTGATCAACAACTAATATAGAAATTATTATATAGCAAACACCGCTACAGAGGTGACCGGACGGACCTTTCTGTTGACAGTTGAGAGAGAACACGATCAACCGCGGGATATTTAACGAAAAAATACCGCAAAATTCAGTGCGGTCAATATGACCGTCTATGGCCGAAATAGGTAAATATGTTCATTTTTTTGTTTTGCCTTACGTTTACGTAACTTAATTTATATGAAAAGCATTTTAAATGAAAATACAGACAATTTTAGGAAAAGTCAGGTACCAGCAGGATTTTATTATTTTTTTCAACAAAGTTATTGTAGATATAAAATTCAAAACGGTCAAAATGACCGTTGTGGCCGTTCTAGTGTTAATAAAATCTAGTTTTTGTTCTACTGTTTGTCAGAAGACGACATGTATTTTAGTCTATTGCCATTAATCAATTTAATTCCCCACTAGAGAAAAACCCTGGCATGCTTTTCCAAATGTAAACCATTAAGCGCCTCTATCTGATCAACACAGCAGTACTTTCCCATCTGAATCACCCATAAACAGCATGTAGTTTAGCCGAGTTAATTTTCCTAAAAATCCATCAGTGTCGTCTACTATAAACAGCACTTGCTCTTTAAGGGATCCTAGGAATACATTGAAAGAGCAGAAGAGCAACGTATTAACAACAAACAACCAATATTTGACCATTTTAAACTATCAACATTGGCTAATAACGGCACTGGGGTCTTTCGATGTTAACTACTAATCCAACAACTGGCTAAACTGAAACATATTGATATTGCTTTCAAAGAAGATATTTGAAGAGTTCAGATGCAAAAGCCTCTAAGTGCCATTTGAAATTTTCTTCTAAAATGATCATTTTTATCAAGCTTGTATATTTAATTGAACTTTTAGAGGCTTTTGCATCTGAACTCTTCATTTATATATTTTAGACTCCATTGGCAAATAATTTATTTTCATGTTTTAAGCACAAATCTGACTTAATTTACTGAGGTTTATGCTTAAAACATTTAGCTACTGACTACATGGATGAAACTCACGAAACCTGTCTACATTATGTTTGTATGTCACCCCAAAATCAAATGAAAATGTAATCACATTGTGCTTAAAGAAGGTTAACTGGTTAACTGCTTGGATCCCAATGAATGAACTGGGCTAAGCTAAGTGCTAACTGAGTTTCGCCGCAAGACAGAGTGATTTAGTGCATGCACTGAGACGAGAGAGGTATGTATCAAGGGGATAACATAGTTTAAAAGGTATCCCTTTAAAATAATGTGTTAAAACTGAGTGTACTAATGATACCAGCTCGTCTGGACCTCCTAAAGTTGGTGTTACCAACTGTTACATGATGTTTGGCCGAACCCCTATTACATTACTTGATGAGCCTAAATGAAGAGCTAAAATATATAATATAGACACAATAAGGTGGTTCTTTCTCCACAAGCTGGACTGGTCTCCTCTAATATTGACACAAACAACCAGGGCGAGACAGCAAAAAGAGAAAAATGAAAAGAAATCGAGGCCTATATAGCCTTTAACAAAGAACGACCAGAAAAAAATGCTATCCCATGTGCATTTTATCTGAGTCCCTAAGCACAATATACAAGTTAAACATCCAAATGTTTACCATTAAAAATCGTCCCGCCTGACCACAAAACCATGTGAAGTTTCTTGAAAGCTGTTCTTGATCTACAGAATTAAACAGTGCTAATGAGGAATGTCTAGCCAAATGTTTCCATTTTCAGCCAGACATGCGGTGGAAGTCATACGCAGACTTGTCTCAGCTGGCATCGGACCACAAGCCAGTTTCTGATCCTGGATCACATTTCCCCCAGTCCAATCTGGTCAATCAAGGTTTTAAAAAAAAAAAGAAAAAAAGAAAAACAGACAGCATTATTGCTCAGGGACATGAAAAAACACACACACACATCTAAACGCTTCTAACATCTTCACACCTGGTCTGAAGTATTGCACAGTGCAGCAGTTAGTGCAGTTGGGTCTCTTATTTAAACAGCCTGCGTCTGCGTTTCTGTCGCAGCTGTCCTGCTTATCTGGCCGTTACAGTTCAGATGCAGTGGCTTGTAAGCACAACCCGCCGTCTCGGCCTTCGCCTTCCAGCAGAGCAGCTGAACCAACAGGAAATCCAGTCTCAGTCTATTAATTGGTGGAACAATTTCAATCATTCGAGGGCTCTCAGTCGAAGAAGAAAAACGCTTACAAATGGTGCGCAATTATTGCACTTTCTTTTAGCCTGCTTTCAATTTGTTGTTTTTTTCCCCTCCTGCCCTTTAAACTCTCTGCTAGAATGCAATTCGGAAATTTGGCAGCCGAGTCGACAGCCGTATGCAGCTAAACATGGTGGGGTTTTTTTACCAGCCGTTCCGTCTGGAGACCCACATGGCTGAAATGACATTCCACATTAACCATTACATCACAATTACACAAGGACAACTGTCTGATGCCAACAAACAAAACACTTTACTCTGAATTCCCTGTAATTAAGTCAATACCTGAACCTCAGCTACAGATGAGAAATTCTGTGCTGGACTAATACTGCATTGCATGCTTACAGTCAACATGACCCATTTTACATAGCAACATGACATTACTGAAATAAACAGAATATTAAATGGGAAAAAAGTAGTGCTGGACTTGATTGGGGAGGGGTTGAAAGATAAGAGTGCTTGATGATGTCAGCCAACATGGAAAGCTGTTTCAGGTGCAGCAGGTTATTACATTTTGATGAAAAAGAAGGAAAATAGAATTGACATTTTATTTGAAATGTATAATCTTTCTATACAGTCTGAGAATAAAAATACAAGGATCCTATTTTTACGCCAAAGCATAAATAGAGTAAAAGAGCGTGTAGATGCCAAACCACGCAGTGAGTCACACAGGATGAGATGAGGCTGAGATGAAGGGCATTTCCCTGGCATAAATATTTGATGATAATAATACTATTATTATTATATATAAAAAATGATGGCAAAGTTAGTCACATCGAATGAATAAGAGACATGATGGATAACTTAAGGGAATTGCATATGCATTGCTCAGCTGTGTGAATATGACAACTTTTCATCCTTGTTGTAAGTCCTTTTCTACGACATCCTCTATATTTGTAAGAGTCTTTTCACAATTAAAAGAAAAAAAGTTATTGTATTTCACATAAAGAAATTTGAACCATATATTGTACAATTATTTTAATGATGATTAAACATGATCCCCTCAAATTCTCATTACTATAATTCATCCAGAGTTCTTCTTTAATTCAGAATATTCTCAATGGTGTATGACCATTTCAATGATATATCAACGTATATGGGTGAAAGTCACAAAACCTGTCTATATTAAGTCAATATTTCATCCCAAAATCAAATGAAAAAATAATTGTACTGGCTTAAAGCCAATAAAGCCTATTTTTAGAGCTATTACAATTATTAGCGATTTTTTACCTATTAATTTTCATTACTCTAATGTAAAATAATGATGGATTGATCTTGATGTATTGGTTATAAAGACCTATTTTTGGCCTTTTAAATTTATAAAGCGTAGCTTTCAAGTTTAAAATATAATGGTAAATGGCAATAATTATAGGCTACCCATTTTATCCTCAGAAAATGCTAAAAACAATTCCATTTAATAGCTTTATCATCAGTAGTGGTATTGTCCTTGATAGTACTTGATATCAGAAAGCATAATAAAAAGGCAATAAAAGCCTAAATTCAATCTGTCCATTAAAGCAATCAAGTCTCTTCAGAAACAGATCAATCTCTTTATGAACTTTTTGAAGTTTCAGTTGCGTACACCTTATTGCGTCTATATTATATATTTTAGCTCTTCTTTTTTGGCTCAAGTAATGTAATAGGTGTTTATGCTTGCATTTGCATTGAAAATATAAATGAAGCGCTCAAGCACATGCACCAAGCTTCCCGCAGAGTACCGGCAAAAGTGGTGATCATGACGCTGATTCTCATCTGCACAGTATACTGGATGTGTCTACTGAGATAAATAAATGTTAAGGTAAACATTCAGTAAGCACTATACTAATTTAGCTTCCACACTCCGCACAAACACTTCGATATGCCTCAAATTACAGCGCACGTTTATCTAGATAGTTAGATGTTAAGTGGCAAACACTTACATTTCAAATGATAAGCCACGTTTGAGGTCGACGAATTACATGCCCGTTTGCCCGACATAATTACCAGATGGACGCTGGTAATGGCTGAGCAAACTACTTTACTTTTTTTTTTCTGTGACTAACTGACTAATTAAAATTTGATTGACTGAACTGCCTCTTGTCGACCAACATTTACTCAACTATTAGAGGGGCAGCCCTAACTTTTAATAACGCAAAATGACTAAATTGTTCAAAGTCATGAAGGAAGTAAGATCACTAGGAAGTGGTTATCCTTAAAAGTGGGCTCATGGATCACAATTTAAACAAATCGGGCAATGACAATCCATTAAAACCATGAACCCCTTTTCACATTCCTGGGGTTCTCAGAAGCAGAGGTTGTCATTGTTGGGTAGACTTCTATAGTGATGAACGGAAACTAGTAGATATATCATCGTTGCATACCTAATTGCTACAATAGCAAAAGAATAAAAAAATATTGAGATTGATTACGGTGGTGAGATGAGAGAAATACGTCAAATTTGCCATGACTCCCTGCTCCGTATTAAAACCACTCAGAAATATATTATTTTTCATGAATAGAAAACACTTTGTTAAGAACTGTGCAAACAGTCTGTGAAAAGGGTACACTAGCCAAGAGAAGTTATGCTTTAAATTGATTTTACCTTAGAGGTGTTAGCCAAAATGTAAAGCAAACCATGGTAAAATCACTGTAATGCACAGACTTTGATGCCATTACCACTGAAATGGGAAAACATCTGTATTATGTACAGCATCCACACTGAAGTCGTTTTCATAATAAAACGCATCAGAGAGAGATTAATATGCTTTCAACCAAAGGAGACGACTTGATTCCTGAAAAATTAGCTGCACATTGGTACAACTAGGTAAATTTCCAATATACTGTAGCACTGGGAACTGGTAGGAAGCTGCGAGATGACAGCAGGTCAGTCATTTTCAATTTTTTTTTATCCTAATTTCAACCCACAGTGCAGTGAAAATAGCTCATTTGAGGGTGCAACAGCAACCAGGGAGGAAAATGAGCTTTTTCTATATGCGACAGCCAGACATCTCCACAACCCCACAGACACAGTCTCACAGACTGCTGCTTCCTCCCACAACCACACTGCTGGGTCATGATGAATACTACAACATCCTGCTGCATACTTGGAGGTTGATTTCACTGCACAGTATACTTCATTGTGGAAAGCATTCCCTGAGGTCATGAACAGAAACTTTTAGGGAGACAGACTATTAAGGTTGAGCAATAATTTTCACCGATATTCACATTTTTTGGTTTTTCAACATCGGGTTTCATCGCCATTTGGTGGGTCTTCAAAGAACACCACTCAAAAACACAACCAAGAGTTCAACAGGAAACAGCAGGGCTCACAGGAAGCACAACTTACTTTTTTGTTTGCATAAATTACTCATCTTGTATGCAACAGCCATTCAATCTGACATGAGAAATGAGTACGATTTAAAAATTAACAGCCAAATAAATAGGCACCCATTACAGAAATAGTCCACATTATCGATGAACTGACAGTTTATTCAAGATTTAGGTTTTACATTTTTATATTAACACAATGATAAATTAGAGTACAACAATAAAAGCATAAGAATTATGGATATTTTAATAATAAAAAATAAATAAAATATTTTGAATTTAAAAAAAATGTCTACAATATCTCAGGTTTCAAGTGGACAAAGCTTGAGGCAAAGATTTGGAACACAATGTTGCCATTCATCAGTAGATCGGGCTATATTAAAGGTGCAGTAAGCAATTTATGAGAAACATATCCCAATATGTTATTGAGATATCCCAATATATATTGATATTGAAATCAACCCAAACAAACATGCCTCTCCCTTCATTGCTCCACTCTCAATGTGCACAAACACGCAATGCAAGAGTGGATGTCTATTTATCTGAAGCGAAGCAAAATAATGCGAATATGGCGAACATACAACAGTATACAAGCAAGAGTCGGTTGTAAGTCGCAGGAGCTCCAGACAAATAATGATACTCAAAACGGTCCTGTTACTAGAGTTAACATTACAACAACAGCATATCTTGGTCCTGTGAAACATAGCAAAACCAATGATACTCATATAGCAGAAACTACATAACCTCTGCGTCTATTTTCTAAAATCAATACAGCGTAGTATCATGATTTAGCGTGGGGATACAGTATCAATACAGGGACGCCAAGTATTGGTCTTTCCAGGGTCTGAATTTCAGCTCGAGATTACGAATACTGTGCATATCTTATTGTAAAAACCATGCTTATAGTGTGTGAAATGATAATACATTGAAATCTTTCATGACTAATTTCACAATCAGTACAGAACAGCATCAGTGCTAACTGTGAACTGTGAGTAAAGGAAGCACGTTCTTGCATATTTCTGAACATGGACTCCTTGTAGTAGTCAATAAATGTGTTAATTCGACATGCCATCACATCACATCTGCAAGCCAGCTGCCAGCTATTCTTTTTATATTCAAACTGTTTTGTGTTATTGTGCAGACTGTAGATTATATCACAACGGGGGAAAAAAAACATAGTGCACAACAAGCTATTATCCTATGCTTTTAAGTATGTGTTAATGGCTGTATGTAAATTTCCCCAAACCACGATAAAAATATGATTTAGCACATAATCAGATTTCATAATTTAAATTGTGCTTAGACTGTTCAGTAAGGTGTGTGAGTAAGGTTGTTCTGCTTAAAACAATACGTTTTGTAAAAACAAACACACTGAACTGCGTTTGCATACATTGAAATTGATATAAAAAGGGAAAATATTGGACAAGGAAGTGATGAAGGAGATGGATATGAAAATATGAAATGAACAGACAGAACTTATTAGCCAACATAAAAACAAACTTTTCCCATGTATTTCCTTTGGGGACATTTGCAATTGATTTTTTTTTTTTTTTTAATAAATTGCACTATATTTATTACTGCAATACTCAGCATCTCGCAAAATATTTATAATCACAATAAAATCGTATCGTGGCGCCTTACTATTGACAGTTTTTATGTAAAATCGATACCAGAGGTTCTGTTGCAGGTTCTTTTAAATCACTGCTAAATGTAACTAGTTACAAGTATTTGGTCAAGTCTGTGCCACATGGTGCAAACATTTCAAATACAATATGAGATTAAACACTTGCAGAATAGGATTAATGTGACTAAAGCAACATGATCTCTTTTAAAACCCACATCTTGGATTGAACTGGCTACATAAAAACACTCAATGTGCAAGTTTAGAAAATTATAACACGAAATTTGTCAATAAGCCATATCGTTCGTGGAATCAATCGCCAAGTATTTATTAAAAGCCCTATATCCTTGCGCATGCAGCTACGTGTATTCGCTTTAAAACGTAAATAAAGGAGAACCTACTCGCAACGCAACTTAGAGTAAACGTAAACAATGAACGCATAAGAATTGTAATTGTTGCGTTCGCGCTCCATACAAGGATTCATTATGACGCTGCAGAAACGCCAGTTTCGGTCAAATTCGCCATAAAGCAAAAACATCATTTATTAACTGGCGATTAACCACACTATTTTCCATTTAAATGGAATTGGACATGTAAAGATTGAACACCACAATGACTTACAGCAATAGCTGTTAGCCAGCTAGCCAGTTTCAGATGAAACTGTGCGATGTCGCAAATTCCTTACCTGTTAAACGCAACTTGACGGGTCCATTTCTTCTAACTCCTTGATTAGACATGTCCTTGTCCCTTATCCAGGATGACTATTACTGAAAACGAGTCGAATATGCTATTGAGTTGCTTTTTGGTTCCTCTCAAAGCCAGTTTCACAGTGAACAGAAAATAATGGAGTCACGGTCCTGTGGCCCGGATGTGCACAGCCCTGCCATGTCTACATACATATACACTCGGTTTTAACGTGCTGCTCGTATTTCTACCCTCTGCGAAAGTAAATCCACGACGTTCCCTAAAAAGATCCGCTTACAGAGACCTCCTGAAGTTCTCCGCATTTTCCACGAACGAACCGCCCTCGGGTTCTTCTGCTGCCCTTCCAAGGAGACCTTGAGGGAAAAGTTGTATCGCTAGTAGTATTCGCTACAGGCGACTGAATAGAGGAAATGTGGTTTGTTATGTGTCTGGCATCTGCTGAGCCACTAATACCGCCCAAAAGGTGACATCAGACCCACTTGTTATTCAAAGAGCTCTGTAATCCACACTTATAGATAACATGTGGCCTTTAGAAATCACTCATTTCCCACCATTACTTATATTTATTTTAAGTCTTGGCTAAAGATACACACAACCCCACTTTTGTTCTTTGACTTTTTTATTTACAACAAATAAAATTGAAACAGATTAGTATGTACAACTCAGACCATGAGGTCATCACAAAAACCAACATGAACAAGAAAAGTGGTGTGAAGAAATGATCAAGACAATCATACACAAAACAAACACATAGATCAGATATTTAGAAGTTGAAAGTGCTTTGGTTGTCATTGATCTGGAATGCATAGCCGTCAGTTGTAGCTTCAGGGGCGACGCATTCATCCTCTTCCTCCTGCATGATGGAAATAAAAATGCATTTAGGAAAAGCAGGTTCTTAAGTACAAGTGTGTATCACTTTCAAAACATTTAAGAGGGTTGAGATGCTCATTTTTGCTAATTAATAGAACAAGCAAACTATTAATATATACAAATTGAGCAAACCTACACCTAATGCATCACTAAAGTTCACATTCAACTGACCTCTCCAGAGAAGTACTTTTCAATAAGGTTGAGGGAGGCCTTATAGACCATTTCATTTTCATGGGACTGCAAAGCTTCGATTTTGTCCAGGCCGCCACATTCCTCAATCATCAGGGCCAGCTTATCGACCTCACCAATCTTCTCACCAGCCTTAAAAAAAAAAAAAAAAAAAGATCAGAAAAAAATTGTCAAATAAGATGCAGGTTTGACACCAATTGTATAAAATCCCATATTGTGATGAACATTCAAGTGAAACATTGTCCCAAAAAAAAAAAAAAAAAAAGAATCTATTGGAAGCAATGAATGGGAACTTGAAGGGGCAGGTTAATATAAAGTCCTAAATACAAATCACTAAAGAGAAGTCATTTAGGCATTACAATGTTAAAAAATAATAATTCTCATTACATGCTGGCTTTAAAGAAATCATACCAAAAAGATATTGGTGATAGCATCCAAGATGACAAGAATAGTTTTGCTGTCTTTAGTGGAGAGCAGGTTCAACAAGGGCTCTAGTATGTTGGCCTGAACAAGGTAAACCACTTGCTCTACTGTGCCTCCACTGGTGTAGTTGGTCACTGCCCATACAGCCTCCTTCTGGGTCTTGTAGTCCCCCTGGATAAAAGTATGAGAAAATTGTTACAAATAAATAAAGACAGCTTCATGGACAAGTCTTATATTGTGTACTTATACTGTGGCAACATACCCGTCTGAGAACTTCCACCAGGTAAGGTACAATGCCAGCATTGATGACCTCCTGAATCTGATAGTCCCTGCCAGCCGTGATGTTGGACAAGGTCCAGGAAGCCTCCTTTTGAATGTTGTTTTTGTGGTGGCGCAACAGAGCAGGGAACATGGAAAGAGCACCAGAGTTGATCACTGCTTGGGTCTGCTCATCTGTGCCAGTGACGATGTTACCGATGGAACGAAGTGAAGGGGTCTGTGGGAAGAAAAAAAAAAATTACACATAGATACACACTCCTATAATTCCCTGTACGAGCATTACTTTCCACCAACTTACCACGATAGAAAGTTCTCCTGATCCCAGTAGCTTTACGAGTTGAGGGACCACGCCAGTCTGCACTACCACCTCAATCCTTTCATTGGGCCCATCAGTAAGGTATGAGATGGCCCAGCAGGTGTCCGCCAGAACCTCTTTATCATCATGATGCAGAAGGCGGATAAGTGTTGGCAGTATCTGTTTCACAGCCTCTAGAGGTGGTGCAGGGTTCTTATTGCGGCACAGGTTTGACAGGGTCCAGGTGACGTTCCTCAGGTAACCAGACTGCAGAAGTAGACAGACTGGTTAGTCAGGCCAAAATATTAAAGTTTCAATGCCACCTACTGGTAAAGTATGGTCACTACATTTTAAATAGCAGTTTAAACCCACAACAGGAGAAAAATATATATATATATATATATATATATATATATTTTTTTTTACACACATTAAAGTTTGTATATTCTATAAAATCATCATGAGCTGATGAGCCATGACATTCAATCTGTGGTTCAAAGTGGTTTACAAATTTCATGTTATTCAAATACACACACACACACACACACACGTGTGTATATATGTAGGTAAAATATATATTTTTTTTGTATTCAAGCTGCTCATTTTTAAATTGACTACCCAATTGAGAATCACTTTAAAAATATTTTAAATCTTTAAAATGACAGATTTGGAAAAAAATAAATAAATAAATCTTACAGGGAATACAGAAAAGTCAGGAACAGCCAGCAGAGCTAATAGGGGGGCAATCGCACCATGCTTAATGACTTTATCTCTATACGCCGAGCCATCACCTATAAACACAAAAAGGGCAAAAACAAATTCAACCTCATACAACCAAGTTGGCAAAATAAATGTTTCTCATTTAAATGAAATACTAATAGACACCCACCAGCTATGTTTCCAAGGGCCCATACTGCCTGCTCGCTAATATGAGCATGTGGTGAAGAAATAAGACTGATGAATGCTGGGACGGCCCCTCCCTGAACCACAGCGCTGGTCTGGTCAGATGTTCCAGATGCAATGTTAGTCAGAGCCCAGGCTGCCTCAAACTGTATGGGAGGAGAGTCTGCCAGGCTCAAGAAGTTCACAAACTTGGGAATCAGACCAGCGCTGATGATACGGTCAATAGGTGGATGTCTCTCTCTTGACAGCAACTTCCTGCATTTCAATAGCACAAATCATGATTTGAAAAACACTTGATAGAAACGCATATATTTGCACATGAAAATAATATGTTTCATGCTTTACCTGGCTGCTTGGGTGGCCTGAACTTGAATCTCCAAGTTATTACTGTTCACACCATTTACAATCTCCTCCACAGTCCAGTGCGGAGCCTGATTGAAAAAGACAAATCTTGACGATATCTACACGATGTGTAATTATACCTAAACATGAATTATACAATAAGATGGATCTACCTACCTGAGAGTTCTGGCTTTTCTCTTGAAGGGGAGAGGTCGCCTCATCCGGTAGAATGCTCACGTTTCTCCTTTTCAAAATCTGATCGTCTTTCTTTGCTTTACGAAGTTCAACATTGACTTCGATCCTTCGACGTCTCAGCTCCTACATACAAGTATTCATATTTATATGAAACATAATTGTGGCACATTTTTTGAAAGAAAACAGCACTTCTTATTGTAGCAGCCAGCACATTTATTACTCACAGTTGCATCTTTTCCTTTGTTCTTGAACTGAGTGAGTCGTGGAGTGTTCTCGTTTGCAGCAGACATTTTAATGACGTTTGATTAATCACAGTATATCGCAACCTGAAATTAAAAACATGTTCGTGTAAAGATCAACATAAGGTGCATCACAATCAGTTCACAATTCTTAAGTCAGATATTTTTACTTACTAAAACTAGAAAAACTACATTACAAACCTTTTTTTTTTTCAAAAGAAGGAACTTACCGCTTCTAACCAAAGGACTGTGAAGGTGGAAGTATGAAACAGACCTTTAAACACGCGCTATGGAGAATCTGATTGGTCCGTTCGAGCAAAAGCACTTTCCCATTGGACTGTTTTGAAAAATCACACTGCTGGCGTGGGGACGGGGCTTATGTATTAACGCGAGATCTGGCGAGAATGCCAAATAGATTTCTGGGAACTGGGAATAAATATCTTCAGATTATAAATATATATTCACATATGACTTTAACATCTAATTGCTTTATCGATTTGATGATCTGACTTAAGGTTCTCCATAACATTTATATAATGTTAACTTTAATGAATATTTTATTTTCCATTCAGTAAGTTACGCGTACAATGTTTTTATTTTATACATGTCTTTAAAAATACAATAAAATTTCAAAACTGTAAAATTATGTACTATTTAATATTAATTAAATATTTATTCTGTCATAAATAATTGGTAGAACGTGCTTTGGTAGAAAGGAATGTACGCGTGACAAAGGGGCGGGGCGAAACGGCTCCAGGTTTAATTCTGATTGGTCAATGGCGACAAAGCAGGGCTTTCTGAAATTTAAAATCCACTGTGGAAGAAAAGCCATTACCCCACATTTTACACTGTTTATAGAACGCACACATCCATTATGCTGAAAAATAACACAAGATATCGTGCCTCAGTTCAAAAAAGTATTTAGTATTAAATTTAGGATTAAATAATCCTTTGGCATATGTGTACTCACCATATTTATAATAGGAAATTATTTGTTTGATAACGAAAAACAACTGGTTAATGGTGACAACTTTCAAATTGTTAATGAAAACTTTAATTGATTAAAGAAATTCATCAATAAGATCAAATATTGGAACAAAACAGTTATTGCCATAAAAATATAAGAAGTTATAAACATCCTCAACTATAAACATGAGAATTTTGTGTCTTTTAACACAATTATCTAGACAAAATATAAATGATTGTGTTAGAGTTAGATCCTTTATGAATCCATAAACACAATTAAAAGAAAATTCTGAATTTCAAATCTAAATGGCTAGATTCTTTAGGGGTCTACTGAGGAGGATCACATTAATGTAATTAATTTTCAAATAAAGAGAATATAGAGACATCTTAATCAATGTAGAAGAGAGAATCCTGTCCCCTCCATTTATTTGTTTCATATACATCAATATTTCTTCAGTTGTAATACAAAAAAAAAAAAAGTTAAAGACAAGTTATACAAACAGGAAACCTTCTCAACTAGCACTTTCATCAGTCCTCAATGCATTCGTTTTCTTTCAAAGCAACACCTTCTTATTTTAGGTAACCTGTGCTACCCCATCGCTTTAAAACCAATTAGCCGATTGCATCCACATTCCACTTCTGAAGTAGTATGCTGAATCATATGAAGGGGAAAAACCAACAGGTGCACCCATGATAGACTCCTGCTGTCCTGGGTAATGTGAACATGATTCCGAAGGGTTTTAAAAACTCACAAAAAACATTTCTGTAGGCATTTAATCCAGAAAGAAATCCTTTAGGAGAGCATGATCCCAGTCAAAACTCATTGATTTAACAATCAAAAATGTAAACCGTCCATTCTTGATCCAAACCCACAGCTCATTTACGTCCAATATTCCACCAAACGCTGTGGCTATGTGCGATGCTGGCTGACTGGGATAGAGTTCCATGTTGAATGAAATGTTCAAAGTTTATTTAGAACAGCATGTGGTTGTATTCTATGAGGCTGATGACTGTAGCTTGTTGTTATGAGACCTAGAGAATACAGAGAGAATGAGGTTAAGAGCCCTTTGGTTTTATTGAATATTCACAAATAAAACGAGACGAGTGGAAAATGAAATCTGCCGCATGGAAACATAAAAATAGCCTCAGGGGTTAAAGGAATGGCAGCCATGTTGGTGTAACAGACCGGGAATGACTTTCGGTCGTTTAAATTGACGCTGGTGTCAGATTAAATTTAGAAGAGATGAAAAACAAAACAAAAACATACCATTTAAACTTGATTTGAAAGCATGGTCCTTTATTTCAATTTCCTAATAAAAGGATTTAAAACTCTTGATTTCACTATTCTCAAGCCATCTGAAACCGTGTAGATTCTGCTCAACATTATGCATACATCATCAAATTCATTAGTCCTCTCAATGAAAACCTGGACAGATCAGCGAACCAGCTGAAACAAACATGTCGATAAGCACATTACAATAAAACTGAACAGAAGTCTTAAAATGTCTTTAATCAGCCAATCCATGAGATAAATATGATCATGCATCCATAAACATCATAAATAACATCATGTGACCAGCAAACGTAATGGGGTAAAATAAAACAAATACAAAAAAAAAAAAACAGGTTCAAATATGCACAGACAGCATTTCCCTTGATTTGTGTGTTCACAGTGCTTCAACATGGCTGCCGCTCTCTGATTGTCAAAGGCTTCACTGGAGTTTTGGCTTTTTTGACCAGTTTTTCATTCTCCAAACAGTTTTCACTTAAATGTACACCGGTTTCCGCTGTTAATAAAACAGCAAGTTCCATGATTCTCTAATAAAGAATGACTCCGCCCCTTCAGCCACTATGACTTATGACATCACAATCTGCAAGAAAGGACAATGGGTTGTATGAATGACATGCATGAAGAAGCACAAACACAAAAAAGTTATGTTGTCAGCATACTGTAGTTGAAATAAGGACAGAAATAAGAGGATGAAATGTGAGACAAAGAATTCAGAGATTAGATGATGACTACAGCCTCTGAATTAAACATATCTTCAAAGCAGAATCATTCATAGAGAGAAAAACAAAGTGAACAAAGACAAGACAGGCAGGCACAAGACAAAACTGGATGTATGGAAGCCAATGCAATGGAAAAGATACAAGAAAATAGTAAAATTAACACTAGAATAAACTACACTACAGTGACAAAGACACCTAAGAACATTCTTTTACCTGTAGTAAAACCGCTGTAACACACAGCCATTTGTGGCTTAAACCCATAATCAGTTTGACCAATTTGACCGATATTCATAATTTTGATTTGGTAAACAGTTTTTCACATCAACGGATTGGTCATTGTAAAACATTTAAAGGGACGCTACACTTTTTTTGGAAATAGGCTCATTTTACAGCTCCCCCAGAGTTAAACAGTTTTACCCTTTTCGAATCGCCGATTTTCTGATATTTAGAAGAATATCAGTAACCAGAAAGTTACCATAGTATCTATTTTTTCTACTATGGTAGTCAATGAGACCAGAAACTCTGTGGTTACTGATATTCTTCTAAATATCAGAAAATCGGCTGAATGGATTCGAACATGGTAAAACTCAACTGTTTAACTCTGAGGGAGTTGTAAAATGAGCCTATTTCCAAAAAAAGTGGCGTATCCCTTTAATGTATTGTTTGGATAACTCAAAATATGTAGCTAAATTAAAACAAAGATAAACATAGGAAATATTATTTAGCATATTATGTTACTACAGTAATTATAAGTATAGATACCGATAGCATATTATTCAGAACGATATCTTCAGATGCCAATAGTTTGATCATCTTAAAGAAAAATAAATCTTTTTAAAGTGTCGCATTCACTTTGACAGTCCTAAATTCAACACAAAAGAGATTTTCTGCAGTTTGACACATGTTTCCCACCCTCTTTTGATTGACAGGATATAATTGGCCCTGATCATCGGTTAAACAACAAGGCAATACATCACTAAATGATCGATTCGTTTGAAAAAGTAGGGGAAAAAACTATTAAAATCTGTTCAGCATAACAGTTATGAGACACCCAAACATTAGAATAATGGGTATTGGTCATAAAGTGATGTCGGTTCGCAACAACATGAGGGTGAGAGTATGACAAAACTTTAAATTTGGGTGAACGAATATCCTAACAATATCCTATGCTGCTCTATTGTGTGTGTAGGAGCAGACGTTACCTGCTTGCTTTGAAAGCTTTGAGTTTCTGTACAAAGAAAGACTCCAGGAACTCAGCACACTGGTAAAAAGGCGAGTCGCTGGGATTGTAGTAGCGGCAATTGTCGAAGATTTTGGTCATGTCCGCTACGAACTCTGTGAGTTTGCTGTAAAAGCGTTTCTGTATCCTCTCCTCCATCGTAGAGAGGTCTGAAGACAAAGAGGAAAATAATAAAACCAATTACTAAAAAATACATTAAAAATAAAAATATATGATTAAAATGGATCATTAATAATAATTAAAAAAAATCTAATTGGTGCAAATTGTTCAAAATATTGTTAACAAGTCATCTATAATATAGCGTAATATAATAAAGTATAATAATTTAGGAGCTACCTCTTTAAAATGTATAATATTCTTTATTACAAGTCAAAATTATTCTGGTCATACAAAAAAGCAGGAACAAAAACTCATACCCATCGGTTCCTTGATGATCCCATAATAATCTGGAGCATCATTCGGATCCACTGGTTCCAGGAATGGCCACGCCATCTTATGAGACTAACATAGAGGAAACATTTACAATGATTATAAAATTTGTTTGTGTTCCCAATAACTTCCATTATCATTTTTGACCATACAATGGTAAACAGCAGCCACAATATAAAAATATATAAAAATACTCAAAATCTGATTCTCAAATCTATGTAAGTGAATGTGTTTCTTTGTTTAAACTCCTTTTTAATGATCACGTTAGTCTGTCACCATGTTAGTTAGTGCAGCAGCCGGATTTACAACCCGTAAATTCAAACCAGCCATGAAACCGTATTTGTTTTCATACAAACCTGTAAGGAGCGCAGGATTCGCTTCAGCCCCTCATAGTCTTTATCTGTGAGTGGCGTCAGGACCGTCATGGCATCCTCCGTAGACTGGCACTGCGGGCACACATACTCGTCGATGTGTGTGGCTTCGCTCTGCAGGATGCCCACACAGCGCCCGTGGTACCAGTTCTGGCAGCGATCACAACCAATGTAGAACCTGAAGTAGAAGCAGGCAATATCATGTCAGAAAGCACGCTCCCACGTGTACCTTTCGAAATAAATGTGATGAAACTGCAGAAGCATGATTACTGCGACTCGTCGTATGGGGTTCTGCAGATGCAGTAGAGCTCCTCTGTGCTGCCCTCCTGAGCTCGTTTACATTCTGAACAGATGTAGTCATCCATCTTCTTGGCCTCTTTCTCGGTGATGCCCACACACTCGCCATGATACCAGTTAGAGCAGAGGTCACAACCAATGTAGAACCTGAGTCAAGAACACACCAACATTAGATTGGTACCACATCCAGAACCAGTTATATTTGTATGGCTTCAGTAGACAATTCTAACGTTATTTACATTTCTGAGTCTACAGACACTAATTTAAATTTAATTTTCTTACATAGTAGTTGCAAAATATGTCAAATCTAAATGTGAGACCATTTAAAAAAAATTTCTCTGATAAATGTTCAAACCAAGTAATACATTGAAATAATGTTCTTAAAGATTTTTTTGCTACTTGCAAAGTAGCCAAAGGAAACTAACTACACAAAACAAAAGTATAAAATATCTCTAGTATAATATCATTTTACACCAGATGTATTCATATCAAGTCTGATGCACAAAAATTAATTTGACATTATATTTAGAATTCTCTGCAAATTGCTTCTTTAATATCTTATAGTATGTTTACATTTTTCATGCCAAAAATCTCAGTGTAATTAAAGAAAATAAATAAATGATTCCTAACAGATAAAAAACACACCTGATAAATATGTATATTTCTGCGTTTTATTATTGTATGTTTATATTTTTATGCCAAAATACTCTTAGTAGTGTAACTAAAGAAAACAAAATTAATAATTACTAACAGATAAAAAACATGATAAATGGGTGTATTGTGTGGAAGTGTATTGCATTCACTTGAGGAAACAAAATCTACTCCATTTTTATGAATTAACGAATTAATTATGTCAGAATTACGAGATAATTTTTCATGGAAAAAAGTATTTGCTGTTTTTCCTGAATTAACGAGTTAATCATGTCAGAATTATGAGATATATTCTTCTTGAAAAACATTTTTTTCACTTCACTCTGTTTTTAGGAATGAATGGGTTTTTGAGATAATTAAGTCATTAATTTAGAAAAACAATTAAAGTAAAAACTTTTTTCCATGAAAAATGATCTTGTAATTCTGAGATAATTAACTCGTTAATTCAGATAAACAGAGTAGATTTATTTTATTTTTTTCAAGTGAATGCAATGGACGTCCGTAGTATTGTTTAGAAATGTAATATAAAAATAATATTTAAAAAAAACAAAAAACAAACATCGCATGATGAAAAGGTGTATTTTGTTTTAAAATATTATTGTATGTTTGGTAACACTTTATATTACATTGTCCTTGTTACACTTTACATAGTAATAACAGTAAATTAACAGTCAACCAAACCCTAATCCTACACAGTGCATGTTGTTAATCTTACCCAGTACTTAAATACATTGTAATAATGACACATTTAAATAAACAGTAACCTTATGTTAATATTTTCATGTCAAAATACACATAATAATGCAATTACAATAAATACATAAATAACACATAAAAACAACTGGAAAATAGATGGGTAAAAGGACAGTAAAAGTCTCATACTTAGACTCATCGTAGGGCGTCTTGCAGATGCAGTATAACTTGATGTCCCTCTTGTTGTCCTTTGAGGTAGTGGAGATCATCTTTTTGCGTTTGGACTTGGAGGCGGCGTCTCTCTCCTCGTCCCGCTTGCGTTTGTGTGCGGCGGAGGGTGAGGTGACCGTGGGCGCGTACGAGGAGAGACCGCTGTGCACGTGTGCGCTGACAGCCGCCGCAGCCTGAGCCGCCGCAGCCTGAGCTTTCTCCTTCTCTCGCCGGAGTTTAATGAGATCGCGCTTCAACTCCTCCTGCAATCAAAATAAATATGTAAACGCAGCTTCAGCTGTCTATTTGGCAACACTGATGCGGTGTGAACAGAGTGTGTGTGCGCGAGTAAATCTGAGACGTGCGTGAGAAATGAAAGCATGCGTCTTCATTGACAGATTCTCACTGCTAAGTGCTGTCATAAACGCCGCAGAACACTCATTAATAAATGCATATGACCCTTCAAAAATTTGTAGCCGGTAAGATTTTTTCAAAGAAGTCTCTTCTACTCACCAAAGCTGCATTTATTTGATCAAAAATACAAGATAAACAGTAATGTTGTGGAACATTATTAAAATTTAAAAAAAAAAAACATTTTTTATATATATACTTATGGATATTTCTGTTATGGAAAGCTAAATTTTCAGCATCATTTCTCCAGTCTTATTAGATAATTCTAATATGATGATTTGGTGCTCAAGAAACATTTCTAATTTCTCATTTCTATTTTTGGAAACAGTGAAATGTTCTTGATTTTGTTTAAAAGAACAGCATTCATTTGTTAGAAATCATGTGTAACATTAAAAATTCTTTACAGTCAGTTTTGATCAATTTATCCCAACCTTCTTTACAAAAAAAACCCTTGAAACCCCTACAAACATCTCGAATCAACTCAAACTCTCATATCAGTGCAAAACAGTAGAGTTTCCGCACTTCCCGATCCTCTCACCTGCACTTGCAGCTGCAGTTCTTTATCGAGCAGTGCTCTTTTCTTCAGGATATCAGCCTTGAGCTGCTCTTTGTGTTTGAAGAGCAGAGCCGACAGCTTGCTGGCGTTCTGCTTGCTGCGCTTTTGCTCCACAGACTCCTCCCGTTTCCTCTTTTTGGCCGCCTGCCGCTCGTCCTTATCGATTTTATCCAGGATGAACTTCATCACCTGGTTACAAACAATCATTCTGCCCAGACAGACAAAACAAACAAACAAATGATTTGGTTTCCATAAGTACAGTTTCAGTGGCTTATGGTTTATCTGCTGTGCACATGTAACAAATATAATGAGACTGAATAACGCTTCATGTTTTGTGGAATTTAAAATCCCTAATGTCATTAAAATTGTAATGACTTGGAAAGGTATAAATGGGGAAGAATGGAGATTGACATTGTTTACCTCTGGTTCTCCTCTCTTTCAGCAGGAGTCATGGTTTTCTTCTGTTTTAACTGCTCTATGGCCACATTCTGCTTCTGAGCCACCTAAGCGAAAACAGAGTGCGTTTAAGATTTGAAGAAAGAGAGCTCACCCGCGCTTCTTCCACAGCGCATGAGCATGGTTGCCAGATTGCAAATATTGCGTAAAACACTGGATTTTGGATTTTATTTGACAAAAAAGATATTTTGTTTTAGAACTACATTTTAGTCTCATTCTTCTTTCGTCAACGATATTGCATGTTGATGTAGTCACAGTTATCATTTAATGACGTTGGGGTCATCTTGTCTCAGAAAAAAGGTTGTCAATCAACATTAACGAAATTTACTAAGAAATTGTACACAATAAGAACATTTTTATTTAGTTAAATATATATATATATATATATATGTTTAAATATCTATTATAATTTGTCCATTATATGTATAAAAAATATTATGCATTATTTATAGGTACACATTCCCATCTTTATGTTATTGAATTTAGTGTTGTTTTTTGTTGCTTGTTTTATTCCCAAAACTATATTGTCCCTTGGGATCAATAAAGTTATCTGAAATATAACATAAGATGAGACATTTTAAAGAAATACAATTAAACTTTCATTGCTACCAATAAGAATTAAAATTACAATAATAAAATTTAAATTCAAATTTCAATCAATTAAATTTTAATCAACTAAGGCTCATTTACACATGCATATGAACGTAGTCTGACTTCATTCATAGGTAATGCCTCTAACTATAAAGAGAAATGATAGCAAATATCAAGCCAACTCGCTCTCAAAATTTGGTTGCAAATTCTATCAATTTCTGATCAAGATCATAATTTTAACAGAACCATATTTAGCACTCAAATCACAAACAGCCGTATACTGCTGCAGTGCGAACCAAAGTAGCCTAAAGTTGGCATAATACCCCATCTTTCTTAATGTCATTAAAACAACTTGAGTCACCTGTTTCTGTATCAGGTCGCTCTGGCTGACGTGCTGTTGGGCCTGCTCTCTCTTCGCCTCCTGCTGTTTCTTCTTCTGCTGCTGCTGCTCGCAGAGCTGCTGGATCCGCTGGAGCTGCTCCTGTACGCTGGCCGTCTGGATGGTCACCAGATTCTGGATCTGGTGCGCTTGGACTTGCCCTCCGCCCTGCTGCTGGATCTGAATGGGCAGTTGCAGTTTGATCTGCTGGGGCATCCCGGCTGTGTTCCCGGCCTGCTGGACCTGAGCTTGAATCTGGGCCGCTACCTGACTCTGGATGTGGGAGATGACCTGCTGCTGGAGCCCGGGTACGCTGAGGAGCTGCGGGGGGAGCTGGATCTGGGGCTGGACTTTGGTAACGGTGGTCTGGGTGACAGGGAGGGTGGTGATCTGCTGTGGAGGTGCGGTGGCCGTCACCTGTGCTATCTGAGGGACAGGGACAGATACAGGTGTAGGGGGCGGGACTGATGTTTGAGGAAGGACCTGGGGCTGAGGTCGGAGCTGTACGGGCGGGTGGGGTTGTAGAGGTGGAGTCGGTTGGGGAACGATTGCGGTTGGGACCGGGGTGTGTATGTGCTGGACTGGCTGTGATGGAGGCAGAGATGGTGTGGGAGGAAGTGTGGTTGGAGGTTGGGGCTGTGGAGCAAGACGAATAGCTAGAAAAAGAGAGAGAAAATATATTAGAACTTAAAACACTCATTGTGAGCAAAGCTGATCATAGAGACCCTTGGTGCCATTGGTTAAACTATCTACTTAGGTTTACAAAGCTTTTAAGAAACAGCCCTGAACAGCTAAAATACACAAAACAAGTAAAGAAAAGAGTAATTAAACAGTTCCAAATATTCAGAATTTGACAAAACTAGTAGGCATCTAGGTAATCTGTGCAGGAAGTTCAAGTGTCATCACTTTTTTGGCTTCTGCGTTTTGCTGGCTTAAGAAGACTTAACATTGCCAGACAAATTCCATACTGATGCTGTGTGAAAACTGGAAAGTGTCTAATAAAATCTCACCTGGTTGAATGGGTGCTGGAGTTGTGCTGGTGACGGCAGCTGGTGCAGCTGTGGCTGGGACGCCTGATGAGGTGGTTATGGCGGGGGCTGCGGGGGCAGACACTGGTGCAGGGGCCATGGGAGTGAACAAGAAACGCTGGACTTGGCCATTGGGCATGGCTGCCTGCATGAGCTGCTGACCGGGCCCTGGGATGACCGTCACCCCCTGAGGAATGACCTGCAGCTGGCCGGTGGTCTGACCTTGCCCTTGGATCACTACTGTCAACCCTTGGTTCCCTCCCTGAAGAGCAAAAGCATAAGTTTATTTCAGTCGTAAGTAACAATCAATAACCTTGACTTAAGGTTAAGTGTCTAAATGCGGCTACAGAAGTTTTCGGGACATTAAACATCATAACGGGTAAACATCTACTTTGTCTGCAAGCTATTCTTTTCTAAAACTTTCAAGGATTTTTTTTTTTAAATAAAGACAAAAAGGGATGTTGGACCTTTAGTTTTGGTGATGTTGAAGTCATCTGACCACGTTGTAGCTCTTTAATAGTCTAAGTTTCGATTTTTACTTCTGCGGATTAATGCTTCAAAATTCCTAAAAGCTGTGTTCACTTGTGAAAATTATCATAATGAACAAAACATGTAGAAATCATAAACTTTTTTTCTGCAATACTCCCAAAGCCAATGGGAAAAACCTATTGGGTTTTTGTCGAGGGACCCAGGGTGATCCTGACTACATCACTGCAGCGCTCTATAATGTGCACAGTAGGGGTGTCACGATTCCTCAAATCTTCGATTCGATTTAATTTTCGATTCGATTCTCGATTTTAACTTTTTTTTAAAGCACAGGTTGCAATGCAATATTTTATGCAATATAATATCTGACCTTTGTTCGCAATGTACCACACTACATTGTCAAATTTAAAATATGTATTAACAACATAAAGGGCTTATAATATAATAAAATAACCTGTCATAGTTTCACTTTTGTAACTGCAGTCTTCTTCATAGAAGATGACATTCAAGTTCACAAAACAAACAAACAGTTGTTGGTTTAACAGATCTGTTTTTGTGGTGCCTGCGGAGATGCCCTGCCATGTTAGTCATGCTGCAAGTGGAAGAATATGGTACACACACATACTGTGGCTTTTTTGAAGAGCGACATTGTCATCATAACTGGAAATCCAGAATACTTTCACACCAGAGGGGGTTCAAGTTTTGTCGATGGGTCTCCTGCATCTGCAGTTGCCATGCTATCTTTTGACTGGCTGTAGCTAAGTTAGAGGAGGTTGACTCGCAGCACTTCAACACGCGTTTTTTTCGTGACAAGGGGGCTTGACAGCATAGACAATTCCATTTTTTAATTCATAGTTGGAGATTGCGACTTAATTTCACAGAATATTAAGTGTATTTAAGAATATTAAATGTCGTGCACAGAATAACAGGGCACAATGAGAACATTAAAATCTGCGTTAATGGAAGTAAATAAAGGTCCATTTGAAATGCATGCTGATTTAAAACTGGTACAAACCTGAGCCCCTTGGGTGAGCTGAGTGAGCTGGGCCAGAGTGAGTTTCACCTGACCCTGCTGTGGTCGGGGAGAAGAGGCCGTCTGTGGGGTCTGGGGTTGATTTGGTGTGGAGAGGCGAGGAGGAGTGCCCACCACCTGAGTGCCCACACTTGTTTGCACTGGCTGTTGCACTTGACCTGCGTGATATAAATCACAAATCACACTCAGAAATGATTTAGAAAACTGTAGAGTATTCAACAGAGTTGGGCATAAGTTACTGTGGACATCACATGGTCACAAAGTAGCCTTCTGCTGTCAAACATTTTGGTTTAATGGCCACTAATTAAATGAAACCCCATCATTTCCTGTCTCTTCCCTACTTTCCTAAAGAAACCCATTAAAAGTAATGTTAAAAACTAATTTCCAGGACAAATCCATGTTGAGTATACCTTGCTGAACCATCAGGGGTGTGCGAATGATAGTCTTCCCCAGGGTGGTGGCCTGTTGCAGGGGAGAGCGTATCACAGTCATCCCTGGTCGTAGAGTGGTTCCAGTCGTTAGGACCTGGGCATAAATGAGTAAATTAAACATTGTTGCAGGAACACAAATGTTGAGTTGACCAGAGCGGATCATTTTAGTGAGAGTTCATACCTGCTGCGTGGAGGTGGTTGTGTTGGGTCTGATGTTAATGGTGGCCGTACGGGGCTGGAATGGAGGGAATGACTGTGCGGTGGCCGTTGTGCTTGATGGAATGATGCCCACCACCTTCTGCTGTACCTGTACCAAACCTGTTGAGACAATGAGTAGATTTAGTTTGCTCCAAGAGAACTGCATTACATAGATACAAAACTATTCAAAAGTTTGGGGTTGGTAATATTTTTAAATGTTTTTGGAAAAAATCTCTTATGCTCACCAAAGCTACATTTATTTGATACTAAATACAGTAAAAACGTTGTGAAAAATGTAAACTTATTTTTTTAATTTTTATATATTTTCAAGTGTCATTTTTTTCCTGTGATGTAAAGCTGAATTTTCAGCATCATTACTCCAGTCTTCAGTGCCACATGACACGATCCTTCAGAAATCATTCTGATATGATAATTTAATGCTCAAGAAACATTTATTATCATCAATATCAAAATGGCATAAAATTTTAGTGGAAACCATAATATATTTTTCAGGATTCTTTGATGAATTGATCATAATTTATTTGATATTTAAATCTTTAAATGACATTAAAAATGTTTTACTTTAATTTATTATTTTTATGCATAAGCATAATAGATGTGCATATGCATAATAGATTATTTTAATGCATCCTTGCTGAATAAAAGTATTAATTCCTTAAAAATAAAAAGTAAAAAAAAAAGCAAAAAAAAAAAAAAACCCTCATTGACCCCAAACTTTTAAACAGTAGTGTATTGATATCAGAATAAGAGTATTTGACTTGTAATGTTAAAGTTTAAGTGTTTTCCAAACAAAAATGAAAAATGAAAAAAATTTGTTTGAAAACCAAACAAATTAGCACAAAATAAAGAAAGAAAGGAAGAAAGAAATCCTTTGTATTTAACCATGACAACCAACTGAATTGAAACTGAATTTGCAAAAAGGACGTAGAGCTTTGTACCAAACTTTATGGGATGTTCACAATGACAGCAATTAAACTGAATGTTTCCTTCAACTCTCATTGAAGCTAAATGACTTTCAGCTGTTTTTTTTGCAGCAAACTGCTGCAAGTCTGAACAACCTTTTAGATAAACTAACAGGCAGCATTAAGTGACCCATGCACACGGTATGCCGTTCATCATTAGAAACGAAGTAAAAAATAAACGTCATTTAAGAATATGGTGCCGATATTATGCCTCTCTGCGAATCTGCGTGCAGGCAGGCCTAACTTGAAACAAAAACCACATGCCAATGATGTTGGAGGCCTGCCGTACCTCCTTGCGTGGTTGGCACGTTCACTGTGACTATCTTGCTGTTGGCTGGAACAGGTAGTTTAGCGGTGATGACACTGCCGGCCATCGACCCAGCAGCAGCGATGTGGAACGTTTGCCCAGACGTGGAGGCGCTACTCGCCGCCACAGTCACAACCGAACTGGTAGAGACTGTAAGACACAGGTCTGATCACCACCCTAGCACATACATCTCAATCAGGTAATACAGCAGCGGTTGCATCCAAGTAGAGCCCGACCGATAAAGGATTTTGAAGGCCGATACCGATACAAATATTTGTTGGTTTTAAAATCCGATATTCCGATATATCGGCCGATATTTTATTTATTTATTTCAGAAACGCGCAACAAAACATTAACAGATTTGCCTAACATTAGTTATTTGTAGTTATTTAAGAGTTTTAACTAAAATAATATGATAATGCATTTTAATAAGAAACTTGTTTCTTTTATTGTCACAACAGAACAGACTAATAATAGTGGTATTAGCTAGCTTTGTGGTTAGCTAGTCTATGATGAGCCATAATTTAGCAATGGATTACGTCATACTGCAAATTGTAAAACATACATTTTCAATATAACAGGCTAAGGAGAGATGATGCGTCTCATTGCTATAACTGTCACGCGCTATTAAAGAAATACTTCAGTCACATTGACAAAAGTTAAAAGGACAGTCAGACAACTACACTGTAACAACGTAACGTAACTATTACTAGCTAATTCAGCTTCACTCTCAAATTATTTAACAGCACCAAAACTGGACATGTTGGTCACAAATTTTGTCATGCTTATTTGAGTTAAGAGAACTGATGGGGATGTTCTTTTAATTGTTATATTCAAGCAATGTACGTCTCGTGACCAACTCAACGAGTGTTGCCAACAGGGACGGTGTAGAGTGCCCACTGGTGGACAAACTGTACAACTCCAACCCTCATGACATGGTTCAAACGTGTTTCATCCGTTTTTATTTTATTTTTGAAATATTAATTTATCGGCCATTATAACTGCCGATACCGTTAGTTTGGAAAATGTCTAATATCGGCCGATAATATCGGTCTGGCTCTACATCCAAGTACGCCACGGACAACGAACGTCGATGTCAAGCACTAAACACACCACTACAAAGAAGCTTACCAAAAAAAAAAATTCTGCTAATTTTCAATCAAATACACTGACGTGCAAAAACACAATACAACATCATCTGAACTAAAGTCATCAAGAACTGTAATTAACCATGCATCCTCATAACATTTTAAAGACTAACCTGAACTGCCTTGTTGGCCCTGCTTGACCCAGGAAGCAAAGGACTGTTGGAAGTTCTTGTTTTGCTGGAATGTCACCGGAGAGCCCAGCTTGGTGGTCATTACCACTTTTGGCGCTGAAGTTACCTGACCGCTAATAGAGCCCACCACCACCTTCTGAGTAGTGGTGCCAGGGGTCGTAGGGGTGCTGGTCAAGGTGGATGTGGTGCTGGTGGTGCTAGGTTTTTGCTGTTCCAACCGTTTCTGCAAGATAACCATCGAAAAAATGTACCATGACAATAAAAAACAAAGATACGATGCAATAAGATAAACAAACAAGACATAATCAGCCAAAACAAAACTATTAAAATTAAGAACACACACAACCAATCTGAGAGTTAAATAATCATTACAGGCAACAATCAATCATAAGGCCCATTGGAAAGAACACTCATTTCTTTTAGCATTGTGCCCCTGGTTAAGAGGGGCGCCCCAGGTGGGCACATGTCTACATTCCCACCTGCTGGGCTGCCAATCTCTGATGCTTTAGCTGAGCTTCCAATTGGGCCTTGACCTCCTCTGCTTTCTTCTGCACACTAACCTTAGTTGGGTCAGCCGCTTGTGCCTTTTCCCTCTCAACCCTGTCAAGTCAGAAGGTTTGAAAATCTTTAAAAGAACAGAAAACTTGGGACACACTGACTATTGGGAGACATACAAATTGGTAATTGCGTAAACATCCACAGGAAATAACATCCTACAGTTTTTATTATCAATAAAATATTATATTTGAAAATGCATGTCTACATGTCAATATTTGGAAATGCTTATCTACAACCATCCTTGATCCAAAATATTTCACATTAGAGAAAGATTTGATGGAGCGTTTGCCAGATGAGTATCTCAAGGGAATCAGTATGTTGCATTATGAGGGCGTGCAAATTCACAAATACAACAGGAAAAAGAGGGAATTCCCACCTTTCAGTAAAGGCTCGAATCTCCCAGAGTTCCAGATCTTCCTCGGCCACCCAGGTTTCGATCACAACAGGCCCTGTCTGCTTAGCCGGTTCTGGCTTCTTTGGTCTCAGAGCACTTGACCGAAGGCCTTTCCTTTGAGGTGTGGGAGTCTCTGCTCAAAGGAATGATGGACAGACCAAATATCAGCAGTGTTTCGGGTCATTCCAGCCTTGCATTATAGAAAACTATCCATGTCTGAAAACAATGGACTAATCGGTTGCCTGGCATAAGGACTCATTGAGTCACCATTACCTTTGGGAGTCTCAGGTACCCCAAGGGGACAAATAATCTTCCTGATGCAATACTCTGAACGAATGCCATAAGGACCAACATCTCTCCGCTTTATGATCTCCGTGGTGGTGATATCAGTGTCAGATGTCTCTGTTAAGTTACACAAAAATGGTTGAGCACTGACTTTTTAAAGTTCCTCATGAATGCCAAAGTGATTTTAAACTGGTTAAAGGCCAACCTGTTCGCGTTGTCCCTCCTGTGGGTGAGGGTTTCACAGACATGTCATCCCATCTGAGGCAGGCCCAAAGTAGCCTTAGCATTAGGCTCACTCCTGCCAAAGACCTCACTGTCTGGAGCCGGTATCTGTATGAAAGAACATAATTGTATTCATACAGCTCTCATAAGCCTATTTGGTTTTTTGGGGACTAGTACTGCTCTTCAAAATGTTCATAAATGGACAGCTAGCATCAATAGCCCGGTCTTTCCTCCGAACACAAAATTAACCTTGAGGAAATATTTGAAAACTAATTGGGACCAAGAACATAAGGTATTTTGTTGCCTATTCCTGCACTATTAAGGAAACTAGTAGATTAATTAAATAAACTAGATTCCAGTACACATTCTCTGAACAAAAGTGAGTGGTTCTTGAAGCTAAACCTGCCCCAAAACTACTAAGGGGTTGCCAGTGCATTAAAGTAAAGTTACCAAGTTGTTCAAATTAGATTTTAGTGCACTACAACATGGTTGCCAAAATGTTCTCAGTGGTTGTAGGACATAGGTAGGTTATTACTGGCCCAAGTCAAAATAGCCCACCCCAAGACTCGACGAAATTCTGGTCCCATACGGCTTAGGACAATGAGAGTAGGGCTGGGTATCGATTCACATTTCAATTTCGATTCGATTTCGATTCACAAGCTCTCAGTTCGATTCGATTTCGATTCAATTTTCGATTTCGATTCCTGATTTGATTCTCGATTCGACTATAATGAAGATGTAATATAAATCCTATATTTATAAAAAAGAACAGTGGACATAAGTTTACTAGTGGTTAATTAATACAAGGAAATTAAGAGCCATAAACCTGTATATAAAACTCTTTTTATTTACTAAATGCATACAAAGAATAAACAGGATTTTGATGCAATATACAAAAAAAGTCAGAACAGTCGCACAGCTTGATCAAACAGTATCATGTTATTTTATGTTTAAGATAGATATAGATAAATAAATATATAAATATTTAGACATTTTTTTTACATTGATCTTACCTAAATGGTAATGTAATTTCACTGTAACGTTACTGTGCACGCAGTGAAAGACATCTCTGAGAGTGCGCGAGCACGGGATAGTTTAACATTGCTTGTAAAACTTAAAAAGACGTGAAAATGATAAACGTTAGTTACGATCACAGGTTACGATGCAATGCTGGCCCGATTGTTAAGTGAATATTCTGTCATGTCCCGACTGCTAAACGCGTGTGTGTATCGACAGCTGCAGCGCTTGCCTAGTGCAGAGAGACGAGAAGATGCAGCACCGCGTCCACGAGCCCTTTATATGGAAAAAATCGATTCGTGGCCGTTGAGAATCGATTTTGAATCGAACACATTTTAAAAAACGATTAATCGAAAAATCGATTCTTTTGCCCAGCCCTAAATGAGAGTCTATGATTTTCATATATTTTCTCAAACACAAGGCAAAAAACATGAGTCTGATTGCCAAATGAAGAGATGGCACATCTTTTCCTTTACAAGACACAAGATTTGAAGTATAATCCCTGTCCATAGAACAAAAAGTTAACACTTGAGTTTAAGGGCTTGATTAGGGATAGAACTAAACTAGGAAAGTGTCCCTTTCATGAGCAGGAATGGACACCCCTACCCGATGACTGCTTTATCAATTAATTCAAGTGTTTAGAAAGATAACATGAAACAGGGAAAAATAATATAAATAAATATACCTCCATGTGATCCCAAATGTTGGTCGTGGGGATGGGTAGGGCCAAATGTCCAGGGCTGGCTTGGCATTATAGTTAAAGATAGGAACTTCACGGATACCACCACGCCTTGCTAGTTTCTTCAGCTCATCATTGGGAAGCACAAAGATACTCTTCTTGCTACTCTTGGTCACAAACTTGCGGTACGAGGGCAAGGCTGTGCCGGACCGCGTTTTCTTGGTGCGAGAAAACTTTAACAGTCGTACCCTGTCCCTGGTGGAATATTCGTGACTCACTGTCATAGATTTTACAGTGGAACCACTAGGACTCACCATGGTATCGGTCAGTGTTTTTGTGACAGTGGTCAAACACTCTTTTGTTAGAGTAGCTTCCTGGGGTGAGTCTGTAACCTGTGTAACAGTGGTAGTTGTAGTGGAGAGTGTCGAAACAGAGCTGGTAGACTCCACCTTGGAATCTGTTGGTACAGGTGTACTGATCCCGTTATTGGAAGCAAGACCATCACGTGAGGTCAACACCATGCGGGACGCTGTGGATACTGTGGTTGTAGTTGTCGTGACTTGAGTAATGACGGTCGTAGTCTCGCTAACGCTGTTGCTGTTTTCGGTGAGGTCACTACTTAAGCTGGACTCTTCCGCTGAAGGGACGGGAGAAGGAACAGGAGGCTTTGCCTCATCAACGTGCATTGGCTCTATCTTTGAGCTATGACTAGGCACCTCGGATCTTGCATTCGGCTCGGAAGCTACAGAAGAAGGTTCAGGTACAGCAGAAGAAACCGAAGAGCCTATAGATTCTTCAACGTTGTTTTCCAACTTGGCCACTTTCTGAGGTGGTGGATAATCGGGATCAAGCTTGGTAACCCCTTTATTCTCATCCGAATTGAGCTGAGGAATAGTGCTATTAGTCCATTCTTTAAGACACTCTTGAGTGGCGTCACCATTCAATAGCGACTTCACAGGTTCCTTTGGTGGTATTGCTTTAATCTCCTCCGCAACGGTATTGGTTAGCTCCTTTGTGTTAACATTATCAGTCAAAGTCTTACATTCTGGGTCAACAGGACCATCCTTCCCATTTACTTGCACAGGCAAAGCTCTCTTTACATCTAGGTCATTTTCATTGTTTTCAATGATGTCCTTTCTCTCAGAGTCTTCGGGTGGGCACGCAACTTCTGTAACGGTTTTCTCAGGTTTAGCGTTCAAGCTGAGACTTTGATCCAGACTTTGAGAGTTTCCATTAAGCTCGGACATTGCTACCCTACTGGCGGTCTTGGGTTCAGGTTCTGTCAACTTCTGCTCATGTTCTTTAGGGGCTAAGTCACCCGAGTCATTTAATCTGACATCCAGGATATTCTTCTGTCCTGAAGTGTTTGTCTTAGCCTGTTCTTCCTCCTGGTTAAAATCAAGCTTTTTGACCACATTGTCTTTTTCTTGGATTACTAGACATGCTACTCCCTCAGTCTGTCTAGACTTTGGAGTTTCAGAGATAGATCCTTCAATCTTAATCTTTTGATCTTGAGCAGCAATGGTAATCTCTTTGTTTTCCAATAATTTCTCTGTAGAGGGTTTAGACATGATTCCCTGCTTGAGTTTCTCAAGCCTCTGCTTCTCTTCTATGGTGAACTGTTTGACCCGCCTCTCCAAAAGGCCATCAAGTTTTGATGCCTTGATTTTCTTGTATGCCGTGCGTAGCAAGAAGCCTTCACTAACGTTCACAACATCATGCCAGAAGGACTGCAGGGGTTGATTAGGAGCACCATCCTTGGCCACCTCACTATCCGAAGGCTCTCTTTTTAAAGGAGAGGCATCAGATGAGGCATTTGTAATGTTAGCTACAATAACGAAAAAAAAAAAAAAGACTCATTAGCAACTGTTCCACCTTACAACGCAAATATTTTTACGCATTCAAATTCTAGTCAATACATGCTTTATTATTTCTGGGCTGTGAAAATGAACAGTAAAACTTTGCAAATACCTTTTTCATCATTTACAGAGTTTGAAGTGCTGGTGTCCATTTCTTCCACGGATTCATTTTTCTCATCATCCTTCTCTTTAATCGTTTCATTCTCTTTTTCTTCATCTTGTTCTTCATCTTTTAAAACATGATCTTTTTCCAACGACAGCTTTTCTTCAGAATAATCCGGGGATGTGTCCTGGACGTTATCCTTTTCAGGCACATTTTCAGAGGAAATTTCATCTGTTTTAACCAAAGTTCTTGGTGTTTCTGAAAGAGATGCCTGATTGTCCATTCCAGTTTTAGCTGCTGAAAAAAAAAAAAGTTTCATCAGACAAATTTGGGAAAAAAACAACTTTTTCTTGTTTCCTAGATAGTTCAATTACATTTTCTAGCATTCTGTACTAGCAAACAACTCACCCTCAATTGCTTTCCGGTAATTGACGTTGGTGTTTCCAGGTAGCTTTGTGAAAAAGCGATGGACGTGCGTCTTACTCACCCAGCTCCAACCTCCATACCCAGTTACTCTGTACTCCTCACCTTTCTGCTTCCACACCTACAGAATATGTTTGAACAGTTACTGAATGCCTTCAACTCAAATGTTGAAGCTGATGTAATTTCCTAAAATGTTCAAACAAAACGTTCAAGCTGGCAAGTATTCAGATGTACCTGGTGTTTGATGGGGAAAGTGTACTTCACCCATGTGGCCTGCTGCATAGTCTCTTCATCCTCTAGTTTTTTCTCTCTCTTTTTCACCTTCTCCTTCTCTTCCCGTTCAACAGAGGTCATGCGATGAAACCTGCGGAAAAAATGAGGCACAAAAAAAGGAAAAAGAAAGATCACCAAAACTGGGACATAAAGGTGACTCGTTGTACATTTTTGGGAAGCCTCCAGCACAGAATTTGCTGAAGTAAAAAAATGGATGATTTTGGGTTTAGAAACAATAATGTGCAGAAATACATTACTGGATGGAGGTTTTGTAATCCACACATGCAAAAAAGCATTCAATTTACCTGACAATAAACTGCACATAACAATTGTGCTAGCTTAAAGCCAACAAATTGATATTGAGAATTGTGTGGTTTTTTTATACAAAATTCCTAAGCCCTTTCTGACTGCAAATCCTTCCAAAGCTTTCAAGCTACATCCACCAAACACAACCCAGACATGAATTGGGTTATTATGACTTTACTTACTGATTTGAATTTTTTTTCCTAAGCAGAATATCAAACAATCCCAAAATCACATACTTCCTATTCTGATTTATTAATCAGATTTTTTTTAATCTAAATGCATATCTCTGGAATGATGTAAATTGACAATGTCCAGATGTAAATTGACAATGTCGATGATGATTTCAAACTCAAATTTGATCACAAACACTTTAAACTGTTCATCTATGGACCTATCTGTCTGGCCTGTATGACTTTCAAACTACAACTTTTGAGTTTTTTGATATTTATATAATACTTTTACATGTATACTTTAACTATTTTATACTTTTAGAGGATTTGTAATGGCTGCTATTATAGGAAGACTTTTGAAACAGCTATAGCATCAGATGCCATAACTAAAGCGGCGTTGTCTATCCTACCCAGCTCAAACGGGCAACAGGTCGAATGAACTTCACTGTCTGCACTCGCATTGGAGGTCACCATATTGTATTCGTGGTGCAATTCTGTATAAATTAGCGTCAAAAGATTGTAGGTTTTTTTAAACTGACCTTGTGTGACCTAGAGAATCCTTCCACATAGGGAGCATGACCACAGGTTTGATTGCACACTCCAGAATGGCCAAAGCTAAAGCAAACTCTCTCGCCTTGCTGCACATTTGGACAGCCTTTATCCAGTTTGACCTACAGCAACAGAAAAGGTCACAAGATGACATGGTTAATTGCTTCTTCTAGGAAACTTTAGCATATTTAAAATAAAATAAAAAAAGTCCTATGGGTACTTGTAAGACTTTCACCTGTGTGACGCCCAGTTAGGATGCAAGAATGGAGCAGGGACATTATTCTCCAGCTGGATGATGGTTAATCTCAGAGTGGACACAGTTAGGGCTTTGGAGCCATACAGCGATCCGTTCCACTTGAACTCACCAGCAGGGGTCATGCAAAACTTGTGGGAAAGATGTCTGCGTTTGTCATGGTCCTCACGATGTTGGTGCTTGTTCAGGGCAAGTGTGTTAGTGCTATACTGGTTGTGGTAGACGCGAAATTTTCCCTCATGGCCCAGTTTGAAAAAGCCACTGCTCTTGTTTGAATCTCTCTTAAAGGAGCCAAATGACGACAGTGGGGGAGTCTGAAACATCAACGACATGATTTCATGATTTAAAGATTTACAGATTTAGCAACTATGTAACTTTTTTGTTGAAGACCTATGGTACCTTTATACTAATACTAATTCATGCCTTAGCAAATATCACTAATGACTAAAGATCTATTTTGTCATCAAAACATCAACAACCTCTATACAAGATGTAACCTGTCACCATTAATAAAGACAACAGCCTTACCTCTTTAAGGGCTCTGCTACCATCCTGAGAGCTGCCATCTTTGTCCTGCATGACCTTGCGTTGGCTTAGCTTGCTATCAGGGTTCCGGAGTCGTGTAATCATGCGTGAAGATGCTGTCTTTGCGCTATCTCCATTAGCTTTACCCTCACCTAAAAAAAAAAAAAAGTTGTGCAAGTTTGTTTATAACAAATTTTAAACATATATAACAAATTTAAAAGTATATTCTGTGTATGTAGGTGCATAGATACCTGTTTCATCTTGGCTATTGAGAGAAGATTGTGAAGATCTGTCCACCAGGTCAGGTTCTTCTGGACCTCGCAGGCATTCAGAGATGGAGAAATGACTGCTGCAGCTGTTCTCATCCACTGTCTGCGCAGGTTCAGTCTCTAATACAGATTCCCCATCACCATGAGCAGCAGACTCTGAAAATCAGTGACAGAAGATTAAGATGAGATACATTGTTAATGAGTTAAGAGTAGAATACTCCCATAGTACACACATTTTTTTTTTACTAGTATTTCACTCTAGCCACAGCCAAAATAATATTGCAGTATATGAACACTGCAGTATATATCAGTACATCATTACAAACTTCAAACAGGCTCTATAGTTTCAGTAAACATGATATACCAAAGATCCAGTGATGCCATATATAAAAGGGCACTGTTGAGCAAAGGTTGCTGGGAAAAGTTGATGGTATCTGTTTCTAGCTTGGAAATCAACTGCAGCTAACTAGATAGGACTGTCTTAAATGTAATAATAGCATGTGACTTGAAAATCAAGAAAAGAAATTGCTGTACCTGCCAACTCTTTCATCCCATCAGTCCCTTCCCCTGCCTCCTCACCACTGGAAGACGATGTCACTGCATTCCCTATGGGATTCTGGGAATCAGCCTTAGTCGGAATGGTTGAGCCGGATGCCGCTAGCTCAGGAACGCTAGTGGTGCTGCCCACCTCGCCACCTGGGACAGCTGAGACTGAAGCTGAAATTTGACAAAAGAGAGCATATTTAGCAAGTATAAAATCACTACACAAGGGTAATATCTTAATAATTAACAATAAAACTAAATTAAGAGTAGTGTAAAACTATTTAAAAAAAAAAGTAGGGCTGTGAAACGATTAATTGCATCCAAAATAAAAGTTTGTGTTTACATAACATGAGTGTAGTGTGTATCATTATTTTGTATATATAAATACACACATAAGAAAAATGTGTTATTAATATATAAAATATTTATATTTATGTACAATATTAATTGTGTATAAATATAAATAAAGTACATACATGCAAATATTTCTTAAATGTATACATGCATGTGTGTGTATTTATATATACAAAATAATTATACACACTACACACATATATTATGTAAACACAAACTTATATTTTGGATGCGTTTAATCGCGATTAATCGTTTCACAGCCCTAAAAAAAGGAAATTCATAATCGATTTTTTTTAAGGCCCAAAAACATTTTTAAATATCCTGATATTTCCAGGTTAACAACAGTGGGATACTGAAAATTATGTATGTGTGATATGATAATTAGCCTAACAAGATGTAATTACTACTTAACAGACCCCAAATCACAAGTGTGCCTGAAATACTTCTATTAAAACTGACAGCAAAAAACACACAAAATCATTTAAAAACAGCTAATAGAGGCATAGAAAGATCTCTAACTAACCTCCTGCAGAAGTTTGCTCATTCATCGCATTCCCGTTACTGGAGTCTTCTGGACACGACCCGTTCGAGTTCATCTGATCGGTCACAGCTGGTTCACCAGATCCTGATTTCGACTCTTGTCTGGCCCTCTCAGCCTCCTCTGCTGCTCGTCGCTTCACCTCCTCAAGCTCCGCTTCCTGCTTGGTCTTCAAGCGGTCCAAGATCACATCTGGAGGAAACGCATAGAAGAATATTCTCAACAGCACCGAAACACCACAACAGCTGTCTAATTTGTATCCCTAAACAAATCCGTTCCTAATTCCTACTAACATCAAATGAGATCATCATCATTTCATAAGCCTAAAGATATGTCGAGTTAAGCTGGTTAATCACTGACATACAATGGGCTACAAGTTATCTCTCCTGACTAAGCATTCAAGTAACCACATGAAAACAAAGTTTGCAAGCAGGAGGCAAAAGATATGCATGAAACATCTGCAGCAAGCAAGTGAAACTTTAAAAGATGAATCTCACTTCAGTGCAGGTGGAGCTGCTTTTGCACCGCTAAAAATAGCTGAGCGGAAAGACACCTTACAGTCAATTGAATTGCATCCGAATTCCTTCACATCAACTACTATTAAGACAGTCACTGAGTACTGACTGTAGTTAATTAAAATAACACAAATCTTTCCACATTTTCTTTTTGACACTGCTTAAGCACACAGCAGGCAACCACATACATTTGTGTAATACAATACACAACAATGCAAGTCCTTATTTGCAATGGGACAAGTGAAAAAGTATTACCATGTTTTCTTTTTATTTTATCATCCATTCAAGTTATTTATTTAATTTAGTACTCTGCTTTAAATATGTCTGCTACTTGTTGTATACCAGGAAAAGATTATAATTAGGGCTGGGCAATGATTAATCGCATCCAAAATAAAAGTTTGTGTTTACATAATATATGTCTGTGTACTGTGTATAATTATTTAGTATATAAAAAAAATTCATACACATGCAAGTATATATTTAAGAAAAATATGTTATTAATATATAAAATATTAATATTTAATATAAATATATATATACATTCAAATATTTATTAAATATATACACGCATGTACAATATAATTATACACACTACACACACACATATATTATGTAAACACAAACTTTTATTTTGGATGCGATTAATCGCGAGTAATCGTTGCCCGGCAATAATTATAATGATAATAACAATAAAATGAAAATGTAAACATTTGCAAAGAAATGTGTAATGGTATTATACAGTAATGCAATGCAATAGAAATGTTAATACTACAATAAAATAAGTATTGAAAGTCATTCAAAAAACAAAACAAAAAGAAGAAAATACTTTAAAAGTGCATCATATTCTTATAAAACCTAGTAGGTTTTACTAAATGGAATTAAGTTTGTTCAACATAACTAAAACTTGGATAAATTATATTTGTTGAAAAGGTTTAATTTAATTATGTGAAAAAGTCATGCATAAGTTAAATTCACTGAGCATTAATTAAAGCAGGGTCTTATATTGGAATCATAAGCGAGTATAAATAAATACTTACACATACTTAAGAAAAATAACTTCTGTTAAAGCTGAAAGCTGAAGGCTTAACTTAAAGAAATTAAATAAGTCCCACTTCCACAAAGCAGACAAGAAACAATGTCATGAACTAATTAGGAAAGGGGAAAAATGAGTGTTGGTTGCTAAAATGACCAGTTTCCGAAAAAAAGAAAAGAAAAAGGAAATCATGATGATTCAAACATGCATGTCCATAAATACATCAGTCAGTTAGTCAGACATCCAGGAACGATCAAGCAGCTCATAATGTTCAATGGTTGTGTATGCTGTATTAAAGATATGTATAAAAAATGAAGAAACAAACTTGATTTCATCCTTGCAAATAATTGAAAATATATCTTACAATTAAAAAAGAAAAACTTTGATGTATTATATTGTGAGTAAATCTTACTAAACTAAAATTATTACTTTGGGGGAAAAAAATATGCAATATGGCTGTCCAAAAAAATCTAATAAAAAACTTAGCAACAGTTTGTGGTTTTCTCACTTTGCACATCCCAACAAATGTGTATTTCCAAGACGGTAACAAAAATGCTATGTATGAGCATTGATTCATATATTTTCTTACCATTGGCAATGGTGAGGTATGCCCTGTTATTCCCACGGGCCTTGTTAGTGAGCTCCTCGGTAATGTCCATGTGAGAGTGGATCTCCTCTCTCATCTCCTCCAGCACGGAGCAGAGGTCATTCTCCCAGAACCCTTTATCCAAAACCTCCAATAACTCCCCCAGCTGGACTTTAGTGCTGTAGTACCACGTCTGCTTATTTTCATCCTCGCCATCTTCCTCTCTGAAACGGATCAGATCACACCCATTAAACGCATGCACTTTATGAACTTAAACCAAAGTTTGTTTACACTTTATTTTAAGGGGTCCCTGTTACAGTGTAATTGCACTAAGTAATATCAATTAACAACATGTACTGTACTTGGCTAGGATTAGGCTGAGTTTTTACGCATAATTTAATTATGGCAATTATGCATGATTACTACAGTAATTACATGATGTAGAAAATGTAGTTACTTTTTCAGAATTTCTAAAATTGAAATGTTTGTACAACACCCAAACTTTCATTATCGATGCTGTCCTGTGATTTATCAATAATGTAGCTTAGAAACTGAACAGTTACAGCATAGATTTTTCTACTTTTGAAGTAACTACAGAGAGACGGTAGGAACAATTCACACACACATCGCTCTCTCATTAATGCATTGAAATAAATTTTATTTTACTTGTGCTAATTTATCTGTATCTAATTTAGAACACACAGAAATCTGTAAGGAAATGTTAAGACCCATAGACTAAATAACTGCTGTAAGTTAGCCGTTACATCAAAGCAAATAGCACTGTGGCTATGGAAATCCAAAGCTGCCAAAATAATATAACCCAAAGCGACCCGAGTTCGAGCCCCACTTTCAAGGTTCAAGCTTTCTCAAGCCAAGTTTATTCACAAACTTTAGCTTATAGTTACAACAATAATGTTCACAAATATGTCAATGCATGAACGATAGAATCAAGTCTTTAGAAAATATCATGTTATGTGATAATATTATGGTAACACTTTACAATAAGGTTTCCAAAGTGAACAGTTTCAAAGTGAAAATTCTGACATCATTTACTCACCCTCAAGTCTTTTCAAACCTGTATGAATTTCTTTCTTCTGCTGAACACAAAAGAAGATATTTTGAAGAAAGTTGTTCTAAATAGTTGATGGACCCCATTGACTTCCATGGCATTTATTTTCCTACTATGGAAGTCAATGAGGTCCATCAACTGTCCGGTTAACAACATCCTTCAAAAAATCTTCTTTTGTGTTTAGCAGACGAAAGAAATTCACAAAAGGTTAATAAATAATAAAAATATATTGCCCATTGTTATGAGACCTTATTGTATACTATTGCTTGTTTATTATTACACAGGTCAATAAACTTCTTGAAAGTGAGCACTTAAAGGGATACTCCAACCAAAAATTAAAATTCTGTCATTTACTCACCCTCAAGTTGTTGCAAACCTGTATGAGTTTCTTTCTTCTGATGATGAACACAAAGGAGGATATTTAGAAGAACGACTGGAACTTTGCACCATTGACTTCCATAGCATCATTTTTTTTTTCTACAATGGAAGTCAATGGTGCCAAACAACTGTTTGGTTTCAATCGTTCTTCAAAATATCTTCCTTTGTGTTCAGCAGAAGAACGAAACTCATACAGGTTTGCAACAACTTGAGGGTGAGTAAGTAAATGATGACAGAATTTTCATTTTTGGGTGAAGTATCCCTTTAAGAACTGCTTTATACATGGCTTTTTTTCCCTACACCATATTCTCAACAGTTTGTATCCATAACATTTTGCAAATACTCACACAACGATCCTCCTGTTGAGAAACCAGTATTTTCTTTGATGTCGGTCGTAACCAATGGGCTCCTGCCGGATGTACGGCCGGCTCTTCTGGAACTCTGTCAGACAGTCTGTTACGCCGGGCACTTTGTGCGCCACACAAATCTCACACTGCCATTCGTCCTCGGGCACCTCTTCCAGGGGAGGCTTCACGCACTCAAGGTGATACACGGCCGAGCAGGTCTCGCAGCACAGGAGGTCGCCGAGCCTGTGGCAAACCCGGCAATGGTCGTCGTACTGAACGACCCCCTCGGACATGAGCTCCTCGCGGGCGAGGTTGGTGGTGAGGAATTGGTCCACCAGAAACTGCAAGACCTTGACTTTGCTCTTCAAAGGGCTGAAAGGGTAGTCTTCACCCTCCAGGTCAGAGAGCACATGGTGATACTCAGGGTCGCTTTCGCAGTACGAACGCACCACTTCTGGCCAGGTCATACCGTCAATGAAGTAGAGCGTGGAGTTGATGCTGTCTTTGAGGTCTGCGGGTCCGAAAGTGGTGTTGGAGGTGTCCTCCTCCCGTAAGATGGCCTTCAGCAGACAGATGTGCGTCTCCGCCATCAACGTGCACTGCTCCTGTCCGACCAAAGCGGCGCAGAAGTCCTCGAAACGGAACGGAGAGAGACGTAAGACTGTGCTGAAACTGCGAAGGACCTCATAAACAGCTGATGCGTTGAGTAGCTGCTCGTTGGGAATGAGAAGGTCCTCGGAGGAACTGGGCAGCTCCAGAGAAGGAATCTCCTTCTGCTCCAGAATAGGAGAAGGTGGTCGCCTTGGTCTTGGTCTTTTACGACCTGCTGAAACAGAGAGAATCAGTATCAGTTTTGATTGCAGGATGGGAGTGCTCTAATTAGGAACAAATTAAAGACTACATGATTTTTCTCCAAGAGGAAAACAAAGTCCCAACACAATTTTATGTTCATGTAATATAGAAACTTAGTCTCATTTCATTTGTTAAAAATAAGAGAGACGGTTATGAATAACGTGCATGAAATGATCAGTTTCCCAAACAAAATCATGTTGATTCAGCCGACTAGTAATAAATCAGGAATGATCATCTGCTTAACAACTTAACAACTCAAAAATGAGACAGTGAGGATTCCCAAAGGAAAAAGATAATAAGAAAATAAAATCAGGTGAATCTTGCATTTAATGCATGTACATAATTCCAGCATCTAAATGTGTTTTAAAGCAACAACACAAATCTGCATTAATGCATACTTAAATTATATAAAAATATATTTTAAACGTATAAACGTAATATGCACAGCACCTTTCAAAAGTTTGGGGTTAGAAATGAATAATTTTATTCGGCAAGGTCACATTAAATTGATCAAAAATGGATACAAAAAAAGATAAATGTCTTTCTTTTGAACAGTTTTATCCATTAAAGAATCCTTGGAAAAAAATGCATTTCGTTTCCTCAAAACTATTAACCTGCACAACTATTTTTAACATTGATAATAATTGGATATGTTTCTTAAGCATCAAATCATCCCATAAGAATGATTTCTGAGGGATCATGTGACACTGAAGACTGGTGTTATGATGCTGAAAATACAGCTTTACAATCACAGGAATAAATTACATTTTAAAACGACAACAGGAGGTTAATACATCATCCATCACTCTAAAAATACTTTAAACCTAATTTCCTCTCATAAGGCGGGTAAATCATCCTAACAGCAGCAAAACCTTCATAAACTACAGCATAAATGGAATTATGACGTCATGTGCGAGAGTGACAGAGTAGCGGGTCGAAATTAAACGTCCTCCCCGCGTCAGGTGCAACGGCACTGGCGCTGGATTTCAAAACAATCGGCTGCATGCTGCCCTGTCATTAGCTGCACTTCAGCTTTGGCTACGTGCTCCAAAACACCAGTCAGACAACCATTGCCTCATGCAAATGAGGGTGGATAGTAAGTAAAACACCTAAATACAACACTCGACCGTACTTTTATCAAAGTTGATGGTTATATGCAGATGTTGTTTTTTATAAACAAATTATCTTATCAGCTCGAAATCAATTAGCAAGATGACGGGCTAACTAACTTTTTTAGTGTGCTCATATGTAAGATTAGAAAGTGATCCCGTTTTAGTCTAAACCCACAGAAACATATAATAACATAACAAGAGAAAGTAATTTAAAAGTATTTAAAACACAATGCAGAGGGTGTCTTGATTTAATAAGCTAACAGGCTAGCCGTTAGCAAATACATAATTGACGAGTGAAGCTAACTTTTTGTTAATATTAAAAACTGCTTTACTGTTGTATAATGAGATTTTTAAAGTTTAATATTTAATTCTAAAGCTTTTTGCATCTTGTTAACGTCCCGCTATTGCAATTTCATCGCAACAAATTACTACCGCGCTAATGCTACTTGCTAAACCCGCGGCCTTTGCCAGCATAGAAAAGCACCAGGATCCATTTTGAGTGTTTTGGTCAACAAAAGAGCACTGTTTTCGGTCTCATTACTGCACACGGATCAGTCGCCGGTGAGATCGATGAAGATCGCTCGTACCTGCGTTGCTGCCGTGGCTGCTCTCCGTGCAGTAACTCGCATCATCTTCTTCCAATTCGTCCAGTTCCTCCAGGTAGTCGGACTCGTCGTTGATGGCCTCCTCCTCTTCTTCTTCCTCCTCCTCTTCATCCGTCAGAGGCTCCTCAATGATTTCTTCCTCTTCTGATCTCAAACTAACCGCATCATCATCATCTTCATCGCTCTCGTGGTCGTCGTAAACCACCCCGCTCGCGGTGTTCCGCCGCCCCCTGCCTCTGGCCGTTCCCCTGCCTCTTCCTCTGCCCCTCGATACCGCGGATCGCGCTTTTCTCCGGCCTCGTGTTGAATGATGATGAATCCCTCGTTTAGGGGTAACATAATCGTCATCGGAGGTAACTTTCACCTTCGCTCGCAAGCCCCGGCGGGGTCTGAGACCGCGCACCGGTCCCGTTGAGGGTTCCTGTATCAGCTGCGCTTTGGGCGGCCTGCCTCGTCTCCCCCTCATTATGGATAAAAATCTATTCTCTTCAGTTTCGCGTTTTGCCTGCACTTTACACGCACCAAACCCGGAATTTCGGGCACCACCGCAAAGTTGATCCCGTGCAGCTGAGAATGCACTAGTCCCGCGGAGCCCCGGTCTCGGTTAACGCGAGAAAGCTCAAAACGAACGCCCGGCGCCCCGCTTCAGGTCGCTCGTAGCCGCCATGTTCTTTCCTCCCTCTCCGTCCGCTGACAACAGACAGCAGGCCTGTGCTGGAGTCACGTGACTCGCGCTCCGACTCAACGCTTTCAGCACGCCACGATGTTTGTTGCGTTTCGCGACTGTCAACACGCTTCCAGAGCTTCTGTTACTATCATTAGGCTCTTAAGCACGTGAAAATGTGCCTCTGTGTGTCGATTTGTTGATTTTAGACAGTGTTGTTCTGAGGCAGTGGCTCTTGTCACCCGTTCTCCATTTTCTTCTACGTGTTAACTTCGGTTCATTGAGATGGAGGGTTGACAGAAACAGATTGGTCTAAGGACCTACTGAATAAAACAAGTTGGTGTTGATGTAGCCTTTTTTTCTCCATGTGTACACAATAGGAAAATAGCCTCATTTTGAACTTTTATTTGTTTCGACATTGTTTAGAGCATAAAAAATATGTTATTCATATGTTATGCCATGTCCACTGTAGTTGACACCAGAACTCATTTTTTTAAAGAAGCCATGAATAGACAAAAAAATTGTATTAAATTTAATATTGTGATTATTATGATTTTTAAAACTAAAGAGGACCTTAAGCAAAGCTTTCTCTCTTTTTATTTAGGTGACCTCGTATTAAATGTGGTAAATAAAATACTTGCGTCACATTATTAGAAATTATCTAAATGATGATGTGCAGCGCCAGTGCTGTACGTTTTATGGACTGAAAAATATGTTGGCACATAAGTTTTATATGTGAACATGTGCTGTACATCTGTACTTTATTTTATATGGCACATCTATGTGTAGATAGTAAAGCTAAAATGAAAAAGCTTCAGGTGGTGTTTAATGATGCTTTAATGATGCTTAAAAGCTAGAATTTAGCTTAAGCTCCCAAGGCAGAAGTGCAAGCCAAATGTTCATATTGAATAATGTTCCTACATTGCATGCTGCGTTAAGGAATTATATGCAGTATAATAATAATAAAAATATGTAAATGTTGATTAGGGGATTCAAGAAATACAATCAGAATGGTCTTAATGATCCAACATTAAGTGATACAAGGTATTCCTCCTGATTCTGGAAGCACTGGAATTCAAGTTTGTATGTTTTTAAATAATGATTGTTGTATGTAAATCTTTGTTTGTATGTTATTCTTTTCTTTTTCTTTTACTTTGTGATATGATAAGGGTCGGACATAAAGAATGGGATTTGTTTTTCATTCACCCATCAATTTCAGGATTTTTTTGTATAAAGAATGATTATACTTTTTTATAACTATGTTATTAAAAATTAAATGGAATGCAGGTATATACAATTTTACCTTATGTGATAAGTGGGTAAAATGGCCATAAATGTGTAGTTCTATTCAATACAATGCTGTATACAATTTGAATATTAAAGGAGTGATGAACTGAGAAATCAATTGACATCTAAGAGGTCATCATATTATAAAACTATCCTGTATGTTTCAGAACTGAAAACGTCCTTGTTAGTCCAATAAAAGATTTTATTGACACCAGCCTCTGCAAACGACTCGTTTTTGGGGAACTGGGGAACTGACGACAAAGAGGATAAAACACCACCCCCGCAAAAGAAGAAGATCAACTCCTACTTCAACAGGGCCGGTTTAGCCCCGCCCACCGATTCTCGCATTACACGCAATCACGCATAGCTAAATAACATGCCTAGCCTACCTTGTGATGACAAACCTGATAATCGATCTACCGAGCAACACAGAATATTGTGCAGTGCCTGGTTGTGAAAGACGACAGTCATTGCATATGCTTCCTCTGGATTCCAATTGGATTGCATGGATAAACTTTTTGCATGGATACACTATTTTTAATGACGTTCCAGCTGATGAGGTAAAACATCGTCCACTGATGAGGTAAAACATCGTCGTCTGTTCGCTTCATTTCACTGAGGATTGTCCTGTAAACAAGACTAGATTTGCAGACCGATTAAGAGTAAAGAACGGTGCTGTGCCGTCTATATTGGATCTGACAGGAATTGTGCAACACACAGACCCCATTTACACCAGGTATTAAAATGCGATCTGTATCCAGATAAGTTATCCGGATAATAAAAAACGCATGTCAATGCAAGGTGTAAATGCGTTGTGATCGGATCGTGATCGGATCTGACCACATCTGGAGGTAGTCTGGCTCGCATTGTGTCCGGATCTTTACTAGGTGTAAACGCAATCTGGTTGTTGAAACCACATATGTATATGTTACTCCTCCCAAAAAATGCAAATAAACAAGTGAGAGCTTGTTATATAGGCAATATGTCATAAATAGTCATAAATGACGGCGCTACTGCGACATGCATCACCGCAGATGAGCGTCTATTCATCGAGCCAACGTGCAAACATCGCAAAAAAAGTGAAAGTAAGTCACAGACGCTTAACACACAATCATCTTCAAGTAAAGAAACAAAATTATCTTACCAGCGCTGTTGCCACTCTCTTATTGATGTCTTTGATTTGGAAATTAGCTGATGATCAACGAAATGCAGCTCATATCTGTTGCTTTTGGTGGCGTGCAATCCATTAAATCTGCATATAACGCGGGAGTTTAAGATCGGATTTATATCCGTTTTGCAAAAACACATTTATGTGGCCAGGTGTAAATGGAATCGAATCGGTACTAATTATCCGGATAACTTATCTGGATACAGATCGCATTTTAATACCAGGTGTAAATGGGGTCTTTTTGGGTCGAATCCATGGTCGAATCATTCCGGTTGCCATTTTACAACATTGGACGTTTCAAAACAATACAAGTGCATCGACGAGGTAAAGTTGAAACTCATTATAATATGCAAAACTGTTATCCACTCACAGCAGTGGGCGTTTACTTCCAAGTCTTCAGTGTGTGACGCCCATAAAAATCTAGCGTTTTTCAGCTAGGCTCAAAACTAGGGTACAAAATAGCCTTACTTATTCATTTTGATGTTTTTGAATGCAAAAACCAAGCGAACGTCCTAAGTTGACCTCAGACAACAATATAATAAAATTTAAAAAGCCAGTTCATGACCCCTTGTGTTCTTGGGAATGTAATAATGGGAGTTAAAAATTGGCAACATTTTCAAAATAATATATAATAGGAATTTTGATGTATAATTTTTCCATGTTTTGTAACAAGTCATATTTTGATTAGAAACCCCATAACGTTTTCCTGAGATGTTAATTTATGAAAAACAATTTGAAAATTAGTCAGATTTAAATAATGACTAAAATATTATCATATTATATTAGCATATTATCAGTGCTAAATTTGATAAGCTAATTTCAGTCATATTAAAAGACCAAACAGAAGTTGTACTATACTGGAGGAGATATGTGTTATGCGCATAAAAATATATGATCAGTAATTACCATATTTGATTTTTCATGCTGAACTGAAAGGACCTTTCACAATTAATAAGAACTGTTCTATAGTCGAATACAGTATTTAACACAATCTTATTATAAGTAACCAATTAAATTACATGTAATAGCCTAGCTTACTTTACCCTTTTAAGGGAATCTTACCTAATTAAATTACAGTAATGAATTACACCCAACACTGAAAAAAGTTTTTTTTTTCTGGTAAAAATAATAAAGTAGTGCATGCTACATATTTTAGGTAAAATATGTTATTTTAAGTAACTAATTAACGTCTTATATGGAAACAGAATGGCTTCCTTCTAGTTGGTTGCAACACTTAGCCTACTTTGATTTGGCAGAACTGCAACATTGTGAGAATCAACACTTCAGTCTTTAAATGATTTTTATGCTCTTGCCCCTTAGAGATCTCATTTTGTCCATCATGAAATCTTAAACCTCATGAAAAGTTATCTTATTTTGCCAATCATCATCTTCAGTCAGTCATTCAATGCAGATTGAGACGAAATTAAGATCAATACTGGAGGGACAGTGACCTCTGATGGTTAGGTTGGGATTGTCGGGTGTGATAATATCTTAGATCTGACAATAAAACATGACTATCGAGCGCGTGAGCGTTTTCCTTTTTAGTGTGTAACGATTTGTGCACACTAACAGTCAATCAACCCAGTAACAGCTGTAAGATTTGTGATATTGTGTAGGCTAGTTACGAACCAGGTGTGTTATTCGTTGAATACATTCTCATTCTCAGTTATAACCAAACACATACACTGCGCTCGAGCTTCTTTGTGTCGCGCGTCAGACGTTCTTCTGAACAATCGTAATTAAAATCGTTTTTTGTAGTACAACAATCCTGAATTGGTTAATAAATTCATAAACATGGCCTTAAACATGTTATTTCATGTAGTCGTGGCCGAGTGGTTAAGGCGATGGACTAGAAATCCATTGGGGTCTCCCCGCGCAGGTTCGAATCCTGCCGACTACGATCAACTTTTTCATTTGTTTTTCCACAAACATCGTTTTACTATTGTAAATGTAAAGGTTTTTTTATTTTTAGTGTCGCTAAATCCCTAATATTTCGCATTAATTCATGTATTTGTAGCTGGTATAGTAAATAAAGAGAAGTTGTCAGTAGGTGGCGCCTTTGTGTCAATTTACTGTATTACTCACTCTCATGTTGTTCTTTTGACCGTAAAAAGATATAGCGAGGATGACACTTTCATATATAGCATCTATTTTTCCATATAATGGAAAATAGCTTCTTGAAAAATTAAAACATGAGGGGCGGGCAACTAAATGAAGGGTCAACTATCGTCAAGTATCCTTTGAAGATGAAGCAGTTCTATGGAAATTGAATTAAATAAATTGGCATTTAAACTGTTTTAGTTAACCCCAAATATAGAATCAGCTTATCATTTCCAAAGGGGGGAGTTTAATGTGGCAAAAGGGAAACAGAAAGTTGACGTAAGATAGGCCTATATGTGTATGATAGGGAAAGTCAATGTTCCAGAGATCAGTGTTTGCATTTTGGAACACATTTGCATAGGGTGCAGCTGAAGAGTTTAAAGCCAACAGGGGTTTCTTTGTCTCACCCAATGACATCACATGATTCGGAAATTGCACTTAAACACTTTGCCTTCCAAGATACTGTACAGATCACCTGCTGTGACCCGAACATATTTGTCCTCTGTCCAAACAGAGCGATAAAATTAAGAGGGGAAAAAAGCTGACTTCATCAAAGACTGGCTTCTGTCTCTTCCTTATGTAATATCTCCACAGGTTCAGGCTGAGTTGTGGGAATGTTGAGATCATGCAGCAAAGAAAAGGTTGGCAGAAACTTTATACTAAACCATTCATAAGTTAGCGGCCGGTCAGATTTTTTTTTTTATATCCTTATCAAAAGTGATAGACATTTACAATGATACAAACGATATCTATTTCAAATTAATGCTTTAAAAAACTAAACAAAAAAAAAAGTTTTAATCTCAAAATGTATCATTTTTCCACACACACCTGATAATAAAAATGTTTCTTAAGCACCGAATATTAGAATGATTTTTGAAGGATCGTGTGACTGAAGATGGGAGCACACGGTAAAAATGTACGATCGACGATAAGTTATAACACAATATGTTTTTACATTGCTTAACTCATCAAAATAAGTTAAGCAATTTTCAACTTTTTTTAAATTACAAGAGTCAACACATTTTTTTTAAAGTAAGTTTAATGTAATTTAAGTTGAAATGACTTAAGACTTTTTTGACCGTGTAATGATGCTGAAAATTCAGCTTAGATATCACAGGAATACATTACATTTTAATATTTTACATAGAAAACTGCTATTTAAAATAGTAATAGAATTTCAATGTTTTTAATATATAATAAATATGAATGATAGTGCTTGTTTGCCATTGTAAAGAACGATTTAAATTCCTTTTGGAAAACTAAGTGGAAATGAACATTTTTTTGTCTATTAATAACTTTCTCTTCATTTCAAATGTGTGGCTTATTTTATAAGGCAAATTGAGCTTTAAATTAGTTTGGACTTTCTGTGCTTTTATGGGTCATGTTGACCTGTTTTTAGACTTTAACACAGATTTCTTGCAATTGAACGTCAACTTTTAACCTGACATCCTCCACATATGTGATTAAAAATGGACTTTCAAGCTTTATTTTGTCGAGTAGGGTGAGTTTGACCCTGTAATATCCATCATGGAGGGGCTTGAAGTTTTATTCAATTTGCCCACTTTGTGACCAAACAAATAGCCAGCAAAGCAGGACATCCAAGAAGTTGAATCAATACATAAAACGGCAGTTCACTTTTGTGCCTTAATCACTATTCTCAGAAGAGTTCAGCTCGAGAACACCTCAGATCTTCCCCGAGATGTCGTGTATTCTAAGAAGCAATATAGTGCAATGTTCCTATAGGTACAGGCTTAGCTTATACACAACACTACAATCATATTAAAGCTGATTCTAACAGTCGTTTGAACAAGGACGCTGCAGCAAAGATCACTAACCCTTACACATCTAATAGCAGTGCAGATAACTTCCTATAATCAACCAGCCGAAGGGCTGTGACAACACCATATAGATAGTGTGAAACACAGAGATGCCCTGTCTTTCACCCTCAGCAGGAAGCGAGGCTTTCGGCGAAGTGTGCAAGTATGCAATTATCCAGCCACAGTGAAATGACCTTTCATTGGGTCCGAGAGCTGCAGTGAACAGGGTTCGTCAGTTCAGAGCTTCTGACAGTGATTCTGCGATGGTTTCATTGTACACCGGAATATGTAAGTGTCTTAACAGTCACACACTTCTTTCTGTTTTGATGCATATAGATGCATGCATCTGCTAATAATACTCTTAACTCAGGGGGGTTTTTTTCAGTCGTGTCATTTTTGCAAAATAAAGGTGGTCACCATAGATCCCATTGTGAGTTAAGAAAACTAGACTCAAATGTGACTATAACAATGTTTGTAAAGCCTCAGCTACTTAAAGTAACAAGGACTTAAAGGAGTAGTTCACTTTTAAAAAAAAACTTTTAATGATAAATTACTCACCCCCATGTCATCCAAGATGTCCACGTCTTTCTTTCTTCAGTCGAAAATAAATTAAGGTTTTTGATGAAAACTTTCCAGGATTTTTCTCCATATAATGGACTTCAATGGGAACCAAACGGTTCAAGGTCCAAAAGAGAGTTTCAGTGCAGCTTAACGATCACAGTTCTATGTACCAATTTCAGTACCAGTTAAAAAAAATCACTGTCAATCGTTGCGGATTCCGATTCAGCTCCACATTTAAATACATTTACATATATTCATTTAGTAGACTCTTTTATTCAAAGTGACTTAAAAATATGGAAAAAATAAGAAGGAATCAAACCAAAAATAGGGGCAACAACATGAATTTTATCATTCAAGTCCAAATTACCCCTTCTTAATGGATATATTAGCCTGGGAAAACCCAGGCAACTTCCGGCAAATTTAGATTTGCTCTGAAAGTTAGTCTGGCAAAGAGCTCTTTCAAGCCCATTTCCAATCCATTGAAATCGCGGCACCAATCAGAAACGTTGGGACGGGCTTTATACGATGACGACGGCGTTGGGATTTTGAAGCAGATTTTGTAGCCTACATTACAAAGATATTTTTATGTCAAACCGTTCTTGTCTGTCAGTCATATAATGGAGGTCTATGGTCACCACGTCAAAGAGCATGCACAGAGAAGTCCAAATTAAACATGATTTAAAGGGTTAGTTCACCCAAAAATGAAAATTAAGTCATTAATTACTCACCCCCATGCTGTTCCAACCCCGTAAGACAAATAAAGATATTTTTGATTGAATCTGAGAGCTGGATCACTCCTAAATAGACTGCCTAAGGGACTGGCTCTTGACGGCCCATAAAGTCATTAAAGAAAAGGTTTAAATATTCCATGTGCCTACAGCGGCTCAATTATAAGTTTATCAAGCGACGAGAATACTTTTTGTGCGAAAAAAACATAAATAACGACTTTATTCCACTATTCCATTACTTCCTTATGGGCGCATGTGTTTTACCGCCCCCTACCGTACAAAATGATGATCCATATATAAGGCGCTCCAGATTATAAGGAACACTGTCGTTTTTTGAGAAGATTAAAAGGCTTTTAAGTGCACCTTATAGTGCGGAAAATACGCTAATTGAAAAGCCTATGTACAGCGCGCATCTTCCTCTGCTCTGCTTGTAAACAGAAAGTTTTGCGCTTCCAGCTATATCAGCACATCATCTTATACGGTAGGGGGCGGTAAAACTCCTAAGCGGTGAGCAGTACTTTTAACAAGAAGTAGTCGAAGGAGAACGTCCTCGTCTCAGTTCTCGCGCATGCGCCCATAAAGAAGTAATGGAATAGTGGAATAAAGTCGTTATTTATGTTTTTTTTCGCACAAAAAGTATTCTCGTCGCTTGATAAACTTATAATTGAGCCGCTGTAGGCACATGGAATATTTAAACCTTTTCTTTTAATGACTTTATGGGCCGTCAAGAGCCAGTCCCTTAGGCATCCTATGTAGGACTGATCCAGCTCTCAGATTCAATCAAAAATATCTTTATTTGTGTTCCGAAGATGAACGAAGGTCTTACGGGGTTGGTACAGCATGGGGGTGAGTAATTAATGACTTAATTTTCATTTTTGGGTGAACTAACCCTTTAATGACTCGTAAATTCAAGTACACATTGATGGCCTAAGACACGAAACGAGCGGGTTGTGTGAGAAAACAGTAATCCGTAAAGTCCCGGAAGTGATCTCTCGCGTGTGTACGTCACTAATTGTTTACACAGATATTTCAGAAGTGTTACCCTTCACTGTGAAGATCTAAACATATTTAGATATACAGGAAATTGCAATGGAAGACGATTTCGATATATCAACAGACAACGGTGATTTTGGATACAAGAGGTAAAAACGATATAAATACTGTTCGTTTTCTCACACAAACCGCTCGTTCCGTGTCTTAGGCCATCAATGTGTACTTACATTTACGAGTCATTAAATCTGTGCACTTCTTTGTGCATGTTCTTTGAGGTGAACCCCATAAACCTCCATTATATGACTGACAGACAAGAACGGTTTGACCTAAAAATATCAAAATTGAAAATACTGTGGAAACAAAGACGCCTACATCTTGGATGCCCTTGAGGTAAGCTAAACATAACAAAAATTAATTTCAAAATGAACTATCCCTTTAACAGAAGAATGTCAAATTATGACAAGAAACCGGAAAAGCCTGTCATTCAATATAAAGTATCTGACGCAACATGCTCTTTTTTTTATATTTTTCTTTTTATTTATTCAAAAGAAACAAGGAAAAAGGCCAAAAAAAAGTTAAGAAAAAAAAAGGCAAGACATTTAAATAGGAGTGAATGTGTGCAGGTGTGTTCAAGAGGAGGAGGAGGAGGGCGCACATGATTTCTCACTGCGGGTCTGACGAAACCCAATGCTCAGGCTAAAGCAGCAAGCCAGAGACACTGTCACACCAGAGAAAAAGGCACTAATCCAGAGAGAACAAAACATCACAATACACAAGGAGGCAAACAAAATACATATGAAGAGCTAAAACATACAACACTGAAAAGACAAAATATGAAGGAAAACCAAAAAACAAAATGCATCACATTAGTCGATGTGACAACTCATATATTTGAAGACTCTCTGGTTTCTTACTTCTTACTGGCTTAACCGGCATCTGCCAGTTTTTCGACACCGATTACTGTGATTTCAAATGTTTCGTTACAAATGCAGTACGTGAACAGCTTTTGACACCATGAATAGATGCGTCTCTGAAATCATGCACCTGCAGTTCAGCTCTCCAATCTGAAGTCCCTCATGATGGTCTCTACAGAGTGATGTCGGCTACATTCACAACCCAAGAAAAATAAAAACTGGCTGCAATAAATACATCGGCTTAAAATGATGGCTAGCCGCAGGGGCATTTCACATTAGATCAACTCCTGCAACACCGGAAGCTCCCTTGCGATAAAACGTCAAGGATCCACTCATCTATTGGTTCTAAAAATAAGAATGATGTCAAATGGAATACATGATGAGTTAAATACTACGGCGTTACGTCTGGGATGCTCGTAAAATTAGCACGTCCCAGAGCTACTCCGTTTCAATCGCCCTCCCCAAAAAATTAACATAATTTACAATTGGAAAAAAGAAAACAAAAATGTGTTGAAAGATAAAACTGACAGACACATACAAATATATAATATATATATTCTTAAAAAAATGGATTCTCTCTATAGGTGTTTTTTCTTTTCCACAGCCCAGATGTACAATGCATTAGCATTTTTTTTTTACTCTTACATTTTTATATATTTTTTTTTCCTTTTTAAAAACAGCTTCAGGATTTACTATTATAAAGAGATTTAAACATGCAGCCAAAAAAAGAACAAACAAACAAAAAAAAAGTCTAATTGTAGACTAAAAAAAGAAGCCAGAAGCAGCAGAATGAATCTACAGATAGAATCATTGTTGTTTTAATTTATGCGTTGTTTACTATGCTAAGATTCAGCCTTTCCTTCACCCTAACAGCTCAGTCTGGACTGGAAGCGTTCAAGAAGACATCACGATTCTCAGGAATAATAGTTTCGCCCGGGCACCACGAAAGACGTGGAAACGTCCAGCCTCTCTGCTACGGTTTTTTTTTCTCTCTCTCCATGATTTCAGTCACAATTTCCATTCTTCTGTGCCACTTTAGATTTCACAGGACTTTAAGGATGTTGACGGGGACATGTAGGGTAGTCTGATTGTATGTGAATGTGAGGGGCCGATAATTACAACTTATTCACTAATCACTTGGTTTTTTCCTTTACATGTTCCGGTTCACAGGCGTGACGTAGTTGCGTGGAAACATGCCCGTCTGGGCGTGGCAGGCGCCCTTCCACCAGTTGGGGTCAGAGTTGTCCAGGACCTGAATGAAGTCTCCGCGTCTGAAGCCGAGCTCTCCGTCCTCCTGAGGGTCGAAGTCGAACAGGGCCTGCACGTATGTTGGATGCTGCAGAAGCACAATAGACACGTGTAAATAACATGATGGCACGGTTTGAATCTAACACATACTCTACTGTACAAAATCTTATGCCTGGTTCAGAATCAGATTACATGATAGTCACTGTGTCAGATTACGCGATTTTAACTCCTAAAATCTTGTCGTGTCGTGGACAAGACATGTCAGACAACACGTTGCTTCCTGACCAGTCATCGCATGCGGTCTTTAACGGCGCGCGTGATGTCATCGAGAAGGCGAAACTAGTAGCGAGTGACTTCCGGAAACGAACGTAAACAAACAATGGATAAAGTGGTGAGTGTTGTTTTGGCTGTCCTGTGTTCAGAAAAAAAGTAAATTAAAAAAAGAGAAGGAAAACCCGACAGTGGACACGTTCCAGGATTGCTCGACGAGGAGAGTATGGGCTGTCAATCCTCCAAAGAGAACTTGAAGTAAAATATTGTTTTCTTATATATTTTTACTTTTGACGTTAGCACCATCGTCTCTCTTTCGTTTCGCCATTTTTGAAAGTTGTGTACGGAAAAGCTTCTGTGCTCCAATTGGTCAACCTCATACATGTGACGGAACCGTCGTGGACGACCGTTAAAAAAATTAAACATGCTAGTCTGTTTGTCGTGAAGCATCGCAGACGCGACGCAGGTTGTCGCCCACTATGACACACTATACCAGATGATACGATCGAATCTTGCGTCCCGACGCCCGTTGTCGTTTACGAATCCCCACGACACCCTACGTCAAACAGATCGTGCCAAAATCAGGCTAAAATCGTGTAATTTGAACCAGGCATTAGTTTAAATAAGACTCACCAAGGCTGCATTATTGATAAAAAAAAACAATTAAAAATTTTTTATTTATTCCTTTGATGGATTTTCAGCATCATTACTCCAGTCTTCAGTGTCACATGTTGCAAAATCATTCTAATATGTTGATTTTCTGCTCAAGAAATATTTTTGATTATTATCAATGTTGAAAATAGATGTGCTGCTTCATATTTGTGGAATCGTTGATAAATGTTTATCCGGACATTTTTTGTTGTTGATGAATTTAACGCTTCAAAAACAGTATTTATTTTGAAATGGGAATCTTTTATGACATAAATCTATTTGTTGTCTATTTTGATCAATTTAATGAAGCCTTGCTATATAAAAGTATTAATTAAAAAAAAAATCTTCAAGAAGGAAGATAGTATAAATTAACTTAGTTAAAATATCAAATATTCTTTAAACATTCAATAAAGACCTTGAATACAGAGGATTTTGAGGAACTTTTTATTTGTCCATTACGTCTCCTAAAAACTTGAGTTAGGACGTTTGATTCAGTTCGACAAATCAGTTCTAAACTGTCGAAGTCAATTTGTTTAAATCAGTGACTGAAGACTTTAGCCTCGTTCAGATCGTCAGACCAAATCTGATTTTTGTGCATATTCGATTGGAATCCGATCATATTAGCAAGTGTGAACAGCAACAAATCTAATTTGAGCAACATTTATGTGGTTTGAAGTCCTATTCAAATCACATTTCTGGAAAACTGTTTCAGTCCGACCGCTCGAATATGTAAATGTCAGTCGAAGTTATTGGTAGAGAACAACGGTGTTGTCTTTTTTATAATGTTGTGATTATTTGCATGATGTGACCGATAACTGATATACAGATTTGACAGTTATAAAAGCACTGAAGTGAACAAAACTGCTGTAACACTTTTCTCTCAGAATTGAATTCTGTTTGCATCCCTATTTATTACTGTAAAGCTGCTTTGAAACAATCTGTATTGTATAAAGCGCTATTGAAATAAAGGTAATTTGACTAACATATCTCATTTGTGCATTAGTGGCTGTTATGTTACATGTTTTACTAAGGGAGGTAAGTTATTTTACCTTTAAACACCCATCTCCCCTCAAACACAGTGCTTTAATGGCAGTATTGCACACAATTTTTAAAACGCCCACAAGATGGTGCCATTTATCAGTAAACCCAATATAACAAAACCGATATTCGATTATGGAAAAATGCTTAAATATAGGGAAAAATATTGGGAAAACCAGTCATCGGTCTATCACTAGTTTTGCTGCAGGAACAAGGTTGTGTTATTGCAAAGAGCGGCACAGGACACACATCACATCTGAACAGTTGCGATACCCAGATTCTAAACAAATACACAAATAATCGGACTTGGACTGACAGTGTAAACAAAGCCATTATCTCATCTCTAAAAAACATTGCCAAAAATCCCTGGTGTGGGGTGTTTACCCAGCTTTCAGATTTTTTTTTTATTATTAAATAATTGTCTTCATTTAGAGTGTATAGCATGCTTTTTCCCCCTTATGTTATAGTAAACGATTATTTACTGCAGGTTATTCCAAAGAAGAAAAAAAAATGTTCCCATGAAACAACTTCCCTGTTCCACAGATTTGACTTGAAAAAGTGTTGCATACAGACCTGGGGCACCTGCTCGATGTCTCGTAGAAAGATCTGTTGGTTTCTGGAAACGGAAGTGGTGCGGTGATAGTCCACCAGCTCGTTTAGAGAGTTAAACTTCACGACCCAAAGGAAGTACTTTCCAGCCCCGTCACGCAGCACTTTGAAATGCTGTACATCATTACCAAACCTTAAACAAGAAAGACACAATACCGAAGAGATTAACATAATGCACTCTTTTGTGTGCCATCATGATCCAAAAATAAAGTTACATAAGTGAACGGAGGTCAGAAAGCATATTAACACGTGTATGCAAACAGGCGAGACGGGCACGATAGCCGGGGATCAAATGGGTAATTGCCCTGATGTCTATCAAAGAGCTCGGCCTGACTGAGACAAGAACAGTCAATTCAAATGATGTCGTTACAAAAGATATCTACACTACAGTTCAAACGTTTGAGGTCAGTTTAATGCGTTTGAAAGAAGTCTCTTTTCCTCATTTATTTAATCAAAAATTCAGCAAAACAGTAATACTGAAATGTTGCAATTTAAAAATGGTTTTCTATTTTAATGTGTTTTACAGGGGACCTATGCTCCTTTTTACACAATGTAATTGTGATAAGTCTCAGTTGTCCCCAGAATGTGACTGAAGCTTCAGTTCAAAATACCCCACAGATCATTTATTATAGCATGTCTTCTTTTAAGAAATCCCTCTTTTGGGTGGAAGTAAAAACAGGCCGTTTTCGTGTGTGTATCTTTAAATGGAAATGAGCTGCTCCTCCTCAACTGCGCCTTTCCTGCTCATGCCATTTTGGCAACAACAAAACCGGAAAAACAGTACGGAGCCATTTCCACAGAACACGTTTTTGCATTGTACTGCATTGCCTACTGTAAACTCACGCTAGATAGACCAACTCACGCTTTTCTCCCATTTGGGCTAGTCATTTAGTCGACTAATCGGTCGATGCCGTCTTGGTCGACTGACATTCTTATTGTTCGACCGGTTGCTTTTTTTTTTACCAATAGAAAGAAATTTTAAATTGATTTACTCCTTAATAGTTATTCCTTTATAAGCAGTTATATATTACTGAATTCTAAATAATTAGCCTATGTTTTATCGTGAAACTCCGCTCACTCCGCTAGTCTGTCTAGAGAGTTTACGTAGAAAGGCAATGGAAAAGTAGCGCAGTGGAATGGAAAACATGTTCTGTGTTCACTGATAAAGCCAACAATATAACATTTAGGAAGCCTGAGACAAACACTTCTAGCTACGCAAACTCGATCTCAGGCATCACTGCGCTCCCGGTCAGGACTCGGACTTCATTAAACCTGTAGTGCTGGGAATAAAGAGAGGTGGATTTCAGGCTGTGTTTGTGTGTCGACGTACTTGACAGACAGTGAGAAGTCTCCAGGCGCACTCTCGCTCTCTCTAATGAGGAAGGCTCCGTCGTGCCTCTGTTTGTTTAGGATCTCCTCCGCTCTGGCCCGTGGAATTCTCCCGAAGAACCACCTGAACCACCAAATATAAACGTCACGATTAAAGAGAGAGGTTGAAGACACAGATCTGATGAATTTCACTGATTTACATGGAAGTGTGGATGAATAGAGAGGAGGATCATTTTCAAAAAGACAGACAGTACAGAGAAAAATCAGCTCAGAAGAACAGCTACAGAGTTTAGAAGATCATCAAAACACAAGGATCAGCACAGAGGGTTTCTTCTAGAATAAAGCTCGTCTTTCTTGTACAAGCCAGTTAACAAACCTATATGTCCTTCCTTTACTGAATGAACTTTAATTTCAATAAAACTTGCTGTGTTTGTGCATGTGTGTGGCAAAGTCAGGTGAACAGGGTTAAGCAAACCAAAATGCCTTTATTTACTGGAGAGACAAGGAACAGCTGACAAATCCAAAGTGCAATTACTGTGTGGTATTATAAATTATATCCAATATCATCACTGTGCTTACAAACCTTAGAGGGAGTACATGCTTTTAGGGCTGTGGACCGGACTCGAGACCGTTTTTCTATGGTCTCGGCTACTGGTCTAACCAAATATGGCTTTTGGTCTCGAACGAGTCAAGGTGTCTTTCTATTATGTTAATAATATTGAAACACCGACACCTAATAACCAATCACACTAGATTATCCACGCACGTCACGCTCATGCATGCCTGTTAATTTTGCATTTGTAAACTTTGCATCAGCCTAACTTCATAAACTTCTAAGTTCGATTACGTATGGTGGTAGTAGCTAGCTGTGTGGGTGTGTGTGTCATGTGTGTTAAAGGGATACTCCACTTTTTTTTGGAAATAGGCTCATTTTACAACTCCTCTAGAGTTAAACAGTTGAGTTTTACCGTTTTCGAATCAATTCAGCCGATTTTCTGATATTTAGAAGAATATCAGTAACCAAACAGTATCTGGTCTCATTGACTTCCATAGTAGGAAAAAATATATATTATGGAAGTCAATGAGACCAGAAATTGTCTGTTTACTGATGTTCTTCAAAATATCAGAAAATCGTCTGAATGGATTCGAAAATGGTAAAACTCAACTGTTTAACTCTGGGGGAGTGGTAAAATGAGCCTATTTCCCAAAAAAGTGGACTATCCCTTTAAAGGTGGTTCATTTGGGTAACGTTAATGTTATCTGACATTGGTGATGATTTCTTCAGTTTTAAATTGACAATAGAAAATGTGTTTAGGACGAACAGAAATATTCTCCAGGACGCCTACAGAACGAAATACATTTTTGTATGCGTGTTCATTTATTACTAGCCTATAAGGGTAACGTTAACTTGGAAAATGCCAAAATTAACCGATCAAGTGCTCACTGCAACGGAGCGCGTCTTCTCGTGCTGTTACTATAGTTACAATCTTACTAGCTACTCCTTAAAAATCCTGGGTGTTGTGGCACTTTTGCTTTTAGATCAACAAATAATAACCTAAAATTACTTGATCTTTATAATGTCACGCATAAGAGACTTTTTTTTCCTGTCCTGGACTCAGTCTCGAACCTTTTTGGACTCGGTCTCGTCTTGGACTTGAACCTCTTTGGACTTGGTCTTGACTTGGACCCAACTAGTCCTGGTCTTGGACTTGACAAAGGTGGTCTTGACTACAGCCCTACATGCCATATTTCAATGCCAGAAATACTATTAATAAAAAAACGGTTGCATTTTAATTTCACAAGATTTACATGTAATGTAAGAACCGAGTTTTACCGATGATTTACAGTTATGCTTGTTTCATTAATAAGGTTCAATGCTATAATACTGATCATTCAAAAGGTGTCAATCAAAAAATACAGCAGAGTCGAAAACCTGAGAGAGAGAGAGACTAATGTAATATACCAACCCTCACACCTTTATTTTTATTCAAATCAAACATGTAGTGAATAAACATGATATATAGATATAAAAATACAATTAGTTTTTTTTAAATGTTACAAATAAAAACATAACATTTACGCTCCCAGGGGGTGTTACGTAAGGCTATTCATAAAAACACGGGCTGTCTCCGCTGTACCTGCCGAACCTTTCCTGTCCACTTTGATGTGGACACACAGACGCAGAGCATGTGACCAGGATGTGACATGAAAGCACTCAAGGGCAAATTCCACTCAACCACCGTCTGCACGCCGTGTCTCTCTCCGCTCAAACACGTACATTTACATTCCCTGTTCTGATAAGAAACATCCACCTCCCCTTCCCATAAACCTGGCCTATCTCATGCACTATTCATGCACTTCATTTTATTCTAAATAGTTTTAATTTACTGTATTTTATTTTTATCATAATTTTTATTTTTCATTATTTCTTATTTTTTATTCTAAACTGTTTTAATTATTCTGATTTATTTTGATTATTTTAATTTCTTCTATGTAAAGCACTTTGAATTGCCATTGTGTATGAAATGTGCTATATAAATAAACTTGCCTTGCCTTGCCTTGCCTTGCCTATCTTGTGTCACTGTCCTCGGATATTAAAACCAGTCAGTGGTGTGTTTTCTGGGATGTCAAAGCAAGAAAAATACCGTTCGGAATAACATTGAAATAAAAGCCCTTACTGTGACTGATGACATCACTGATGCAAAATGATCAATATTCAATTATCTGTTAAATAGAGGAAGCCATTCATAACAAAGGCCCTCTCATAAGGACACCACAGCAGAAACTAATGTTATGAATTCTCCTTAATTCAAAAGATACATATTACTGTAAAATATCAAGTTAAACATAAAACATGTGGCCATCCAATATTTGCAAATGAGGTTAATATTTACGTTGTGATATTTCAAATAAAAATACTAAAAAGGAAACAAATGTATAGCTGAAACAAACGAAGGTGAGCTCTTATGGTTTGAGTCATCAAGAAAACACTCAGGACACCTTAGCAACCAACTACCAACCACCTAGCAATCATTTAACACACAACAAACAATCAACTTGCATCACTAACAACACTCTAGCATCATGGCGGCTAACGCTAACTGTTGCGTCATTTTCATTTCAGAGAGAGAAAAGAAGGTCTTTGATTGGAGGATCCTGTTCAGTGCCTGATTGTGTCATTACAAGGATTTCGATTCTCTTTCTCAGGCAAATCTTAGTCAATCATTCATTCATTCATTAAAGCGAGAGAGAGAAACACGGAGACGAATGAGGAAGAGAGCGGTAGGAACAAACCTGTTCATGTACACGTACAAAGACTTTGAGTTCAATCAAGCTGATTGGTATCAAAAGGGCAACAAAGTGTTCCCACAAAAATCATCAGGAAGTTCACCGACAAAAAAACAAGAAACCGCAAAAAAGGAGGAATTTGGAAAAGCAAACCTGAGAATCTGTGACCCGATACAATTATTGATGTAATTCCTGAAATGTTTAGATTAGCTCACACATTATTAGTCTCACTCTCAAGACCGATAGACTATGGAGTTTCTTTAAACGTACAAGTCTAATGCCTTTGTGTGCTGTTGAACGCAGAAACATTTAATTCAAAGAGAAGTTATTTTGTTGGTCTGTTTAAAATATTAATTACGAGCTCTAGCAGGAATTCTGCAAAGCAACAGTTCAAACAAATTAACAGTTGAGCCAAGGCCTTACACATATATACATAATTAATAAATATACCGCGCTATACTGTATGTAAAGGATAATGTAGACTAGAGCGAGGTGGTTGTTATGGTGAATAAAACCCTGACAGGCTGATTTGGAGTTGTATTCGCTATAACAACCGCCTCGCTCTACATTATCCTGCTTATTACATGGCTGCCTACCAAATGAATCAATAATTTGACACAAAATATTGATTTAATAAGGAGTTCATTGATTTAAAAACGATTGTATTGCTTCCGCCAACGAAAATAGTCTGTTCCTGTGAGAACCAAGTCCATGGCAACAGTGTGTTATACTTAAGCAGTTGACCGCATATATATATTTTAGGGCTGTCAAACGATTAATCGCATCCAAAATAAAAGTTTCTGTTTACATAATATATGTGGGTGCACTGTGTATAATTATTTTGTGTGTGTGTGTGTGTGTGTGGGCATATATATATATATATATATATATATATATATATATATATATATATATATAAATACACACACGTGCATGTATATTTAAGAAAAAAAATGTATATATAAAATTTTTTATACTTATATATAATATAAATTATATTACATCTATATACAGTATATACATGAATATATATACAAGCATGTGTGTGTATTTATATATATATAAAATAATTATACACAGTGCACCCACATATATTATGTAAACACAAATTTTTATTTTGGATGCTATTAATCGTTTGACAGCCCTAATATATATATTACATACAAATGTTTTATGTTAGACGTGATTAAATCTCAATTAATTAATTAGACAGCAATAATGTACAAAGATTTTATTATTGCCAAAATAAAATTAAGCAACATAAATATTGCAGTGATTAATGGGTTTTTATTTGTAGTTTCTTATACAACGCCGTTTAAAATTTGAGCTCTATTTCTTTTTTTGGGAAGAAATTAATACTTTTATTCAGCGAGGATGTATTAAATTAGTCAAGACACGTGTTGACTAAAATGTTACTAAAGATTTATATTTCAATTATATTTTGATTTACATTTCCCCAAACTTTTAAACAGTTGTGTATACAGTATATAACAATTGCTGACTTAAAATAAGATTGAGAAAATATTGTGTAAAAATAAATAATTTACAAATATTTGAAAATATAAGATGTGCAACATCCACTTGTCAAGTCTGTTGGTATATTCTGAAACTGACACTTTCAGGATTTAAAACCAATCAGTTTAGTTTGGTTCTAGGAAGCGATTCTTTTGAACCATTTTAATGAATCGTTCAAAACAATGATGATTCACCAGTTATTTTAAGCTGTTCTAATACATAAATATCAAGATGTACATTCTAAATGATGTAATAAATGAACAACATCTTTCAGCATGCTTTCTGATGGCAGTTTAAACTGGAGACTCTGGTTATAAAATAATTACAGTAAATCTCCTCAATAATACAGCCATATTCATCAAACAGATGTCTGCAATGAACAGACCCACACCAGAGGTGTTTCTCTCAGATTAGTAAATTAAAGTCATGTTAGAAAAGTCGATTCTCTGAATGCTTGAAACTTGGGCTGAATACCAAGAAAATGACACTTAGTAGATTCAGCGTAGTTCCTTAAACCTTAAAAAAGATTCAGAATGAAGCGTTTCTTAAGATGAGAAAAGAGGAACTAGTTGTGTCATTTCATTTGGTGACACTATCTTTAAAGCAGTGAATGATCTCAGAGTGGTTTGAAAGGTGTTGGCAGCGGAAGGATCTTGTACTCACGGATGCGCCTTCATCTCAATGTAGTTTTTAGGAATGAAACCGTCTTTGCCGTTTAGTTCTGCCTTGTACCAGTTCTGATCACACTCTTCATTTAATACCTGCAAATATAAGAGAAGACGATTAATACTGATCAAACATGATTCACGATTATCCAGCGGTAATTGCACATTACTACTTTACACCATAGTTTGCATACAGCATTATGCTGTCAGGCATATTACAAGGTTTAAAAAAAAAAAATCCTGCTGAATTATCACAAGCATGCGAGTCACTGAGGCCAAGACCACTATCTAAGAAGCCAAACATCAAATCAGCATTAGATTAGTTAAACATCTGTGTGAAAGAGTAACGCAAGAGTAGTCGTGCTAACTCCCACTTCAAACCACCTGCGTTTTGGTCATTTATCTTATTTTAGCATCAGTATGTGTAATAAAACGAAAACAGAAATGTGTGTTTTTACTTTTAATCTGATTGGATGCTAAATGCATCTATCGACTGAGGCTTTATCAGTTTAGGCTTCAGACAGAGATCCACCACTCTGATCAAATCTATTACATGTTCAATTCCAAAAGTCGGAATTTGATTCCTTATATTTGTTAAATGTCTATAAATGATGCTAGACGCTAGCAATAAGCATAGACACAAAAAAAGGTTTTATATTAAAGGGTTAGTTCACCCAAAAATGAAAATTCTGTCAGTATTTACTAACCCTCATGTTGTTCCAACCCCGTAAGACCTTCGTTCATCTTCGGAACACAAATAAAGATATTTAAGATGTTAAGATTGCTCCTGGATACTAGTCTATAGGCTTCTTGAGGGAATAACTTGCTGGCCTCGAAAAGTCATTAAAGGACATCGTTAAAATAGTCCAAGTGACTACAGGGGCTCAATTTTAACTTTATCAAACGACGAGAACATTTTTGTGCGCAAAAACAACAAAAATAACGACTTTACTTCAACTATTCGTTTATTTCTCCCTCTGAGCGAGTCAGGTTACTAGTTTAATAGCGTAAGCTTCTGTTATTGTACGTCACACGCATCACACACATGACCAGCGTCGGCCAATAGTGAGCCTACGTGTGACGTAGCTCTACGCAATCACGCTACGTTAACTGACTACAGGCCCATGGAGAAGGAAGTGAATAGTTGAAATAAAGTCGTTATTTTTGTTTGTTTTTGCGCACAAAAAGTATTCTCGTCGTTTGATAAAGTTAAAATTGAGCCACTGTAGTCACTTGGACTATTTTAACGATGTCTTTGATGACTTTTCGATGCCAGCAAGTTTCATTCCCTCAAGAATCCTATGGACTAGTATGCAAGAGCGATCTTAACATCTTAAATATCTTAATTTGTGTTCCGAAGATGAACGAAGGTCTTACGGGGTTGGAACAACATGAGGGTGAGTAAATACTGACAGAATTTTCATTTTTGGGTGAACTAACCCTTTAATAAAGTTGTTGGAAACTATTAATCCTAAATAAAGTCCAGCAAGAGCAATAAGACATCCAGAAGGGCAAACAAACACTCTTGTTTTTGTGAACACAAAATTTTTTGCTCTAATCAAACACTATCCTACAGAGCCCCTAGGGACCTTTGCTAAAATAAAAACTATTCAGACTTTCGTGCGAGCACGCGACAGTTTCTTGAGCGCATGCGAAAGTTTCTTGCAAAGACGAGATATCTGTATTTTTATTGTTGCAAAGGTCCCTTTAGGTGCTCCATACTATAACTGTGGATAAAAAACCTAAATGTCTACAAATATGACAATTAAATATTAGATGCGTCTAATATGGACAGATAGATACTGATAAAAAAAAATTGTCCTGAGATTGTTACGACAGAGCGGCTTCTGAATTTATCCCAAAGGGAAATCATGGTGCCTGTCTTTAGATTCTCTGTACTGGCCAATGTCCTTTTCAATGACATTCAGATGTGAGAGGGAAGGTGGAGAACCAAATATCTGCCAGAGAACAGACTCAAAACTGTGGTTCGGAGGAAACAGAGCATGCAACAACATCCTTCCGCTGCAAAGATTGATGGGTAGACAACCAAAGGAAGAGGAGAGAAAGAGAAAGCCTGTCAACAAGAAATGGACCATTGACCAAAAATGGGCTGGTTTGGGAACAATTAAAGACGGTGAGAACAACCACTTAAATGTCCAACCTGATGACCATTTCCACTTGAAATGGCTACAAATGAAAATAGAAAACCATGACGGTGGATTTCATATGTGGTTTTAACACCTGGTTAGCACCTTCGTGGTTCACTTTTACCATGAATTTTGCTTGTGAAGAGAACTACAGCCATCCACAATCCAACTAAAACTAACTACGGTCACAATGCAGGCCAAATTATAGACGTACTCAAACCCGCGAGTCGTTTACGTTTAGAAATAAGCCAGTTTTCATGACGCATGGTGAGTTATATAATGTGCATTTTTGACTGAACATTGACAGATTATAAAGATGGAAATCAAAAGTCAATGACAACATTTCCAGCTAATGCAATCTCTGACCACACCTCAATTTATGCAATAGTTAACATTTAAAAAAAATAAAACAAAACAGACAACTTCTAAACATTCTCCTTCCCATTTTTGGAAGCAAATGATTGTCTTTTTTTGACTCACACTTACAGTTTGCTTTGTTCATAACTGGAATTAAGTGGGTGCCAAGTCAGAAGCGTAAGAGGACATGATGGGCGGATTTCAGTGCAGCAACAGAGCGAAGAAACCCACAAAGAGAAATACAGAGAGAATTGATTGTGCAGTCCTCTCCCTGATGCATACTTCAAACATAATAGGGTGCTAACAGCTCTCTGCTAAACCCAAAAGACAACAATGAGATTGACACCATCCACTCAGCGGCTCCAATCTGGAGTGAAAGCTACAGATGGCCATCATTTATTTAGAGAGGAAGAGATCTCACTAACAGCCTGCAATCCTGCATCAAGTTTGGGTCTGATCATTTACCCAACCACACATACCGCTTCATCGACACGAAAGGTCACGTAGAGTGAATCTCACGAAGCCTGCTAAAGAATGTCAAAGTCATACTGCAGCCTATGATCATTTTTTAAGTCATATTAAACTTTAAATTACATTATTTACATTTTCTGAATCGTATTAATGATAAATTAAAAACCCCTCTGGCAATTCTCAAAGGCCTACTCAAATAAGTAAATGCATTCACAATTTTTTTTTTTTTTGCATAAATAAATAAATGCATAAATTAATGCATTAACAAATGCAAGAATAAAGAAATAAATGGATATATTAATGCATGATTAAACAAATGCATGAGTAAATGCATGAAAAAGTGAAAATTCTAGCCACCAGAAAAAGACATGGCAAAAAGCTTGAAAATCCAATCAAGCCAAAATTGTGAATTTAACATCCAATAACACAATCTTTGGCTGTGTTTGACATCTCCCCCTATACCCTCATCACTATTCCCTACATTCACAGATATAGTCCACTTAAAAGAGTGAATAAAAAAAAGAGACTTGAGTTCGGCAGAAGGGTTGACACTTTTGCATAGTTTGAGCTTACTGTTGTTTAATATCATTTGAAACTCCGCAAACTAGCTCTTGTAATGAAAAGTTTTTTCTTAAACTCTGTTATGGAAACTAGCATTTATAAACCTCAATTAAACAATCTAATAATCAATTACAAATTAATCAATACATGTATGATATTACGCTGTAGCCACATTGGACCATCAAATTTGGAAACTGGACGGATGGATGATTCAGATGCGGGCGCCATCTTCAGTTCATTCGTCACGCGACTCTCAAGGCCTCATTATGCTTCTGCGTCAACTCCACGGCGTAGCTACGTCGTCACTACTACGGCGTCGTGGCCGTTTTATACTTCTGCGTGAGGTTGTGGTGGTTCGCGGTGCATTTCGCCGCCAGAACGCTAGGGGGGTTCGCGAATTTGGTTCCGTGCGCCGCGAGCGAAAGAGAGATAATGTTGTTGCAGCTGCCAGCTGGAGCTAATCCATAGACATATAAACGGAGCTAATCGACGTTGAATAACAAGACGACACAAAACTTTATCCCCACAGAATCAACACGGATGTCCAGGGCCCGTTCCACCCATAGACAGTAAAATAAAGGTTCCACCTGAGCTGCCATAACGATACCTGTTCGGAATGACTTAAAGGATTTTTTCAGTCTCCACATTGAACTGCTATGGCAGGATAATGTGTCCCGTGGCAGACTTGGTTAGTACTGTATTATCAATGATGTAACCGTGAACATTGTATTGAAAATAAACAACAAACTGTGTTTCAAAACAACGTTGATTTATTGATTGATTGAAGTTTATTGCGAGAAAGAAAGAAAAGAATATAGATGTATATTAGCAATGAAATAAAAACAGAGTTTATTTTTAGTTTAATTCTTTATTTAACGTTACTTTCTTTAAGAGTGTTATAATTAAAAGAACGAGGGTGCAAATGTTAAAAATAGCGCTATAACAGGAGGGGGAAATCGGAAAAGCTACACACCTGAAATTGTGTTTAATCTGACCAATCAAAGCCCTTGCTGTCTGCGTCGCCTCGACGCGTAGTTACAAATTTTTGGAGGTGCACGTCGAGCTACGGCGGAGGGGTCGGAGAGGGGTTCGCGTCGACGCATAGGTGTCTGCGGGGGTACGCCGTCGATTCGACGCAGAAGCATAAAACAGGCTTCACAGTGCATTATGGGTATTCTCTAGCTGTTGAGTGTACTTCGGTTGTACACTCATTATTGTGGTGCATTATGGGATTAAATGAGTGCATTCCATAATGTCCACTATGGTTTCGGACACCAAATGTCTGTGCCCTCAAATAGTGCCCTATTTAAGGTTAAAGGGGGTGACTTCAGAAACAGCCTGTGACATGCAAAAAAACATTATAATAATCCAGATTTAAAGTTGGATCTAATACATTAACCAGAGAGTGATAAGAGAATCTCTTGAACAGCATGTCTGTAAAATCAGACTTTATTCTTAGACGACTGGCAATCTAGAAACATGAAGACTTAGAGGAAGTGCAAAAGATTAAGAAAGGCTGGTCTAATGGATGTTTAGCATTATTAACCAAAAGAGAAAGAACAGAGTGTGTTGGCACAGGTAAAATACCTCGAGCTTAAGTTTCTGGACCAGTTGCAACTGAAACGAGATGGGAGATTTTGAGTGAACAAGATCATCAAGCCAACAAGCTTCAGGGAAGTGGCCCCATTCTTTTGTGTGAGAGGGAATGATTGCAGAGAGGAAATGAAAGTAACCCAAAAAGTGCATCAGGGAAACTGTAGAAGAAATGTTCATGCATAACTGCCTTTAAGCTGCTTTAACATTTGTTTGACATTTTCTGATCAAAGGTTGACTAACCTCAGATTGTGCGTATATCCGTTACAAGACCTCAACAAAACCTGTTACCAGAAGACTCTGGACAGAACAGCAACACAAATGGCAAAATTAAATAAACAAGAAAAGCACGACCCTGAAAACTTCACTCCATGACATGTCAGAAAGCATATTCATATAACATTTAGTATAAAATGATTCTGTCACAGTCATTGTTATGATTATTAAATACAATGGTTTACAACAGCAAAATTCTGCACATATTTTGACATAATAAAGTGCTATTTTAAATGTGAAATGTGGACAGAAGTTTATCTTGCACACCGGTAGCAAAAACAACTGTTTGCCGTATAAAAATATCATAGCAGTGGAAATGTAAACCATTTATCCCCAAAACAACTTTCCCATTATATTACAAAACACAAGCGTTTAGCGAAATGCATGCGTTTTTCAAATAGCTATATTTCAAATAGTCAATAATTATGTGCGTCTCTAAACACACACACACGTCTATATTGCGTCAGAATGCATCAGAATTTGCATCAAAATGACATGGTGCTGATTATAATCAGTGGCGCTTGTTGTGCCACATCTTGGTGATTTCAGTTGATGAGATGAACATCCATTTATATTTCTGATGTGCTTCACAGCTACTCCAGCTAATTATTTTTTCCTTGATTGCAAGAAATTAATTTATTTACAAATATGTGAACTGATTGACATCTGAGAACGTGGATATTAATCTTCATATATTTAAATCTGATCATCATCAAAGTCGGCTCTGTCTTTTGCAATAAATCCTTTTTTTGTAGTATATTAACATTATGTACAAAAACTACACTATTCTAGAATATAACATACAAAGAAAACAGATTTTAAAAATAAAAGGTAATATACTCAATTCACTTGTTACAAGCAGTAAATCTAAAACAAGTGGCTACGAGAGGTCGAAAGATATATCGGCTGGATTATTTCGGCCGATATTTGGAAGTGTTGTAATTTTACAGCGATTTTATTATTTCAACAACTTTGGGACTTTTATTTTGACAGCACTAAGAACGCCAGCAGCAGATGCTAGCATGATCTTTGAACACTTGATTTTAAACTTTGCTGCACTATATCTGTTTTAAAGCTTCATGTCATATGTCACTGTATACTATATGCAAAATTTGTGTTGCACAGTCTTTGAAAAAATATGACTTATTTACCAGATTAACCGTTTACTTTTTTATTCCTGTTTAAACGTTCGTCATTTTTTAAAACGTACTATAATCGGTTTACAGACTCAAGGAGTTGCTAAACCATACTTTTTTTCCATATCGATTCATTTTACAATTGATTATTTCTAATTTATCTAATATGTCAAATAAATACATTTTATTGCAGCAATTGTTATGCATATTTAAACTAAATAGCCGTTAGCATAATACTACAGTAATAGCTATTTCAAGGCATCCAAGTAGGGCTCCTACCAACATAAATCTCCAAAACTGTAGGTCTAAATTATATTCAAAACACATATTTCAGTTTGTAATAAAGTAAACTGACAACAATGGTAATACAAAATGTCCTTTCTTGGCACACTATTTTCAGGCTAGCCCAGCTAATGCAAGCTTAAACAAATTGGATTGTCTCTTTTAAATCCTCCCCTTATAAAGTTGCTGATGTCAGATCTATATTTGAGATAAACTGGGCAAGCTCAATCCCCCATAACATTCATTTTTCAACAATATACTTTTTTTCATCCAATACACACAGTTGAACCTGAAACATCTAATCAGAGAGAAAGAAAACTATTTGCTTTGTTGGCAGATTCACCAGTGGACACAACTGCGTTCTTGTGCTAAGCTGAACGCTGTGGCCTACACTTTCCCTCTCATTTACAAACACAATCTCTATTGTCAACATCCACCAGCACTCACCCCCGCTTTTAATCAGACTATGGCGCAATAGTAATGGCGCTTTGGTTTTGTATGGCAGAGATAATCTCATCCACAGCTGTCATGGCCTTTTGCTACAACCAACAGCCACTACTTCCCAGTCTGAGATAAGACGGCACATTGGGATACCCACGATGCACTGCTACCACCTCTGCTTCAGTCAATATAGCAGATATGATGCATCGGTGGAGACTCCGAAGTCATCAGATGAGGGTTAAGGCTATAAAGGTTTCATAGCGTGATAGAGACAAGAGGGGGTGGAAATGCAATCCAGAGAGGATTTTGATGGATGAAGACAGTAGATTATCTGAACGTGTGGATTAATCTGGTGTGTGGCCCATCATCTGCTGTTGATGGTGACAAACAATTTCAACAAACAAACAGGTCATCGGATACTTAATTCACTTATGTGACACCTATAAATGTGTCTTTGCAGTGCGTGGACAACCATCATACAATATAAAAAAAAAAAATCCACTCTATTTCCCCTCCCTCAAAAAGCTAGGACATGTGGCTTTACATGGTTAAATGACATACAGATATTATCACTTAGGGCGTACTCACTTTTGTTGGCAGATATTTTGACAATAATGGCGGTGTGTTGAGTTGTTTCCAGAGGACAGTAAATATATACTGCTATACAAGCAGCACATTGACTAATCTAAACTATATCCACGATTCATTTCTACAATATTACCACTTGAGAAGATATACTGAAATGCTTGCTGAAATGTGAGGGGCATACTCACTTTGTGTGTGTGTATATGTGTATGTGTGTATCTAGTATATATATATATATATATATATATATATAAAGTGATGCACCGATATGAAAATTTTGGCCGGCCCGATACCGATAATTCTTTATATTTGAAAGCCGATAACCGATATATCGGTCAATAAATTTAATTCCAAATTTTTGTATAATTTTGAGAGCCTGATTACAAAAACAAGTCTCACAATTAAACCCATGTCCCAAGCGCACGATTATAATGATGTTCTCATTATAGTGTTTTCTCATTACAGATTTGCGCTGCACATGTTGTACCGAACTGTATTTTCATTTTTTGAAGAGATTTCAATCATATTTCAAAACAATCAAATTCAAAAACAAACAGTGCTCAACAAGTGTCTCAGCTAAAGGGAATAATACATTATTTATCGGCTTTAATATAACGGCCACATTTTCTTACCAGGCCGATAACGATAACATTAAAAATGAACATATATCGGCTGATACCGATATGATGGCCGATATATCGTGCATCCCTAATATATATATACACACACACACATATATAAATACACACATATACTGTATATATATATATATATATATATATACATACACACACACACACATGCATAAATACACATACAGTATATACACAGACACACACACAATATATACAGTAGTCATTTCAAATGTTGACTACTGTATATTACATTACAATAAACAAATAAACAATCAAATTAAAAATAATATTAATCATTTTGATGTTTGAACGCTGAAGTGCAATACTTATGGTTAACGCTAAGAAAGGGCAATTATAAATTACGTCTGCCTAAGTAAATGAAAACATCAATGCAGAAAAGAAACCGATTGATGCAGGAAATCACACAGACTGTTAGCTTATATAATATCAGCAAGCCGTTCATATCATAACCCTTGTGCTGTTATCAACACGGGCATCCACAACTTCACAAAGGGTCAGGGCACGATACACCACCATAGACGTTGATGTGCACTACAACAAGTCTTCCTTTCATCCCAGCATCCACTTTCACAAAGATACCAGTGTGTGCGCTAGTGTCAGTCTCTGCTTATGACTGGACGACAGTTCTACAGGCAACACACGCTGCCAGTCCATCTCACACACTCAGTCACACAAAATGATATTTTAACGTCACAGCCAGTGAGGAAAGGAATAGAAAAGAGAATACAATTAATGTAACTTCATAAATACAATAAAATATAAAAAAAAAGTGGGACGCACCGAAAATCAAATTTTGGGCCGAAACCTTCTGGATGCATGAAACGACTTGAATAAATACATAAAACATATGTGTGTGTATATACTGCCAGTGTGAATGAACCAAAATCAAAATCCCTGGACAAAATACCAGTGTATTCTGTGGGAGCTCTGTGTGAAAGGGGCTCTAGAAACAATAAACATGCGCCATCTTGCTCCTTCACCTGACCCTGGGACCAAATCTGAACACCATAACCCTCTCCGAAGCAAAACAAGCCATGTCCACCAGAGAATCTGATATGGGATGCTGGTGGTTCAGTTCTGAATGTGCGTCCTGAAGAAAGAGGAATGGAGGGAAGCATCTCTATTAGGGCTCTCACTCACTATACCATTGCATTGGTAACAGAACAACCTGATGACGAATTAAACACATCAAGTAATTGTGAGACGCTGAATCTTAATCTGTAAGGATCAAGGAGCAGTTGTAGAAGGTCTGGCACTTTTGATGGGAGCATTTTATTGTTGAGGCGTATCAAAATGCCACATACAACTGCAGGTAGTAAGACAAATTAAAACCCATTTAAAGCCCGTTTAAGCTATGGTAATTAAGAAAGTTTGACCTCATTATGGGAGCAAAAAGTCCTTATGCTCATTACTCCCATGAGTCCTTTCATGCATTCACGGACTCAGCACTCGATCAGACGTGAAGTCACTGCGCTTAATTACCTAGGTCTAGGTCTCACAACCACAAATTACAGTCATTTCAAGGGTTTGATTGCAGTTAAGTGGCATTGTTACATTTAGATTTGCATGTGATGCCATTTCTGCTGAGCCTGGGGAAAACATTCACGCAGAAATGCTCAAATGGAAACACTGAATGGAGAAGAGGCGAACAGTCTCGACTTTAAAACAGCATTTGACGTTTTCATTTCACAACAGGGCTCAGCAATCGGAGATAGGGAGCCGCAGAAGTCAATCAACAGAAATCATTTTCATCCTGATTCACAGCTCTCCCGCTGGGACTTCTGATTGCTCATTAAATACAGCTCGCTTGTGCTCAGAGAACCCATTTCATCATGTTTCAGGCAGGGATTAAAAAAGTCTGTTAGAATTGTGTTCCTGAAAATAGACCAAACGAAGAGTCCCACAAGTCTATATGGTAATGGCTCATGTCCTACCCTTAATGAAAGGGGCTTTTCTAGAGATGCACAATATATCTGGATTATATTGGTTATTGGCATATATTACAGATTCATTTATTGCAAGATAGATTCCAGTTTTTTGAAACCAGTTTTAAAAGTTTCCAGGCCCCCGAAACATCATTGTCGTGTAAATGAATGACCAAAACTGGACTGCACAATTACTCAAAATCAAACCGAAATCACGATTTGGCCAAGTGTGATAATGAAATCACAAAGGCTGTGATTTTAAAATAGGAAAAAATATACTTTTCTCTGAAGAAATTTATATGAGAATCCATTTGTTTTTTCCCCCACAGTCGATGCATAAGAGCTTCATTTTTTTTTTATATAAAGATATGGACTCGTTTTTGCAAACCTCCTGACAAAAAGAAATTAGAAATAAGAAAACTAAGAAATTGTACGAGATTTATAATAATATATATATTTTTATAATAAATTAATGATTTATAGTAAGGCTGCCTTATGTATGTTAACAGGTTACCCTGCAGTTTTTCTTAAAAGTACGTTTTCTGTAAAATATTAAAATTTTCTTATTATAAAGTTTATTCGTAAATACTCTATTTTTTAATTTTAATTAAAAAAAATGTTATCACAATAGTACTATATCTTATTTTGTTTAATATTGGTACTAAGCAATAATTATAATTTGTCATTAAAAAACAAAACAAACAACAAAAACAAACATTTTAAATCAGAATTTTAATTAGAAAAAAAAAAAAAAAATCGCGATTAAATTTTATACCCAAATTGTACAGCCATAGCTTTTAGCAAAAAGAAAACAGAGTCGTGTAAACGGCCCCTTAATTTTAATTGTTTATCTTTACACAAAAATACATATAATTTCAGTATGGAGCATAACAATATTTTCAGTATCTGCTTTTAAATATCAATGCATCTCTAAAGTTCATCCTTGTTTTTTTGTTGTTGTTTTTTGTCCGACAAACATAAATCTTAACGAGAAAGGGTGTCATCATTTACATGACGACAGTAAGTGAACAGGACACATGGCACATGTAAGGACCAGTGATCTATACTTTAATCTGTTCCACTCAAATCAAAAGATTAAATCAAACCTATTTAGCTCTATAGGTTGACTAAGTCTTTCTGCTTGCCCATCCGTGAATTATAAATCATGGATTGTGCTGTTATGTAACCGTGTCCTTGATGTCACATGAACAGAAGTCTGTGATCACAGTCAGTGACAGACAGTTTATGGACAGGACTCTAATGTCTCTAATCCAGAGGCAGAGAGAGTGAGACAGGCATTAGCAAGGACGCTCTTGACAAGCCGATGTGGTCAAGAAGTGACGGGCCGTGTTAATCCCTGCTTTAGGAGGCTGTTTTAATGAGCTCAGCCCAGGGATTGTGATCTTAGCCACCTTGTTCAATACTTGATAATGTAATCATTCCAAATTGGATTCTTCAAATGTTTCTGGCCCCTCTTTGGTCCTGCCATTTAAATGCCATGTTCAATGAGTTTGTTTCCCTATTGCAACATCTCTTCCAAACAAATAATAGGAATTTATACTTGAAGAAACATAGTAACATTTAAGATAGAGTCCCACTTTATATATCACATAACAAATAAATTGACAAGTCACGTTTAAAACCATTTTAAAGTAGTTTTTTTTTTGCAGTTATGTAAAAAAAAAAAATATTTTTTTTAATTGTAAATAAATGTGCATAGATTGATTGTTTTGCTTCATAAGACCACAATGTTGTTTTGCCTGTTTATGTTTTGTGTTTTTTTTTTACTCTCAAAGATGACGGCAACAGTTGGCTTGCATTATATAGCCAATAAATTACCAAGAACTATAGTTTCATCTAAAAGTCTTAACTATTGTACTAAAAAACAAAAAAAGACACATACATCTTGGATGGCCCGAGGGGGAGTAAATTAACTGCAAATTTGCAGTTTTGGGTGAACTATCCCTTCAAGACCAAGTCAAAAATGGGTTTTATGTCAACTGGACATAAAATGAAGAATGACGTGAAGAAAATGACCAAAATGAAAAGAAAGGATGGAAAGGTAATCCCTTAATGTATATTTTTGGACATATTTTCAACTTAACCATAAGGCTCAGACTGGCTGTAGTTTCTGACTGAGCCGTCTTTGAGTCACCGTAACCGCTTACAATGGACGTCTAGCCACAATGACTCAGTCCGTATAGATCCTTCCTGCTGATAACACTGCTGTGCTGCGTTCAACGGCCCTGACGAGGGCAGCCTCATCTGTCACCGACAACTTACTCTTCTCCATATGTCTGCTTATAGTTTCATCTGAAGCATGACGAGGTAACCGTGAACAACGTACACTGACTGCATCATTTCAGCAAATGCCCATGTTGAATGCATGAGTAAGGCTTTTGCTAATGCAATGCACACAGAGTCATACTGCACACAAGAGCTTGATATGAGTCACAGAGAAAACATTAAAGAGAGACTAAACACACAATAACACTGAATGCAAAGAGTGTAATATAAACATACAGACTGGTGCGCAACCTATATGGCTGATGGAGAAAGTGTGATAACTGAAATATGAATCATAAAATTTAAAATGACAGCAAATACAGAAAATACAGAAATCAAATGACAATTATTTGCCAATAATATGTTTTTATCAATGTAGCATTTTATACTGTAAATGACTGTACAACTGATACATTTATAGGACTCTTTCCTTAATCTTCATTTAAATTCTTTTATTCTATATTTATTTAAAATTTCAATTTAAAATAGGATTTGAATGGATATGAAATTATTAATAATAATAAACTAAATCATTCAACACCACAATTGTTTTTGTTCACTTCAAAATTAACTTATGGTCTTCAATTATTTTAAACTTATGTCATCTTGTTTATACATTTTACTGAACACATTTCTTCGTCAATTTTAATACATTTGATTACTTTAATTTTATTCATCCATACAAGTCCATTTAAAAAGAAATACATTATAATTTGAAATATATAACTGATTATCAATTATGAATCCTTAATACAAACTTTGCTGTATCACTATTCTACCAGGTACAATCAAAATTAAATATATAATTCATTTAGTTTGAAATTCTACACAAATTTGACCTAATTTAAGAATTTAAGTGCTGCAAATAGAATCTGATTATATGTGCCACACAATTACTAATGTAGAAAGATTGATTACCAACAGAGAGCGATGAACAACTCAAACATGAAAGCCCAAAAATATCTGAAGGATATCAACAAAAAAAAAAAAAAAATCCTGGCAAGTAAGCGAACAGAGTCTGAATTGAAGCAGGACGGGACAGGTTTTTAACAGTGATTATTAGACAGTGACACTAGAGTAGAATCAGACTGCTCAATGCTTGCCGCACGCACTCCACTGCAGCTCTGCGGATACAGGAAACTGCTGGGGGTGGAAGCTGTACCCACTACCAACAGGAAGTGAGAACAAAGTAGCGTTAAAGCCGGGTGCAAGCTCACATGCTGATGTCACCAGGGAGCCGTTGCATGATGCGCTCGGTCCCCTTCAGGCTGAAGCGATTTCCCAGAATGGCTGGGTCAGGATGGAAGATGACGAGGAGTACAAAGGATGCGTCACTGACCGTCCAATGGAGAACATCATACTTACAGATTCCACATAAAACTGCTAACATTTACAGTCGTCTCACACATTTATAAGTAAAACATCGACTTTCTGTTTCTCTTTACTAGGGTTGGGTATCGTTTGAATTTGAACGATTCTGATTCCGATTCCGATTCCTTGTTTCGATTCCGGTTCCTAACGATTCTCGATTCCGATTCTTTTAAGAGGCAGGGTCAAAAAAGTTTAGCTAACCTTGCTAACCAACGGCCTTTCTGAAGGAAATACTCCTTCTGTGAAAATACTCCTTCTGTAAAAATACTCCTTTTGTCACAAATTTTGCATTTTGCCAAGATTTCGTTAGTTTTTAGAAAAGTGAAGCCACACTTTGGATCGCCGACGTAAGGTACTCATGTTCGACTCGCGTGGTTATGCCAACACTTCCGGTAGACGCTTCTTCGTTGGTGTTGTTCAGCGTTTTCTTCTTCCGCTCGGCGGACTGTGAATATCGAAACTAGGAATCGAAATTTTAACTTTTGAACGATTCCGGGAAAAACGAAAAGTTAGTCTCGGTTCCAATCGATACTCGATTCTCGATACCCAACCCTACTCTTTACTTACAAAAATATGAATTTTAGACCTTCAAAAATCTCTAAAACTCTTGGTGGATATATAACATCAGTCTGAAGAGAAATCCAATATTTCTACTCTTGCATTCAGTGTTGCCACACTTTTTGGGCCAAAACCCCAATTGTTAACCCAATTAACCCCTCCGTTTGGATCCCAGAAGTCCTATAGCTTCAACCAAGCAGTCATGTCACTCCGTGATCTACGCATTGTCTTAATATTTTGTTTGAGACCACCAGCTCAAACGGACCCACTTCGGATTTAAGAGGTTAAGTTAACGACCAATTGATTATTAGATGTCAATTTAAATGACGAACATGTGATGGGGACCTGAGCAGAACATTGCAGTCCAAAAAGGTGTTTATTAAAGCAAACATGGTTCAGAGCAGAAAAGAAACAGGAAAAAAAGCAGTCTAAAAACTAGAAGTGTTACTCTCCTCTTCATCAATTCCCTCAAAAACCATCCCACAATCCACCTTCCACTAGTGACGGCTGTCTTAAATACACATTTTCCTGCTTACTAATTGGAGTGTACCATTTTAAAATCAGCTCTTGCTTTGACATGATTAATAAATAAATACACAGCAGACCTTGCACATATGTTTTGGGCTTGTCCCAGACTACTGGTTTTCTGGACAGCTATATTTAAAACTTTGTCTGAGGCATATGTTAAGGATATCATCAGGCCTAGTTTTGAGATGGTGTGGTCATATCCAAAAATTGTCAAAACGCATGTGCTTTTGCATGTCTTTTGGCTCGGAGAAGAATATTACTTGATTAGAAATCAGGTAAACCACCTTTAGTTTCACTCTGGCTTAGGCCGTGAGTCCACCAAAGCGTTTTTAGCCACCTGAAAACACTCGACCCTCTGCTAAAGATGCAGAGCGTTTTGGCGTTTTTTTTTTTCCGTTGAAACTTTTCGTTGCCATGATACAGAATATCCGCAGCACAGTTTACTTGTAACTTTCGCAGAAAATTAGTTTCATATTAAAAATTTATTTTTCATCCATTTTGTTCGGTTAGCTCTGCTGGTTGATGTCGTTGAAGAATGTTGTGACAGTTGGTCGGTGTGGTTTAGTCCCGCCCCTCCTCCACTGTGATTGGACCGGGGGTAAGAAGTGACAGTGATGAGTGTTACGTTTTATCCAAAGTTGAACATTTTTCAACTCTCGGCGACCAATAAAAAACGCTGGGCGCTCGGCACTTCAGCGTGAAAAAAACACTCAGCGCCTCGTTACGCTCATGGCGTTTAAAAAAACGTGGAAAACATTCGAAAACATACACTAGGCGCGTGGAAAAACGCTTCGGTGGACACACGGCATTAGTCATGTGATGCTGTTTTTGGAAATGGAGAAAATTAAATATTCTCTTAGAGAATCCATCAAACGGTTTTACTAAGTATGGTCCCCAATGATTTCATATTTTGAAAAGGACGTAACTCTTCCCAAAAACTAAAGCTAATATTGTTATTAAAAGGCCCGTGCACAGTGGAACGGATAACGCAAATTGACACAATGGGCTAACAATGATGCAAGTTATTTCCTCACTGTATGTAATATAACAAGTTTTTATTTATTTAATTAATTTATTTTTTGGGGTTCAGTGGGTGGGTTGTGGAAAAGTGGGTAAATGTAAAAACAAGGAACAGTGTTAAATTTTTCTGTGTAAGATTCATCATTCTTTCTTCCTTTAATAAAAATATTATAAAATTTAAAATGAATAAATACACAAGAGTTAAAACAAGTCAATATACAATAAATAGGACGGATAAAACCAATACATATTGTGGTGAGCAGGACGGCCGAGGGACGTGAGAGAAAGTCGCGAGGCCGATGTTGCGATTGCTAATGAGCAGCACCTGCGAAGCACACCGGTCTCGCATCTCTCACGAAGGAGCGGAGCCATAAAGGGGGAGCGACGGAGTGGATGATCGAGAGAGGAACAGGCCTGCTTTTGTTTGTATTTTATATTTTATTTGGTAAGCCAGCAGTCGTCCGTGAGGGGCTGCTGGCCGGTATTTTATATTTTATTTTCGGTAGCCAGCAGTCGTCCGTGAGGGGCTGCTGGCAGGTATTTTGTTTGTTTATTTTGTTTAAATAAAATAAACAAACAAAATACCTGCCAGCAGCCCCTCACGGACGACTGCTGGCTTACCAAATAAAATATAAAATACAAACAAAAGCAGGCCTGTTCCTCTCTCGATCATCCACTCCGTCGCTCCCCCTTTATGGCTCCGCTCCTTCGTGAGAGATGCGAGACCGGTGTGCTTCGCAGGTGCTGCTCATTAGCAATCGCAACATCGGCCTCGCGACTTTCTCTCACGTCCCTCGGCCGTCCTGCTCACCACACATATGTACAAACATTTCAATAAGTAAAATGAGCGCGCATGCAGTCAGTCGACGGTCAGTCGACCACGCCTCTAAAACAGGAAATCTAAAACCGCAAAGCCCACTAAAACATTATAAAAAGCATAACAGCGAAAACACAGTAAAAATGGTGACAACTTTTGAACACAGATTGATAATGGTAAACTGACATCCTACTTACTACAAACATTTCTATCATGATTTCTTCAGACCTAGAAATTACAACTAGAGGGGAAAATATTGTGACCACAATACATTTCGAATTATAAAAAAAAAAACTAAAAAAAAAACTTTAATTTGGCATGAAAAGAATGTTGTAATAGAAAGCCCTTTGATGGATGTGCAAGGGAATCTTATTAAAGTTTCAGAAGCGCTAGATTTAATTCTGTGCATGTTTAGACAGCTCAGCTGATGTGCGTCTAAACTAGATGAGTTCCTCCTTTACTGGCTGTGTGATTCAAAACCACAAGACGTTGCTGAAAATTTCCAGTCGATTTTTGGAGAAATCGGAGAGCTTATTATATAACAGCCACTTTATGATAATTAATCCACTAAAGATCAAAAAATCCAAGATTCTAATTCTACAATCGATGGTCATTATCAGCTTCTTAAAGGAAGGTTGGTCAAGCACTATAACAGCCTAAGCCTACGCAAAAAAATGGGAAATGTTCAAAGGACTCAACAAATTCTGATTGTCCCAGTGAAACCAAACCAATAAGTGTTTTGCACTGATAACATACACAAACTACATTCAAATCATCAACGTGGCGGTTTATATAATTTAGCAAGTGCCACAACAACTGCCACCAAATGTGCGATTATTATATTACAGAAATGGACATTAACAAAGTGCCTCAGTGATCATCTCTCAACTTGAGCTGTCGCAAGAACAATAATGTCATCATTTCATGTCTGCTTCAGAGAACCCAGTGTGGTCATGTGTTAACCAGACCAGTTGAGAACTCTGTTGAACGGAAGTAACAAAATAGGGTTTTACCAAACACATGCCTGATTTAAAACGGCAAAACAGAAGAGGAAGAGTTAATCTGAGCAAATACCAAGGTTAACTGGTTAACATCCACATAATGCTTATCGACTATAACAAGAGAACTGATGACGAGTTTTTCTTAAACCGACGCCAGTCAGCTTTTAGGTTTGTTTTCAGCTTTGGGCTTATAAAAATCGATTTGGAAAGATAAAAGTTATTCTTGGAAAAATCTAGTGGTTCCATGCAGAAAACAGGGCTTTACACATTACAGCTTTGATGCGATTAATGCCTGAAGGGGGGAAAAAATATGTTTGAACTCCTCTACAAAAGATGCCAACAGCAAAGTTACATGAAGCAGCTGATAATACATACAAAGCAAGATGACGCAGAGAATCAAGAGATTGAACTTTGTCTAAATATGCTTGATTTTTTTTTAAACCAATATGTAAATTAGTATACAGCATGTCTTTGCTATAACAAGCATTTTCAAAATACAACGGCTCAAGGAACAATACGAGAAAATAATACTTCTTTAGTTGCTATTATTTGGTCAAAAGCAGCTCTACCAAACATGTTAAAATTATTTGCATCCATGTTTCTATTTTGTTATGGCTTTGCCATCAAGAGTTTGTGAAAACCTTCTGTATTCCATATACACATAATTTTAGATACACATCTATACACATAATATTCCATACACAATATTTTAGGGCACTAATCTAAATGGCGCATTTAAATTTAGAGCTTTGAAGTGTTTGAAGTGTGGCATCTAAATACAACACAGTCTCATGAAGATGCGTATCTATACCACGAGTGTCATTTCTCGTGGCATTTATACGCCAAAAGTGTTTTTTTCGTGTATATGGTACGCACTAAAAAACCCTGGGTTAGGTTTAGGGGGGAGGGGGGTGGGGAGTTCGTGCGTATTATACGCAAAAAAGTGCGTATCATATGTACGCGAAAATCGCGTGCCAAATACACGCAAAAACTGTTTTTGGCGTATAAATGCCACGAGAAATGACATTCGTGCCATAGACACGAACTTTTATGAGATCGGGCTGCTAAATACTATATCCAATTCACTCAAATATGAACTGAAAATATTCCTTAGTTAATTAAATCTAAATAAGCAGTGCACATTATTCCAAGTAAAAAAAAAAAAAAAAAACCTTGAGTAAAAGGCACTTGTTGAATCTTTTCATGCTAAAGCATTAATTAACATTAACATTCAAGGTCCCAAACAAATCTTTTTTTTTTTTTTTTGTCAGTTTGCTTTCAAACCCTACATTTATAATTTAGACGTTTAGACGAAAACAACCTAAATTATCTAAAAGTATGAATCTTTGTGACGGCTGCTAAAACAGACAAGACTAGCCTCGTTTAATGACAAGACTTCTGTCCTTTGTCATTAAAAATGTAACATATTCGTGCCTGTAGTGAACGGTCGGACGGCTCTTTTCAATTACAGTACAGATGGCCACATTAACATTTCACCAGCTCACCCCTTTCCTGTCCTTAATCTCAACATTATTTTAAACATTAAGGACTTTTTTTTTAGACATGGGTTTGAGTTTTTACGTAAGCCACATTTACTCGGTCCAATGCCACTGAACTACTTTATATCCTTATCTTTCGCTTCTGCTCTTCAAATAGGCGATGAATAGTTTAAAAGCAAGTTTGGCTTTCAGGGAAAAAGATTCAGAACTTCCATTAAGCCGAAGGAGGCGACTTTCCATTCCCCTTTATTACATTTTAAGACGCAGAGTCTTAGGGGAAGTGAGGACAATCCAACTGCGTACCAGAAAAAAAGTAATCGTACATGACACTTTCCACTAGTGACAGTTTCTTTCCAACAGGTTGATCAGTAATAAGCAAACTTCAGTATTAGTAGCTGAAGTGGAGAACCTGTCAGTCGCAAGTCACTTCAGGGGGATTTCTTACAAGTGTGCACCTTTAGAGTGAAGCTGGGCTTACGTTTGCAAAGCATTTAGTTCCATGATCCCATTCTAACAAGACCATCAATGACGCATCCCAGCTTGCATATAGAAACCCTAAAAAAAATTCTTACAGGCAAAATTAGTCAAATACTGAGGACTTCAAAAACTTATGGAGCCAAGTAAAAAGTATTAAATGATTAATGATTTAATTGGTTTATTTTATATCAGCACACTGTAAAAAATATTGTTGGTTTAACTTAAAAAATTAAGTAACCTGGTTGCCTTAAAATTTAAAGTTCATTGAACTGGAAAAATGGAGTTAACACAATGAAGGAGATTGATTTAAGCATTAGAAACTCAAAATATTATGTTATCTGAACTACATAAATTATTTAAGTTGATTTGACAAAAGAAAAAATGTGATTACAAATCATGAAAATATTTTTTTACAGTGCAACAAAATGTTGAATGATATGATACATCACAAATATTTAATGTAATGGCTCTTCCTTAGTTATAGCCCATAACCTAGTTATATTTTATAAAAGCTACATCTTACTACATATGCCAACAGATGTGGATTTATTTTCTCTTTTACTCGTAACATCACAAACAATACCATCAGACCACAGACACACTGTCATCAAAGAGCTGGAAAAGTCGCACTGTTTTCCTTTTTTGGCCGCATTTACAGCTGGATGGATGCAAGTGTATCTACCCATGCACTGCAAGAATTTCTTCAAAGTTTTTGGTTGAATTAGATTTTTAGACGAAGCCAAAATGCATTATCTAATTTGCAAGAAAAGCTTAGTGGCATGAAATACTTCCAACAAAATTAAGTGGCTTGCGAGCAGCCCATCCTGACTCAACTAAAATGCTATTCAACAAGAGGCATCCAGCTCTGCTCACACACAGTAGAGGAAGAGACGTTTAAATTAGAGCAGGTCACAAGGCCACAGCCTCGCCATCAGTTCGAAGAGCCCCTCCATTGATTACAGATAAAATCAAGGTAAAACCACTGAGCTGTTGCTGTCGTCGAGCAAGCAATCAGCCTAAGAGTTTACACAAGCCTATCCCTATAAATGACCTGCCATTGAGCATCCGTTAGAAATCAATGTCTTTTATCAACAACTACAATAAAATGTGACTGAATAATTGGCAATAAAGAAGTCGTAGTAAATGAGATTAAAAAATATATATATATGTATAAAACATTGTATAAATATTCATCTATTTAATTATAGTAGCAGTCAGGTAGTAAGTCAGGTAGCAGCGATTGCGATTTCATATTTTCGCCTATCTACCTGGTACCGCATAAGCAGCCATGTTTTATTGAAAGCTCATTTTGTCCAAATCGGTCAAATTTTGTGTTTTCTATTGTGTAGGTCTCCGGCTACCTCATGTTATTAGTGTCTTACAGAAATAGGTCTGCTTAGCAGCTGTGAACAACCATTACCTAAAATAGTATCTAAAATGCAAATTGTGTGTTCTCACTCTGAGTAATGATGGAGGATGGAACAAAACAGGATTTGTTTTGCAAACTTTAATGTTACATCAGTCATACACTTTAGTGCTCGGCTAACATACGTACCGTTATTGATACAGTTAGTTCCCGCATGTGCTCCGCAATAATTTAGAAATGCACACGTGTTTGTTGATTGATGCACATTCACTTGTTAATGTTGATAGTGAGGAATTAACATTTGTACATCAAAGTGAGAAGCGTTTCATTGAGAAATATCCAGCTCAAGTCATCCTTGCGATGGAGGTTCGAGTTGAATAAGTTCTGCAAATGTTTTGAAGGGTTGGTCAAAAACCCTTGTCTCATCAATATAGATCTATATTCATATATCCTTTTGAGTGCTTATATATTACTCTTATAAAAAAATCAATAATCAAATGAATTATCACATAATCATTTCTATATTCTTTGTGCTAGTGAAATTACACTTTTAAAGAGCACCTATCATGGATTTTTGAAAATGACTGTTCATGTAGTGTGGAATATAGCTCTAAGGGAATGAAAACATCCTCCAAAGATTTATATCTGAAAGTGCACAGCATATAAAGTTATTGTCTTTCAAAAGTGAGAGTCGAGAGTGAGAGTCTATGAAATTAGTTGTTTTTGAACGAGTCATTAGCTGTTACGTCGTGACGTAGAGAGGTCATTGGCCGCTCCCAACAACTGCGTGCGTAGACTTGAAGTGACGTCTAGAACACATTCAAATACTTCAGCTGAATCGCATCATGTCGAGAAGACGCTTTGTTCTACATTGCAAAGACAGTTCAGCCACTTGTTTCCATTGTCCAGGGACGAGCATGTGAAGAATCAGTGGTCAGAGTTCACATTTGCAAACAGTATTGCCCGAACCTTGTGTTATCATTTTAATGACGAATCATTCGCAAGCCGGTTGTGGGGCTCAGTATCCAGTGTATATGAATCAGGTTCGTCCTCCTCCGAATCACAATCTGTAAGTAATATTAATAATGTTTGCTGTTATGTTTTCTGTAGAATGCACAATATAGTTATATTGTGTTGTGTGTGTTGTGTAACTTGTGTACACTCCGCGCAGCTTCTAAGCGAGGTAAAGTTAGTTTTGTTTTTGATATTCACCAGACATTCATTGAAAAATGGCAATTACCTCCTAAACGACTTAGCCAAGTATGACTTCGCTCTATATAATAAGCACTACCCCTCAAAAGCCCCCGCAATGTGAGTTTCGCCGGGAAAGTTTGTTCTTGAAGGAGACGCGAGTAAGACCGTGTGGAAAGTGCACTTTTTCTGACACGTTTGTTCAAACACTATATACAATTTTCAACACTTGCCAAGCTATAAGCTACGGTTTACCAATAACAACTGACTGGGTCATTTGACCAATCGTCGAACGAACCATTTGGGAGTCGTTGAGCAAATCAGTTAAAAATAAATGCATATTATAAGACAAATAAAGTGTTTTTTTTTATCCTTGCATGCACGTTAAACTGTTTTTGGGAACTCCTAAAACAAAAATAGGAACATTTCAAATGCTATGATAGGGGCTCTTTAAAGGGTTAGTTCACCCAAAAATGAAAATTAAGTCATTAATTACTCACCCCCATGCTGTACCAACCCCGTAAGACCTTCGTTCGTCTTCGGAACACAAATGAAGATATTTTTGATTAAATTTGAGAGCTGTATAACTACCACATTGGCTCCTAAGGGACTGCCTCTTGACGGCCCAAAAAGTCAATGAAGAAAATGTTTAAATATCCCAAGTGACTACCGTGGCTCAACTATATGTTTATCAAGCGACGCGAATACTTTTTGTGCAAAAAAACAAACAAAAATAACGAGTTTATTCGACTATTTTTTTCTTCCTTGTAGGCCAGAACGAGACTTCCTTATAGATTTCCACGACGCATGCGCGAGATTTGCGTACACCGGCTTACACTACTTCAGATCGCAATTCTCGCGCATGCGTCGTGGAAATCTATAAGGAAGTCTCGTTCTGGCCTACAAGGAAGAAAAAAATAGTCGAATAAACTCGTTATTTTTGTTTGTTTTTTCGCACAAAAAGTATTCGCGTCGCTTGATAAACATATAGTTGAGCCACGGTAGTCACTTGGGATATTTAAACATTTTCTTCATTGACTTTTTGGCCCGTCAAGAGGCAGTCCCTTAGGAGCCAATGTGGTAGTTATACAGCTCTCAAATTTAATCAAAAATATCTTCATTTGTGTTCCGAAGACGAACGAAGGTCTTACGGGGTTGGTACAGCATGGGGGTGAGTAATTAATGACTTAATTTTCATTTTTGGGTGAACTAACCCTTTAAATGGATGTTGATGTAAGTAACCAGCTTCTTTTAGGTGCATTCCAATCTTGCCCTTAGGACCTGGCACGTAGGCTAGGAGGCCGTCTGTCTCTTTCTCTGGGATCAATATGAAAGGTCATGGAGGAATCCTAAAAGTGGTGTGGACATATATGGGCCTTCGCTGGACAGTCGGATGATCAAGCTCTACATAATTCTACCTGTTGTCATAAATGTATTTTCTCCAGCATATTTCACTATGGAGCAAGTTGCCCATTATCTGCCTTTCTTTCTGAGGAGTGAATGTTTTATCATCGGACGACAACCATCTTTACTAATGGCGATAGGCATCCATATGTGTAAATTTTTTTAGGTTTTTATGATCTCTTAGCCAATCAGGAGTGACAATGATGTAATACATGCCCTTGCAAAATGGTATAATTGGTGTATGGTGTAAGGTACAGTTGGCTTGCGACCTCCTTTGACGCTCGCTCTACCGATGAAACTGCAAACTATTCTTCAGTAAATGTTTATCTATTTGATTGAAACTCACGACTCCTGGTCTTCCATATGTGGTCTTGGGTTTTATAACCGTTACCCCCAACAGTTACATCAGACTCGCGCTCGGATTGATATTGAACAATGTCATTGTTGCGGTCTTTATAGTGTGCAATCGCTGAGGAAGCTTGAAGTGAGCTGAAACTATGTAGTTACGGTAATAGGCATTGGCTTCCGACATTTTTTACTTCATTATAAAGTGCTCAAATAAAATTCAAAATCAACGATCAAGATGCGTTTCACTTCATATTTGTGACACCCACCAAACCTGCCTGCAACACGGCCTGCTCTGTACAGGAATGATGTGTTCAGGATGCTGCTGGGTTGAGGAGGTAACTGCCCCCACCTCCAGATCTAGGGCACAGCAGAAAAAACTCCAGAACAGGTGGAAGAAACCACATGCCTGCTGTCATTTCCCTCTGAGATGATGATGATGATGATGATGATGATGAGCTTTAGGCCGCCAAGAGCAGCCTGAAGCAACTCAGTGACTAAAAATCACGTTCCTAATAAGTTCCTGTATTAACCAACTGCAACACCATCACGTGAACTTCACTATCTGCTTGCTATCTGTTGCATGGAGTAAAGCACAAAACAATTTTCAGAATCTGATCAGTGTTTTAAAACATTTGGTATCCTTGTTGTAAATAACACTTTACTTAAAGCCTTAATGTATAATGCATATGTTATAAAGCATTATATGGATTCATGAATAATTGTAACCGAAGTTAAAATTCATTTGCAGACTCCTTGATACATCTGAAATTGGTTTTTCGATGTGTTTTAATGCATTATATTTTATAAAGGTGTGTTCAATGATTAGATTATTAGTATGTTTTATAATTTTGGCAATTATTCATGGGACCATACAATGGTTTGCAACGTATAATTAATGCAATAAAATACATTATATGTAAAGCGTTTAAGAAAAGTTTAACCAAATTGTCTATAAAGTAAATCCAAATTGTCTATAAAGTAATTTTTTTGGATTAGGAACAAAAGTCAATTTCTACTCTTTGTTGGAATTTAATTATCCATGATAAACAAGCATTAAATATTATATTTATGACATATTAATGAACATTTATTAACATAAGTGAAGTGTCAATAAGAAAGTCATAGTATTTTATTAACGCATTGCATACGTTCGGTTTAATTTATATGTCGTAGTTGAATTTCATCAATTGCGCAAGACATCTGCTGTCGCGTATTTGTTGCCCGAGGTGTCGATTTAGTACCACAGGCTGGTATCGCACAGAAGCCACATTTTTTTGTATCAATCCGACCTTAGTCTCAACTCCCATTGGTAGCGGCTGCGCATTGTTCACATAAAGCTGAATTCTACTCAATATTGTCACATCGCCAGTGGTCTCTGCTGCCAGAAATCGCCAACTCTCATCAAAAACCTACAGCTTCTGGTTTTGTCAGTGCGAACTGCCGTCAGTATGAATAGAGACTGACTTGGTAGCAAAGGAGACAAGAACAGATGAACTGAAAGGGTAGCCATGCAGTCTAATAGCTGACATGCTAAATTCAGATTGACTAGAGGCCGGGGGCAATGGAGCAGGGGCCTGTTAAATCATGTCTGTCTTTACAGACTCATCTCAAGGAAAAGATCAGAGCGTGTGTCACAGTCTGGGAGGAGAGAGAGAGATGGAGCAGGAGAAGAAAAAAAGAACTCTTGGAAAAACAAATGTAGGCTATTGATATCAATGGAAATTGCGCCATTTTATTGCAGCATTAGCAAACTGTATTTATTACCATTTTGCGGGATAATTTCACCTCATTTCCACAGCTAGAGGCAAATGTACCTGACTGATAAAACAAACCATGTAAAGAGCAAATAACAGACATTAGCGCACTGTTCATAAAGCATGCGGCAGCTTTATGAAGTCGTCAGAGGTGAGACACAGGGGACGCTGAATGAAAATTGCTGAAATGATTCGTAATTCAAAAGGGAGAAACTGAAACTATGTGGAGGAATGAAATGAAACCTACAAAAACTTTGCAGCCAGGTCAATAGACAGCATCTGCAACCACTCATTAGTAAACCCACGACTGACTTTATTTTAAAATCCTCTGATCTTGTGGTTTTTTTTAAACTATTTTTTTATAAAGAGACATAGTTTAACCAATCATCACGGCAGATACAGATTATGACAAATACATCCAGAATACATTCTTAATCATAGCTTTATTTCTGCTTTTTGGCCCAATAGGAAAAAATTCAGTCATTCTGAATATAATCATGATAAAAATATAATTGAGGCAAATGATACATTAAATAAGTACCTACCCCACTGAGTGGATGTCATAAATCTGATGTAACCATCTGATTGTCAAACCAAAATTTATACCGAAACCTTCAAGATTTCTCACATTTTCACAGTTTATTCACTAAGCTATAGTTTAGAAAATGGTACTGAAATATGACAAGAGTTATCAAATCAGTTGATATTTCACTGGTTTTGGCCACCCTTCTAGACTGTCTCACAAATGAATTAGGTTGAATAGCTGTCGGCTGTTAAATTTAAGTACACAATGAGATAATACCAACTTCGGTCAACCATTTACCAAGCAATGCTTCATTTTGTTCAGTCTGTGGTGTAAAAAAAAGTGTCTGAATAATTTTTGGTCCCACATTTTTATACATTTTACTGTCAGGCAGTCCACTGTATGAATAATTTTTGGGTATAATATGTCTAGTTTACTTTTATATTAAGCTATCCTTGCTTGCATAAATTAACTGCTGTCCTGCACCCACTAGCGTAAAATATGGTTTGACTAAGTAGAAAAGAGTGAATAAAACCAATCAAACTGATTATCAGTAAACCTTACCTTTGATAGATTTACTTTCAAGTAAGCGAGTCTTTAATCACTTTAGAGAATGGATGCATGACATACAGCCAGGGCGTTGCCAGGGTATTCAGTTTTTTTTATACGTGGTGGGTTGCTACTTGCTACAGTGCATGTAGGCTCAAAAATAGCTAAATAGCTAATCATATAAGCTATTCTAGTCACCAGATATGGCTCAGGTCCCTCCTCCTAATGTTTATAAACCTAATAACATTACATTTACATTTTAGCAGGCGATTTTATCCAAACTGACTTGCATTGCATGCAAGGTATACATTTTATCAGTTATACACTCCCTGGGAATTGAAGCCAAGACATTAGGTAACACACTTCTTATTAACAAGCCCCACAATTCAAAGTATCAACCATGTATGCAACATTATCTGGAAGACAAGTTACAAGCAGAACGTTAATACTTAACTAAGCGGTAAAACCTTTACTTTATCTCTACTGTATTGTATTCCGAATCATTCATGACTACTGAAATAAAACCTTTTCATTCTTTTTTGGGGAAAAATGCTCATGGTTATTCCTAGAATAAAGAGTCTGGAGCATAATGACTCATTTCAGAGCTGCGCTGCCATCCCAGGAAGACGCGCAGAGGCACATGGCATGTTTCAACGGCATTGCAAACGTTTTCATGTCAGCTGGGACAACGAACCCTCGAGCAAATCTTTTCACGAACTCTGTCTCCATCGCTTCTAAGATGAGACAGACCCATAAACGGAGCAGTCCTTCCCAATCAGCCTCAATGTGGGAAATTAAGAGTGAATGAAAGGTCAATTCAAAGACGCTTGGCCTTTCAGCGACTGCTATCAACCAGTCAATGTTTATTCCACAATACGTTACAAGAGAAACAGCCACTGCTGTCCATTTAGGAAAATCATTCTGCATGCCGACCAGCTATCAAAAGCAAAACGAGAAGAGGAAAGTGAAAATGAGAAGATACTACATTTTGTCTTTTTTATTTTCGTCTCGCAGATGAATTAGAAGTAAGAAGTAAAGTAAAACCAGGTTGTTCTTCTTATTGTGGTAGCAAGCAAAAAACCCTGCAAAATCCCTTTATTTACCAAAAAAAAAAACTTTCATGCTTTAAATACATGTGTTAATGTGTGAGAGTGAGATCACCGTCACGTCTAAGCTTTCCTGTAAGTCAAAGAGGACCGTACTGATATATTTGGAATTAGGCATGTGCCGGTATCAAATTTTCATGCTGCGGTTAATTGATTGAGCTTTTATCACGGTATACGGTATTATCACAATATTTTAATGAAGTTATATTTTAATGCTCAAGAAAAACAGATGCATTGTGGGTCTCTAAAAAAACCTCAACTTGTATCACAATGTGTAATTGTGATTTTCGAAACATATGGTAAACTAAACCAAATTGTTTAAAGTTTAGTGACAACATGTTACAATGACTGGTAGGTTACTGTTTGTATTATTCAATTAAATTCTTGGATTTGATTTCAGTCTTAATGGGCTATATGCACGCATAAGTTCCGCATTTGACGTAAGGATGCTCGTCCATTTCCGGTTGTGTAGATTAAAGCGGAGGAAAACCGGAGAAAACGGGATTATGGCAGAGTCTTCAATATTTACTGTCCTCCCGTCTTTGAAACGAAACGTACATACGTTTAGATGTAATTTTATATATAGTTATGTTTATTTAATATAATTTTAAAAAGAAGCATAAACACAACGAGGGGTGTCTGTTTTATCTGTTTTTGTGACTAACGTTTCATTAGTATAACCATGGAGTATAAAATTCAATATAAATTCTCGGTATTGCATTGGACTCTATGATCGGCGGAAGTTATCGAGCATCCCTAATGCTTCACCGGAAATAACGCCGTGCATAGAGCCCATTCAATATTGACTCATTTGGATAAATATTAGGTAGGCCCCAGTCTGTTAATGTTTCTCAAGAAAAAAAAACTAACATAATGCTGTAAACATACAGAGAGAAATTAAATATAATATTTAGCAAAATACTCCTTGATATTTTTTTCTAGTCAACTAATGTGCTGGTCATTAAATGGCTTTCCTGAGGTAAATGTTACGTTTTGTGACAACTGTTCTCCTGCAGTGTTACTGACCTCTTTCCATGTTTGAAAACACTGATTGATCGTTATTATGTACAAGTAAATATACCGTTCGGTAAGTTATACTGTATCTTTAAATAAAAACGAAAGTAACATGATGATCGGTTTACTTGAACTGAGGAGCAACGATCTGTGATCAGAAGAGCTGATTTATCAACTTCAATTTATCAATAACAACTTTCATATCAAAAGTAACCTGCTCTGTCTAGTCTGTCGGTGTCAGTGTCCTCTTTGCTCTGTGATTTTTCTCTGTAGAAGAGCGTGTGAAAAGTGTCAAATGCGTTAAGCACCTTTCAGACAGGACGCGGAATGCGCGACGCTGCGGCCGCTTGGTTCAACGTTGCCCTTCAGATACAACGCGATTTGCCATTTTACAAATAAAAAGTTTAACTATTTTGAACTTTAACACCGGCGTGGTCGATGCAGGTCGACGCAGCAACAAAACATCCCTGCGCGTCGCGCGCGTATTCCGCGTCCTGTCTGAAAGTCTCAAGCTTGAGTCTAAAGCGGAATGTCTGAGAGTTGGCAGCCCTGCGGGGATAAATCGTCGGGAGTATTCCGCCATGCTTCTACTCCATGTGAGGACTGTTTACATTAGACTAGTGCGCACTGCATGCACACAGTGCTTATACATAATGGGGATTGTTTACATCAGAGTGCGCACGTGTTCTGCGCAGCACGCAGTGTTTGAGCGGTTGAAGGAAAATAAGCAGCTAATGCGCGCTTTAAAAGTCTAAATTCGAATCTATTATTTTTCACGGTATTTTGAAGAGCCCGCGATAACAATATTGTGCATATTCATTACCGCGATTTATCGCATTACCGAATACCGGCACATGTCTATTTGGAATCTTAAAGATCAAAAAACTGTTAAAAGCATGATAGCACTATCATAATAATGGGTCTGAATACATGCACTTACTCCCCTGGACTAATGGACCAAACTTCATACACAAGAGCAAAGTGTCTTTAAAGTGATGTGATGTACTGCAGTGTCTTATGTCTATTCAGTGTTCCCTTCCTATGTGTCCAACACAAGCTGAAACACCTGCCTAAGAGAGCATAAATGTCCAGTTTATTCCCAGTGCTGAACAAAAGAACAAAATAGTAAAACTCTGGTATCGGGCAAAATTAATCAATTTGATTATTTTGAGATTACCAGCCAGTTTCAAGATCTACTGACATACTTGTTAATGAATAATGCACAGTCCTCTGGTAATAATACAGAACACGCCTTTCTGTTTTTTTCTGGTGGCTTAATATTGTATAAAAATAAATGTGTTTACATTTTGCTATTGTATTTCTCATTTAATGTCATTAAATTGTATTATTTATCACCCTATCGTATCAGCATTGGTCTTAGGCAAACCCACATAGATAACTGACCACTAAAAACAAGCCATATAAGATGAACTACACTTAGGATGAGGCTCATTGAGTTATTGCATCAGAAAAGAAACCAAGACAAAATGACTTTAGCATGTTCAACACTGAAACCTCAGTCTGTGACGATTCAGGGTACAGTAATAAGGCAAGGGTCAGCCTAGATCGAGGGGCCAAGAGATAACCTGTGGGTTTTCTACATCACCACCGTTTTCAGATATGTCGATGTTATACTCATGTCACATTAGAGGCTGACGAGCTCAAGAAGTTCTTTAAGTGAACAGCACATGTCCATCATCAACAGGTACTTAAGTTGGAGGCAATTTGCTAAAACACAGAAATCATCACTAAGGCTTTACAGAGAAATTGCTCTAATGCTGCGTTCAAGTCCTCCTGGGAAGTTCGTACGACGTGAGGTGCGTTCAAGTCAGTTTTGTCAGAGAAAAATGGCGGTGTACCTTCTTTTAATGAATTACACGAAAATACAGCAAGGTTTGTTAACTCTGCTAATAAAAAAAAAATGAAGAACAAAGAATGCGCATCAGGTGTGTTTCTTTTTATGATTTTTATTAGCTTATGAAGCTAATGTAAACTCTATCATCATTGGGCATAATTTTTATATTACAATGATATCATATTTTGTGCAGAGAGCTTGCTTTATAAATGAAAAAAGCCTTACAATGTCAATGAGTAAATATTAAAATTCAATTAAAATTTACCGTCAAGTACAGACGTTGCATCCATTGATTCCCTCATGTTTCTCACTGACAGAAAGAAAATCCCGAGCTCCCCTCTGGTATTTACGACATTGTGGTGGCGTTCAACTCGTAATTACGATCTATACGAGATGACTTGAACGCAGCAAAAAACCCACACAGAAGACCTTAGTAGCTGCAAAGCATCACCTTGACAACCACCAAGAACCCCGTTGCATTGTGGTGGTGACTTTTGCATATGCAAACACCATTTTCAACTCAAAATGTAAATCAAGTATAAAATAAAATGCTGACAGACAGAAAATAAAGAGGACCTATCCCTATCTGGAAATTTTAGCACCCAAGCTGACTTGTGGTGTATTTTTTGCAAACTCTGAAGAATCACTTCCTCATCAAATCACAGATGCAAAATGAAAAAAAACAAGAAAAAAAAACAAGAACGCACTCACAGTGTGTTCATAGTGGCCAGCAACTCCACAGAACTAAATATATAACACACAACCCTGAATCTATCTACATTAGAAAATGGGTGATTTCCCCTTTTTCCTTCCATCAGACTGCAAAAATGCTGGAGGAATTGTGGGAAGTGGGTAGATTTGGAGCCTGTCAGTGCTCTACTCAAGACTCATGACGTTTGCAATGGTAAAGAAACTTGGGCTACTTGATGTTTGTGCACAATGTTACACCAAACTGCAACAATTGTCGGGGCAGTGTGAACCAGCCCAGAAACAAATCAATAAAACTTGTCAGATTGATCCAGAACATTCTAACACACAGGTCCGAAAACACATCTTACAGTTTGTTGATGAGATTGAGCAAACCCGGTTATTTTACAGACAGCGCGTCATTGTGACTGTCGATCAGCAAAAAAGATATGCGCTGAAATACTCTTCCTGATGCACATCAAAACACAACATGTGAAACTAAATGGACAGTTCAGCCAGTAATTTACTCAACCTTGAATCATTCCAAACCTGCCTGACTTTCTTTTTTTAATGTTTTTTTTTTTGTTCATAGAATGAATGCCAATGGGGTCCAATGTTGTTTTGGACCCCATTGACATCCACTGACTGGATAAAACCACTCTTCTAAATATTTTTTTCCATATAATGAGTAAAAGGGACTAAATAAAGTCAGGTCTCTGCATGCAATCAATATAAAACACACATTCGAACATACATGATTCCTCGTTGAATTATCTCATTAATACCCTATTGTTCTGCATGCTTTATCCAACAACATAATCTGAAGTCGAGAAAAAAAAAGCCCACAGAAGAACAGACTTATGTCATAATCCTTCCCGATGTCATGCGTTTTCTTCCTTACCACTCCAGGACGTGGTTCATTTAGTGACTCTTTAGCCGTCCCATCGCAAAGACAAAGACCTGATGATAGTCTCAGTCTCAGGTAATCAGATCAAAGGAATAATGCGGTTGACGTGCTTATGAGAGGCTTATGCGGGCATGAAGCACGAAAGATGCCCCCAAATTTAACCTGAAGGATTAGAATGATTGCATTTAAATCTTCGTGCACTTGAGTACAAGCCCTTTCCTCCACACATCTGATATGATGCAATCCAGCTCAAAGAGGGGTGGCTCGAACTCTCCTTAGGGAGTGAACAAAAGACCACGGCTTTACATAAGCTGGACAAAAACATACATCTGTGAGGTCTGGCCAGATTAACAGATGCTGCGCTTGAGATTAACGTTCAGACGCAAGAGGAAATGATGTGCTTGCGCACATAATCATTCAGTCATTCGGAGAAGCTGCCGTTTTGATGGATGAAACTACACTGATATCACAAAAAGAAGGGAGGAAATAATGTGACCATGAAATGCACAGGAACTACTCACTGAAATCAACTAATGTCTTTATTTGCTCTTTATTCATTAGTCCTACAAATGCTGAAAAATATCTACTTGCCTCCTCAGTTTCAGCTCATTTATTAAAAATTCCTTAATTTTTTCCGTTCCAAGTTTTCCAAGATAAAGGCATCTGCTAAATAAGTAACATATACACAAACATGTGCACATATTGACAGTGTGTTGAAATATAATATGTTGAAATATACAATATCATAAGATAAGAGATGCCAACCAACCATCCATTGGAACCAGCCGGGAGGGTTTTTGATTTGTTTTACTTTGGCAGATCTGTGTTCTTCTGGAAGTACACCCATACACACAAACTGCATTGGAATCATTTCCAAAAAAATTCTGAGAACAGGACATTAAGATCGCAAGCAGTAATGTCAGCAAAGTAACAGTAAAAGTTAGAAAGGAAGGAATTGGCCCATTTGCTAGTAAAGACAAAAAAATCGGCAAGCGGAATCTCTATTTAAGATTTTTTAAAGCACTGCCGTTTTTACAATACCATAAACATATTCTATTTCGTTTAAATGGCAAATAATACTTCCTTGCATGTGAATAGAAGATCAAACAATACAACTAATCAATAACTAACAACCCAAATAATGTCCAATATAACATGTGTAAAGTGTTGTTTCAGTAGTTCAATAATAATGAGGAAATTATATACTTGCACGCATCCTGATAGCCATAAATACACGCTCGTGTGGATTTATATTAATAAACAACAACAATACACAATATAAATAATCTTGCCTTACCTTCAATATTTCCCCACGTTTAAAACTCAGCTCATCATCTGCAGTTGCTTTGAAATCATACTTGGCAATGGCCTCCATGATTCAGCCTGACGGACACCTGTGTGGTTGGGTATAAAGCAGTGGAAAATGCCTCCTGATGCAGTTTATATCCCTGTTGTGGACCAGAGGACCAGACAATGAGATCTCAATAGCGACGATGAGCACAGATCCAAGAAGACACAAGGATGTCCACCTGCCTCTCTCTCTCTCTCAGCCCCGCGTCTCTCTTCCCGTCGCGATCCTCACATAAAGATCACGGCGAGAACCCTGTAAACAAAATAAACTCTTTCAGAAAATCAGATAGGAGAGTGTTGATCTAGTGTTCTAGATTGTTCAATGGGCCGCGCCCCACGATACAACTGGCATTAAAAAGCAAATGCTCCCCATAAAGAGGAAGGAAACCCGTCTGCTTGACGTCTCAAGCGGCCAATTACGCACCGCGAGCATAGCGGACCGTCCAATCAGATTAGCGCGTCGAAGAGGACTCGGCCAATCAAAGCCCTAGAAGGGACATCAACACCCAATTGGCTTCGCTCCGTCTAGTGTTCGACCAATAAACGTTCGGAATTTCTCAGCGTTGGACAACGCAAGGCTCGATAACGTCATGGTGCTATTGAACGTGCACAGAATAATATTCGTTTAAAACTGTGAGCAAATATCAAGGATTGCGCAGACATAAGTCGAAACGTAAACACAGTTATGCAAAGCAGCTGTAATGTATTAACGAGATCATATTTCTTGCGGAGAAAATTGCGTAAATGACACCGGAAATGGAACCGCTGTGGATTGTATCTAAAGCATATATGACATGTTATTGTACATTTTATTCATAATGACATCTTGCAGAGGATTGGAAATCAACAGGAAGCATTTTACACTGACGTATTGTTGTCCAACTGTAGCTATACATATTGAAACGATTAGCATCATGTAATAGAATAACACAGTGTTTACAACATTCAAATAAAATTGATATTAATTGTAATACTGCTACGCTTAATACTGTTTACAATTATGCATAAAGTAACCTAACACAACATAAAACTCACTTTCACTGTCTATAATGTTCAAGTTTCTAAAGTATTACTATTCAACTGTGTTAAACGATTATAGAAGATACATCAATAATTTCAGTAAGTTACAGTTCCGAAGGTTCTAGTTTATAAATCCCGTATAGCAACTTTACAATAACACACGAGATGGAGTTTCATTTGTCGACGTTTTGTCGACATGTCTGGAAGCATTAAAGCGATGGTTTCATAACCATAAATAATAGCGAATATTGATAATGTAACGTTATAGTAAAGCACACAGGCCTTATGGCCTTTGGCCATGTTAACATAAAAAAAACTGACGCTGGCAGTCAGAGGAAAACCCGAAGTTTCATATACTCACTCTTGTAAACAACTGTAAGGGCCAATACTCGCTCTCTCGTTTTAATGAACCTAGAATCCACTCCAATTGGTCTTTAATCGTTGGTGAGGTTGAGCTCTTGTACCTCGCCCGACTTGAAATGGTGAAAAATTGCTGTATTTTTCTGTTTATTTCCGTTTCCTCCTCGATAAAGCATGTGCAGCTTCCGCCTGCCTCTAGTGGAAGAGTTGTGTCATTACACACTTTTACAGTGATGCTCCATTGGCTGCGGCATAGCGCCATCCTTTGGTAAAATATTAAGAGCGTTTCAATATGATAAGGAATAAACATTTTCTATAGTTGGTTGTGGATGCTCAGACGTTTAAGATTGATTTTTACCACATGGGCTGAAACTGCATCATCGTCACTTATTCAGATTAACTTTACAGATCAAAATAGTGTATTATTATTAGCAATAATACTTGTAATTATTATTGTATATTAAAAAAAAATATCACTAAATATGCTGTTTTCCTCATGGGGGGCAATAAATGTCCCAACAAAGACACGTATTTTGGATATCATCATCTTTATGGGGACATTTTGTTCCCATGATAGGGTGTACCAAGTCACACACACACACACACACACACACACGCATGCACAAATAATATTCAACTAAATTGGCCTATACAAGACCAAAATTATGTTTTTTTACTACCAGTGTGGGACATCTGTGTATGGCATCAGGTTAAAGCATTTACATCACATTAAAGTTTTTGGCACAATTTTCACAAGCAATTGGTACATTTTCAAGTCTTAGTAGGCTACTAAAATTATTATCAAAAGTGCACTTTTTACATTTACATTTCGCCATGTTTTCAATAATTTTACACAATTGAAAATACACAAGATCACCAAGCATAATTTCCACTACACAAAATAAGTAACTACGTTTCATAAAGCTTTTACTATCAAACATTTGATTTGCATTTCTCCTCTTTCAGTTTAAAAAATAAATACAAAAGTTTAAGTTTTATAAGGACAAATGCTCGCCTTGCTCTATTCTGTAATGAGCGTTCGTGACTCTCCTGTTCAGTGGCGCAAAAAGTGGGTATGCGCTATATGCGGCGCATAGGGGCGCAGCACAATGGGGGGCGCCAAAGCGATGGTAAAAAAAAAAAAAATTATATATAGGCTATATTGTATTTCTATATGTAGCTGCCGTTGTCCGTTTCTAAATCATTTCTGCATTCCTTCAATGTTATATAAAATTTTAGAGGACTAACAGCCAGGCTAGAGTAGGCGCCCTCATGGAGAAGGGGGGCGGGTAATATCGCGAGCGGGCGGGGGCGCCGAGAGCTCTGAGCGAGCAGGTACGAGTAGTTAGTTGTCGTCGAAAAAGATGGATAAAACAAAATGCTGTGGGGCTAAAAATAGAAAAAGAAAGAGAGAAAAGGAGATGGCATGTCAATTGATGCAACAGCAGCTAAATAACTGCATGCATTGCTGAAAGCCAACAGGTAGGATTTAAAATGTGACATCCAGGCATAGGCTATCTATATCTCGGTGGCCATCAGGACTACCGGGAGATTCCCGCTGGGCCGACGTGCTTTTCCTTTTTTAATTTATTTGTCTTAACGGCCCACAAAACTCATACATCGGCGGCCCATTTGTTTGTTTGTTGTTTGTTTTTGTTTTGTTTTTTGCTTAATTGGCGGCGCTGTGCTGGTGTAATGCATTGGTCAAAAAAGTCAGCTTTAGTTTTTTTTTCTGACACACTGGCCCATGAAATATGTCATTATGCGCAAGTATCTTTCAAGTATAGAAATTAGTGCAAAACTAATTATGAAAGTTTCCTTTATTTTTCTGTGCATTTGTTTTACAATAGCCTTAATGGCAATTACTATCATGGGATTCATATTATAACTATTATTATGTAGTAGTGTAATGTAGACAGACACTAACTAAAAGAGGTTCAAATTTTTCTCTGTTTAATTTGCACCCTGAAAATGGGTTGGAGCTTTTAATTTTGAACTCTCAAAGTGCACCAGACTGCTGAATTTAACATTACAGAACACAAAATTTTCTTACGGGGGAGCATGCCCCCGAACCCCCCTAGAGAAACAGAGGTCCACCTACAGTTTTACCTAAAATCCTGTGAGAAACACTGCTATTGCTGTTACAATGGAGCTTAGTTTTCTTAGGGGGGGGGGGTTCATCAAGGTGGAGTAGCTATAGTTTAATTGTGTTAATAAACGACAATTTTGCACTTATTTTTTTCTGTTAGCTCTCATTTCTTCCTACTCAGTTATTACATAGCACACTTACATTACATTTATTTAATTTTTTTTTTTTTTTTGGGGGCGCTAAAATTGTTGCTGCATACCCCTTTGAAACTGGGTAGTTGCGCCCCTGCTCCTGTTCAAACTCGTTCATCAAAATGAACAAAACTTTTTTTCGAGTCATGACTCGAAGAGTCCTAGTCAGATAAGATCCTTATTCATCGTCTGGTGTCGTTTAAAGCCCTTTGAAGCTGCACTGAAACTCTCATTTGGACCTTGAATCGTTTGGTTCCCAATGAAGTCCATTACATAGAGAAAATCTAGGAATTTTTCATCAAAAACCTTAATTTCTTTTCAACTGAAGACAGAAAGACGTGTACATCTTGGATAACATGGGGGTGAGTAAATTATCAGCAAAAGGTTGTTTTTTTTTTTTTTTTTTTTTAAGTGAACTAGGCTCCTTTAAGCGATTGTTAAACGTAGCCTACTGTTGTGTGTTCAATGATTAAACCGAATGTTCTCGTTTCATATTACAATAAATCTTGTGTTTGAAACAATGATTATAATGAAAATATGTACAACTAGAATGAAAGCATGAGATCAGGTTTTGAACAAGAGTTTTGAAAATGTACACCTGACTTGTGAAAATAGTACCAACGTACCCTAATAACTGATATGCCATTCTGATTAAAATATCCATGTACCCAGATATAAAAAATATGTTTTTTTTTTTTTTTGGAAAATGTTATTTCTGAACGGTTAAAGAAGCTGATAAGAAGTTATGACAACGCTCCCTGTAAGCTGGGCAAACATTACGTTTTAGTAGCCTACTTTTTCAAGATATTCAAAATGCTATCACACAATAATTGGTGTTTCTTTTTGCTTAGATTATGTGTGCTTCACGCGTAGGCTGATCAATCCATCCACTCGGTTTATTATAAAGGCAACATTTAATCCTACATTCGCAAACATGCTTCCACTTTAGACACTTCAAACCCAGCCTGATGAAACAGCTTACTAATTACAGTGGAGCAAGCCATGAACACATTATGCGTTGGAAATGCAAATGAGATTATTTGCTGATACCAGTTGTGTGTGCAGTTTCCCGTTTCTGTACAAAAAGTGCCCAAAAATGGACGTTGTTCCTCGCGTCAGCAGCTGCAGGCAGCAAATCAGACGCTACATCGAGCTCAACGCACAACCTCTTTTCAGCAAGGCTCATTTTCTCCCAAACGTCCTGCTGTAAATCAGGAATGAATGGGAGCGTTAACATCACAGGCGGCAGGCACATCTTCATCGGACAATGAAGCAGTGAAGTGAGCAACTGGAGACATATTGGCGATGTAGAAGCAGAAATGGGCGGTGTAGAGCGCGTTTGAGGAGCTGTCAACTAGTGGCATGCGTTTCGGAGAAATGAAAGGCTAACCATTGGAGATACTCATATTAAGGTAGGTTTATGCAAATGAGATATAATTTAATGCGTAATTGTTTTACACTAAGAAAAAGTACCACAAAGTGTTTGTGGACAGACAACATGCCAATAACACATTTCATAATATTCATAATAGCACCATGTTTTGGAAGTACCTTGTATAATGTAAATACTATGGTGGCCTATATTGATATTGTTAGGATTGCCTATAAATGATGCTAGTTAAAAAGAAAGTCTATAATAAATGTTCATGCAGTGTGAAAAAAAAAGTGAGGTTTGACATTTTTTTAGTGTGCACAAAGACCCAATTAAATCAGTGTGAGAAAAATAGTAAGCATGATATTATAAATATGTCTTGTATCTAAAATGACTTTATTTGCTTGTATGTTGCCAAAAGTAATTAAATTAAAATAAATAAATTAAAATAGTACCCAGAGATATTTCCATTTGTTGACATTATCTATTCAATGTAATACAATTGTTCTTATTTCTTAAGGGTGGAAAACAAATCCAAAAGATGCATTGCTCTGTTTGAAGTTCATGGTGTGCAGATTTGACTGTTTACAAAAAAAAAAAAAAAAAAAAAACTCAACAGGTGTTGAATATAGCCTACACTGTTGTTTTGACTCAATTTTTGTAAATAACCCATTTTACTTTATAAAAAATATAACCCTATGGCTGGGTTTGTCCATATTTGTCCCAAAGTTGGGGTGAAACAACCCAGCATTTTTAAGAGTGCAAGACTATCTTGAATTACCCCACAGTCTCTACAATGGTGCAGACATTCTCTGACAAAGACCACTAATAATTAATTTCTTTTAAGCATTTATTCTCATGTCACTTAAAATATGTTTTGAAATGATCATAACTCTTATGACTGCCTGTTGATAATAACATCTGTGCATTTGTATTTTATGATCAAGTTTGTGATGGATTTCAATGCAACCACCAATTCCAGTGATGAGTTTAATTCATCTCAACATTTAAATGCAGGTAAATATGCTATCCAAAAGTTGTCCAGCAACCTAAATGTGTGTCAAGTGATAAATTAACTGGCTTTATTCAAGTCAAACATATTATTTATTTGACTTCATTAGGTTAGACCATAAAATATAAGTTGTTTTAAGTGTAATGTTTTGTTAGATAGATCTTTTGTTCTCTGCTTGCGTGTAGCTCATGACTCACCACAGATAGCAAACAACCATTGAAGACAATGTTAAGTCAATTTTGACGGCTCAACATTAATTGCATTGAATTATGAAGTGATGTTAGTTCAATATGACGTTTGCACCCACATTTAAAGGCGGTGTAGAAATAGGACAAAAGCATTACAACCTATCAATTGTCATTATAACTACAGGAGGTCCAACGGTTCAGTTCAGACTGCTGCCTCTTTTCCTTTTGGGTTCTCTAAAATCTGAAAAAGAAAGCATAATGTTACTTAAGAACAAGTCAATTCAATTATCAGTCACATTCAAGACTGTTAATATACCAAACACAATTTGATTCAATATTCCGGCTATGATTATAATATCATTAAATTATGTTTATTTATTCTATTTGTCTAAAATCTGTCAATACCTCAATATCAAAAGAAAGCACTATGGCATGGGTGTCCAATTTTTCCAGCCGAGTTTATCTCGGGTTTAAATGTGCAGCATTTAAGCAATGAGTTTATCTTGAAAAATAAAAGATCTTATGTTTTTTTCAATTAAAATGTCTCGGTAGGGATAGTTCACCCTGAAATGAAAATTCTGTCATCATTTACTCGCCCTCAAGTTGTTCTAAACTCTGTTGAACACAAAAGAAGATATTTTAAAGAATATTGGCAACCAGACAGTTGACGGCATCCATTGACTGCCGTAGCAGAAAAAAAATACTATGGATGTCAATGCCTTCAACTGTCTGGTTGCCAATATTCTTTGAAATGTCTTCTTTTGTGTTCAACAGAAGATATTAACTCATACAGGTTTGGGAAAAAATAAGGGAGAGTAAATAACAGAATTTTCATTTTGGGGTGAACTGTTCCTTAAAGCTGCAGATTCACTTTATGTATATCTTAATCTCTTTAAATGTCACAAAATAGCCATGTCATTCACTTTCTAACAAACACAAGATGTTTCACTTCAAGAAATCTGTTAAATGATGTTGGAACTTTATTCAGGAAATTCCTGATAAACATTGCTAAAGCAACATGCTTTTTTTAAGAATATAGAAAACTGAATATATGCAGTATAGGAATTCAGAACAAAGAAAAAAAACTAGCTGTTTGAAAATACATGTCTATAAAATAAAAACATTTGGTAAATTTCAAGAGTTCAATATTCGTTTAAAAAAAGTTTGGGGTTGGTATATTTCTTTGTGCTTTTGAAAGAACTCTCTACTAATCATTTTATTAAAAAAAAAAAAGTTGGACAGATTGCAAACAGAAGCAAACTTAACTGATTTTGTATCCTCATTATGTCCAGAGTAAGGTCAAAAAAACCCAGAAGAATCCCATTAGGGGAAAGTTTAGAAAAAGACCCAAATAGCCTATTCACATGCATATTCATTCTTTTTTAAAAACCTTTAGATAGCCTATAAATTACTGAGTTGATTACTTACATCAAGACAAACATGCACAAACAGTGCATAATCCAATTACGCATGTTGTGCTGATTTGCATAAATACCACAACAGATCTAAACATTGGGAATAGCCAGGTGAAAATGTCTTGTTGAATTTTGTTTACATATTGTAGACCATTTTGCAAGATGTAAACAACATCGGTCCAGAAACACTTCCTGTTTCAGTTTGTAACTGTTTTTTTTATTTCACATATAAAGAAAACATTTTAAAGATGTTGTTTAACTTTTTGTTTCAGTTTTATATGTTCTGTTGGTTGTATTTTTTCCCAGCTTTTATGTAGTGTTAAAAAACTGAAACAGGAAGTGTTTCTGGACCAGTGTTGTTTACATCTTGCAAAATGGTCAATAACAGTAAATACTTAATGTTAAGGTCTGAATTTAGGCTACCCATGAGAATTAATACATAGAGGCAGGAATGAGTACTTTAAACCAGCCTTTATGAATTATTATTGGAGAGATGGGGGTTGGGGCTGGATCCGTGGGACTGTTTCTGGGGGATGAGTCTGAGGGAAGAACAGGAGACAAGGGTAAGGAGAATGCAGAAGACAAAAGGTGAGTGAAATAAAAAGTGGCTGGATCAAACAATCAAATTACGTACACAATGCACCACTAGAGAATCTCATCTTCATTTTCATCACAGGCCATCTGCATTGAGTTTGTGCAGCTCACTCCCCTGCAGTGTCCACAGGCAGTTGACTCATTCTATATTGTTTCATCTCAGGGTGCTGCAGTCAGACTCGCAGCTGCACCTTATGACCTTCATGAGCTTCTCAGGAGGTAGGGTTGTCTTAATTAGCACAAATCCCTCGCCACACTTGTGCCATCCCCACTCCATAGGAAAACGTCCATCTGAAAGTGTATATAAGATAAGAAAATACACTTTATTAACCTCATGCAGGAGATATTGATATTGTCACAGCAGCAATGACGTACACAAGATGCAAAATGACACAATAAACATAGAACGGAGTTTCAGTAAAGTTGAAATGTACCAGATGTTGATTCCCTAAGTACACTCGCATGCTGTGGTATTTTGCTGCCCCATGATGTCAGCTGGATGGGGAACTGGATGCCACTTCTCACAGAACCGATGATATCGGAGGGAGTCTGGGTTTCTGTAGATATTCCATTGCAAAGAATCACCGTAGAAGATTAATGTTCATAGAACACCTCAGCTTGCTCTCAAAACATGTCACTTTCTTTGAATTTCTTGAGCGATGCTCCTTTCCCAATCCCAGGTTGGCTAGATGTAGTGTCACATCCCAGAACTGCGTGTAAGAACAAGTTAAGCTTACATATGTCTGGGCCAAGCCGTTCTTTTGTAGCCTTGTTGTTCCACATGTGAGGCTTCTTTGTGTTCTTCCTTGACTCAATACAGAGGAACAGCTTGCATGTTAGCAGTGAAGGATAGCAGTGATCTGAAATCTTCTCAGATTGATGTGAAAGATCCACATTCCCATAAAATCAGAGATATTTAACACTCAAAGCTGAAATAAACCATCTTTATTCAAAACTACTGGGTGACTTCTATCATTTAGTACACTTTCTTCACTTTTCTCCGCCTTTTATTAACAATACATGAACATGAATACATGGGTGACAGGCAGCGGTAATAAAAATACATAATTAGCAATGCCCAATGAGTCACGTCCATTGCTTGGATTTAAATTAGTACATTTTACATACAATAAAAGCAAGGATGTTAACAAAAAATCAATATACTGGCAAATTAGTGATATTTTCACAGTTATGGTCTTGAAAAAAAATCCTGAGTCCTCAATGTCCGAGACAAGGCCGAGACCAAAAGCGGTCGAGTCTGAGACGAGACGTTTCGGTCTCGAGTATACTACAACACTACCTTATGGTGACATTTGTTTGCCTCTATAGTCTTTTACTGTAAGATGTCAACAAGATTCTACAAGACATTTTCATCCTGCTATATCCAATGTTTAGATATGTTGCAAATGAACGGATACATTATTATGCACCGTTTGTTTATCTTACCAAAGAATTTAAAAAAAAGTGTAATACATTTTTGTTTGTCTTAATGTAAATTATCAACTCAGTCATTTTCATGGTGATATCTTAAGGTAAACATTTTTTGCCTATTCACATGAGAAAAAGAATGAATAGGCTATTTTGGGTCTTTTCCTAAACTTCCCCTAATGGGATTCTTTGGAGGGTTTTTTTCCCCTTACTCGGGACATATTCACCTGGACCCATTCCGACTCATCCTTAAGTGCTGGCCTCATCAACACGACAGCCATCGGCACTGATCCTCAACATCTCGTCTCCATACTGGCGTGATTACTTCAAAAGAGATGGAAACAGATGGAAATTGATCAATACTCTTAATGTTCCAATCCAATTTGACTTGTAATGCTGCCCGAATTACACTGTTCCTTCGTTGGCCAGAGGAGAACTGGCCCCCAACTGAGCCTGGGTTCTCCCAAGGTTTTTTCTCCATTCTGTCACCTGATGGAGTTTTGATTCCTTGTCACTGTTGCCTTGGCTTTTGGCTCGCTTAGTCGGGGACATTTAATATTCAACAATACTATTGATTTGTGTTGTATTATTTTCATGTTATCACTGTGAAGTTGATTTGATACAATCTGTATTGTAAAAAGTGGATAGGATACAAAATCAGTTGAGTTTGCTTCTGTTGTAATTTGTCCTATAGGCTGACCCCCATTTTGGCTTAAAATGACTGGACTATTCTGCTAAACAAGGCTGCATTTACTTGATCAAAACTACAGTAAAAACAGTAATACTGGGAAATATTATTACAATTTAAAACATATATTACATATATGAATTTTCAGCATCCTTACTCCAGTCTTCAGTGTCACATGATCCTTCAGAAATCATTCTGATATGATGATTTCGTGCTCAATAAACATTTCTGATTGTTATTAATGTTGAAAACAGTTGTGATGCTTAGTCCTTGGACTTTTGTGTTACTTCCTGTCTTGTCATGTTGTAGTCCTCTGTAGCTTTCCCCCTTGATTGTCTTTCCAGGTTTGTCTTGTTAAGCTTGTTCGCCTCTGTGTATTAGCCCTTGTGTCTCAGTTGTTGTACATGGAACGGTTGCTTCCAGTCCTGGTTTCCTTGCTTAGTTTGTTTTGTTAATTTTACCAAAAACTACTGCATTTAGATCCACGTCTCTCCCTCCTGTGCTCCAACATGTTACAGATCAAATGTTTTTGGGATTCTCTGATGAATAAAAAAGATCAGAATAAATTGAAATCTTTTGTAACATTATAAATGTCTCTACTGTCAATTTAATGCATTGCTGAAAATGTTACGTGTACAACTTTTGAAACTAAAAATAGATATAGATAAAAGCATGTATTTTAAATGTACAGTACTTTGATACGGAAAACCAAAAGCACTAAAATCTCTCTTTTGTTTCTTGCAGACACTGACGAAGAGTATCACAATGTTCTCATGCCTAGCATTTATGGTGTCATCTGCTTTGTCGGCATTATAGGCAACTGCATTGTCATCTACACCATTGTGAAAAAGACAAAGTTCAGGGCGCAACAGACAGTGCCTGACATCTTCATCTTCAGTCTATCCATCGCAGACCTTCTGTTTCTCCTAGGCATGCCGTTCCTCATCCACCAGCTGGTGGGAAACGGTTCCTGGTGTTTCGGTGCCACCATGTGCACCGTCATCACAGCGCTGGACTCCAACAGCCAGATCGTGAGCACCTACATTTTAACAGTCATGACGTTGGACCGATACTTGGCGACAGTTCATCCCATCCGCTTCAACCACATTCGCACTCCATGCGTGGCCGTGGCGGTCGTTAGCCTGGTGTGGATCCTCTCGCTGCTGTCCATCACACCGGTTTGGATGTACGCCGGCCTCATGCCTCTGCGAAGCGGTTCAGTAGGATGCGCTCTGCTCCTTCCTAATCCGGCTACAGACACCTACTGGTTTACTCTCTACCAGTTCGCGCTGGCGTTCGCTTTGCCATTGGTGATCATTTGCGTGGTTTTTTTCAAGATCCTCCAGAACATGGCGGCCACGGTTGCCCCACTTCCCCAGCACAGTCTTCGCTTGCGCACCAGAAAGGTCACTCGGATGGCCGTCGCCATATGCCTGGCGTTCTTTATTTGCTGGGCGCCTCATTACATCTTGCAACTGGCACATCTGAGCGTGCAGCGGCCCAGTTACGCCTTCCTCTACGCCTATAACATCGCCATTAGCATGGGCTACGCCAACAGTTGCATTAACCCGCTTCTCTACATCATTCTCAGTGAGACCTTCAAAAGACAATTCATCGTAGCCATCCGGCCAGTGCACAAAGACTTCCGGGCTGATCCGGGAACGGCTGACGGAAGCGTCAGTCTTCGTTTGGCCCCTGACGCTGTTCAGCAGTCTCAGTCCTCTCGGGAGCTGTTGCCAGTTACCGTGGCATTACCCTGAAACTATTATCTCACTAGAAATCCTGGGAAACTGCAGACACATTTGTGTGTCTATAATGAACATACAGCTGAAAAGAGTACGTGGGTTTCAATGGATCTGTGATTGCACATTTTCCTTGTCATATTTCTGTGCAGTGAAAGAGATATGACACGCAACCCAATTAGCAACACTTTTACATCACAGTGATTTACTACCTTTCAGTTGTAACTTTTGTTTTCTGTAAAATAGGGCTTTGGAAAGTTTGCGGTTGGTACGATATAAAGTGGAGATCAAAATTAGAGAACAACCTACAATTTCCTAATTGTCAAGGTCACTGCTTAGTCCTATTTGAAGTTATCCTAAAAAGTGGAAGAGCAGTTAAAAAAAAAAAAAACTTTTTCATAAGTTAAATACATTCTGAACAACAGTATTAATAACTTAAATGAGACATTTAAAGGGGAAATGAAGCTGTCAATCAAGTTTACATGTTTTCAGTGGTGGAATGTAACGAAGTACAAATACTTTGTTACTTTACTTAAGTACATTTTTCACGTATCTTTACTTTACTTAAGTAGAATAAATAGTGCATACTTTTTACTTCTACTTCGTTACATTTTGCAGCAATTATTCTACTTTCTACTCCACTACATTTCTACAACTTCTGTTACATTTTCATTACATTTCCTGATCAGTTTTTCCCTGCCAAAACGTAATCTGACCGTCCGTTCGTTGCACGTTTGTCTCACCAGTAATGTTTGGTTGCCACATCAACTAAATGCGTCTCGCACGCAGTGTGTTTATTGCCTAATTGCAAGCTTGTTTCAGAAATGGTGACAACAATTTTTTTCCATCATTATTGAACATCATTATAGGAGTATTAGGTTGAATGAGTTAGAATTAAATGTTTTATTAATCATTAGAAAATGGTCATTAAGAGAATCAATTGTTATGCAAGTACTTTTACTTTTAATACTTAAAGTACATTTAAAATCAGGTACTTTTTACTTAAGTATGGTTGTCATTGTGTTACTTCTACTTTTACTAAAGTAAATATTTATCTGGTTATTTGTACTTTTACTTAAGTACTGAGATTCAGTACTTCCTCCACCACTGCATGTTTTACAAGATGGATCTCCACTATAATCAACAATTATATAAGAAACATGACAAATGTAAACATATAAAAGAAAAAAGGAAAAAACGTTATATCTTTCGCCGCCGTTGTGCAGTATTCTAACATGTGACGTCACGGGGGTTGGTTGGCTTTAGTTTAACAGGCTCTGGGCAGTGAATATCCCGACATCAAACTGTTTACACCACAGTGTTTTGACCGCGAACGACTAATGTTAGGCGCAGTCATTAGACAAAAAGATGATGTCTTATGTTATATGTTGACAAACTGCACATAGAAACATTGTTCACGATGTCTGCCATCATATTCCCAGCTCGTCAACACCATGTAACCAGGTGTGTTTCATGTATATATATATATATATATATATATATTGTTTTTGAAAGTCTCTTTTGCTAACCAATTGTTGAAAAATACAGTAAAAATGTGTTAAATTAGAAATAACTGTTTATATTGTAATATATTTAAAAAAGTAATTTATTCCTGTTATGACAAAACTTTTTTTTGTTTTATTTATTTTAGTTCATTAAGTTAAACTATGAAAATGATAAATGTTTCTCGAACAGTGCTGATTTGTTTTATGGTCTTAGTTAACTATAAAAAAAAGTTTCTGTATGTTACCTATATTTCCTCATAAGTGTCAGTTTCCCTTTGTTTGGACTTTGTGTTCGTTTTACATTGTCTGTCGTGGACACTAATGTGATTTGTTATTCAGTTCAGGTGTGTCTTTAGTTATTCTCATTTACCTGTTCCCTTGTTTCAGTTTTCAGTATTGTCAGGTCTTGTCAATGTTTACGATTGTGTTTGCTTATGTTTCGTTTTACTAAAGTAGTTTTTAAAGTATTTGCTGCTAAAGCCTGTCTTGGATCTTTATCTTCTTGTGTGTGTTACAGTTGTGACCATAGTCCATAACTGTGTCACATTGTCTCACAAGAGACTACTTGTTTTATGTTATTTAAACAATTATTTTGCCTTGTAAAGTCATTGAAAATGGTTCTTGTATACTATTCTTAATTATGTTTTAATTAGATCAATGCTTTGTGTTTGAAACACAACTCTTGTTTTTGATGTCAGTGTAAATGTGTATACTCGTTTTTGATATTATGTTTTATGTTGACTTCTTTAATCATTTTGGTGATGTATACATTTTTTAAATAGTCTGTACATATAAATAAAAAAAAAAATGTTAATTTTATTCACCGGTATGGAGAAATAGTATGGCAAATTGTGTGCGTGTCTGTATAGAACAACAACAACTCTATTGGACATATCACAATGCCAGCCATTGTTCCTCTGAAAAGAGAGAGGATTGGATGGAAAATGGTTACCCCATTTTATAAACAACTTCTGTTACTGAAATCCGGATATAAAGTAATTTAAAGTGTTCCATTTCCTCGTTTGATTGCAGTGGAAAACTGGACAAAAAAGGTTTGATATTTGAAGAGTTCAGATGCAAAAGCCTCTAAGTGCCATTTGAGATTTTCTTCTAGAAGGATCATTTTTATCACACTTGTATATTTAAGTTCAGTAATTTCACTTAAATGACATTTAGGTAATCTTCATTGCCATTTAAGTGAAATTACTGAACTTAAATATACAAGCTTGATAAAAATGATCATTCTGGAAAAAAAAATTTCAAATGGCAGTTAGAGGCTTTTGCATCTGAACTCTTCATTTAGAAACTGCCTTGCAATTTCATAGCATCCCTTCAGTGCAACACACGTCAGCAGATTTGTCTATGAATTTATCATTTTAAATTTATAATGAGGGCTAATTAAAAAGTCAACACCTAGAGACAAAAACACTCTGTAAAGGTGACTCCATGAGAGGAAATTGCCTGAACAAAATGTGAACTAATTAAAAATTTCATGTCAAGAATCAAGTGAATGTGTAAACCGTGTACTGTTACCACAGGAAACGAGCCTGCATGAGCTTAGTGATGTTTCTAGGAAACACTGTAAACATGATTTTTGGTGCATAAAGTGGAGAATGTTTGGTCTGCAATACATTAAGTGGTTTTGTGTTTAATTCATTTGAGTGCACACGTGAATACAGATGCAATAAGGCTGAGTGCCTGAAACTGTTTTAGATCGTCGCAACGATTGTGCTCGATATCCTGAACCTTTCCTCAGGACCGGGGCGGGGCACAGACCTCTTCATCAAAGTGTTCCCATATTTTGGTTATCTTTTAAAATCTGTCTGTGATACTGTATCAAATATATGGATATACATTTTAGCCAAGTGCCTTGAGCACTTTCAAGAGCTCATAGTAGAAGAGGGAAGTGTAGCCTACACGCACGCGCACACGCACACACACACACACACACACACACACACACACACACACACACACACACACTGTGTGCATGTACAACTAGTGATAGATGCTCACACCAAGTGAAAATAGCAGATTTTCTTATAGCTGTAGATGCTATTTACACCAAGTGAAAATGGCAGCATTTTCTTAGCGATAGGTATATAGTGTTGAGAAAGTTTTTTTTCTACATTAACTAGTTTAAAGTTCAGTTCACAAATTGTAACTAGGTCAATTCATAGTTTATACTTCAAAAAATTAACTAGTTCATTGTCGTTGTTTTTCCCATATGTTGCTGCGAGCTGCTTCTTCTTCTTTTTTATAATTGCCAGAGCCCATTTACAACCCATAGAGACAACCACAGACAGTAATGAAATGTAAGATTTTTATCATCTTCACCGACCTTGTTATAAAACTCGTTTAAATGATCATAGACGCCTCCTCGCTCGATGATTTGTCAACCACGCTGCTTCTTGTCTTGATGTCGCGGTGCGATGGGTGCGACACGGGCTGGTGTTGCCAGATTGGATGTTTTTTCGCTACATAAAACCCCTTTAAGTGTTTTTTTTAGCCGGGTTTTCGTCTGGAAGGCTCTATACAAATCTGGCACCCGACTGTACGAAGATAAACTGAGAGCGTGCGTTCACAGACACCAGAATGAACGCGTTCACGTTCACCTAAAATATGAACGAGTTCATGAACTATCGTTTCATTGAACGGCCGGGTTCAGGCACAACACTGGCGATAGGCCTTGCTTACAAAGTGAAAATAGAGATAGATTTTGTTTACTATATAAAAGTGGCAGTTATTTGCAATAAGTGCAAATAGTTCTGCCAGTATTTATAGGCTAAATAGCATCAAACAAGTTTAGCCTTACTTATAAATAGTAGCAGCAGATACTTTTTGCACCTCAGTTGTACATTAAACACTATATGCAGTAATAACATCATAGAGTGTGCTGTGTCCTTGTTCGTGAGAAGCTTCATAGCAATGCAGTGCATTCCCCCCTCTTTCCATAGTAGCCCATGTGATGACATGAAGGGTTTTCTAAGAACCAATTGAGTGTGATTTCTGGGAGCATTCATTTGCCTTGGGCTGTATAGAGCGGATGGGAACAACCACCAACAGTTAACATAATTGCGTAAAAAAAGAAAACAGATTGTTATTGATTGTGTTACACTCATTTGTTTTAAAGGAGAAAAATCCTTTATAAAGAAACAGGCATGAATGAATGAAATGGGCATTCATTCATGCCTGTTTCTTTATAAATCACAGTAAGGATTTTTCTGCTTTTCCGGATTAAACAAAAGAGTGTAACACAATCAATAACACTCTGTTTAAAAACAAACAAACAAACAAACAAAAAAACGCAATTATGTTAGGCTAAATGTTGGTGGTTGTTGTTCCCATCAGCTCTATACAGCCCAAGGCAAATGAACAGTTGCTTATTTTAACAGGGAGTTTCAATCAATGAACTTTATTCATGCTTCATGTTGGTACAATGAGCATTAAAAGCAGAATAAAAACAATATACACTCATACAGAGAATGCAACATAAATGGGTTCACTATGTTTTCTAACCTTAAAATTCACGTGGACCCTTAATTGGAAAGAATTTGAAATGTTTGACTCAATTTTAAATGAACCGTATTATACAATGGACAACACATTTCCCCTCGGTATATGTGGCCGTGAGTTTTTTTGTATTCGCCGGATTCATTACCATTCCACTATCATAATCACACATGCTTCTTGGCAAATTTAATCAAATTTCTTTCAAAATATACAAGTAATTTATATGACTATTCTGAAAAGAAGTCTGCTCGCTAATATTTTTGTAATACATCTTCCACATGGTTAATACCGTAAGGGGATTTATAGTCATGAAGACCCAGAGTCAAAATGATAATAAATTAAAGAAAAGATTTACTGAAGATAGTTTGCATTTTCATCATGTTGAAGTCAGCTTCAAGACTCACATGGAGTTCTTAGGCCGCTCCACTTTACAAAGATCACAGCAGTTAAACCCTTCACCAAGGTCTAAACTATGTCCTTGCTGCAGGTTGAATGCTTCTGATTTGCTAAGAAAGGTAAACATAGTAATTTCCGAATGAAGCATATCTCCATCATTTATGTGGCTGACACTTGGACCCTGAAGTTAGGCACGTCGTGAAGATCCAGTCCAGAACAATAAGTCAATTTCCATTAATACAGTTCTTCCTTAACCTTTAGCTTAGTAACACACACACACACACACACACACACACACACACAGCTTTTCCAAGGTTTTATTTGGCCAGGCTCTAACAAGAGAGTCCTCTCAAAACATCAAGATACTGCGTTCTTTTTCTCAAGGAGAGGACACTTAAAGTCCTCATGAACAGGAAGTTGCAAGTGACTTTTCTCCAGTGTTGTCAGTTTTGATTTCACAGGGACTTTAAATATAACAGCTTTAATACGAAATGGTCCCTTTAAACTAGACTATAGACACCTATGACCCTTATATGTTTTAACACATTAAAGACCTTTCTCAAACTCAAAATAGTTCATAGGCTATTTCATTTCTGGAAGCAGGGAAAATTTAGCGAGCACTGACAACAAATATAGACATTAGAGAAGACATGAAAAGATCATTTCAGTAATCACATGGTAACTCCTACAACAAAGTAAACTCTCTCAAGCCTAGAGAAGTCATTCAATTTATGTGATGTTTAGAAGGAAAAATATTAATTAATACCTAATAATCACTCATTGCATATACATTCTGTAACAAATGGCTGGAGGCAAGCTGGTAAGACCCAAATGCAAACTTTAATAATATAACTAAATCAAAATACAAAACAAAGGCATGAAGCAGAAACTGAAACAGGAACGACAGGCAACCTGGACAAGAAACAGACAAAGACACAGGGTAATTACACTGACTAATTCCAAGACAAGGAACACCTGCGAACAATGACCTGACAATCAACAAATGACAAGACACATGCCAGGACCACATGACAACAGGGAATCACATGACAGACAAGAACAAGAAACAAGACACAAAACCCACACCGTGACACACTGAAGCAGCATTCCAGAATCATTCAGTACCTTGCCAGAAAACTATTTTTGTTTTCTAGGTTTAATTTTGGTTGCAATAACCCCCTGGTTTTTTGTTCATCTAATCACAAGCCATCTCTTTTTCAAATTCCATTTTATGTGAAATGCCATTTTATTGTGATTGAATTAAACAAAGGCTGTGTTACTCATGCAACATCATGCATGGATATAAAAGAACATTTCAGTAATCACCATCTCTTATCTCTCCACCATTAGCTGGTGTGTTGTGAGTGCACTGGTGCCGTTGTAATATGGCTGCCGTCGCATCATCCAAGTGGAGGTTTCATTCATTCATTCATTCATTCATTCATTCATTCATTCATTCAACAACATTATATGCAACATAACACCACATAACTGATAAAAAAAGAAACTATAATTATAAATTATTATAAAAACATCAAATTTGAAGTTACACAGGAATTCCGGGAAAGGCCAATTTAAGTTTTTTGTTGTTGTTTGTTTGTTTGTTTTCATTTCCAAAAAATTAAAAATTTTATTAGATATATTTTAAGGGAACTTACTATTAACAATTAACAGGTTACCATTAAAATATATATATATATTTTTTTACAGTGTATCTATGTATACAGTGCTGAGTAGATTATAAATTGTAGTCAGTTACTGATTTCAAATTACATGACAATTTTTTTTACAGTAGTCCATTACATTACACATTTTAAGCAATATAATCAGACTACGTTTTGATAACTTTTAGATTACTTTTGACCTAACTTGTCACATTGAATTGAATAAAATTGTTACACGAGCCTAGTTTTGACATAAATGGGCACTAAGTTACAACGTACACATTACTAAACATTTTGCATTGCACCATTAAACTTAGTTAAAGCGTGAAGGTATAAACGAATATTAACGGAAGCCTCCAAACAGGACTAAAGGTTTGAATAAAATAGCAGACTGACTGAAAAGAACAGCATCAATAAGATTTTGTTTTACCTGACAGACTTTAAGTCTTATATGATACTGCTGACATATACTCTAGCTTGCATTTTAAAAGATTGAACAATTCTGACAATTCTGTACGTTTCTATTGTTTTGATACTCCTGGTTTGTTGATCTTGGACTGTTGTTTCCCTGTTGTACAATTGTTTGCTGCCTGCCTACTTACTCTCAGGCTTGTTTATCTGGATTACTGATTGTTTGCTGCCTGCCCTGACCATTGCCTGTTTTTTTTCCTCTCATTTGCTGAATTCTCCCTATGCTGTTTGCAGGGGCGCAACTACCCAGTTTCAAAGGGGTATGCAGCAACAATTTTAGCGCCCCCAAAAAAAAAAAAAAAAATTAAATAAATGTAATGTAAGTGTGCTATGTAATAACTGAGTAGGAAGAAATGAGAGCTAACAGAAAAAAATAAGTGCAAAATTGTCGTTTATTAACACAATTAAACTATAGCTACTCCACCTTGATGAACCCCCCCCCCCTAAGAAAACTAAGCTCCATTGTAACAGCAATAGCAGTGTTTCTCACAGGATTTTAGGTAAAACTGTAGGTGGACCTCTGTTTCTCTAGGGGGGTTCGGGGGCATGCTCCCCCGTAAGAAAATTTTGTGTTCTGTAATGTTAAATTCAGCAGTCTGGTGCACTTTGAGAGTTCAAAATTAAAAGCTCCAACCCATTTTCAGGGTGCAAATTAAACAGAGAAAAATTTGAACCTCTTTTAGTTAGTGTCTGTCTACATTACACTACTACATAATAATAGTTATAATATGAATCCCATGATAGTAATTGCCATTAAGGCTATTGTAAAACAAATGCACAGAAAAATAAAGGAAACTTTCATAATTAGTTTTGCACTAATTTCTATACTTGAAAGATACTTGCGCATAATGACATATTTCATGGGCCAGTGTGTCAGAAAAAAAAACTAAAGCTGACTTTTTTGACCAATGCATTACACCAGCACAGCGCCGCCAATTAAGCAAAAAACAAAACAAAAACAAACAACAAACAAACAAATGGGCCGCCGATGTATGAGTTTTGTGGGCCGTTAAGACAAATAAATTAAAAAAGGAAAAGCACGTCGGCCCAGCGGGAATCTCCCGGTAGTCCTGATGGCCACCGAGATATAGATAGCCTATGCCTGGATGTCACATTTTAAATCCTACCTGTTGGCTTTCAGCAATGCATGCAGTTATTTAGCTGCTGTTGCATCAATTGACATGCCATCTCCTTTTCTCTCTTTCTTTTTCTATTTTTAGCCCCACAGCATTTTGTTTTATCCATCTTTTTCGACGACAACTAACTACTCGTACCTGCTCGCTCAGAGCTCTCGGCGCCCCCGCCCGCTCGCGATATTACCCGCCCCCCTTCTCCATGAGGGCGCCTACTCTAGCCTGGCTGTTAGTCCTCTAAAATTTTATATAACATTGAAGGAATGCAGAAATGATTTAGAAACGGACAACGGCAGCTACATATAGAAATACAATATAGCCTATATATAATTTTTTTTTTTTTTACCATCGCTTTGGCGCCCCCCATTGTGCTGCGCCCCTATGCGCCGCATATAGCGCATACCCACTTTTTGCGCCACTGGCTGTTTGACAAAATTTCTGAGTCTGCATCACAGAAGGCTCTGCCAACAACTGATCCAGTGTCTTTCCAACAGCTTTCTACTGGATTATATTCCCAGGCGACCAATTTGGCTAAACATAAACCACTTGACTACCCTCACGGAATCGGCACAAATGTGAACTCCCATTATATTGTCACACCCAGCAACTACTGCCAACCCCGGCTCTCTTTCCCTGAGAAATGTGACAGTAATCCGTCTAAATGCAGGTTTATTTGTGCAGTGCTCAATGTTTCTGGGCCAACATCCTGCACTATACCAGCTAAAGTTTTCTAACTTTCTAACAGCTAAAACGAGGGAAGGACTTGACAATTCGAGTTAACAATCTCATTCATTTTCACAAACCCCCTAGCACCGGACAATACAAGTACATGGTCATGCCTTTCAGACTTAATAGTCCATCAGTTTTCCAGACATTCATCAACGATGTGTTCATGCTCAATCATTGGGATATCCAGATTTAAGCCAGCTCTTTAGAAGAACACATGTCCCACATCAGAGCGGTTCTACAATGCTTCTTCTAAAAGCCAAGGCAGAAAAGTGTGAATTCCACCAGTCATCAGTAGCATTCCTTGGCTACATCATTCCTGGTCTTCTACTGCTGGTTCATCAGGTATTTTAGCTTTATCATAGCCCCCATCACTTCCATGCTAACAGTCTCAGGCTTAGATGGTCCGCAGCAGCCACCCCGGCATTCCAAGACCTCAAGTTATGATTTACCTCTGTTCCCATACAGCACCACCCCAGTCTTCCTTTTTTGTGTGAGAGTTTGACACATCAAACACAGACATAGGGGCGATGCTGTCAAAAAGTCACGGCACAAGAGACCTGGTAGCTCCCGGTCATGAAGGGTCATGGCTCACCCTCCTCCGTTTATCTGAGAACACAGGCATGCCAACAGTTTCAGCTACCGAAGCTCCAGCACTGGAACAACTGAACATGCTGAACAACTCTTCCATTCCGTCTTTCGATTCTACAGATTACCAGATATTATCGTTTCAGATAGAGGGACACAATTCACCAGTCGGGTGTGGACAGCTTTGTTCTGTTTGCTGAACGTAAACGTCAGCGTTACCTTTAGATACCACCCCCAATCTAACGGCCAAACAGAACGATTAAATAAGGAGATCACATATTTCCTTAGGACTACTCCCAAAGCAATCAATCAGATTGGAGTGGATATCTACCATAGGCTCAACACGCACAAAATTCCCTGCAGAAATTATCCACCGGGCTCACGCCATTCCAGTGTGTGTTTGCTGGGTTTTCAACCGAGAACCTCGCCTCAGAAGTAGCCTACCTGCCGCCAACAACTGGAGACCCAGTGAGGCAGTGTGGGATTAAGCACACATTCAGAAGGAAAAAGCTGATCATCATCGTCGCCCCAACCCAGAGTACAAATCAGGCCAGTGGGCGTGGCCTCCCTTGTCAAAAACTGAGTCCCAGGTATGTGGGTCCTTTTAAGATACTCAGACAAATTACAACTTTATCATACTGCCCTATTATCATAACTCTACCACTTTTCACGTTTCCCTGCTCAAAACTGTCAGGAGGGGAGGAGGTACTTACTCTTGAGCACATAAAATCTTGTTCTTGCCTCAGTTTACAATTCTGAGCTTTTCTATTTGTGGCGAGGGGTGCGTGGTTTGGCGAGATCTGCAGCGGGAGAGCGGGGGCGGAGCCAGGCGGTGAGTAAGCGGGTCAAGTTCAAATGACGAACACCTGTCTGTGATTGCAGTAATTGGCGTGAGGAGACCGCATATAAGCAGCCCGGGCAGACAGCACGATGGAGAGAGACTGGGAGCTCGTGCGCGGACCGACAAGACGCGACACAAATCGCCCATTTACTGAGACGGAGCCAAAAGCGAAGCTGTGGCTGTGGGAAGAGTTTTATTTGCATATTTACTTTCTGTTGATGGTTTGTTCCTGAGTTATGTTATTGTGAGCGCCGAGTGCGCTGTGGGGAGATTAAAAATAAAAGTGCACGAGCCCCAGATATCGCCGACCCTGTGTCTCCTTCCATCACCCACACTTCACCCAGAACCTGAGCATTATCACACTATTGTTTTCATCCTCTGGTTTGTGTTGTTTGCCACCTGCTTAATGACTTTGTAATGTCTGCCTGGATAACTGATTGTTTGCTGTCTGCCTTTTTTTTTGTCTGCTGGATTATCCCTATGTTAATTGACTGTCACTTTGTTACCCATCTCTGCTTGTTTCACCCCTCTGTGCGCTCAAATAAAGCTGCAAATGGATCATTACTCAAACGTTTCTGGGTTGGCATCACAAGAATAATATTGTACCATAATGATATAAAAATACAAAAATATATTCCCTTCTTTGCTATTAATTAAATCATAAAAATAATCAATTTGATGGGCTTGAAAGAAAAAATGCTTTCCAAAGACAGCAATAACTACAACTACTAGGAAATGTAATCAGCAAACCAGCAATATAGCTGAACTGCTACACTTTTATAGCATGTATAACTTTATGACCAACACAGGTATGACTGCATGTGTCCGCACATAATTACATGTTACGAATAACTTCTTGAAATGGAATGACAACTTGAAATCCATTAATAAGACCTGCATCAATAATTTACTTCCACATGAATAAATTATTTCGTCCACACTTCTGCTCTGCTGCAGATGATGACTACCAGTGGATGGCATTGACTTTATTATTCTGTCAAACTTCTCACTCTTATGAACTGAATGTGATGATCATGCAAGAAGCATGTCAGTATGACTCTCAATGCATCTTTATTGATTTCATGTCACAAATAGCCTGTCAAAATAACGAGAATGCGTTTATGTGCCTCAGGTAACACTGCTGTATCTGAGGAATGTGGATGAACATTTTCATGAATCTCTTGAAATTCATTTTCATGAATTTCATCAAATCTCTTGCTCTTCTATCTTCTCTCATTGTCATGATCTTGCTGTTTTTTCGAGCGTACCAGTGCACCTGGGCTTCTTCGATTCAGAAGACAATACTCAGTTTCTTATTGGATTATGCACCAATTTCCAATCAATTGTCTTAGAGATTTACAGAGAAGAGAACAACAACAAAATACTGAAGTGCAGAGTCTCCATTCCAGGCCTTATGTTGACAAATGACACCATCTTGAGACAGACAGCTTCTATATTAGAATAGCAGCAGCCTATTAGAAAATAAGGGTTTTGAAGATGGAGGAGAGCTATCTAAAAGACAGGAAAATGAACATGTGAAGAATGCTTTCAGAAATGAAATCCGATTTGAGAATATTAAAGCTCTGAGTAATGCGAAACCCACGTTATCCTTGTTGACTTTAACTAAAAGCTGAATTAGTATTTCATCAGTGAATCCAATGGCAGGGGGAATGTTTGCAGGAACACTGCCAAAGCTGTTTTCTGAATGAGGAAAGACAAAAAACTGTCATTGATTTCACATTCAATTTCCTTCGCACACTCTTTTATGAGTTTCACAATTTGTGATGTCAGCTGAAAAGGAAGCAGATGGAGACTTTTCAGAAATGAAAGATTATGAAAACACGATCCATTATCCATACATTATCCTTATGCATCTTAAAGCAACAACCAGAGCTTACAAGAAATTCCATATGTTTGGCGTTTTCATGAAAACGAATAATGAAATGACCCTTCACAATAGATAATGCTTTACAATGAACTCTGTTAGAGAGCTATATGGCAATTTATCTGTTTAATAAAATACCTTACTCACATGTTGAGTAATAAAAACACCATCTCCTCGACGCTTACGTTATTTCAAATCCCTCAGTTCTCGCCATCTCCGAAAAACCCAAGCCAATGTTGATTCTTGTTTTATTTCGAGCTACTGTATGTCGTGTTCTTGTTTTGCCAGCAGACTCTCCTCTGTTCGGATGGGCCCCTTGTAAGACTGGAGAAACTGGAAGAACTGGAAGAGAGGGCTACTCTCTGAGAAAACAAAGGAAATTAAAATTTGAACTCTATTCCTATATTACCATCCCCATTCGAGACACGATCACACTTGAGTTGATCACCTCTCAATTTACATACACGTGTCACAATCACGCCAGGCTCCACCCACACACAATCACAGCGCACTTCTTCTCCTGAGTACTGATTGCACACCTGCACATCATCAGTACTGCAATCACCTCTGACATTTAAGTCTCTCTCTCACTCTCAGGCTACGTCCACATTAATCCGGATACATTTAAAAACGCTCTCCATCCACACTAGCGTTTTCAGGCGTTTTCCGACGTTTGTGGGGATGAGAAACTTCTAAATTCACCATACCGCGCATACGTGAAAACTCGCCTAGACGAAACAGATGGAAAAATAAATAATAAAGTTTTCGCGCAATTCTTCTAACAGGATAATTTCATTTAGCAAAATATCTCACCATCACTGATGCGTCCAGGTCACACTCAGTCACCATATGGTTGGTCTAAAACGTGACTGCTCTCCTGTATTGCTGTATTATTATATCATTGTTGTGTATAGTGCCCATAGCTGCTCCATGTCAAACTTTCTTGTTCCCGTCAAAGTAGCCGAAACAACTTTTCTCTATTTACCGATATGACGAGGCTAGTTGTGATGGATTATCTTGCGATGGATGACTTAGCTGACATTAAAGATGTGTTTCTTTGTGGGTAGATGACGATGGAAAGAGCCAGGGTGATGAAGATCGGCGATGACAGAAAGAACGGGACCTCATAGTGTACGCTGAAGGAATCATGGATGAGACAGACTCATCTCATGAAATGGCGTATGTATGACACGGCAATTCGTATTTCCATTTTTGGCATACTATCAACACGCATAATCGCTTTTCAGCGTGTTTATGAACGTCGTTGACTTAACGTTAGGCCTACGTTACTGTATAAATATATGACTTACCCAAACCCCGTCCCTAAACCTACCCGTCACTGGGTTTAATACCATTTATGAGTCTTCCCCTATCCTAGGAAAAAAAATACACGCATATAGCTCAAAATGCGTTATAGTGAGAATTTGACCCTAAAGTGTTACAAAATCTTTTTTATGGATCCCAGCAAGATATATATCTTTACAAAATTCAGAGGTTAAATAAGGTTTCCCATTACAGCTTGGAAAGAATGTGGGTTGTACAGTTCAGTCTTATATTTAATTTAACCCAGACAGTGTTTGTGATTTGGTCACAGTTTTATAATCAGTCTTACTATCGTCATCAGACTAAATCCAGCAACTGGGTGCACAGAACCGAGAGTTCAATCTTCAAAATGTTCCGCAAGATTTGAACTCAATGACTGAGTTGGAAAATTAATTTCTTTCATTGTACTTTTTACCACGGGGAGCTTAAAATAATTTGATTTTAAGCTATTTTAAGCAAAGGAATCATTTGAAATACTGTAGGGAACTTCAGAGAAAAGCTACAGTTGTCCTAGTTATGAATGTTATATATATATATATACACTCAAAAATGCTGGGTTGTTTTTAACCCAAATTTGGGTCAAATATGGACAAACCCATAAATTTGAAAAAATGTCATTTAAAATTTTAACCCAACTTCAACTTTCACTTTCAACTGGGATTTTTTTTTATTACATTTTTAACCCAACATTTGGGTTTGTCTATATTTGACCCAAATTTGGGTCATACATACAGTATTTACAATTTATATATATATATATATATATATATACAAATAATATATATATGTACAAAACAATCTGTACATTTTACAATTTGAAACTGCAATTTAAATTGCAGTTTTAAATTGTAAAATGTACAGGTTGTTTTGTACATTCAGTATGTTTACATTTTTACTGTATTTTTTGTAAACATAATTATTCTGGCAACCACAGCTACCAGTTTATTCTGTATATTGACATGACTCTTGTCTCCGAATGTCGGTGTGTAGACTGTTTCAGCTTGAGTGCTTCCCTTCCTCTGAGGAATCGATTAGTGCTTTTTATGTCAAGTCACACTCGATCATAAGGCAATGTGATGTGAACTTTCAATAATGTTTGGGGCCAACATGGTTACACAAGCTTGGAGGTCTTGATCTTGAAATCTGTCAAATTCAACAATAATTTTGTGGCCATATTTAATGCATCATTATTGCGGCCTTAGGTCTGTTTTATGGAATAAGAACATTTGGGATTAAAAAAAAAAAAAAAAAAAAAACCGAAAGTGTTTTTTTGGTTTTGTTTTTTTAACAAAACATTTTAACATCAAATCACTTTCCTGACAGAAGTGTTAAATGTTACTTCAGCTCAAATCAAAGAATAAAAACTATTTTTTTCAGCCAGGATTATTCAGTTGACGCAAATGTACATCCATGGGTAAAAAACAACCTTTACCAATAAAGCAAATGGCTTATATAACAAGAAATGGGAACCGTAAGCAAATATAGCATTCCAAGATATGGAAATTAGGGAACAACCACTATCTCTGGATTTATAGGTTTGATAAGACACTGACCTAATTAGTCTCAAAGTGATAACAAACAATCTCTAAGGTCATAATCTAATTCTGTTCCCATTCTGCCCTTGAGCGAAGCATTGAGCTCCTGGAGGCTATAATGAATCACTGTGCACCAGATTCTTCTCTGTGCTAAACACTGTTTACACCACACCGTTTGTCCTGACCTCTTTACAGCTCCTGTCAATCACCCACAATCTTTTTCAATAATATTTCAGTCCACAGCGGAATAACGGCAATATATACGGCATATATGAATGTTGTTTACTTGATGTTCATCTCAAGTGCGGTGATGCAGGATGAATCTTGCAGTGAAGGAAGGCACCAGATGCTAGAGACCTTGAAACAACTGAAGAGCAGCAGTCTTCTGAGGGCCCAAGCTGATGCTACGGTCACATTCTGGTCGAAAGATGGATCTTTGTCCTGGTCTTTATCCTTGCCTATGAGGCAAGGTAGTTAGAGACATCCTTGTGAGATCCATCCTGCATCGTCTCCTCCTAACTAGAATCTCGATCAATGATCTGATGAATAACATCATGCACAGAGAGCTTCTTCGCCTTTGTGCTGCTACAAAATGAATGCAAAGCAAGGCTCTGTGAGGCATTTATAAATGTCTGCGCTATATTTCTTGGCTGTTTGAGAACAGTCCCAAAACCCAATGTCTTAATAATTTGTCTGAAATTTGTTATAAAAAAAATAACAGGGTCACTGCAGACTAAAACCAGTTTGCACACGATGGGTATGATCAAGTTTCTCCCTTTGAAGAAAAATGTGTGTAATACTCAAGATAGTTTGGGTGTTTTAATGTGTGTATGCATGTATCAACACATGCACAGGTCCAAGGGCTCGATGTTTACAAGCGCACATGCACAAACACTCATCTGAAGGATTATTAGGAACACCATACGAATACTGTGTTTGACCCCAGTTGTAACTGTGACCGTCCACCTGTTTCACGGAGCAACAGCAGCCAGCGCGCGCATCTCATTAGTAACCTGACCTGCATGGCCAAACGTCCGCTGAGCAGAAATCGGCTCTCACAGCCTCAGTGCGACCATTACTGTGTTATTTAAAAATGTAAAACTGGACCTAAATCGGTTGATCAGCTGTCACCATTGATTGACAGCATTTCTCTTGATTCTTTTGTTGACGAACTTGACCAACTACCTATCAGATCTGGGGTGGCCACAGGGGTGCCAATCGCCAATGCCCCTTTCGCCTTCAAGAACTGCCTTAATTCTACATTTCATTGATTCAGCAAGATGCTGAAAGAATTCTTTAGAAATGTTGGCCCAAATAGTTGAGATCTGGTGACTGTGGGGGCCATTTTAGTACAGTGAACTCATTTTCACCAATTTGAAATGATCCGAGCTTTGTGACAGTGCATTATCCTGCTGGAAGTAGCCATCAGAGGATTGGTACTTGGTGGCCATAAAGGGATGGACATGGTCAGAAACAATGCTCAGATTGGCCGTGGCATTTAAACGATGCCCAATTGGCACTAAGGGTCCTAAAGTGTGCCAAGAAAACATCCACCACACCATTCCACCACCACCACCAACCTGCACAGTGGTAACAAGGCATGATGGATCCATGTTCTCATTCTGTTTACGCCAAATTCGGACTCTACCATCTGAATGTCTCAAGAGAAATCGAGACTCATCAGTCCAGGCAACATTTTTTCAGTCTTCAACTGTCCAATTTTGGTTTTTTTGTCTATTGCAAATTGCAGCCGCTTTTTCCTATTTGTAGTGGAGATGAGTGGTACCTGGTGGGGTCTTCTGCTGTTATAGCCCAATGCTTTGCTGCATACCTCGGTTGTAACGAGTGGTTATTTCAGTCAAAGTTGCTCTTCTATCCGCTTGAATCAGTCGGCCCATTCTCCTCTGACCTCTAGCATCAACAAGGCATTTTCGCCCACAGGACTGCCGCATACTGAATGTTTTTCCCTTTTCACACCATTCTTTGTAAACCCTAGAAATGGTTGTGCGTGAAAATCCCAGTAACTGAGCAGATTGTGAAATACTCAGACCGGCCCGTCTGGCACCAACAACCATGCCACGGTCAAAATTGCTTAAATCACCTTTTTTTTTCCCATTCTGACATTCAGTTTGGAGTTCAGGAGATTGTCTTGACCAGGACCACACCCCTAAATGCATTGAAGCAACTGCCATGTGATTGGTTGATTAGATAATTGCATTAATGAGAAATTGAACAGGTGTTCCTAGTAATCCTTGTATATAAAGTGTATGTGAACATGAACATAATGAACATGCTGATGAAACTACATTTTTCTTTTATTTTCAGTCTCTCCCATTTTAGATTCACTTTCAGTGGCCGGTCGTTTTTGATCATTTTGAAAACAAACTTGTCTAGTGACAGAGCTGGTGACCACAACACATTCAGTGCTGAAATGTGTTATTTTTTGGCAGAAGCTTCGTAGTTGAACGTAACATCACAACAGTTTTTCATTTTCTTTAAATGGAGTATTTAAGCATACTTACGGCTAGAATCATGAGGCCAGGTTATTGAGAATGCACATGCCGAGTTGTGGCGTGCCATGCCGCGATGTGTTGCTCTGTTCAGTAAAAAGTAAACAATTACAAAACAGGTCAGACCAGAACAATAAATATTAGCTTCAAAATTGAAATATGTTATGTTTAAAACACAACAGTCTAGCAGTTCTGATGGGTAACCATAGGCATAATCTCTTCATTACGCTAGAGGTTCTTTAATGATAACGACTTTCAGTTGCTTCCAGTGGGGAGAGGCTGGAAAAGCTGATGAGCTGCTGGGATACTTTGATTCCATCCCTCGGATCCAGTGGTTTTATGATTTCTATCACTTTATGATAAATGTGAAGCATTATTAATGCATCAAATCTAAATGCACAGAGTCATAAACAACAGCATGAAATCAATGTTTTGGGAACGGTAGGGCCTACTAACTGTGCAGTTAAAAACAAAGACTGATTGAAAACAAAGACTAACTAAAACTGACATGATAGACATGATTTCAAAATGCATTTTCTCTTATATAAAGGAATAGAGCAATGCAGTGAAAAGGTTTTTATTTTGTGTGTCAGCATCAAAATGGCTCCCTTTACAAAAAAACCCAACTGATTTTTCCATTGGCTTTTGAATAATTTTTCATCATGATAATCATCACAAAGGAACATAACTTTAATTCCGAAGCCTAAATACAATCAGCAGACGTAAAAAGCTAAATGAAGGCTATGAACGAACTACTAATGAACTAATGAACGTCACCACCATTAAGCTTCCGACAACAGCAAGTCTTTATTAAAAAAAAAATAAAAAATTCAGGAGAGCTTGAGTTATAAAGGTTTGCAAGAGCACAATTACAAACACTATGCTAGTGAGTAGATAAGTTAACCCATTCGATGTGATGACGTTTAATGTTCACAAAAGCCTTTGCAGTCTCATTTAGAAACTTGTTAATAACCTTATTTTTGAAAGTAAAAGCTTTTAAAAAATCAGAAGGGGGTTTTACTGATGTATTTTATATTTTAAAAAGAGTTAAAACGCTAACTTGTTTGCGGGTTTATAGAGTCCCTGCAGCGCACTCGAAATTTAACATTTTTATTATATCATTAGCTTGTTACCCTCTGCTGCAGATCTCCAATGATATGACTGTAGGACATCAATTACATTGTTTGTGAATAAACGTCATTGACCTCAAGCCTAATGCAATATGCCTCCAGTGGAGGGTAGGGTGTTGTATAACCTGATGGCAATATCAAGGTACATGAAATGTCTCAAACAAGCTCATAATCAGCCTTCAAATGATGGGAGGGGGAATTAAATGGGACATATTTGAATAAAAGCGTTCAATAGCTGGGTGTTAATCCTGTGGCAGGGCTAAATGACTCATACTGAGGAGGAGGAAACGTCTGAATCAATATCTTATAGAAGCCAAATGACTATAAAATGTGTTTCTGAGAGCACACCTTTGATTTCACCTGAAAGGAATTGCTCAAGTACCTCGAACCAAACAGAATCCTTAGAAGACTATTCAGCTCAGTCATGCAATATGATTGTCAACAGGACAATAGTGGATAATCAAAGCCAACTAAGACTGTCAGTAAAATGTCTCTGCTCTTTATATTAAGACGCAGAGTTCTTGTCTTAAAGTCATACAAAACATTTTTTTTGCAGTCTCTGGTCAAGATTTTCCTGCTATCAGGAAAAAGAAAGCCGAAATGTTCATGATTTGCACATTGTAATGTATGTGTAAAATAAACTTCAACGTGAACTTCTCATGGAGGATTATTGTCAAGACAAACTTGGATGTTACAGAGGAGGAAACAGCAATAGCAACTACGTCGGCCACGATGTTTTATTTATATCTCCAGTGCCATTTCACAGCATTCACAGCATACATTGGTATTGATTGCATTGCGTCATCGCATAAACAGTAAAGAATGGCAATCTTAGAGGCATTGAAAGATTTATTGATCGAGGTGCAAATGCATCTGTTTTTAAAAACAAGTTTTAGAGTTTTAGAAAACTTGTGACAGTGTTTTAATTTACTACTGTGATATATTCAAAGGAAAAAGGATGGAAAAGTCAGGGGTGGCGAGTAATCCAAGCTTTTTATTACTCAAAGAAAAAATTAACAAAAGAAATTGTGTCAGAATCTCTGCTTCCACAGTAACATACACAGCAATATAACAGTCTCTGTGAGTAACCAGTCTCTCCCTCTCCCTGCCCCAGGTCCGAACAGAGAGTGAACCCCCCGTCCCATGACGTAATAACGGAGGGTGAGGATGGCTCACCAAACGGCCAAACACTCTTTTTCAATGGTTCTGTACCTAGTCTCTCTGTTTGAGAGCTTACGACTCGGATACAGAACCGGCTGCTCCACCTGGGACAGGACTGCACCAAGCCCCCTGTCCGACACACCAGTCTGCAACAAAAAAAGGGATGTCAAAGCTAAGAGAGGGTGAGAGCAGCCTTAACCTTGGTTAGGGTCTGTTGGCACAGCTCCATCCACTGGATCAGATCTGGTCATTTGTTTTTAGAGAGATCAGTCCGAATAATTAGGAATAAACCTTCTATAATATTCCGCCAGCCCCAGGAACAGTCTCACCTGCTTTTGGTCTTGGGATTTGGGCAGGCTGCAATTGCAGCGGTCTTACCAATTTGGGGACGGACCTGCCCATATCCCATGTGAAAGCCCAGATGCCGTACCTCCACACGCCCAATTGCACACTTCCGCAGGTTTTTACTGTGTGTCCAGCCACCCTCGGCAAACTCAGGACAGTGCGTAGATGTTCCCGATGGCTCAGCCAATCTTTACTGTATATAATGATGTCGTCGAGATAGGCAGCGGCATATGCGTTACGTATGTGGGCGGAGGATTGTGTCCATGAAACGCTAAAAGTTGGCGGGAGCCCCAAACAACCCAACCCGAAGAGTAATAAATTGGTGTAATCCAAGTGACGTTGTGCTTTTTTCCTTTTTGTGTTTTTGTTTATTCCTTGGATAATCGCAAGGGAATCTGACAAATAGAGCCTGACCGATAAAGGATTTTGAAGGCCGATACCGATACAAATATTTATTGATTTTAAAACATACATTTTCAATATAACAGGCCAAGGAGAGATGATACGTCTCATTGCTATAACTGTCAGCGCTATCAAAGAAATACTTCAGTCACATTGTCAAAAGTTAAAAGGACAGTCTGTCAACTACACAACGTAACGTAACTATTACTAGCTAATTCCGCATCACTCTCGGCTTATTTAACATCACCAAAACTGGACATGATAGTCACAAATTTGGTCATGCTTATTTGAGTTGAGAGAACTGATGGGGATGTTCTTTTAATTGTTATTCAAGCAATGTACGTCTCGTGACCAACTCAACGAGTGTTGCCAACAGGGACCGTCCCCTGGTGAGTGCCCTCTGGTGGAAAAACTATACAACTCATGACATGGTTCAAGCGTGTTTAGTCCGTTTTTATTTTATTTTTGAAATATTCATTTATCGTCCATTGTAACCAATACCGATAGTTTGGAAAATGCCTAATATCGGCCGATAATATCGGCCTGCCGATATATCAGTCTGGCTCTACTGACAATACCCTGTCGTTAAATCCAGTGTCGAATAAAATTGAACCGAACCTAACAGATCAAGCAGCTCGTCAACTCGGGGCTTGGATAAGTGTTGAATTTCGAAACACTACATTCACCTTCCTGTAATCGACAAAGAAACGGAAAGAGACGTCCATTTTAGGAACTAAGACTATAGGGATCACTTTTTTCTTGTGTTCAGGTAACGTTAGGGAAGGCTGTGCGCCACTTCCCAGGGGATCGTTTTGATATGGTGCTGTATAATGTCCAGGTAGGGGTGAAAACACGTCTGTAAAATCTGCTCGCAACTTGGCTAAATCGGTGAGCTACAGGATCAGAGTGATCAGCTGCATCTGGTCCGAGATCTTCCACTGCTAAAACAGCCACATGCAAACTCAACCAATGTCACCTCATTCCAGCGTTTTAAAAGACTGAGTTGATAAATTTTACATGAATCACCTCATTCGATGCTCTCATACCTCATGATTGAAATTCCCGACTCGCCGTGTAACCACAAAAGGTCCTTGCCACTTGGTGGGTAATTTAGAACTAGACATTGGAAGTAATACAAGCATTTTCTCTCCCGGAGTAAATTGCCATGTACCCCTGTTGTGCAGCCGACTTTGTTTGTCTTGAGCCTGGAGCAAAATCTCCATTGAGAGTCACTCCAATGTATAGAGTTTTGCTCAGAGGTCCATAACATACTAATTTCACTACCGCTGTTAGAAGGGCCCTACTCCTAAGCCTCTCTGATGACGTCAAGCACCCCACGGGGCTGACAACCATAGAAGCTCGAATTGGGAAAAGCTCGAATGGGGAAAACCCAGAGGCACCTCTTGTACTCTTTCCTCCATTGACTTAGCTTTACCACGCCCCCCTCAACACAACTAGCCTAAAGATAAACTAGGTGCAATGTGTTAGCACAAAGGGTGTAATGGCTTGCTCTATCTTGCTAACAAGCATCTCAGCGTATATAATTACACATAATCCATCCAATTAAAAAGCGTGGTACAAAAACTTAGCATAAAAACTCACCTAGGAGCACAGGAGAAGATGCTCTTTCAGAATAAATGTCATCCACAGTAATAATTACACTCAACAACATTTATCATAATAGCACATTGCTTTTTAAATAGCCTGTTACATAAGCACGGCTCTTAAGTGCACATTAACAATAACACGGGGAGTCTAATTTCAGGTGAACAGTTCACATACAGCATTATCATATTCAGATTGGTTAGTGATATGAGGGCACAACATCTCTCCAAAGGTCTGGAAAGTGCATTGGGATTATCATTTCATTAATTATTTAAAGTGTAAGTAGTGTAACAGAGTGAAGTAATATTACATGTCTTGCTTTCTAATTAGACCTTATTAAGTTGCAGTCATAATTCTTCAGGAAAGTTTGAGGCGATATACAGCCATTTCTATCCAAGCGAGCTCAGCCATTTGTATGGCACTTGAATGTACGAGTGTGGTAACTTGAATGTGTTTTGAGTGGTTTTTAGTGTCTTGAAGTTTATGCCGTTGCTAGGTGACTGTAACTGGCCAGAAAAGTCAACAAGCCATGCAATTTGAGGTATCATTCGTTTACATACAGTCATAGACGTATACACTAGACCTCACCTTGGATACGGCAGTTCATTAGAACGAATGCGTCAATAGAGCCGCCATCTTGAAACAGGGGAGCCCCTCCACTTTAATGCATCAGCGTCAATGTAGTAGACACAGGTCTAACGCAAATAAAATCACCATAAATCATCATGAATGCGATTTTTCTTGTTTTTTTGGTTTGTTCCAACGGTCAGACATGTATTTATCATTGATTCCAGAAAGAATTTTTATTTATTTATTTTTTTTAAAAAACATTCTTCCTAGTTCAGATTTCATCCGTGAACTTCATACGCTGCACAAAAGTCCGCCACCATCAATGAATTCGAAGTAAAGGCAGAGATAGCAGCGTTACCTAGCTATTTCCTATGACAAGACCCCTGTTCCAAGATGGCGGCGGTTTTGACGCATGCTTAGAACCCCCAGGTGAGGTCTAGTGTATATGTCTATGATATACATACAGTAACAAAAAAGACTATGCTTGAGAAAAACAATCCAAAACCATTATGTTCTGATCCATATTTCCGAACATAAGAATATGACAAGCATCAATAATGAAAACTTCTCAGACAACTGCTTCCTCTTCCCTGTGTTAAATATTGTTCTAAGATACTGCCTTTTTTATGCCTCAATTTATCTTCAGTTACAGATCTTCCTTCATACAATATGAATATTTCTTTTTAAAATGAAAATCAGCACCTTGATCCTTCTTGCAATTAGTTCTCAATTTCCAGGTGATGCTTAAAACCATCGAATAGAGCGATGAGCACGACATGCACATGTCTGATTGTGCTTGCATGGTCAGAAAACAAGTGAATCCAGTAAAGAGCAAGGTACACAATGAAACATTTAGTGTCATCCGGGATACTGTGTGGGAGTAATATCAATAAATGTTTAGGCTGTTTGTGTATTTATTTGATCTGTGGTAAGGTGTGTGCATGTATATTCATGAGTAAAAAAAAAAAATTAAAACACAGCCATTCTGCTCCAACGAACATCACGCTCCTGAGATCAGTACAAAAAGGCACTTGCATAAATAAACATGACAGTTCCACTGAAAGCAGACTTCAATTCTGACATTTAAGCAGGTCCTAATGTATCCATACTGCTAATCGGGTAATTATTCCAGCAATTAGCGTGTGATGCTACATATTTTAAGGTATAAATGGAGATTTAAGAACAGGCTTTGAGATATGCAAGTTCAATATTGCTCATACCAACAATAGACTGATACAGAGGGGACACAAGCTCTGTTTCAAAAGCTAGTGAGCTTAGCCAAGTGTACACCCTACACTAGGGTTCCACTAAACTCTGCAGAACAGTGGCCCTCCAGGAGCGAGTCTGCCCTACACCCTAAATATCTATCTTCTAAGGCAGCATTTATTGTATTAGAAACAATTAGGATGCTCAACATTGGCTGAAACTGTCATACAAATGGGAAACCCAACTTGCAATTGATTGCAATACAGGTGACATGAGAGTTCACAATTTCCAATCAAGCTGTAACTAAGTAGCACTACTGTTTTCAACATTGGGTACCTACTGCCTTGAATTTGGCAAAAACAAGGTGCACACAATCCTTACTAGGTTTAGGAAAAGAGCAATAGTGTTTAGTTTTTAAGCGTTGCCAGATGCATAAAACATATTTACAAACACCATTACCCACTGTTAAGGAGAAACCAGTCAGAAGCAGGACTCGGGCACAGGTCTCTGTCTGCCAAGTGAAGTGCTGCTGTATCTGATTCTTTGTAGTGTTGCATAGGAGGATTTATCAACCGCAAGTCCTTTATGGGGGGTCGGCACCAACATACTATTTCTTTGGAGGGACGACGTCCTTTTCAAAGTCATTTCTAGTCTGCTCTGAATGCTGGATGAGCTGTGGGCGCGTTTTATATTAGCTGTGCTTGAACGAACCTGGTTTTCTCTGCTACTAACCATTTTATTGGCACTCTTGTGAGAAGTTCCGGATTTCCTTGACTCGATTCCCTTCCCATTCAGAGTGCCGTTGGATAGAGAGAGTTTGATCGAGCTCTTACTGGAAAGCGTTTTTCCGTTACCCACCTCCTTGTTGATGGCGGGAAGGACGCCATCTTTGCTCCTGCTTTCACCAGTGGCCGTCAGCATTTGGCTGGTATGAATCCTGCTAGCTGCTGCGGCCGCCTGGTTCCGGAGCCGTTTTAACGTAGAGTCTCTGGAATGAGATGCACTGTTGCTAGTGCCATTGGGGAGTGCAGTAGGGGAACCTTGAAGTGAGTTGCTTCCTTGAGTCCTTACGTGCTCCTGCCTGGTTGCTGTTGAGCTGCTTTTGGCCCATGAACCATCGCAACCGATACCATTAAGGTCTGATGCTGGTCTGCTCTGGCCTTCGGGTAGTCTGGGTGAATCCAGACCTCGATGGCTACTTCGCTCCACACCGTTGAGACTACTGCTACAGCTGGGGGAACTCAGGGAATCGTCCTCGCGAAGCTGGGCTTTGACCTGTGAAGGACTAGCCACGATGCTGACTATGGGCTCCTTGGTACATCGAGGCCGCCGGCCAGACTCAAGGTACTCCACCAGCTCGTCGTTTGCCAATTGTGGAGCTACGCTGGAGGGCTTTCTGCGTTCCTTAGAAGCAAATGACCAGCGTAGTGGAAGAACTTTGCTTGAGCCTGTCTTGGATTTTGAGTGGTAGCGCATACTCATGCTGTGACCCCGGAAGCTCCGTACAAATGGCGTCGGCTCAACTACACCTAAAAGCAAAACATGGAGGGCTAGTAAGTCATATGTGACACGTGTGGTCTGAAAACTGTTTCAGGAGAAGAGTGTGTGTCTTTGTGGGTTTTTTACGGTGTTATTTTCGATAAAACAAAGTCTCAGCTTACAAATTAATTTTACAGCACATTTCACATTTTATTTGCGAAATTTGCTAATGTTGTTTTGATGTATCGTAAAATCATAAATTTGCATTTACGTTTATTCATTTAGCAGACGCTTTTATATAAAGCAACTTACAAATGAGAACAATAGAAGCAGTTAAACTAACAATAGGATAACATACTGTATATATATATGTGCTATGACCCTTCCAAGTTTAATAAATACAGTTAAAGGGGTCCTTTCATGCTCTTTTATGAAGTCTCAATTTTGTTTTTAGGGTGTACTAAAATATCTTTTCATTCTTGATTGTTTAAAAGACTTTTTTATACATATTTTACATTATTACAGCACCTCTCTCCCCAGTCTGGCTCGAACACCCCGATTTTGGTGAAGCCCCTCCTTCCGAAATATGAAATGTGCTGTGATTGGTTTGCTGCCCCTGTGTGTTGTGATTGGCAGCGCTTAGGCATGTTTGGGAAATGTCCTGCCCCTTCATAACTGCAAGTTCTTTTCTACAATAAATACTGAGGATGGTGTAAATTTCAAAGCAATTTGAACCCGATTCAGACCCTGACAATGTTTACGAACAAGTGGATCATGCAGAATAGATTTCAGAGTGGTATGTTTTTGTTATTTTCTTATACTTTATATATACGGTGTTATTCACCATTTAATCGTGATATTTGTCGGAAAACTAAGGTAATACAAGGAGTAATCAATCACAAAACCATGTTTAATTTTCCTGAGCGGTGCACAGTCTTACAAAAGCAACTGAAAACAAGCTGTTCTCCATAACATGTGCAGCGCACAGATAAATGGTGGGGTTACTGTATAATTTTCAGGAACAGTGTTTAAAATAAGTTACAATAAGTTAGGTAAAACAAATGAGTTTTGGAAATGAGTTTTCAACAAAGCGACAACACAAGAGAACAGTTTTCTCTAATGCAGCTCAGCCAGTTAAAATGATCATTAACAGATTTTAGAAGTATTTTTCATTGTTAGTTCATGTTAATTAAGGTAGTTATCTAACAAGTGGAACCTTCCTTAACCTGTTAGTAATTATTAAATGTATATTTGAATAAATCTCTGTATGAAAATGGCCAAAACAAGTTATGACAGCCACCATTTAATTGAAATGAAACAGTCTGTACTGTATAAAGTGCTATACACATAAATGGGACTTGACTTGATTTGATTACATCTAAAATTATAATAATTATAATCAGAAAGCCAGAGACTTTCCTTTAAAAACGACTCAAAACAATGGAGCAGGTTACTGTACATATGACTTCATTAAATTGTAAAAGAAATACCACTTATTGTTTTTAGTAGTAGTAGACGTAAATCAAGAGTTTACTGACCATCATCTTCATTTAGAGGCTCATGGATGACAGGAACGTGCGGTGTTTGGGGCTCAGGAGCTGAAGATGAATTGGACAGCTTACTAGTTGAATTGGAAATTCGGTTGTCTGCATTCAATCGGATGAGCCAGTGATCTGATATAGAGACGCTGGAGGAACCTGTGGGTAAAAAGCAGCCTAGTTAACATTGCCCATTTCACGCAAGTCAGAATTCTGTTTGTTTTCTGATAATGAACTGGTAGCCGAATCCTAGCATTGGGGAGCTGAGCAAACAGAATTATGGTCAAGCATTATGGTTTAAGGTTCCTGAAAATACCAGGAACCCTGTTATCATTTTGCTCTAGTCTTTGTATGTGCGAGTCTCGTTTCTATTAAACATGCATGAAGATGGAATGGGTCCAAACAAAAATCATGCTATGCATATAAATGATTGTGAGAATTGTACAAAAAAATGTCTCAGATGGGTTGATAGTTTCAATGCATGTTATTATGTGGGAAGGATGGTATTTAATGTTTTTGAAATAAGTCACGCTTGCCAAGGCAGCATCTATTTAATCAAATATTTTCAACCTCTTATGCTTATAGAGGCTGCAGTCATTTAATCAATATAGTAAAAACTAATACTGTGACATTTTCAGCATCATTACTTCACTCTTCAGTGTCTTCAGAAATCATTCTAAAATGATGATTTGATGCACAAGAAACATTTTTTTGCTGTTCAGAAAGTTCAAAAGGAACTTTTTGAAAAAAGTTTTCATAATCTTGGGTGTACTATCCCCTTTACGGCATCTATGGAAAGTAGGAACAACATATTCTTTGTATCATCAGACATACAGACAAAAAGAGCTGTCATATTTATGTGCAGATTAAGCAGCAAAGTTTCATATTATAAAGCTTGGCAAATCACACAAAAGAGAACTATTTGGCGAAGCACATTGCAATCTTCAAATAGACATAAATGAGAGTTTATAAAGTTTATGCATAAATGCTCTGGGGCATGTTAGTGTGGAGGTGAATCATAACTTTGATCAGACCACGACAGTCAACACTGAAGCTGATAGCATTAACTCCACAAATGTGAACCTGACAGATCATGTTATTTTGAAATGTAACTTGAAGCGGTTCACAACAGTTTAACTCAGTCGAGCTCCGACTCCACTGTTTCTACTGTGAATCATGGGAGCTACTGATAACAGATCCATTTTGATTACTACCACAATGGAGTTACCTAAGCCCTCTGCATGACATTTCATGACTAATTACAGGACATTTGACAATATCAATATTTATTATAATGTAAGATTCAGTATCATTGAAGAGCAGCTTACTGAAATCTCAACACTAAAATTGCATCACTTTTTTACCATTACCATTTACAATAATATACCAAAATATGCACCTTGCTGCACTATGGAAATATGTTACCATACCTTAAAGGTACACTATGAAACTTTTTTGTTAAAAATGTACAATATTTATATAATGAGCGAGTACAGCATGAATCCATCTTTTTGTTTCATCACTATGCCTATAATTAATATTTATATTCTGAATATTTTAGACCAGGCATTATTTATCATAAACAGAGAGCTCTGGCTACAGTGTTCTTCTGCAAGGCGCATGCCGTTTTGATTATTAAAGGAGCCGTACGTAAGATTGTGGCCAAAACATGATGATTATAACATTCCTTCCTCGAAATGTATGTCTATGGAAAGGTCATTTATTATACCATTTCTTCATTTAAATGACTATAGTATTATTATAAGGGTAAATAAAAAGTGCATGGTGGTGTCATCTGGCGCTAAATTTAAATGTTTAAAGCTACACTGTGTTACTCTTTTAGTTTATTTTTAGCTAAAAACACTTAGTTCTTTCAAAAATATACGTGCTCATTAATGTACATTTAATTCGTTCAAGTAATAAAGTATTCTCGTGAGTGTATAATATGCCATTGAAAATACATACGGGTAAAGGGTTCTAATGTCGGTCGCCATGTTGCCCCTCCATCTTGAAAGTACATTAGCCAAAGAGGGACATACCGTTAATTCAAGCTTCGCCTTTCCCATTTACGTTTGACTTAACACTCATGGACGAGGTCGAACTGGAAGCCATGTTAATCTTGGACTACATTGGCCACCGTAGGAGTTAAAACGAAATCGGAATTGAGAGGAACAGAAACTAATATTCACTGGATGGTCATATACCTTTTCACCGCTAGATGGGGGTAAAAATCACACAGTGTAGCTTTAACCGTTTACGAAGCCATCTCGCCGGCGATTTGCAATGCATTCTGTGAACTTTCTCGTAGCCTCTGAAAAATCTCAGTTTCGAGTGGCTATGTAGCCCCACCCCTTAGCCCTACCCCTCGATCTCAACAAGAATCGGGACACCCTACCCCTAGACGAATTTACTATTTGCTCATGTGCAATTGATTCATGCAACCAAAGCGGATGTTCTTAACTTACATTAAGAATTGTGGTCAGTAAGATTTTTTGCAAAGAAAGTCATACTTTTTTTTACAGTAAAGATTTCAATTGCAACAAAAGATTTCTATTTCAAATAAATGCTGATCTTTTGAACTTTCAATTTATCAAATAATCATGAAAAAATATATCACGGTTTCTGCAAAAACACATTGCTAATAATAATAAATGTTTCTTGTGCAGCAAATCATCATGAATGATTTCTGAAGGATCATGTGACACTGATGATGCTGAAAATTCAGCTTTGCATCATATGAATAAATTACATTTTTGCATTTTTTTTTGTATAATAATATTTGACAATACAATGATTTTTAATGTGTTTCTGATAAAATAAACAAGGCCTCTGTGAGTAGAAGAGACTTTCAAAAATCTCACTGATCCCAAACTTTTAAACAGTAGTGCGTGCAAAATGCATTTAAATCTGAATTAAATCTAATGATATGCAAGAATGACATTTAACCACAGAATCCACCAGCACTACAGGCAGATTTAAAAAAAAAGCTTAGACAGACGTTACTGCATTCATCTCATATCGGTTTGCTGTCACCCTGTGTTTTTCACCTCTCATTTGCATGAAGTTGCATGAACACTGCTCGACTTTTTGATGTGTGAGCCTTCTGTTCAACCCCCATAGAGAAATGAATTGAAAACGCCCGCTCAGCTGGCTTCAGTGGAGATATGCGGTTGTCATAATACATTTTATATAACTTCGATACTTTTACATGTCAGTGTAGATTTGATTTGTTGAAGAAGAATCATATAGCATAACTTCAGGGGACTGGAGAGAAAAGGAAAACAGCAGCAGAGACATTTGAGCAGAAAAAGAAAAGAGACTTAATTTTGTCAGTATGAGACAAGCATCTCGAAACCATATCTGTTCCCAGTGAGGCTGATCAGCAGCTCATCCTTCCTGCAAGTGTTTTCCTATTCCTTCACCAAGGTTATTGTTGTAAGGTTACTCTAAGACTGGTTGTTGAATTCATTTGTGTCATTTCTGTGTTTATATTTGGATTCTGAAGACGTGGTTCCCAAGATGTCGAGAGAGAAAGATGATGAGAACTGTGTAGAAAAGCCTTTGTGCCTTTTTTCTCATCACTGCAATGCAAAACATTGTCGGATATACACTATTGTTAAACCATTTGGGGAAATATTTCTTTAACGTTTTTGAAGGAAGTCTCTTATGCTCGCCACCTGCACTTACGTGATCAGTATTATTGTGAACTATTACAGCTAAGCATTTCTGATACAGAAATACATAAAATATTTGAACTTCAGATGGTGGGATAGATACTTCGAGCCTAGAATGCACTACTTTGCGAAAAAATAAATAGGAAGTAAAGTTACTCTAGCAGTGATTTATGCGTTCTGTAGATTAGAGGTTTTGGTAAAAATAAAATAAAATAAAATATTTTTTTTTTTTTGCAAATTGTGGAAGTGTGAAAGTGTTGTGATCAAAGTGTTGAATGTTTGCCGATTCCCGCCACCTTCTTCCCTTATCAACATCCATTGCTACACAAACTCAATAATAATCATACATTTCTTAGTGTAAAGTTACATCTCATGAAGAGATAGCACAACGGACAGGCTGAAATGATATGCTTAACAAAACTACACTACTATTTTTCTTGATAATGCAGTCTTTAGTACGTTTTCTGTTTGTTTGCCCTTGTTATGAGGATATACAGTAAAGCAGATACGAGTGTTCACCTTGTAGTGAGCAGTTCGCTGACCAGGATGGAATGACTTCACGTCTCTGATAGAACAGGATATAAGCACCACGAGTGCACACTTCTCCCTCAGGCACCGGCTCAACAGTGCTGTCATCGTAGGCGTACCACTGAGCGTCCACTGAGTTCCTGCAGTATGCTGTTCAAAACAGAGATTCATTATATTCAGAATGTACCTTACTTCATGCTCAAGTATGCACAGGGCCAGAATTACTTGGACCATGCATAGTATTGTTTAAATTTTAAACATTTACATACACATGCATTCAAGTACTTACACTGCAAAACATAAATACAATTTACAAATTTGTATGTAAGCATTAATCTAAAAAAAAAAAACCGTAATGAGGTACATGCACACTACTGTTCAAAAGTTTGGGTTCTCTTATGCTCACCAAGGCTTGATCAAAAATACAGTAAAAACTGTATTTTAAAACCATTCTAATATGCTGATTTTCAGTTGGAAACGGTGACAGATTTTTTAAGGATCCTTTAATATAAAGTTCAAAAGAACAGCATTTATTTAATATATATATATTTTTTTGTCTTTACTGTCACTTTTGATCAATTGAATGCATCCTTGCTAAATAATTGAATACTTGTGTGCATTTAATATAGATTTAAAATGATACAAAGTGACTTACAAATTAGGAATATCACAAGTAATTAATAACAAGCCAAATATCACAGTATCACAATGCAGGGTTACAAGAGTAAACAACTTATGCTTCTGAAATGCTTTAAATTTATGATGCTCTAAAGCAAGAATAGAAACAGTTTACAAAAACAAAATTACAAACAGAATTAGAAAAATTAGAATTAATCTCGATCCATTATTAAGAAAGGGGTTTGCAGTGTAAATTAATTAGCACAGAATTCTCAGATAAAATATTTCGTATTTTGGCTAGCACGTTGAGCCAAATGATTTCAGCTTCAGCAAAATTCTGCCAGTTCTATCCAGCAGCTTGTGCAGAAATGAGGCTGGAATATTTTTCCCATTCCTCCCGTGTGAATATCGGGAGCCATCTTGTGTCACCTTTTTCCATGGTCTTTTAACTCTGTGCTCCAGTTGCAATTAGATGGGCGAAAGTGACCCGATCTGAATCAAGCACCCTGCCCTAAATAGCTAGTGCTGAGATTTGTTTGCGGTCAATATCTCAATGAAATGTGAATCCTCTCCCCAGGACCCTGTAAAATTTGCACGTGGTCAGAGGAACGAGAAAGACTTTTAAGTCTACTCAGTCTACTTCTCAAGACAACTTCAAGGAATTTCAAGTCTACTCAGTTCCCTCCAAATTATATATATATATGTATATACATATATATATATATATATATATATATATATATATATATATATGGAAGGGATATATATGGTCTGGATTTTCAAATGGTCACAGGAGGATCTGGTGTGCCAGCCTGTATATAGGATGCGACCTCAGATCCCCCTGATGAATCTATTATTTAAGTTCAGTAATTTCACTTAAATGGCAATGAAGATTACCTATTAATTGTCATTTAAGTGAAATTACTGAACTTAAATATACAAGCTTGATAAAAATGGTCATTTTAGAAGAAAATTTCAAATGGCATTTAGAGGCTTTTGCATCTGAACTCTTCATATATATATATATATATATTGTGGACCCATAATCTATGCGTTACTAGCCACTCGATTCTTTATTGCATAAGAATAAAAAGAAAGTCCACAGGAACAGAGCTGAAACTCATTATAGTGCACGCTTTTGTCTGTACACATCGGGGATTTATGAATGACCACAGCCCTCTCAAGAGCAGAATATGCGCTCTCGGTTCCCAAGCAACCACACACAGATTGTGTGCGTCACCTCCCGTAATGTAGCGTCGGGCACAGATTGAAGCTGCTTAATCATTCTTAATGGGACAGACAACATTTAATAAGACTGGCATTTTTCATACAGAGAGCTTGCTAAGGACAGAAAGCTGATACAGAAAGCAGTGACACAGCACCAATCAAGATTGGACTAGTTGCACATGTGCTCAAGTGTACCCAAACGTCCGTGTGCTCGTCTGATTCAGAGATTTCGTCCAGGAGAAATTGCCATTGTTGAAATTCTCTGCAGCAGACGGACTCTGTGTCCGTAAGCCGTAGCACGCAGCAAGAGCACATGCACTAGCAGTCCGCCCAGCTCGAGCCAGTCCGGGCTACTCGAGCGCGACAGGCAGCCGCCTCCTGTTCCTCCATCAGCCTCAGCTGCTCTTCATTACACTGCGGCTCGTAAAGATAGCCAAAAACATCGGATTCGAGCAGCAGACTTTCAAAATCCTCTTCTTCCATATCATGTTTAGTTTCTTCGGTCATTGTCATACTTCCTATCTCTACAGGTCTTGTTAGCTTAGCTTCCAAACAAGATGGCGGTCGGATATTGATTTCAGTTTCTGCAAGTAAAGTCCCATCCATTGATCTGCAATAGGCCTGTAGGGTGAATGGGTCCCACACCTGGGAATAATAATGAGCTAATGTTTGTCGTCTCTACACTTTTCAATGAAATGTGACTTCCTGCTTATTATGAGGCAAAATGACGATTTTTACGTCATAATAAGCAGGAAGTAAAAAACTTAAATCCTTATTTCTCTCATCTCAGGGGAACATAAGTGAATAAACCATGACCGTTCAAAAATATGACTGGGTTTCTAAAGATACAAAGCTTAATGCAAATGGGTGAAGTGTCCCTTTAAAGGAGGACTTCAATGTTGGCAAATTGGCTAAAAAAAACTTGGCTGCCTATACAGTACAAAGGTGGGGGAAAAATTAAATCAGAGCTACTTGACTAGAGAAAACATAGAAAAAAGGCTGTTGTCCTTCCTTATGCCAAATATGCAGGTATAGGAGAACTTCAACACCCACTAGGCATCTTTTAGTCATAATGGTGTTGACTTGTATTGTTCCTGGGTGCAAGAACTCAGAAGAAACATTTAGTGGGAGTGAATTGAGTTTTTCTAGTTAAGGCTCCAGCGCATTTCATAGGCAGTAGCTAAAGGGCGCAAAGAATCGTAAATAGTAAACAGTACATTTCAAACTGGATGACCATGAACACTGCCATTGTCTCAGTTCCACCTGAAGCAAAACATGTTGCATACAAGTAAGAAAGCTGTTGTCATAGTGTTTCATTTTTTACCACAAACAAAGATGTTTAAAAAGTAGATGAAGTACGATCCAATTTTCAGTGATACAATAACCTTTCTGTTAACTCTGTCGAACCGACTGTCTGTGGGTGAGGATACAAAAATGCAGAAGTATAATCTGTAGTTTTCACAAAAGCCCTGAAGCTGTCAAAACATTTGCTGACAAAATAAATGGGAATTTCTCAGTCCAGGTAAAACAGGGACAAGTAGACATATACTACTGACATTGTAACAATACAAAGTGAAGCTGAAAATCCCAAATTTTGTCTCATCAGGTTTTACTAAAAGGCACATTTTAGATCACATTTCTCTTTTGCTCACACACCTGTGTAGTGGCCTCCATGCATGCCTCCATGATGGTTACACACAGCATACAGGTCGTATAGGAAGTCGAGTGAGTGTCGGCTGGTTTCAGGCTTGTGATGGGCCTGTTGTTTCCAGCCATGTGGTGGACGGACAGAATTGCTCCTCTTGACCACATGGCGGCCCATAGCAAGGCCCATGAGGGGGAAGTGGACCAGCGTAGAGAGCTTGTTACGCCGCTCTCCCACCTGTCGGAAGCGTTTGAGGTGAAGGATGAGGAGGTCTGGGAGGGTCCACAAGCTCATCTGCACTGTGCCCTGCTGCAGCTGTTTACAGTGAGGGCACTTCCATGCATCGTCAGGGGCCAGCTACGTAAACAGGGATGAAAAATTATGCATAAGAAAGTTATGCTTATTTAGTCCTCTAGAACCACATGCATGTAATTCTTACGTGTTGATTATATTCCATTGTTCTATAAAAAGCACAGTACTTTTGGCAATGTTAATCTTTTCCTGTTTTTGTCCTCTTTCAAAAAGAAAGAAACACCTGCTGCACAAGAGCAAATATTATTGTTATAGTTGCTCAGAATCAAAAGAACAACATCCCAATCATGAGTTTCAGAAAATGTCCAGGTCTCAGCTGTTATGCATGTTGCTGAAATAATGAAAGTTTCTTGAAGAGAGGGAGAACGGCGCTTGTATTTTCAGAATAAAATAATAAAAATCATCCAATCATAATTTTACAAACATTTCAAAATTAGAAATTACACAAGGCTAAAAAAGATCTGCCTGGCCAAGCGGCATTTTGACATTTTGTGTAACAGAAATTCGCTTCACTTTTTTAATTGGTGGAGAGAAAAAAAAATACAAATATACAGTACCAACTAACTGGGTAAATTTAGCCTTAAAGGGGACATATCATGCAAAATCCACTTTTTTAGCCCTTAAATGCATTTTGTTGTATGTTTGGAGTGTTTATAAGTACAGAAAAGATGAAATTATTCTCTTCAGGTGATTCGTTTATATCTTTATATTCTGTTTTGGTCATATTTTTCAACCTGTTCAGATTTTTCTGTTGTCTATGACGTTTTTTGAGCAAGTGCGTCACCGTATTTGCAGCGGAACTGACATAAGGACATTGACTACCAACACTTCGAGCAATCCGCCATTTTTATTTCTCGCTCCGATTATGTAGTCCGAGCTCAATGATGCAGAAGTTACGAGAGGGCAAGTCAAAATGTTCGGTTGTTGGATGTACGTTAGTGACCTGAAGCACTTCAAGGATTCCCACTTCAACAACCTCCGCCAGTATAAAGAAGGGTTTGCCGATCGACTTCGTCTGAATGAGAGGTAAATTCTTTCTATCTTTGGAGATGACGAACAGAGCGTTTCGATAAGCTGTAAATATCGTTAATAAAAATAAAGTACTTTACTTTCTTAAAACACATGGTGGTCATGGTTTAGGTTTGTCTTTCTTTGTTTTTGTTGTCTGCAGTATTATTGTTCTTGAGTTTCATCAATGGTCATTTAGTTGCGTTGTTTTCTGATGCTTTTCTAAACGTATCATATTGTCAATACAGATTTTTTTGTGGTAAGATTAGACCATAGTCATTTATCTGTTAGTGTGCTTGTTTTAACAAGAGAAAAGTCGACTTTCACTAATAACACAAAACAGTTAACTCACATACCAATATATTCATATGAAGAAGTGGTTGTTCTGCAGGTTCGTCGTCGTCTTTCGTCGTCTTTATCAACTCGCTCGCTCTGGCTCGAATATGTAAGGCTTGATGGACAAGTCTTCTGTTGTTGACATTTTATTAAAGTGTGAGTAAAAATGTTCTTTGAAGGTATCGCATATAATCGTATATCTCTAATCAAACTACAATAATAATGGCCGAACGTGGGGAGTTGAACTGACCGTGAACTCATCGACCTGGAGAGCGGGCGGGGTGTGACGCATCTCCTTTTTATTTAAAGGGGACGCATTGAAAGGGGCCGCTCAAAGACGCACATCAGAAAAGGGGTAGAAATGGAGCCTGTGGGGCTATAATAATGAGGAATTCAGACCCAAGCATTGCAGTTATGTTTTATATAGACCACAACGGTATGATTTATATGTAAAAACGAATGATTTAAAAGCATGATATGTACCCTTTAAATTTAAACTTGGTTGTGATTTTCCATTGCATTCTGCTGCTAATATTCAGTATAATGTGTGTTTTTGTGTTGTTTACTTGTTCTTCTTTGGTGTACAGCTCAAAGCACTCATCCAGGGTACAGCTGTGCTGCTGAACGTGGTGTTGTTGTTGAGCACGGACGCTTTCCGAGTCCTTCACCACCTCCTCCTGGATATTACCAAACAGACTGCGAACAAACACACAGTGTCCCTATAGGTGATTTGACCTCAAGGCCTGTTTTGTTGGCTTCATGTACTAAGTGCAGATACACATCTCTGTATTATCGCACGTACTCACAAGGAAATAAAAGGTTGCATTACCAGTCTTTCATTCTGTGCTCCCACTCAACAATGAGCTTCACATGTGGAGGTCCACCTGAGCCGCACAGCTTCAGAGCTCTGAGGAGATGAAGAACAAGCCAAAGGGATTGCAAAGGAAATGAACAGACATACATTTTTTCTACAATTTTACACTATTTTTGCTTTCTTTTCGATTTCTGGTTTCCAAATAAAAGTTACAAAGCCACTGCTTAGGCATAACCATCTTTGAATAATATCTGACCTCACATACTAACCCCACCGCATCAGAGCATGATGAAAATGCGAGCTAGATAAATAGTGATCTGCTTTAATAATACAGTTTCATGAACAAACACTGAAGATAATCTAACAAAGAAAAGTAAATGTGACTTATTATGATTGCTATTATTGAGTTATTGCTATAGGGTGTTGATATCTGAATCTTTCCCATTCATTTTCTTTTCTCAGGAATTTTAAACGAGTCTTTGTTAACGAGATGTAAGCCATGAACCAACAAGAGTGTTCTCGTCATCCATGCAAACCGAACTCTAACATCGATCAAACTTGGGTGGGTGTGCACCAAAAGTACTAGTGTGAAATTCCCCTTAAAAGGTCTTCTTATCTCATGTACAGTCAAAATGCTGCTTATTTATTAAACAATCCAGCAGAATTAAAAACTGTGGCTGTTACCCCTGTTTTAAAGAGACCCGGCCTGACATGGCTAATTGTAGACCAATTTCACATCTTCCATTTCTCTCAGAGCTGCTATGTCTAACTATGTCGTCACACAACCTTTATGAATGCTTCCAATCAGGTTTTCTCCACAGAACTGAGACAGCACTCCTCGGGGTTGTAAATGATCTTCTTATGGCCATTGACTGAGGCTCCATCTGCACTTTAATAAATTCTCCTTGACATCTCCTCTGCATATGACACCATTTCTCACAGTATTCTCACTTCATGACTCTCTGCTCTTGGCATTTCAGGAACTATCCTGTCGTGGTTCATTTCATACTTGTCTTATCTTCAGTACAACATTTCTAACCATCAGGCTAAAGGCTGGGTCATGAGAGACCACAATCATGTTGATAAGAAATCATTGGGTTAACCATTTTGCTCTGTGTGGAGTGCAGCAATGAGATTAGGAAAGCACACCACACTAACAGATTCCATTCACAAACAACCCACACAAACTAAGGGTTTAATGACGGTTGGCAAACAAAATTTGCGGGGGAATAAAAAGAAAATTGGTAGTGGAGTGGAAACAGTGTGAACATGGACTTTACATGCTATAGAATGAGCTGGAGGTGAGTCTTCCATCAGCTCGCTGTCTGATCGTTTCATTTGACGAGATAATCTGCAGAGCGTGCGCGTGTTTGTCCTCAGGGTCCCCCCCACACAACAGCATTTCTAATCGAGATCGGGACGGATCTGATGTTCTACCAAGCAGATTCAGTCAATCTTAACACACCTCACAACACAGAAAAGTCTAATAAGATGATCTGTACAACCATCAAGATAATTCAACGCATTCTCATCCTTTAGCGTCATATGTGACGCTATATGACAAAACGGCCAAATACTATGCACATGGCACCCGTTATGGTTAATATAACATGCGCTGTGATGGGTAAGTTTAGGTGTGGGGTAGGGTAGTCTCATATTACGCTAAAGGATTTATGACGCCTTGGGTTCGCGTGTTATATTAACGATAAAGGGCAGGCGCGCGGGAAGCTGTTTCAGACGAGGGGGGCTAAGGGCTGGGTTGAAAAATATGACGTCATTATGACCAAAAAAAACCAGTAAATTTCTCTGTATACGTTACGTGTTGTTGCCAATAAAGTAAATATATTTAGTATCATGTTTGTTTAAATATTATAGACTAATGTTTTTTTTTATTTAATCAATGTTGATTATGAAAGTGAGCATGCAGCATGAGAAAGATGCATCATGAGAGACATGATTTTAACCACTCACTTCATTTGTGTTTTGTTCTGTAAAAAGACTCTTTTTAAAGGATTTTCGTTTAATATAAATATCTTAATTGTGATCAATGTGTTATCAACCTTGCCTGTATTTAATAAATAAGAAGCAAATATCTAGCAGAATAATAAGGCGCTGGCACAATCACTTGCATCGCACGTGAACTTGGGGGCACCGAAACTCAACTTCTGCCTACGCTGTCCATTGATCACGCTTCATCAATAATCAATCACATAAAATGAGAGGCCAAACACAAATATCACTGTGTGTCAACTAAAATGTTTTATTTAAGATGTCGGACGAGATTGGATGCCTGACTTCCCCTAGGCATAATGATATGACAGTTACATTTTTATTTTTCAGAAATTATCTGAAAAATAAAAATGTAACTAATGTCATATTTAATCACTTTACATGCATATTATTTAGTGATGGGCTGCCTCAGGACGACGATGAATAGGCAACATAATACAGAAATAAATAAAGCTAAAATGCTTGGCGGCAGTATAGGCCTATAAGGGTTTTAAAACCATTTCTTACTTCTATTTAAAGTGCACCAAACATGGCCTTGCGTTCTGGTGTGTTTCTGATGAATCTCCGAACAAGAGAGATTCAAACGAGTGTCAGGTTACGGAAGCAACTGAGGAGGAGGCGTAGTGTATCAACGATTCACGAAATATTAAAATAATTAATCATTAGTTTATATCTTATACACTGCCCATTATTTTTTATCCCATATCAAACACCGTATCTTTTGTCTATTTTAGTTTTTTTTCTCACGATTTTAAGTATAATATTTATTATAGTCCACCACCACAGCCCCTCACCAGGGGGGGCTGATGCTATGACGAGGGCGGCTGCAGCCCCCGCAGCACCCCCCTTCCCGCGCCTATGATAAAGGGTGCCATATGCGTAGTATTTCGCCGTTTTCGCCGATGAGAACGGGCTGGATAATTGGGACTTAACCAAGGATTGTCGGAAGGAGAGAATTCAGTCCAAATTGGCCCGAATATCTTTAGTGTATGGCAGCCTTAAATCCACTACTGCCCCTGTCTCACATGGTGTTCCACAGGGTTCTGTTCTTGGGCCTTTACTCTTCATCATCTACATGCTTCCCTTAAGTCACATTAGCCGTCCTCAAGGCTTAACCTTTCATGCAGATGACACCCAGCTCTACAGTACATTCGTTCCTAATGCATTGCTTTTTTCCCCACCAATTCCATTTTGGCTTGTATTGATGAAATAAATGCAAGGATGACCAGCTAAACGCTAATAAACAAATATAATTGTCTCTGTTGACAATATTAATATTGATAGTTTGACCTTCGACCACTGTAAAAAACATTATTCACAACTCTTATCTTATCACTTACCAAATCAGCCTTTTTCCACCTCCAGAATATTGCTTTACTAAGCCCTACTTAAATATTAATCCAAAACATAGACCCATAGTCAATAATCAGCTGTAAGTGTGTCAGTGTCCCACAGTTTTTCAAAATAATATCTATGAAACTGCAGAGTGCTCTAATTGAGAGGCATTGGGGCATATTTCAGACTAATCCACTTTTTTTCATGCTTACGTTACACAAACATACATAACATAAAAAAATGGAGGCAATGAGACAATTTTAAGATGACATTCTATATGATTGTCATGCAAGTCTGACCATCAATATTAGAGCGCCACCCTCTGGCTGAATAAAGCTACCTCTCCAAAAAGTGTGCATGCACGTGTTCATCATTTAGAATATAAATCTTACAAAATGTGTATTATAAACAAGAGCTAAGACCCAGAAACTGCCCTAACTATATTTGCAGCCAGGAACCGCTACTGATCATCAAGAGAATTCCCGCAGTAATATGTGTAAGACGACGATAAGATGATTATGAGATTAGTGTCATTTTTAAAAACACAGCTGACAGTATTTTATGGTTTCGAGGGCTGATGTCATAATTCAACCCACTGTGATTTAACAAACTCCTTAAGGTCTGTATATATATTTTTATGAGTGTGATAATAAATATTGGCAGAAGCTCAGAGTTTTTCTTTGACTTTTAAGATTTTTTTTTTATAATAAACTCAATATGTAAATACTGTACAGTACTATGCATTATGAAATGGTGCTAACAATGAATAATAAATAAAGCTGAACTGAATGTTTGTTTCATTTGATATATTAAGCATGATAAAAATGAAATGCTTATGTCAGAAAACTGTTTCCAAACGTCCTCTGAACTGAATTGGCAACTCTGAGAAAGATGATATTCGCTTACATTCTGTTCTTATCCATGTATGCGAGCACACACACACAGGCAATATTACCTGTCCACTGCAGGGTGATTAAGAGGCCGTCCGTCTTGAGGATTCAAGTAGCTATAAGATGCCGATCCTCCAACAACACGAATCTTGAACAACACCCTAAAATTCTAATGAAAAAGATTTGGAGACAAATATCGATTTCTGCCATTGTCATGAAGGTGCAACTACACTAATGCTTCAATATGGCCATTGTGATATTGTAAAATCTGAATTTATAAACATCAAGCCAGAGAAGTGACCAGTCTTCAGTTTCACATGATTCTTTAAGTGCTGCTTAAAGGGTTAGTTCACACAAAAATTACAACTATTCATAATTTACTAGCAATCCTAGGTGTAAATGACTTTCTTCTTTCAGGCAAACAGTCAGAGTTATATTAAAAAATATCCTCAGAAGAGCGCATCCATCCATCATAAAAGTAATCCACACGGCTCCAGGGGTAAATAAAGGCCTTCTGAAGCGAAGCGATGCGTTTTTGTGAGAAAATATCCATATTTATAACTTTATAAACTGTAATCACTATCTTTCTGTAACATCCGTCCACACATTCACAAGAGAGTCGAGTTCTGGCATATGATGGCATATTCCCTCCCATTATAAAGTTTGGAAGAGCCAGGATATTTTATTTTTCAATATACGATTGTGTTCGTCTGAAAGAAGATAGTCACTAGATAGTAATTGGGATAATTTTCCTTTTAGAGTGAACTAACTTTTTTGTATTTTTTGTGGAAACCATGATACATTCTTTTCTATATAAAATTGATCAGAAACAGCCTTTCAGGTCAGTTTTTTGTCATCCTTTGTGAATAAAATAATTAAAAAATTCGTATCAAACTTTTGAACAGCAGTGTGTATATAAATCTGTTCGCAGATCCCCTAGTACCTTCAATGACATCCTGGGGTCTGTAGACACCTATTAAAGGTGCCATCTGTAAAAATTGAGGTTAAAATATCCCAAAAATGAGCTACACGCATCAAAAGATTGAGAAGAAATAAGGTTGATGATGTCATTAAAAAACTGACACGTTATAGTGCTGCCGAGATATTAATCTGAATTAGCATGCTAAATTACTAGCCCCGGCCCGGCAGGTGTCGTAATACCAGTTTCGACCATGGGAGGCGATATGCGGGCGGGCAACGTTACCACCAGCCAAACTGCAGTACACGAGTGAGTCGCGCTCGCGCCAGCTTGTGTGTACTTGAACCTGACGTCAGTCGTGTGGAAAATACAGCCCACTACTACATTTCAGTTCAGGGAAGAGTTAAAAAACAATAATTGGTCGATATTATGCATGAGGAATACATTTTGGTAAGTTGTAGCATACTGTATCTTTTAACAGTGTTCGTGTTTTTTTACCATTAGCTAGTAGAGATGATCGGTTCACGTGTGTTAGGGATCTGTCGTGTAAAGCGCCAATACTGTATTTATTGTTTGAATTGCATAATAAAATGAACAGAATCTGAGAGCTGACATCGGTCTCCGTGTCCTTTTCTGTGCATGACAAAATTGATGTGTGGCGTGAGAGTGTGTGAAAAGTGTTGTGAGAGTTGGCAGCTCTGAAAGACGCTAGCTTGGTCCACATCAGGGAATGCTGTCTGTCAAATTAATTCAAACTAATGATAAAAAATGTAATATGAACAAATCGAATATCATAAAACTAGAAATAATAGCCTGGGCTTTAATTTTCCCATATCGTCGAAATGCACCGACTTGTCTATGAGACGGCCCTTATAATTTAGTATTGAGATGTTGTTCATTAAGTCTCTAATCTCTGAAAATCTCCAAATGCTCCACGTGAAACTGCGGTCTTCCAACCTTTTACTATCGTGTCAATTGATTTGATTAATATGCACGAGGGAGACAGAGCAACACAGCACTCGCCCATATTGTTTGAAGACATGAGAGAGCGCGTGGCCGTGGAGGTATTTCTGGAGGTATACTGCCCCCATCTGGTATGGGACATGTTGTATGATTTGATTTTAAATCCCAGAGGGCACCTTTAAAACGCCCTGGATGTGGACTGACACTGTTTTATTCTGGCTGGTGTGTCTGAAAACACCCAACAGGGGGCACCAAACAACTGCTGATCACAAGGAAGTGACAGGAAGAGAGGAAATGATGGAATCGTGCAAGAGACTTTACTCCATCACCAGCCTCCAACAAAACTACTGATTCTCTGAAACCTAAAGATCTTGAATTGTGATTGTATTTTTTGGGGGGTTGGCTGTTTAAATTTTGCACATATTTCGTTTTTTTTTTTTTTTTTGCATCCATAATTTATCTAGAGTTAATTCTTATACTCCATAACTTAAATTAGTATACTGAATGATAACCTCCATGAAGTATGGCAGTCATAAAGTTCTTCTCACATGTGCGTGTGATCCGTTGATCATTAGATAGTAGAGTTTACTGAGTATGCTCTGCTGTAGCTGGTCCCACGACACTGATCTGTCCTCTCTCATCAGAAACGGAGGGCCAAATCTGCAGATAAACACACATGAGGTTAATTATGTTTTACTATTAGTGAGTTTAAACTCAAATAGATGCAATTATCCCCAAAAAGTAGGAATGTTTCAGTTTTAGCTAATACGCTGATTTCATTGTTGCTTGTTTAAAGGGATACTCCACTTTTTTTGGAAATTTGGCTCATTTGAGAAAATCGGCTGAATACATCTGAAAACAGTAAAACTCAACTGTTTAACTCTGGGGGAGTTGTAAAATGAGCCTATTTCCAAAAAAAAAAAAAAGAAAGAAAGAAAAAGTGGTGTATCCCTTTAAGATACACAGGTAAATACATGTGTATGGTGCGGGGAGAACGGGGCAAGTTGTCACACTTTTTTTACTTCAGAAAATCTTTAGGTTTCGCATTGGTTTATTTTTGACAGTCAATTTCTATACACAAATATCTTAATTTTTGCGACAAAAAGCTATTGAACATTTCCATTATTGCCTAAGAAAAAATATACAGTTCATTGATCACGTTGACTTAAAATGAAAATTAATTTATGGTTTTAGTATAATAATCCTGAAAATGAGATTACTACATCCCAAGCTAATATTAACAAGCTAAAGTTTCATTGACATCCCACATTGAGATGTTTTAACTATGTAAAATTATGCGTTAGCCTCATGAAGTACCCGGAAACATGTTATTGAACTCAATCCATTATATATAATACCAATTCGTTATATATAATATGTAACATGGGTCTTGTACAATCTCTCTATCCACTAAGGGGTCCGTATTTAAAAGAATAAATATGTACTACTGCAAAGGACGGTCTTATAAATCTCACATGATTTCAGGTAGTGACTATGTAAACATTGTCACATTGTTTGTTTAGATAAATTACAGTTTAATTTTGGACTCTATGTTCCAGTGTCCTTGAAATCTATCCCACCCTTTTTCGCTTAGTATTTTTTTTTTTGCAGCAGCAGGAGTTTAGTGATTAAATTTCCAGCCAGATTTCTGCCACAGGATCTGTACAGCATAAATAAAGGAGACAAAACAAACACAAGTGAGCTGAGGGAAAGCGAGTCTTTCAGAGTGTGATAAACACATAATTGTGTTGGGTTTCGCCTCAGCCAAAAACAACTGTGGAGTTTTCCCTGACAGGAGGCAGAGAGAGAGAGAAAACTGAGATCTGGACAAACATGCTTTGATGCTCGTAACGTCACAGTTCGCCCCGGGCAACAACAACATGGTGAGATTTTCACCAAATTACAACTATCCGTCCATATGCTTGATTCTGCAGACACTTAATAAATATTATAAAACAGCATTTTACCTCAATAATGTGGTGATGACAATTTTGGGGAGGTCAAATTCACCATTGAGAGCATCTTGACATATTGCAATGGTCTTTTTAAATCTATTTGCTATTATTGCATCTCTATTATTAAATTACATTACATATTAGCAAGATGTTAATAGCCTAAACCAATGACTCAATTGCTTAAATTAAGGTTTTTGATGAAAACATTCCAGGATTTTCTCCATATAATGGACTTCATCAAAATGAACAAATCTTTTTCCGAGTCATTTGGTTCATGAATTTAACGAATTGACTCATTTCATTTCTTTTTGACTTCATTTAATTTCTTTTTGGAGGTGAGTAAATTATCAGCAAAAGTTTTTTGAAAAGTGAACTACTCCTTTAATGAACCCATGACAACATTTGTAGGTGAAATATAGACCTTTTACTTTATCAGAATCTGGAGGGAGAAAAAAATAATCAATCAAAATAACACTGCTTGACATCTACTCACTCTAGCACATCAATAAGAGACAACTATCTGTCCTAAGCTATCTCTCTTTCACTTCCATTAAATTGTGGGAAAAAACCCACACCACAAAAGGCCATGGAACCAAATTTGATTTCTGGACACATTCACGCCTAAGAGAGTATTGATCTCTGAGCGACTGTCACTGTCAAAAGTGTGTCTGAAGGGTTGCTCTGATGTGACATGTCAAAAAATCTTTGAGAAGCTTTTAGAGCAAAACTGAAAAGGTGCAGGTAAAAGAGCGTGGCATTTTTACGTGGCATAAAGTGGGCCTATTTTACACTTGTAGCATGTTTTTGTCCTCTTAAGTCCACAAAATGTGCTAGTTCCACCCTGTGACCCTTCGTATTAAACATATCTTTAAGTTTCATTGTAAATGACCTTTGTTATGATTGGCTAACTTCTATATACCAGCATAGTGTTAATATAGTCAACAAAATTACAGGAGAAAATGTTTGTTAATGAATTTATCAACAATAAAAATGTGCATCAAATAACAATAATGTGCATCATGAAAAATAATTTGTTAATTATGTTGTTTTAATTAATACCTTAACATACATACTATTCATAAGTTTGAGGTCAGTTTTTTTGGGGAGGGGGGTGCAGCAAGGACGCATTAAATTGATCAAGTGACATTAAAAGACTTTTACATTGTTACAAAAGATTTCTATGTTGAATAAATGCTGTTATTTTGAACAGCCAGTTCATCCAAAAATCCTGAGAAAAACTTATTACAGTTTGCACAGATATATTGATTATATATTGATATTATATACAAGCAGCAAATTAGCAAGAAATGGTTCCATCCCCGGCTTCATATATGGAACTTCAAAATGGTTCTATAGAACCATTTTTTTGGTAAAAGGTTCTATTGGTACAGAACCCCAGGGTTCTATATAGAACTCAGAGGAACCCTTTTTTAAGAGTATATAGAACCTTTTAGGGGTTCCAAATACGTAGCGCTGATAGAACCTTTTAAAGGTTCTATATAGAACCTTTTCTTCTGAGAGTGTCCTCACGTTAAAATTAATAGCTAAAATGTTCCTGACTAAAATTAGACAAATAAATGTAGTAAATATTTCAACATGACAAAGAATTTTTCTCTTTTAAAGACAAAAAAATAAGCCGCAATAAAATGTGTAAGAGTTGACAAGTTCACACAGGGTGGGCCGAACTGATGAATATTAAACGTTAGAACTGTAAAGACTTTTATATGTGGTTCAAATCCAGATCTGCAACCTCAAAAAGTTGGTATTTTGTGGGTTACCTCACTGCCTGCTGTCCTGCTCCGGCTGCATTACACACCAACAGCAAGATCTTCACCATCCCATCGGCCTGGTTCAGGAACTCAGAGGACAGCGCTCCGGACGCAGCCAGTCGGTGACCCGCCGGCCCAGACGAGGTGTACAGAGAGGACGGAAGACTGTGGTGGAACCCTGCGATGAGAGGGGGAGCCAAGGAGAGGTAGAGGTCACCTCCAAACACTGATCTGCGGGGAGATTTACTGTCTGCGGCTCCATATAGATGAATAATGTCAAACTTTATTGTGCTACAAAACAAGGTGACATACACACAGATAGAGAGAGGAAAGGAGTGACAGAGAGGCAGATGGAGACATGCAAATAGAGCACAGCAGACAGCAGACTGAACACAGTGGGGTGTTGTATGAGCCACACAGATGCACATACTAAATATAATGTCAAGCTTTCAGACGTTTTCTTCCTAATAAAGTACGACCGGGCAGCAGCCATTAAGAAACATGAAATTAAGTACCCAGAACAAACTAATAAAAAAGGCGGAGACTAGTGTATTAGTTATTTTCCAGAAGTCACCCAGTTAAATTGATCAAGGACAAAACAGACATCATTAAAAGCGGAAGTGTGTTATTTCTGCGCCTTGAACATCACCGAACAGAACTGGAACTTTAAAATGTGTTTTATGACGCCCCTCATTGGACACACCTCAAAATGTATTGCTATTGGTAAAGTAAATATTGTTGTGTCAGGCTGGTCTGGATGTGCAAAAAGACTCATGGTACTTTTCAGGAGAAATAACTTCTCTCAGCGCATTAAATCGAGACGGTCTAACTTAAACAATTTAGCAATTTAACACTTTAATTTAAATCTAGCATACAGAACATCAGTATCAGTACCGTGATACACTATACACTGTAATTCAAAAGTTTGGAGTCTGATTTTTTTTTTTTTTTTTTTTTTACAAAATTAACAGATTTGTGCAGCAAGGATGCATTAACGTGATCTAAAGTGACAGTAGTAAAGACATTTATAATTTTACTAAATATTTCTATTTCAAATAAATGCTGTTCTTAATATAAATAACTTTATTTATCAAAATTTAGATCACAATTTACACAAAAATATGTGGGGAAAAAAAGCTTTGTGTGGATTCAACTTTATTGTTCTTGTCAACTGTTTTCAACACTGATAATAATCTGAAAAATTTTTTTGACCATCAAATCATCATATTAGGATCATGTGGCACTGAAGATCACAGGAATAAAATGATATACAATATTACTGTTTTTACTGTATTTTAGAAAAAATAAATGCAGCCATAGTGACTTCTTTAAAAAAATTTAAAAAAACGTACAGATTCCAAACTTTTGTGTTTTTATATCATCGTCTATCTAGCGTTCTGACAAAGACCCTTTCAACAATTCACTTTGATTTGCATTTATGCTTGGCCTATGACTGGGAAATCAACTTGACAATGTCGATCAGCAAGACCATTACACTTTATGAACACATTACTTTACAACTGGAAGGTCACATGTGCCATCATGTACAGATGGGCCTGGCTTTTTAATCAAGAAGGGATGTTTCTATGGCTAAACATCAGGATGGCTGTATTACCCAGCATTCTGTCTCAAGGTCTTTTCATACCAGGTTTTCAAAATGAACAATGGGAAGGTATCGGAATGACCTGTGCTGACCTATAAACTTTACTGAGTGTGTTTGATGTTATCACTCAAGGCAAGGGTAACACTGTGAGATTGTTAATTAAACACCTCTGCTCTCCACAGATCACACAGCAAACCACCTGAACCCAACACATCAATTACCTAAGGAGAACCTAATGAGACAGAACCTGGTTTCACAAATGCATTTATTTTTGATATGCCCTGTTGAAGTTTTAATTCATATAAGGAGTGTGTTTTCAGAGCTGACTGTATTAAAGAAGCAAGATGCAGATTTGTAACTGAAATTTTAATTCAAATAAAATTGATAAATTCATAATACATGAGTAAACTAAAAATACTTAGATAAAAAATAGATAAAAAAGGAGCTTTTTGGCAGCAAACACTTAATATGGGTTTGGTTCATACAGGGATAAAAAAGTACCCCATGTGTAAAATTAAAAACTCTGCTATATCTTTAATGCTGTGGGTCTAATTTTCTGCCAGAGGTCCTGGGCATCTTGTTCAGATATGGCATCATGGATTCGATCAAATACCAACAGATTAAAAAAAATCTAAACCTAACAACCTCTGCTAGAAATCTCATAAAGGGCCATGTCTGGATCTTCCAACAGGACAATGACCAAAAAACAAGCACCAAAATCAAAACAAAAGTGGATCACTGAGCACAAAACCAAGCATCTGCAATGGCCGTCCCAGTCCCTGACCTGAACCCAAAGAAAATGAGTGGGGGCTGAACTGAAGAGAAGAAGCACCAACATGGATCTGGGGAGATTCTGTATGGAGGAATGGTCTCTGATCTCCTGTCAGGTGTTCTCCAAACTCACCAGGGATTATTTGAGAAGACTCAGAGCTGTTATCTTGGAAAAAAGAGGCTGCAAAAAGTATTTTAAAACTGCAATTGTTCCCAATTTTGGAGAAATACATTTATTTCATAATGTGATTTCCCCTACCAAACAATGCAAATTTATTTTTTACAGCCATCCTTCCAAGTTGTGATATCTGTTTTGAGTTTTGATTTATTCCAGAAATAAATATACAAGATATTACTAAAATAATAGAAAAAAATTTAGGGGATCTAAAATATATCACTAAGTCATAATTCAATATTTATACTTTGTTGCAAAACATTTGTGTGATCATTTCTTTACATTTTTGTCATTTTGTAAGATTACTCTTCTTGCCAATCCTGTGGTGCCAGTTCAAATCACATTTTCATGATCTGAAGGTGAGCCAGATATGAATTCTGCCCAACCCTCGTGAAAACAGACTTGGCCACCCTATATAAATCATGGCCCCTTTTCCGGTCTATTATCATACTGGAGCAAAAACAAAATCACAGCGGAACTTATACAGCAAATTTAAATTTAAATATCAATATACACGCGTAATTTCACTCAGAAAACAACTCTTATATTTAGATCGGGTTGATAAAAACAAATATCCCGACTTAATCCTAAAAAACACCCTTAAACTTGGCAATATTTACCTGAGATTCGTGCAGATCCACCCCTGATGTAAAGGGGCGGGGCTTGGAAAGCATAGATGACGTCACTCTCTGCGATGCTGGTCAAGTCATCGTCATCAAAGAACGAGCGCTTGAATCCTGTTGTGTAGATCTCTGTCAATATTACCTAGTACAACAGAGAATTAAAAATTGAAAACCGGATAAAATTACTCAACTGTTTCAGGATATTGTCATTAGATAGAGTTACAACTAAATATTCAGATTTGAAGCACATAAATTCAATTTAAATAATTCACAGTTATTAATACCCAGTAAGTTGTTACATTATATACATTAAAAAAACTAATCTGCTGAATAAAACAATAAAATAATGGTCTTATAAAGCAAACAGGTACCATTTTATTCTTCGTAGTGGTATTGGAGGACCATACAAATCCCATAATACTGTATGTGCTGTATATAATCATTCAGTATCCTGGTGTATATAAAAGTCCTATAGTATTACCATCTGACAATCACTGTGGCAGTGGGGAAGGGAAGGTGGTTTGGTCAGGTGATATATTGTTTGCAGGCATGAGGTCTGTCTGTGTGATGCTGTGTGTGCACCTGTCACCTGATCAGGAGAGATCTTGCCCTCATCCGCCACCATCCTGCGCAGGCATGCCAAAGAGCCGAAGAGAGGCACAGCGAGCCCCACTCTCAGATACCGCTGCCCTTTATTGCTGAATACCAAAGTCACACACACTGGTCTGTAGAGAGACAAGAAAACACATCCTCTATGATCAAAAAGCAGCTTTCAAATTTTACTGAAATCATTGAAAGGCATGTCAAATCTCAAACAACCTCTATCATAGGCTACAAAAGCTAGAAAGTGGGTGTGGCTAAAGAATTCATCTGATTGGCCAGTCGGTTACGCACTGCAGGAAAATGTTAACTACACCGATGTCCTGGCATTTAAAAAAGTAGCTGTGTATTCTGAATGCAATATCCACTACCCTTTAAATCTACACTGTGTAACTCTTTTACTTTATTTTTAGCTAAAAACACTTAGATCTTTTAAAAATATATATGCTCATTAATGTATATTTACTTCGTTCAAGTAATAAAGTATTCTCGTGAGTGTATAATATGCCATTGAAAATACATACGGGTAAGGGGTTCTAATGTCGGTCGCCATGTTGCCCCTCCATCTTGAAAGTACATTAGCCAAAGAGGGACATACCCGTTAATTCAAGCTTCGCCTTTCGCGTTTACATTACGAGGTCGAACTGGAAGCCATGTTAATCTTGGACCACATTGGCCACCGTAGGAGTTAAAACGAAATCGGAATTGAGATGAACAGAAACTAATATTCACTGGATGGTCATATACCTTTTCACCACTAGATGGGGGTAAAAAATCACACAGTGTAGCTTTAAAGATTTGGGGTCCGTGCGATTTTTGGATTAAGAAACAAATGTTTTCTGTGTTCTATTGTAATCTATTTTAAAATGTAAATGAGTGTCACATGATCCTTCAGAAATCCCTCTAATATGATGATTTGATGCTCAAGAAACATTTCTGATTATAATCAATGTTGAAAACGGTTAATATTTTTTATGTAAAGAAACCATGAAATATTTATTTTTTTCGGGATTCTTTGATTAAAGTTCAAACAAACAGCGTTTATTTGAAATAGAAATATTTTGCAACAATATAAATATCTTTATTGTCACTTTTGATCGATTTAATGCATCCTTGCTGAATAAAAGTATTAATTTCTTTAAAAAAATTAGCTGTATAGAAAAAACAAACAAACTGTATAGCTCCAGCTGAAGTAACATCATCTACTACAGCATTATTTATACTGTGATCTGGTTTTCATCTACTCTTCAGAAACAGTGTGACACTTCAGTGTGAGAGCTACACAACCCTAACCCCGCTGAGATTTGACCTAAAGCCTGAAAACGCTTTACGTTAGATGCTGAATGAATTGCCGGAAGCAGTAAGGCAGTTACCCAACTTTTTTAAATGCAATTTTTTTTAATTGCAAGCCTGGTTTATATGAAGATGTATATATAGATATATCTGATGTGACATTATAGTGTATGTGGGACAATAGTTTGCCTTTGTGACAAATGTAGCAGTCATTTCCTCAACCCCACCCAAAAAAAATAAACCATGAGGATTTCCTTGGCAATCCATCTGATTCTACTGGTTTAAGTGTTTTATTGGTTTTGAGCCTGATTTTCTAAATATGAGTTTCTGCATGATTTAGACACTTTTGTTGGGTAGAATTTACTCACCTCGTCTGTCTTAGAGGAATGGGAAGAGAAATGCACAGAAAAGGATCAAACGTGTTGCTCTGCTTTAGACAATGTGGGCATGTCAGAGATGACCTAAAAAAAAAGGACAAGAAAAAGAGAAAGCAAGATGGTTGGTAAAAAGCCAACAACTCAGATTAGTGGACACACAAACAAAAAGTTCATTGGAAGAGGAAGTGATGTCACAGGGAAGAGGAAGCACAAAACGTCTCTTGGGAAGAATTATTGTTGTAGCTACGGAAACTAGTGCCCACAGAATCACAATTGCAGATTTTTGCATCATCCTTGCCAGACATTTACAGCATGATTTCAAACGCAGTACATGTTTAGATCCTGTGTGACTTTGATGATGAAGTCTTTATCTATCTATCTATCTATCTATCTATCTATCTATCTATCTATCTATCTATCTATCTATCTATCTATCTATCTATCTATCTATCTATCTATCTATCTATCTATCTATCTATGTATCTATCTATCTATGTATCTATCTATCTATCTATCTATCTATCTATCTATCTATCTATCTATCTATCTATCCAGCCCCTTCTCATCCTTTAACGTCATATAGAACGCTATATGCAAAAACGGCGCTATACTACGCACATGGCACACTTTATCGTTAATATAACACGCGAACCCAAGACGTTATAAATCCTTTAGCGTGAATATGACACGCACACCCTACCCCACACCTAAACTTAGCCCTCACAGTGCGTGTTATATTAACGATAACAGGTGCCATGTGCGTAGTATAGCGCCGTTTTGTCATATAGCGTTCTATATGATGTTAAAGGATGAGAATGTGTTGATCTATCTATCTATCTATTTAATTTAAATAGTGTCAATAATAATATTTATTATAAGTATTAAATGGATGCTGTCTTATTGGGACAGTAATTATTATTAATTATTGATACTTTATTATTAAACACATGTTAGACACATTATTCACACTTTTCGAATATTTTTTTCATTTTACAGTAATAGAAAATAAATGCCTTCCGATCTGATATGTGATGGTAAAAGGGAGTAGAGCGAGTTTGGCAAAAGGCGGAACTCACATCAAACTCACATCGATTTGCACCTTACCCCTACACCATTGTTAATGTTGATGATTCGACATCTTCCATAATTTTATGGAAGACAGGCTATTTGCAATTAGTGTAATTATCATTATACTAAATTTTAAATGAAATATTATGAACACAATGTTTTTTTGAATAACATGCACCAATAAACTTTCTTGAAAGTAATGGATATTAATTTCGATTTACAGTTTAACTTTAAATCTATTCTTCTTAGAATACAAAACTCTATACTATACTTATGCCTTTTTAATTTAAACAATTCTCCACATCTTCTCCCTACTGGCACTTGTCAGTTGGAAAGACAAATAGAGAGAGGTGGAGAGAGAGTGAAGGAAAGCCCGTTCATCTCCAGCAGCTGTCAGGGTGTTATGTGGAGACTTCAGTTTTACAGGTGCAGTTCACCCACGTCACTGTCCTTACTGCTGAATACAAACTAAGTGTGCTGTGCGTGTGTGTAACGACAGCGTGTCGTCTTGGAAATAAACGTTTAGCAGTTTCACGGACGTTTCGCATTTTTTTGTTATTTTTACTATTGGTTTATTTTTTCAAACAAAAAACTTTTTATTTTATTTTGTAGTTTTTAAAATATACATTTATGAACAAGCCAAGAAAGAGATAATCATAACATGGTTTCCTGCCATACTGGTTATAAAAAGGGTTGAGTCAGTTGCAATGCCAGTCAGGATGCAATATCTAATGCCATGTGATGTTGTTTACTGGCAAATTTTTGTATTAATAATACTATATAATACTGTAATATACTGTATTTTGTATTGACAAATTTGGATCATATTATTAGTGCAAACAAACAAGCAAACACACCCTTCTGGAATAATATTTCTCCCTCAATATTTACTGGTATCCAGACAACAGAAGGAGCTAGTTAAATATTTGGAAGACGTTGATGAGAATAACATTCGTGCCATGATCTGCATTAGTATGAAGGCCACTTGAGTGGGAGTCATTTAAATTCCACACAGGGCTTGTCGTTGTATACAGTGCAATGAATCTGACTTTTAAACCTTCTCTCCTGCTGTGCTGAAACTGAAGCTCTTTCAACAACTTCTTCCACTAGCGTTCAGAACCTCTGGGCCTCGGGATAAAAGTGACTATGAGATGATACTGTACTACCTACAGTAACTAATATCAGAAAGAAACAGTTTGGCCTGAATTTTCTTGTAATTACTGGAAATCTGTGTGGTGTTGTGTTGGGTCCGACCTTCGTGGAAGTCTGCATTTCTTCGAAGGAGGCTACCTCTGAATTGGGACACAGCTCTAAATTGTGCATTGCTGGAGGTACTTCCAGGACCAGGGTTGGAAACCAATGCTGTGGACCTACTGCAACAGTGCATGCTTCATTTTTTTTTTATTTTTTTTTACACTAGCCTTGGTTCTGGAAGTATTTTTCACTTTTTTTTAATGAGATTTTTATGAGAAAATTCTTTGATTAAGGGTTATAAGCCAGCTACGAGGTGAATCCGAATATTCGAAGAAAAATAGCATTTGAAAATTGAACAAATAGACAAAAAGTACAAGATTTGGCTTTAATGACAAAAAGAATGACAATCCCATGAAGCATTGAAAATAATCGAAATATTATTGACGTTAGTATCCGAGTACGTTTTCACTTCCGAAACTCAGCTGTTGTGCAATATTGTTGGATTTCAAGTGCTCTGCAAGTTGATTCGCTGATCAATGTTTGTTTTTCAATTTTTAAATGGGCATTGAACAACACTATGATGAAATTGCAGATATTTCACGATTTATTTTTAGAAGTACAGCAAAAAACAAGTTGCAAATGTCTAGTATGCTGTTATTTTCAAAACTAATCACAGTTCTCATGAACGAGAGGTTCAGACTACGTCACACATTTAATCAGTGTTTTTATGTCGGTCTGTGTTGATATTTGCGTATTGACGTGCTCAGGCTTGCTGATGTGTCTGCAGGCCAGGTGTTTGTGCAGAGCTTTTTTTTTGTCAGCAGTTGGGTGATGATAAACAGTAATTTTCTTCTCATGTCAGTGATTCATCATAAAATTTATGTAAAATGAACAAATTAACCAGCTAGCAGCAGATGGAGGATGGGAAAAAAAGAGATGTGGATGCCAAAGAGAAGGATAAAGTAATGTAATGATGTCTCAAAATGACAGTGAGAACAGGTAACAGCTTAAGCGAGGCTAGATGAGTGACATAAACTGTTCAGACGAGTGTCAGTGAAGAACTGCAGGGAAGTGACAAAACTGCATATCACCACTGGAGCGAGAAGAAGATTGAGAGGGAATATAAGATCTGAACTCTCTAGGTTTTAGAATGTGATTCAAACTCTCACAATATATTATAGTATACATAAAGGGTATAAAACGACTCAATCTTCAAGTATTACTACTCATTCATATTTTTGTATTTTAATTTTTTTTAAATACTTTATCATATCTCAGTTTAACATGCGGAGGTAATATTAAACTAAAAATTAAACAGAAGTGTTAAAGTGAAGTGTTACTAGTGTTGATGCATGGGGCAGATTACCCCTCCCTTAGAGGTGATTAAGAACAAGCTTAGAGCTTAACAAATATAGCAGTTCTGAGAAATAAAAATAAAATAAAAACAGAAGTCTTTATCAATATAAAGTAATCAAATGTAAAACAACACTGCAAGTCTTCACTGTATAAATGAAATAGATGAATCCTACAAAATCTGCTTGTAATTTAGTATTAGAGCAGTGTGTGGTTTTCTCTTTGTCTTTTGTTGTTTGATTAACATTAATGACAGGAATATTAGGAATATTAGGCTGCCGTCACTTCAAGATCGAATGCCCAGACTCAATAGACTATTACATATGCAACTTAACTCCCAACTGTTTATGTTCACTTAAAGCAGTAGTTCACTTTTGAAAAAACTTTTGCTGATAATTTACTCACCCCCATGTCATCCAAGTTGTCCACTTCTTTCTTCAGTCGAAAAGAAATGAAGGTTTTTGATGAAAACATTCTACATTTTTCTTCATTTAATGCAATTCAATGGGAACCAAACGGTTCAAGGTCCAAAAGACAGTTTCAGTACAAACTGCAAACTGTTTAAAGGGCTTTAAACGATTCCAGACGATGAATAAGGGTCTTATCAAGCGCAACGATCGCTCATTTAATAAATAAATAACAAAATTTAAGTTTTATAAGCTCAAATGCTCGCCTTGCTCTGTTCAGTTCTTGAACTTGTTCATCAAAATGAACGAAGAATTTTTCGAGTTAATTCGTTGGTTGAATGAACCAAATGATTCGGAAAAAGATTAGTTTCAATTCAATTGATTGATTGATTGATTGATACATACAGTATTGTGTCCTACATAATGTTTTTTATATATATATATATATATATATATATATATATATAAAGCTTGAGTTGTCTGTCAGTTTGAATGTGAAGTTGGTTTTATTTGAAACCGACTGAAGGTATTTGTTTTAAAACTTTAAATGGATCACCAATCAAAGACTTTGCTTTTTTGATGGAGACTTCAAATGGAGATCCCTTGTGGACAACCAAACCATCTGGCCTGATTGGAGTTGCTTGATGGTGATGGTTTGTTTGGATCTTCTGTCTAAAAACAGCTTGCTGCAGTTGGACATATGCTGCATCCCAAATCTGTTGGCTTTATCAATATTCGTTAACACATATGATTAGCTGATCTGGGGGAAAAGAGGGGACCGTATCCCTGGAGTTAAAATAAACTCATTCATCTCATGTCATAGCAAGTGGAAGGGGGCAGATTTGGGAAGTTGGTCCTGGGATTTAAAAAAAAAATATTCCAGGTCCTAAGTCATCATTCTCTCAAAACTCTCAGTAAGAAAATGTGCAAATGGTTTACCTTTAAGGAATACAACAGCTTGTCACTGGGATTTATTAATATATACAGTAAAATGAACTTGGTATGCTTTAAAAACAGTGTCCAAAACACAAATACCATTTGGTTTTAATATGCTTTTTAAAGAAAATAGTGTAGATAACTATACTGTATAGTTAAGATCTGTGCTTTTTTGTCCCATTTTCTCCACTTTCACAGATAGACAATTTATTTTACATGTATGCTATTTTCTACTACTATGCTTTCAAATGTCATAGTTAGATATATAACTTTGATATAATTTATACATTTAACAACAACATTTACAAGTTGGAAGTCAGTAAGGCTTCTTTTTTTCCAAAAGAAATTTATTTTTTAAAATTAATTAATTTATTTTATTTATAAACTAATTTATTTATTATTAATTTATTTATTTATGCTTATCTATTGCTATTGATGACACTCACTCTTAATGAATTAATTAATTTATTTTAAATAAATAAATATTATTTATTTATTTATTAAATACTTACTTGTATTGTGCTTGGAAGTGCTCCTGTACAAAGCTGTGACGTACATCAGGCTGCGCCTGTGGTGTGATCAGGGTATCAGAGGTGGGCTTTTCATCGTCTCCTTCTGGACCCTGCAACAAAAGCATAAAGGTCATACAGACATTTATATACTGTCCCCAAGAACGCCCCATGCCTCTTTCCAGGAGGTGCTGTTGAGAATATCGATCGACCTGACTTCTGCCTCACCCAGTGAGCCAATACTGTGCTCTCATTTTTACAGTTTGTATTGAAGTTTTATACTGGCAGCAGTGAACTTAAAAACAGCTAAAAGAAAGACGGGAGGATAAAAACCACAGGGAGCACTGATACACTTCTCAAGGTCACAAAACATAAGAGATCGTAGAGACTGTTTGCCTTACCAAAAAGATTTTTTGTCAGACAAAAAGGCAGGTTTAAATGCTTCAACTAGTAGAGAATGTTAAACTGCGGTTTAACCATGAGATGAAAGCAGAGTGGTGGCGTCTGAGACCTAAACGAGTGAACAATTACATTCCATCACCTGTTTTAGAGCATGATAATAACCAAGATGTAAGGATTTTTAACCACAGTTTAGCTTTTGGTTTATATAAACATGTAGGTCAAGGCTTTGTCAAAATTAAATCTGTAAATGTTCAGACTTTTACAAGCATCTTAAGTAAAAAAAAAAAACGAACTTGGAAGCATATTGTCCTTATCAAAGCTTTGCAGTTCGATTCAGTCGGTTGGTTCCTTTCAAAGGTGTCTGGCAAGGCAAAATGTTTCAGAAAGACACTCCCCACAATTCCCCACTGTCAGCTGAGTCATGTCTGCCCCCTCACTGATGATCTGAAAGTGTTGGAATTTATGCTTGAAAGGAGGTTTTTCACACAAGAAACTACACAGCAAAGTCCTGATGAGAAAGTCTACTTTTGCTAGTATATGATTGAAACTTTCCCTTTACCACCGGGAGAGTTCATTCACCTCCTTTCTTTGACCCTCCAGAAGAAAATGTGGTCTTTATCACCCCCAATCCTTTTTCTCCTTCTCTTCTCTTGTTTTATACCACCTGTTTTCCTCTCTTTCACTCTTTTTCAGCACTAGTCTACTTAATCCTCCTTCGCTATAATTAGGGCCTTGAGTTTCATGCAGAATGGTACTCCAGAGCTCAAAGAGGAACACCAAGATTTGAGGTTCATTGACGTAATTACTGTTCATTGGGTCTAGTACTTTAGTTGTGCTGAAAAAAAGAGCAGTGTTGAGGAGTAACTAACTAATTTTTCAGTAACAAGCTCCTTTTTTAGCAACTGTGTTGCTTACTTGTTTTAGATATTGTATCACAGCTGTAACTAAAATTATAATCAAAGCATTATCCTAAAATGTCCACTCTCTCAATGAACTAATTAATTCTAGTGAATTGATAACTTTTGAATGATCTGATTAATTCTATTTTGATTCATTATAGTGAATTGGTACTGTATATCCTTGATGGTCTGATTCATTTTAGTACACCAGTTCATCCTAAATAATCTGATTCATTCCGTTCTGATTCATTCTAGAGAATTGGTTCAACCCAAACAGTTTGAATCATTCTATTTTGATTCATTCAAGTGAATCTGTGTACTAAGCATCTCTCTCTTTAGCATTGGAAAATGAATCCGTTTGTTGGAACTGTACTTTTTTTGAACTGATTAAAAATGCTCCCCAGATGTTGTTGTTTATACTGTACCATTTTTTAAGTTTAATTGAAAGTATATTTATTTGTTCAGTGCATAATTGAGATTCTAACACATTCAAATACCCTCAATGTTTTTTGTTTTTTTTTAGGCTCTGGTTGATATGTATTATATCTTGTGGTAGATATTTTGTGGTTAAAATCTTCTATTGTAGCGAAATACATTTTCAAACAAGAAGTTTGACTGTGGTTAAACTGATTTAAAACTGTTGGTTGCCATGCTTCATGCCTCTCAAAATAGAAATCATCATAATTATATTGCAGTGCAGCGGATCTCTAATGGAACTGTAATTATTCTGATTTTGCAAACAAGAACTTGGAATTTTGCAGCATCAGTTTCAATCATCTAGGGCTGCTGTCAAAGATTTTTTCCCCCCAGTGACGTGTCTAGCCTTGTGTTTCTGAGAGCTCAGTACTAAGTCCCACAGGCACAACACTGAATTGCTGTACGAATACACATTCCATTGTTATCTGTGTTGGGCAGAAAGTAGGAAAAGACTTCAGTCCATAATTCAACAAGTGGGCTTATCACTTCACAAAATTCTTCTGCCTGCCCTAGCCTGGTTAATGAGTGTTAAGATAAATGGTTAAGATAAATGGTCCCAGACCCTTAGTAGGGAATGTATCTCTTGATAGTAACTCGAGTACCATTCCACACTGCTGGAAAGAGAGAACCTATTGTGAATGCATGAATGCAATGGTTTAACTGAATTATAACCACAAATCAAATGAAAGCTTCCAGTTGAAGATAATTCAATGATGTGGCAGATTAATAAGTTAATGAAAATATTGTGCCAAAAGTAGCTTTAGAAACCAATATATATTATAATCATTAAACATAAAACTATCCCTGGCCAGTGGTATACAACAAACCATTTTACAGTTGACTTTATAAACTGCCAGTGTTGATTTATTTGCATTTAACTTATGTGCCATTTTTACATGTAACATTTTTTAATTCATACACTCTTAAAAAATAAATATATTTATTGGTATTGATGGTTCATTGAAGAACCTTTAAAGTCAGCATGAAGTCAAATTTGACTCCCCCCCCCCACTCTCAGACTGAATGTAAACTGGCATTCAAATCTGCCTCCATTTTGTTTGCAGCACCCAACCTCCAACCAACCAATCAATTCCCAAAGGACAAAATCAAGCCCCGCCCTAAATTCTTTTTTTTCTAATTTCAGAAGCCGCTTGGATATACTGTATGTCAATGACAATCTCAACTTCCGTTTCAAGCCAACTTTAACATCCATGGAATCTTTACACAAAATGGTTCTTTATTTTTTTTTTTTGAAAATGTGAAATTTTCTTCACATTGAGAAAAAAATAAAAATAACTTTAAGAACTGTTCACTGAAAGGTTCTTTTGGGAACTAAAATTGTTTTCCAATGGCATTTAAAAAAAAAAAAAAACCTTGTGGAACAAGGGGTGTGAGTGTCACTTTCTCTAAGCATTGCTTTGTTCCTCTATATCCTACACATTGAAACCTGTGGAGTCGCTGCTTTCTCTGAAATAATAGGTCACTGTGCATTTTAACAAACCTACATTAGTCTTGATTGTGCAGACAAACACACTGTTGTTAGTTAAAGAAGTTTGGGCCCTATTTTAACGATCTGCAATGCAAGTAGCAAGCGCAAAGCTCAAGTAACATTATGGGCGGGTCTTGGGCGCTGTTGCTATTTTGCCGGCGGGAAAAATGACTCTTGCGCCGGGCGCAAGTTTAAAAGGGGTTGGTCTGAAGTAGCTTCATTATTCATAGATGTGGTTTGGGCGCAATTCTATTTCAACGACGCATTTACCAAGCGCTTCACAATCGGTTCACAGCCGAGGAGATTGAAGTTCTCGTCAGGGCCGTAAAAGAAAGAGAATGGACATTGGGGATGGGACAAACCCACCCAAATTAGCTTTCGGTTAAACATGCATGTGTAAGCTTTACCTATTTTTCCCATCGTCATGAACACAACAATGATTTCCCTCATGTTTATATATTTTTTCTTATAATAATGTATCATTTGCAAAAAGTAAAATGCATCTGTGTAGATGAGAGAATCATCTACAGTTTATGCGGGTATTATGGCCAAGCATGCGCACTTAAAATAGCATCTGAATGTACGCGCAACGCGCCGCTGACTTTAGACCAGGTTTTTTTCTGGTCATTGGCGCAATTGTTTTCTGGAACTGCAAAAAAGCACCAGGGATTGTTTGCACCGACACATGCCTCCTTTTAGCGTCGACCCGCCCAGGGAGGGCGAGTTCATTTTACCGACGTGCGTCTGTTGAGGAAAAAAGCCCGCTTTGCGCATCCAAAATAGGAATGATAAATGCGGCAGTGTATAAAGTCATTTGTGCCGGGTGCAAGATAGGGCCCATTATGTTTAAATTAAATGGTCTCGCCAGTACTATACTGTTAATGCTTCAAGAAGAATGAGACAGACATCTAAGGAATAGAGTTGGTAGTGGATGAGTGAACTCTTCCAATGGGAGTAGGAGAGCACAAGCTGCTTGAAACATGGCCAAAAGTACCCGGTGCCAAAGGTGTCGTTTGAAATGGCAGGTTGGACAGCACTTTGAAGTGTTGCATCTGGAGCCTTTAAGTGAGTGTTTAAGAGAGCTTCATCTTTAACTGTGTCCTGACCAGGAAAAGGATCACTTCCCCTAACCTCTTAAAGCCACCATGAAATCAAAATAGACAATTCAGAAACTCCAACAATCCAAAAAATACCTCATGGACAAATCAAGCCATATAGGCTTATGGCTTGAACATGTGAGCTGGTCTGAGAAACTGAAATAAGGTCAGTATGTAGATTTGTTCTGCAATCATTAGCATATACAGAACATGTGTTTCTGCAAGCTTGCACAGATCTCATTTTAATTAAAGCACTGCGACATTAAAAATGAATAGGAGAAATTATGTTTTAAATTAGCAAATAGGTGAAGCAGGCAGTTTTTACTCTCATCATTTGTTCTCATAATCATGACTTTCTATCCTGTGTCAGGGTTATTTTGGCTGAGCTTCATAAATCATCAGTGGTGTTTATGTCCAGTGTCATCAGTCACAACCATCAAATATACGTAGAAGAATATATACTGCACTTTGCTGAGAAGATATATGTTTGAAAACTACCTGAAAAGTATAGTCAGGCAATACATGCTGTTACCATAATGGCATTAAGATGAATAATTCACAACCCTGATCAGACAGATGGATGCGTACCTTGTATTCAGTGCATCTGAACACAGCATGGCCCACATAAGCAAAAAGAGCCTTTAAAACCGCTAAAACACAGAAACACACACATGCCAAGTTACACATACACCGGATACATTAATATATAATGGACATCCCACTACCTGCTGGGCTCCAAACTAAAAATATCCCCCCTTTTAAAAGATGAAGATGAAAGAAAGGGATGAAGAATGGGACATCTACTTATGCCCTGCAGGAGATCTCTCTCTCATTGACTTTATTTTTGCACTGATCTTACAATAGAAAGCTTGTAAAATAGTAATCTAAGCAATTCTACAAGGAATAACTAGTGAGTAATGGAGTAAATCTACAGCAGTGTCCCGAAAAAAAAGTATTTGTAAGCTTAAGCCACACTTGATGCATGAATGGAATTGCATTAATTAACAAAATATCAAACCAAGTGGTGTTTATTTTAAATATATGCCGACAGAATAAGCACACTTGACGATCTAAACGATTAGGTTTTAAATTATAAAGACAATAAACATACTGTTTAAAATGAGCAGTGTTCCAGAAAAAAACTTTTAAATAGAAAATGATTTTTACTGATGCATTGCAACTGTTATTATTTCATTTAATACATTGGTATTGATTTTTTTAAAATTCTTATTTCTTCTATTTTTACATTTGGTAATATTTCATTATTAGTTATCTTTAAAAACACTAATAATTTGATAACTCTAACACCAGTAAATCTCAAAATAGATTTTATTATTTCAATACTGAACATTATAATTAATGTTATGCTTAAATACGCTTTATATTTTATTAGTTAAAATGGTATGGAATTTTAATATTTGCCAACATTGCCAAAAATCTATATAATTTAACGTTGTGCATCTCTCGTTGGTTTTGTATTTTATGAAATTAGTTTTATGGCATTCAGACATTTTTGTGTATATGTGTTTATCACTATTGTTTGCATTTCTTCCGAAAGTTTTCTGCACAATTCCACGAGGAGGAGGAAGGAAAACAAATGAGTTAATCTAGGTGCATGTCATCTGCATAGTTCTGTTTGCATTCCCTCCTTTTAGGATATTCTGCATTAACTATGTAAATATACTGTGGTAAAACAGGGCAGGCATTTCATTAAAAATAATTATGTCCCGTCAGACTGTGAGAGACAGTTGTTAAATGATGTGTCTAGAGCTGTGGATGTTTGCCTTGCTAATGTTAGCGTTGTTCAGTCAGAATGTAAGCAAGAGAACGATGGAAAGACTAGTGTCAGAGAAGAAATGCTGACAGAGGAGAGTCAGTGTTTATACTGATTCAAGAGTGTTTTCATGTGCGCCTTTCGAATGTAATTAAAAGATCTAAACACCATTTAAATCATAGACGATATCCACCTCCTTCGTCCGGTAAAGAACTAGTCTTTTTGCTTGAAGGATGATGCTGTATCCCACTACAAATAGTTCAAGACTTGCAAGACAATGTTCAAAGAGAGATGAGGGCCTTTTATGATTGTAAAGGGTCTTTATATTGATTAAAATATTTACATACTGTATAAATGTACAGTAGTTTCTTACTTGGGCAACCAGATAATATTCAGGACAGTATAAATCTTAGATATCTATTAGAATAGTTGAGATGTTTCCTGATGCTGTAGTGTAAAAGACTAACCATGAACTAACATTTATTTCTCTTTACAGGCCTGAAATGTAATATTTGAGAATAATAATGCATCAGCTTTTTTTTTTTTTTTTTTTAGCAAAGTTGTAGTTTCAAAAGAGTGGAAATTCTGAATATATCCTGCAAGACAGTTATTCTAAATTGAATAGTCCCATGACATATTGAGTAATCAACGATGAAATACCTATCAACCCCAATGATTCTGATGATCCTGAACTGCAAAATAGCACTAGGGAATGTTTGCGCCGAAACACACCTCCTTTTTGCACCGAGCCGCCAAGGGAGCGCAAGTTCATTTCCTAGTTTACCGATGTGCGTCTGTGGAGGGAAAAGCCCGCTTTGTGCGGGTGCAAAATAGGAATGATAAATGCGTCAGTGTATAAAGTCATTTGCGCCGGGTGCAAGATAGGGCCCTTAAGAGTGAATGAGTGCCTAATGAGTGCAGTTTACTAAAACAAATTGAACTTTTTTGCATTTAGGACGTTCATGTAATCATCTTTGTGTAAACAACAAAAATGTGAATTTGTGAAAACGACTTATGAGTTCAGTCTATAGGCAGGGTTGCCAGGTCTGTGCAACAAAACTAGCCCAATGAATTTAGCAACCTTTAACCGTGGGAAAGAAAAGAAAAATCAATTTGCAGCAACAATTTTAGAGAATCTACTTTTGATAGATTAATGCAAAAATCTTAGAAATCTAGAAATCAAAAAAAAATAAAATAAAATATGACTGTATTTCACATTATCGGTCCATGTTTTCCTTTGCGGCTTATGGTGCGTTCACACCGCAAAGTAAGCAATTTCATTAGCAAACATGTCACTATGATTGTTAAGTTCATTCCATCGATCAAATTTCTGCAAAAATAACGATCAACATGCTTACATTTTTTGATTTAGCTGACGCTTTTATCCAAAGAGACTTACAATTGCTATATATGTCAGAGGTCGCACGCCTCTGAAGCAACTATAAGTGTCTTGCTCAGGGACACATTGGTGTCTGATAGTGGATTAGAACCCGGGTCTCTCGCACCAAAGGCATGTCTTATCCACTGCGCCATCACCACCTCATGCTTGTTTGCTAGTTTGCAGGCCCATTAAATACAGTTTTGAAAAAAGACTCGCCGGTCTCGCCGGCGCCGGTGTGTACGTACGGTTATCAGGCCAAGAGCCAAGAAATTAGACAGGAAGAGACTGGCTACCGACATATAAAGAGAACGACTACAATTCGTTTTGTTTATATATGTCATTTAATGGCGGATTTATCTGGAAAAAGTTGATACAGCAACAATGAGTGCAAATCGTGTGTACTTGCCATCAGAATTTCGGTTGGAAAAACCAGACCCATATGTTATAGGAATACTGTTTTTGAGTTTGTGTTCGGATGAAATGATTCAGATGAATATTTTAGGTGTTTAGATGCAGGGGAGATCTCATTAGTGTGACTGATCAATAACATTGTGCAAACAGACAATCTCCCCATCTGTTTAGGAAGAGGAAGTGAAGCTCCGCTAAGCGAGAGCTAAGAATAGAAAGTCCAATAAGGACATGCACACACAAAAAAGTGTCTTTCAATGTTCCCTCTCTCCCTTTGTGCCTTTCCCTAGAGGTGGGCAACAATTCATCCAGCAATGCTGTGAGACTCTGGCTTCCTACCTTGTGCTGGTTTCTAAGGAGATGCCAGTGGGCAAACACACAAAGAGAGACAGAGAGACCGAGTTGAAGAGAGAAGGGGAAAGAAAAGCTAGTCCTCCGCGGAGAAGAGCTCTTGGCAAACGCTCAGAACTGGATGCAGAGCAGCGTTTATTTCCTTTCAGACATCGTCAGGGAGAACCAAGAGTATGTGAAATGAATAATAATGAGGGGCATTTCATGTAGCGTATTTACCTCTGTGAGGCACCTGTGACGGAATGAAAGGGAAACGAACTACGATGAAAGACAGGATGTGATGTCGCTTCTCAGTATCACTTGTCACAAGAGTATTCTGAGAGTATTACAAAGAATTATTAAATTAGACAAAATTTGTCAATATTATTAGTTCTATATTTTACAACATGATGTATATACAATCAATTCAATATTATTTACTCTGTTATTTTTATAAATATAGAGCACTGATTCTTGAGATAAGGGACAAAAGTGACAAACAAATAAAATCGATACATTAATCGAAATTGGATATCAACTTTTGGGGATGGAATTCAGGAAATCTCCCTCATTTTCAATGTTCAATGTTGACAGCTATGCTAAGGGAGGCTCTGTTTCTGAACTTATAACCAGAACACAAGTACAATTTAGAGACAAAACACACCAGCCTTGTTTCTATCTACCATTTCCGAACTCGCCGCATTAACCCTATAACTGTCAGTGCAAAATAAAACAGCAATTTCAAAACAATTATAAAGAGTCTGTGTGCTAACTTTGATTATGGTTGCACTTGCACTTATTGTTTGCACTTCAGACTTCAATGAGTTCAGTTAGGAGGTCACACAAAGCCTCAATAAGAAGTTATGGAAGCTCTTAAATGTACAGTAAGGTCCGAAGAGACTCATGTGAAATCAAACAGGAGAAAAGCCAGTCAATAAAAACCTTTAACAGTGCTTATATATTGTTTTCTCACAATGCATTTGATAACTCACACTCATAAAGTAGACCTGAAATGACATGCATTAGTGCATTATTAATTAAAAGATTGTAAAATGCACCTGCATACTATATTTCCAGTCATGAATTTTGTCATTGAGGATTTCTGAAAAAAAAATTGTGCAAAAATCTCATCTCCGTCTCATGAACCCAATCTCGTGAGAAAAGCGTCTCGATATACAGTATATATATATATATATATATATATATATATATATATACAGTATATATATATACATATATATATATATATATATATATATGATTACGAATTAATATATTAAATTTTTACAATAATAATGAATTACTTAATTAATAATGAAGTAATTACTTTCTGAATCTAGATATCAGATTACATTAATGGAATTTCCTGAGCTGGTCTTGGTCCCAAACTGACAGAAGAACACCTGTGTTGCTAGTAGAACATCTCTGGTGCTGCCAAGTTAAAAAGCCCACCTCAGACAGTACAGCCCGCGGTAACCTTTCTCTGGTCAGCCCAGTTTGCTGCTCAGGTTTGGATTGCTCCCCCTGGGCAGTTCCAGAAATTCCCTGATATCCCAGATGTCCAACACCAGCCCCTTTGTCTTGCAGATGTTCAACAGTAGGTGGTTTCCTCCACACCAGAGGTCCTCCAGCAGCTTCCTGTACTCTGACTCATGGACATTGCTGATGTTATGTATACTGCAATGATAAGTCCACAGAAAAACATCTGCAGGTGGCGTGACCCACTGTTTTATTGATAGAGTGAGAGTATAAAAAAATAAATATAAATAAATTAAAAAAAAAAAAGAGATGATCATGGTCGGCCTTTCAAAAGCTAAACAAACTTCTTTAGACATTGTGTACAGGTTTGCAGATATGCAAGGAAAAACGTTATTTTTATTTTATTCTGACCCTATACGATAATAAATGTATGGATGTGTTTTTTTTTTAAATATTTATTTATTTAATTTTACTTTATATAACATCTGCTGCTTCACTGTCCGTAAACAGGTGAGCCTAAATTTCAACCTGCTTTTATACATCCATAGTACTGTATGTATTGTGTGGTCCATCGATGACAAAATACAGCCATCATCTATTCTATACCGACAGATTGCATCTCTAGAGTTACTGTAATAACCAGATTGATTAAAAAGAATGTGTAATGTTGTAAGGATTTTGGACACATAATGACATAACTGTAAATTAATTTAAACCCTCTATGAGGGCTGCAGGAGGGGGTTTGCACCTCTCTCTATCTCTCTCCTTCAGTCCATATGTCCTAAACAAGCGTCTCTTTCATCCACTCGTTCACAAAAGCTTCCTTTCATTCCGTTGAGAGATGGCTTCACACCAGTTCTGTTTCCAGAGTGATACCCAGTAAACATAGTGAAGGGAATGCCAAAAATCAGTGGCCTCGGGGTCAATGTTTGTGTGTGTGAGAGAGAGAGAGAGAGAGAGAGAGAGAGAGAGAGAGAGAGAGAGAGAGAATGAAAGATAGATCTAGCTGTTTGTTTACAGGCATGTCAACCTCCATTAGAACACACATGTATAATACATTTATAATGAATGTCTTCAAGAGTGAGTCTGAAAATGTCCGCTGGGCTCTGGCTATGTAGGTATGAATGTACCTGGTATGTACTTTGTATGAAGAAGGGTCATGCTGCGGACTGACTCAAAAATGAGGCATTTTGAGACACCATCCTTATCCTTACTGAGATGCACTGAATCCGAGGTAAACAATTATTTTTTAATTATAAAAAATATATGAAATGGATTTTTGAATTAAAGATGAATTAAATAAATCATTGCAACTGTTCATTTTTTGGTTATTTTGAAAAGTGACTAATTTACATTAGAAATTTTTGAATGAATAAGTTGATTTTTGATTATCTATTCATCACTGCATGAGCTAAAAGGCCTACCTTGGAAATGGAAAGTCTGTCCCAGCTTTTAAGAACCAGTGCAGTCAATATATTCTGGCACCTGGTTTTTGTACCTGGACAGAAATGGGTTTTAGAGGTTCCCTCTCATTTAAAAAAAAAAAAAAAAAGGTACTTCACTACATTACATGTTGTGAAGGCTATATCTTTGTTGTTCAGATTTTTGACTGTGGGTCTCTAGCAGCTTGACACATAGCATGCATGAACACCGACTATCAATCTGAATACTGATGTTTCTTTTACTGACCTTGCAATGGCTTTTAAGGCTAGTATATCCCAGCATCATACCACAAGCCTTTATCTCTGCGCCTACATAGGCACATATCTTAAAAGGAGAAAAAAGCGGGCTTTTAATAATGGATTAAGTTCAGTCAAAAGGGGTATCAACAGAGAGTAGATGAAAGTACTGCTCAGAGATAATAAACCAGGCTGTAGCTACAGGCGTAGCCAGAGGAACTGAACCGGCTCGTGACACAAACACACACATACACACAAAGATCATCAATTAAAGACAATACGCCACTGTGCTACCAGACTATAGATTAAATGAGTTGTTTTACAGAATATCAAAGACTCAAATCTTGGTTCATCACTAAGCAGCGATTCAAATTTGTGTCTCTAAACAAATTATTAATTAGCGAACAAAACCAACTACATCAAATCACATCTGATAACCATTCAGGCACTGTTGAGTTCAAAAAGAGACAATTAGCAGCATGGTGCAAACGGAAGAAAATCGTAGGCGTAATATGGTGTTTGTGCGCTAAAAGCCATTTAAAGCTAGTAAAAGTGGGCCGTCACACTTCTGATCTATTGTTAAGCTAGTGTGTGCACACTGCGTATCACCAGCATTTCAATATGAGTTCTGTAATGTCATAAAACATGTCCTGGCAATAATTATGTTTGAAAACTGCATTTGGCATTTTTTTCTCACTATTTTCATCCATCTCCTTTCCGAAATCCAATGAGAAAGTAATAACGTCTCTCATTAAACGATGCAATTTGAATGTATTAATGAATGTAGCATTCAGGGCCAGAGATCAAAAAGCAGGGCACGATTTTAAAGACCTTATTTAACTTATATTTTAGACAAAACATGGCCAGTTACATTTGCTCCATCAGTGCAAATAGTTAAACTAATGAATGTTAATCTAGTACACGACAATGATGTAGGCTACTAAAAATGGAAAATTGGTCCTTTTGCGTTCCTCGCATACAGACAACAACACGTTCAAAACAATTCCCGTTCACACGGATCCGGTAAAACCACTAAAACTGCTTCCAGGCCAGTAGTTGGCGATGTCACTTTTTAAAGAAACACTACGTGCCTATAGACTGAACACGTAATACTCATGCACATGATGTCACAAACTCGTGTTTTTGTAGTTTCCACAGATACAATAAAGGTATTGTTTTCAAAAATGTGCACATTGAAACCAGTTTTAAAAATTTCGCTTTTTCAGGCCCAAAAATCAAAATAAATCAAATATACTTTAATAATATATTATTTTTAATATAAAATAAATATTTTACAAAATATTTTTTACTATAAAATTACCATAAAATAAAAGCTATATATCTAACCAAGTTGTGTTCCAAATTTAAAGTTGTTATCACAAAAATTGAAGTTCCTATGAGATTTTGTTTAGGCGTTATACCAAAAATAGCCACCGGGTGCCATTGAATTCCATTGAATTTAATTGTATGCATTCTGCCATAACAAATTAATAAATTTCTATCCAAATATCACTTCTGTCACTAAATATGGAACCTTGAGACTAAGACCCTTCTGACAATATGTGTTTTGTCAAGATTAGAAAAGGTTTTGATAATAAATTATGAAAGATGATGCCCAAAAGGGAGGGGCCTAATAAAAAAAATACCATTTCTATGATAACGCAACATCCAATTTCAAAATGGTTTTCACAGGATGAATTCGGAGTTCGTAAGCTTTCAAATGATACCTAATTTATGATAACTACTAAAATATGTCATATAATAATTATAAAATATATATATAATATATATTATACTTTTTAGAGGACTTCTTACCTTACTTTTTAAAATATAATTTTATCTTTTTTTATAGACATATACTAGATTATGTTTTATTATGAACTTTTAGCACTAAAAATCAAAGTTTCAATTATTAAAAGTGTGTCCGTCAACTTTTTGTGACAAAGGTCAGATACTCCTGTAATGACGTCTATTTTTTGAGGCGCACTCTTGTCATAAATTCATTTATTACTGTTCATTCATAATTGGGATTAAATAACATCTATTCAAGAGTCTTAGACATTTCCAACGATATATAGTTTGTCATGACTAGATCAGGATTTAATAGTAATATAGTGAAGTAAATTTAGGTTGCTCGTATTCACGGGCAAGTGACAGTTAAGGGGTTCAAATCTTACTTTTTTCGGCAAAATGATCTCTTGATTTTAATTTGTCAACTCAGTACTTCACAGTGGTGAAGAGTTTCTTTTCAAGTTCTGATGTTTGTTTGTTTTTGGTTTTTTTTTGCCAAAAGACCTCATCTGACCAAAGAAGCAGACTACAATCAAAGTTCCTGTTCAGTGAACTTTAGCTACTCATATTTGTGATTTTTAAAATAGCATAAGCTTTCTTCTGACAAGAGTAGCTTTGATAGTTTGAAAGTAGATTTTTGGAAATGTTTGGCCTCTATGAATGGAGAAAAATATACCTGCGTCCTCTATTTGAAAATTGTTTCTAAATAAGATAGTGGCTTTATTTAAAAAAAAAAAAAAACAGTCTTCTCCATTATCAGCGATATGCTAATTTTGGAGATATTACTATAGATATTTTGGAGACACTAATATTGGAGATATGGTGCAGTGATAATGGCTTTAACAATGTTGAAAACAAATTTTCCCTAATTTCAGAGATATGTAGTAAATTTGCAATTTTTTGATGCAGTTTAAGATTGATGCTATAAAAAGTAGGTTTTCATATTGGATGTATCTACTTGAGTGGCAATGATTGTGAAAAGTTCTGCAACTTGCTGCCATGGTGATGTGGCTTTCGTATGAGGTCCAAGATGAGTGGAAACCATTGTACACCTTCAAAATGCAATGGGTTTCGAATCAATTTCAGTCCCCATGAAAAACGCCTTGTGAAAATCCCAGCCACTGTGAAAAGCTATTCATCTGGGTAATGCCAAGGTTACGTACAAGACCACTCTATCTCAATGCACGCTGTGTCGCTTGGCGCGAATATCCATATTTCATAAACAGATGTGCTGTTTACGGGTGGCAGGGGCATGTAGACAAGACTCTCTCACCTTGCCAAGTCATGATAATGGTGAAGGTAACAGCTGGTTGGCCATATGGGGTTTTAGAAGAGCCATTGGTAAATCCTACTAACTTGATCTGTAAAATAAATATGAGTTCTCATATCGTAGATTCTCACATTGTAGATCAGGTGATGATTTGTGGTTTGGGGCATAGTAATCAGGGGGGAAAAAAATTCCAGAGCCAATTTTTGAGATTGAATGTTGCATCATTTCACTTCTTTCATGCCATTTCATGCCCTAGGCAGGTTCTGAGAGACGCGCTTACCTTGCCAGTTGATTTGCTTCTGTTATTTCCATTGGGTAGGGTTGAAGACGAGTTGACGTCCTCATGGAGGCGGTCCAGAAGCCAGAGCAGGAATTCCAAAGCATCATGCTGTGAATTCCCCCGGAATTGAGCACCATATTTAGATACGGTCATCTGGAGATAAGAAACAAGATAAAGGTCACACAAATACCAGTGTCAGATTGTCTATTAATATAGACATAACACAAAAATGGTATTGAACATGATCCCTTTATTCAGTTGACACACTTGATATATAAAATGCTGAGTTGTCTATAGATTGTCGAGAAAAACAAAAAACAAACTCTTTGAATAACAGCCGCAGTGGATCTGACTCAGAACAGGGAGTTTGTTAGATACTGAGATGCAGTGGAGACCAGATGGAGGATGTAAATTGCATTCTGTTATATAGTGAATAATGCTTTTCACTGCAGATCATGACAACAACTGTGTAAACAAATAACTGAAGAATCCTCATAACATCTGTGGTCACAAAAAAAGTTCTGATGAAATGCATTGGCAGATAACATCAGCAGCAACATTTGTGATTGTTTGTTTTTTGCTTTACATTAATGTAAAAGATTTCTATTTCAAATGAATGCTTTGAACTTTCTATTCATCAATGAATTCAGGAAAAAAAATCAGTTTTAACAAAAAGGTTAGGTGTGTAGGTTAGGTATGTAACCCTCGTTCCCTTGAAGGAAGTAACAGAGACGTAACGTCGAAAGTGACCAACTGAAAGAGAACCCTAAATAGCACTACAACGGTTTTCAAAATTGATTATAATCAATGTGTGGAAGCTTGTTTCTGCCACAGAATAAAACATTTCAAAAGATAATTGCTACTTTTTATCTCACAATTGCGACATTTCTCAGAATTGCATGATAATAAAGTCGGAATTGCATGTTATGAAGTCAGAATTGCAAGAATTGCACTTTATAACTCACAATTATGATTTTATATCGTGCAATTCTGAGATAAAAAGTCAGAATTTTGAGATAAAAAAAAGATAAAAGAGATAGAAGAGATAAAAATCGCAATTACCTTTTTAATGTTTTTATTCTTTGGCGGAAACAAGTTTCCATAGAAATATTTCTTGGGCATCAAATCTTCACATTAGAATGATTTCTGGAGGATCATGTGACACTGAAGACTGCATGGAGTAATGATACTAAACATTCAGCTTCACCATCACATAAATAAATGGAATGCAGGAGGGGGTTTGGAAGTAGCCATCAGAGGATGGATACATGGTTGCCATAAAGGTATGGAAATGCTCAGAAACAATGCTCAGGTAGGCCGTGGCATTTAAATGATGCCCAGTTGGCACTAATGGGCCTTAAAAAGTGCCAAAAACCATCTCCCACACCATTACACCACCACCACCAGCCTGCACAGTGGTAACAAGGCATGATGGATCCATGTTCTCATTCTGTTTACGCCAAATTCTGACTCTACCATCTGAATGTCTCAACAGAAATCGAGACTCATCAGACCAGGCAACATTTTTCCAGTCTTCAACGGTCCAATTTTGGTGAGCTCTTGCAAATTGTAGCCTCTTTTTCCTATTTGTAGTGAAGATGAGTGGTACCTGGTGGGGTCTTCTGCTGTTGTAGCCCATCCGCCTCAAGGTTGTGCATGTTGTGGCTTCACAAATGCTTTGCTGCATAACTCGGTTGTAACGAGTGGTTATTTCAGTCAAAGTTGCTCTTCTATCAGCTTGAATCAGTCGGCCCATTCTCCTCTGACCTCTAGCACCAACAAGGCATTTTCGCCCACAGGAGGACTGCCACATACTGGATGTTTTTCCATTTTCACATTCTTTGTAAACCCTAGAAATGGTGCACTTGTGAAATTCCCAGTAACTGAGCAGATTGTGAAATACTCAGACCGGCCCGTCTGGCACAAACAACAATGCCACGCTCAAATAATCCTAAAAATTCTTTAGGTGAGTGTAAATATATAGTAAGGTACTATGTTATCCTGTATATGAGCTATCATAAACTGCTTTCTTTTAGCTTAGTCTTTTTTTTTTTTTAATGACAAATGTGCCCAAGTCTAGTAAAAAAATCATCATTCCAAAGTAACTTGAAGGCACACATGTTTTACTAGTCCACATCATATTCTCAATCCAGTTTAAAGTAGTCTTGATTGTCAGGTGTATTTAAAATAATAATTTTAAGGCTGAGTGACATAAAGATTAATTACAGCAGCATTAACCATACGAACTCAATCTAGCAGCTGGAAGCAAATTGCAGATAATAATATGAAGCCGTAGGCCTAAGGACTGAGATAACATAATAATCTTAACATTAGTCATATAGTGAGAAAGTGGGTCACGTGGTCACAGAGTTTAAACCCATCTTCAAAAGAATGAAAGTCTAGATGCCCAAATGCCTTGTCCTAATGAGTTATTTATTCAACAATTCATTCAAAGCACCTTCTAGTTAAAAGAATGTGACTGAAAAACTGCAAGATATATTTATATATAAACAAAGGACAAAGGTCACAAGGCTTGTGTTGGGAGGATAAAAATGTAGCCTAATGTTTAATTTATAAGATATAGCCTAGTCATTAGTCACTGACTATTTAAATTCAGGTCCTGTGAAATTTCTTCGGCATTTGTGAAAGCTTTGAGAAATGTAGGCCTCTACGTATAGTGGAATTAAAATATAGGATTCCTAACAGTTTCATACTGTAGGAAAAGAAAAGCTTTCTTTTTGTCAATGAGTGCTCAGCCTGAAGAGGATTGACTTGCACTTGAACGGGAGTTTTGTGTGCAAAACTAGTATTAGTATGGAAGCAGAACCTTTAATGACAATGTGGCCATGAATTTTATTGGTGTCTTTTTTGGTTTTTGATCCTCTTGTGAATAAACACAACTGGGTTTATAGACATTCACCGACTCTTTCAACAACAAAAGTTCTGTACTGCATTATGGAGAAACATCTTAATGTTTTTATATATTTCAAGACAAGAGATAAGTAAGGAAAAGTACCCAGAACCATCCATTAAATAGTCAAAAAAATTAAAATAGTATCGGACAGTTCAAACATCAAAGCTTTGGTCTTCAAAGGCCACTTTTTCTTAAAATCCAGAGAGTGAACCCAAATATAAGGATAAAATAATTGTGTATGATCTCATTAAATAATTTGTCAATGCAATTTTCTTTCCAGTGTTGATGCATTTCAAATTGAAACATGGATTTCCATGAAAAAAAAAAACAAACATATTTTTGAAGACATTGCGTGCACCATGAGAAATTTCTAACTGATGAGCATAACTATGAAAACAAATTGAATTTAAAAGATTATATATAGATAATATAGAAATATGACCTTTTAAGATTTTTAACTCATTATCAGGTCCTTTAATAAAATGTTTTATTTTATTTCATGACAACTTTCTGTTGCTAGTTGTTTGCAGGTAGTACACATGCATTCTTATCACAAACATTTTATTTTTTTAGAATTCGATATTGCATCAATTTTTGGTTTCCTGTAAAAGAAACAGTGTAAATTTGAAATCCATATTTCTGCTAGTTACATCAACTTTTAGGAGTACACTGCTTTACATAGATTATGTCAGAGCCAACAGACATACAATACGGCCAGATTTACTAAAACAGGGCAAATTAGCATGAGAGCCCAATATAAGTCAGCGCAATACCCACTGACTCGAGTGTTAAGATCTGTGCATGATCTACTGACAACGCGCAAATTAAAGAACAGACACAGCCGTATCATTTCCATAATCACCAACACAATCTAATAGCAAGTGCAGCGCAAATTAGAGTCTGGTTTAAGACATGCTTTTTTGGGTGGTAAATAACGGCGCAAATACCAGTAAATTGACTAGCGTAAACCTTAGTAAATCACCTTGCGTGATTCATTTAAACACTCTCCTCCCATAAATTTTGCATTTGAAAGGGAAACTCCAACAAAGGCATATGCAATAAGGTCAGCCACAAAAAATAACTATGTCCATGCCTTTTCAGAGCTAATTAAGATTCATTATTTCTTGATTGTCCTTAAAAGAGCGAGCAACATTCATCACACATTATATGCACATACCACACAGAATATAATAGACATATTGCACAAAAAATGGCAACACAATAGTAAATAAAATTTTAAAAAATGTTTTAATTAGCCTATCCATTCTGTGAATTCAATGTTCTTATAGCTGAAAGTACAAAACTTTTCACCGGGCATGATTTTTGTTATGGGGTAGCTGTCTGTATCTACGGCCGGAGTGGGAAGACCAAATATAATTCCTCACTGCCCACAATCCTCAACACCAAAAGAGGGTTTGTGCGAACGCAAACTGTTAGTAAATCTGGCCCATAGAGTACGACTTTGTTTCCAGTTATTTTTATTCCCAATACTAACTTGAGCAGACTTGATGAATCAATGTAGACTCACATCAACTATTAACTCTGCTACGCTCAACTCTAAGTCAGTGGGACTAATCAGTCAGGAACAGTACAACATGACCTTGTGATCTTTGAAATACCATCCTGTCATCCATCAACCACATACCATCTTTTTCAACAGCCTTTTCCCCTTAAACAACTCATTGGTTTGAGTTCCAATAGCACTTTTAACCATGTAGATGTTCTACATTGTACACAAACAATGCCCTAGTTTTTGGATTTTGCTCTTCCAAAAATTACACAATTGAACCAGTCACCACTTGTAATGTTGTCGTCACTGTATAATTCAGGTCGTTTTAAGTCTAATTAGAAATAGATTGCACTTCACTGACGCCGATATTAGGCAAATGAAGTTAGGCGCAGTAGGAGCCTTAAATTATAGTGTAGAGCACTTGATTGTTTGTAGATGGCTCTCAATTTTTTCAGTCAGGCACTCATTAACTCTAACAGACGTCAGAGAAGCAGAGCGAGATTTGCAACTTATTAGACTCTGAATCAGATGAGGTTGTAGATTTTGTCTTGTGGGCTAATATACATTAGCATATTGTTTCAGTGTTGGGTTTTCCCTCATTGAGTGGGCAAAAGCTGTACATTTTACCTTGAGTGATCTTGTAATTCTCCATTTGTCTAACAGTCAGCCCAGACTGGGGTCCATCAAGGCAATACCAGTAATTTCAGACGTTTGATAGTAGGGTGTGTGAAGAAATGGGCCTCTTTTTCTCATACTTTATGGCTACACTCCCACCTCTTCTCAATGACGCTTTTCCACAGAAATCTTTTCTGGATTTCTAGCTACTCCTCCCACCTCAAGATAAATGGCTTGCTAAATGTGTTTTATTGTACATGTCATTCTAAAAGTCTTAAAGAGTTAGTTCATCCAAAAATGATATTCTGTCATCAATTACTCACCCTCATGTCATTCCAAATCTGACATTCGGAGATTAATTATTCATGAAGATATTTTACAAAATCTGAGTTGCTCTTCTAAAAAACTACTGTTTTACTTTTGTGTCTGTGTGTGTACTATTTCTTTAAGTTTTTTTTTCCCCTACAGGTCAAATCCTACCCTATCTCACGACCAATTCGTACGAAATTCGTACGAGTGATTCAAAAGTGGCTAATTCGTACTAATTCATACGACCTCACTCGTAGAAATTTGTACGATTTGTCTAAACCCACGTGACGGTTATGTTTAGGGGCGGGGTCAGGGGTAGGTCATTCGTACGAATTCATACGAATTGGCTAATTCGTAAAATATGTACGATTTAGCTAAATCGTACTAATTCGTACGAGTGAGGTCGTACAAATTGTTACGAATTAGCCACCTCGTAAAATTCGTACGAATTCCCGTGAGATCGGGTTGGTCAAATCAGGGACACACGAAGCAACTAGAAGGTTGCTGAGTAATTTTGTTAGCAATATTACTAAAGATAACAAAGGCTGGACTAATTAGGTAACATAACTGTCATCGTGAAGACATTTGTGCTTCTACCATAGTAAACCATTTGCTTTCTGACGTCTGTCTTTAAGACTGTAGTGGCAAGTTCTTTCGTCATCATTTCTCAAGCAAATGTACTCTATAGTAGTCGATTTCTTAGAAGGCGGTGTTACATAAGACTTGCGTTCCAGATTGTCCTCGTCTTTGTGGACCGTATTCAGCGTGGTGGTGGTGGCTTTTCTGAGAGTACACTCTAGATTTTACATTTACTCTCTGGTGGTGATAATGCTATCTGTGGGAAGTTTCTCTTCCTGATCTATTTTTTGCTTAGAAGAGATCATCCTGTGGGAAAGCATTTGCTCGCATACTGAACAAAACGGTCACATCAGAGAAAGCCTCATCAGCTTATTTGAAGTTGTATGTGGGAAGCTGAAACACGTCCAAGAGATTTTAAGTTAAATAGATACATTAAAGGAGTAGTTCACTTTTAAAAAAAACTTTTTGCTGATAATTTACTCACCCCCATGTCATCCAAGATGTCCACGTCTTTCTTTCTTCAGTCGATAGGAAATTAAGGTTTTTGATGAAAACATTCCAGGATTTTCTCCATATCATGGACTTCATTGGGAACCAAACGGTTCAAGGTCCAAATGAGAGTTTCAGTGCAGCTTCAAAGGGCTTTAAATGACACCAGACGATGAATAAGGATCTTATCTAGGACCCTTCGAATCATGACTCGAAAAAAGATTTGTTCATTTTGATGAACGAGTTTGAACAGGAGAGTCACGAATGCTCAGAAGAACAGAACAGAGCGAGGCGAGCGTTTGTGCTTATAAAACTTAAACTTCTTCATTTATTTTTTAAATGACTGATCGTTTCGCTTGATAAGACCCTTATTCATCGTCTGGTGTCGTTTAAAGCCCTTTGAAGCTGCAATGAAACTCTCATTTGGACCTTGAACCATTTGGTTCCCACTGAAGTCCATTATATGGAGAAAATCCTGTAATGTTTTCATCAGAAACCTTAATTTCTTTTCGACTGAAGAAAGAAAGAAGTGGACATCTTGGATGACATGGGGGTGAGTAAATTATCAGCAAAAGTTTTTTTTTTAAAAGTGAACTACTCCTTTAATGTAAAAAGGAATGTATTTAATTTGGGTGCTGACTGTACAAGGTCACCATTTCCAAAATCTTCACCATTTTAATAGGTTATCTGGTGTGACATTAATTTTTAAAAGTACAAATTTTCTCAATAAATTCAGTTTGGTCAAAAAACAGCATGCATTCTAATTATGAAACCATAAAGACAGCATGCATGCTAATTATAGGCTATATGATTTGCATGATATTTGGAGACATTAAAAAGGATCTTCTGAAGTGGGCTATCAGGTTGTAAAACATTTTTAATATTTTTAATATGAACTCACAAGTTCCTGCAATAACTTTTAAGGACAATTATTGCTTTTGTTTGCTCCTGACCTGTTATGCGCATTTGAGCAGGCTATATACATTGAGGAACCTTCACGAGATGCCTGTATGGATAAAAGCATAATAGAAAAAAAAAACAGTAAACTTGAATGAGTTGACTCTACCTTAAACTCAGCCGAGAGTTGAGGTGTGTATTGAAAAGTCCAAAGCGCTCGGACCAAAGACGCAAGCCGTTCCGTAACTTCTCCTATCCCGTGCTGACCGTTCTCATCCATGATAAATCCGTTCATTCCCCTGTGACACATATCCAGTTTATATCGCTCCAAACCCAGATATTCTGAGAGCATGTCCGTGTTGCTCAAGCACTGCACGACGGCGTTCATGAAGCAGGTGTTCCCGTGGTTCTTCAGACCCAACGCGCCTGGCGTTTTGTCCCCGTACAGTGAAAACAGTCGTTCTTTCGCGGAGGAACGGCAGGGAAGAGAGGAACTTTTCCTCACTTGGCTGCCACTGTCCTCTATTTTCACATGTCCCGAGTTTCCAGCGCAAGGTGCGCTTTCTCCAAACCCACCATCATCATCCTCTGCATCGGACCGTTCTGTTGTTTCCCCACCGCTAGCTAAGCTTCCCAAACTTTTGAAGATCTTACTCACCAAACTTTCCACAGATTTAAACGATTTTCTCCTGAACAGTTTCCCTGCGCGTTTAGTAGACTTCCCCGCATCTTTTTTCGCGTTCTTGACGCGTTTATCCATGCTTCTTGTTGATTTCCCTCTGTGTTATTAAAACGTTCAAGCACGTAGAGTGTTGTTATCCTCACCTGATGGTCTAGCTAGATATACAGCATTATGGACAGCAGTCGCTTCACGCGCACATCAGCGCTGATATTTTTTTCTTACGCTCGCCCTGAAGGAATGATTGACGGGTAGAGCGGTCAGTACGGCGACGTCACACTGCCAGACGGTTAGGAGCGAATGAATGATTGACAGCTCTCAATAGTGGTCAGCACGAGCGCTCCTGGAACTTCATACTGTGGAGGGGAAGCTGCCTTCGAGAGCGAGCGAAGATTGACAGGTGGAGCTGTCAGTACGGCAAGCCTAGTGACCAGTGTGCGAAGTAGGGCTATATAATGACTTTCAAGGGGTCGACTGTTTGGAAATAATTTTAAGGTGCTTCTATTTTATTAAATGTCGACGGTTACTGTCAATAGAGGGAATTTAGTCATTCTAAATACCATCATAATGCACATATCAAACCTTCAATGTATTTTCCGACCTTGGGAGATGGTTAAAAAAAGGGTTAAAAAATCTTGAATAAAAAAAAACTCTGTTGTGCTTTGTTAATATTTTTCTCAGTCGCTTTTGTTCATTTCTTGAATCATCTTTTTGCAAACTAGTATGTACATTTCTCAAAACTATTAGTTTAAGGCACAAAATTTAAGTTTTTTTCGCCTCAAGGGGGCGTGGTTTCCAACATTATAAAAGGCGTTTATGACGCAGTGATGAGCTGAATGATGGGACTTGCTGTCAAGCTGATGGATCTAATAATAATGTTTATGGATGAGTGCAAACATTCATGTTTTTTCAACATTACAGTATGAAGCAGGTCGCGATGGCTAAAGAGACAGCCATCACACGCGAGTCCCGCGGATTTAAAGGAATACAAGGACATTTAATTCAACCGAACTACCCGCAAGTGCTGGATTACTCATACAGGTCAGTTTTTTTAGACGAATTAAACTTTGCTTGGTCTAACATTACACTATCACACTAAATGACGTGTTAATTAGTTTGCCATACGAAACTAGCAGTAAGCGAGATCAACATTAGAATAACATACTGATATTCTAACATTCCATCATGTTGAGCAACTTGAGCTAATGTTATATAACATTGATTTGTTTAATACATTTGCTCACCTGTAAAGCTGTCAAGTCGTGACTCGTGAAGCAGTCAAGTCTCAAAAATGCCATGCTGATATTGACCCTCATTTAATCAGAAATATCTATACAATCTTGGCCTCTTACCTCTTACTCTGTTTTACCTCCATACTGCTGAGTGCTGACCATGTTTGTTTCCTTGTTGTTCTTTCATTGTCAGAATTTGTAGCACATTAAGCTCCATGACATACCTTTGGACTCTTTTAGAGAACTGGTTGATCAACTGGTTGACTGGTTGATTTCGGCTCCTCCCGACCGCAGACATAGGTTTGCAAACAGTTTTTCCAGAGTTTTTCGATCAATTTCTTGCATTTTCCCCCCTTATGAACAACAACTTTTGGTACATGATTAAAACACCTTGTGGTTTGATCGATTTAAGTAGCCATAAATGACTCAAAACACAGGCATTTTGAGTTTGTTACAGTGCTTTCTAAATACAGAAAATCACTTCCTGCCCTCCATTTGTATTTCGCACTATGGCAACGCAGTGGCGTCATGTCATATGAAAACAAGCTATTCAGGACATATTAACAAAATGTGTAGAAAACATGCCTGACAGTTAATGACAACTACCATTCTCAACCATATAATATATATTGATCAACATAACAATTGATAATGTAGGAAACAGCAGGCACTTTTACATAATCAATTGCATCAATATACCAAAGCATTTGTTCAGAATTTTAGTCGTGATCTGAGAAATGCACCAACGCGACTGGAAAAACTGTAATATTAAAGAGCACCTATCATGGATTTTTGAAAATGACGAAATGAAAATGTTCATTTGATGTGGAATATTGCTCTAAGGGAATGAAAACATCCTGCAAAGATTTATATCTGAAAGTGCACCGTATATAAAGTTATTGTCTGTCAAAAGTGAGAGTCGACTCTGAGTCTATGAAATGAATTGTTTTTGAAACGAGTCATTAGCTGGTTCGTAGTGACGTAGATACGAAACATAAGCATATTGGCCACGCCCAGTTACTGCGCACACAAACGGAAGTGTAAACTTGAAGTCTACACATTCAAATACTTCAGCTAAATCGCATCATGTCGAGAAGACGCTGTGTTCTACAATGCAAAGACAGTTCAGCCACTTTATTTTCATTTACCAGGGACGAGCATGTGAAGAATCAGTGGTTAGAGATCATATTTGCAACGATACCACAACAGTATAGCCCAAACCTTGTGTTCTCATCATTTTAATGACGAATCATTCAGAAACATAAATGAATTCAAATGTGGATTCGCAAGCCGGTTGTTCCCGAAGGAGGTCTCAGTACCCAGTGTATATGGATCAGCTTCCTCCTCCGAATCACAACCTGTAAGTATTATTAATAATTGTTGCTTTTATGGGATTTGTAGCGTCGGGGCGCGAGGAGGGAAGGCGCAATAATTATGTGTGTGCAACAATATGTTTATTGATATTGTTGTACGAATCATTTGGGAGTCGGTGAGCAAATCAGGTAAAAATAAATGCATATTATAAGACAACAAACGTGTTTTTTGTCATTGCATTCATATAAAACTGTTGTTGGGGACTCCCATAACAATATTAGAAACATTTTAAATGCCATAATAGGTTCCCTTTAATGGTGTGAATGTTGTTATCGCCTCTGACTATTTAATTTCACTCCATCACTCCCATGATGTTTGCACTATGTCCCTGTTTCCATATGTCTTTTACTGGACTTTGCGTAACCCCACACCTTCACTGGTTTATCATCACCTCTTGTGGACCGAGAACAAACGCTCAGTCAGAGTGAAATCCAGTTCCCCGGTTATCTCTTGACTACCACGGTGATGGAATTTTGTCTCAAAACCAGACCACCTACAGTTTCCATTTCTACTGCATTCAGCCAAATCAACAGCCAAATCACTGAGGTGGTTTTAAACTCATTCTGTCCTCTTTACATCTGAACAATCAGACGAGATGAATGTCTGAGGATAATGGCCAAATGGTCTTATTTTTAGATTTCCGGTTCTTTGTACTTTTTTTCTACTGAGATCTTATATGCAAATGACTTCAAAGTACAGAACATGCAGAGCTTAAAGACTTATTGTGTGTATAAATGTCTCTAGGTTGGCAGCTATCGCTTTCAGTGTGGCAGCCCTTTGCAAAACAGCAGATTATTTTTATATTCGGAGGTACATTTACATCCTTTCTTTTGTTGTCGTTGCTTCTGTGTGATAAAAGACACAGAACAATGCAGAAAAGCATGACATAAGCTCTCGTTGGACTGTGTTAAAGCAGCGCTCAGTAAGATTGGAAACTTCTTTGCTGTTTTCTCGCAGGTTTCTCTCTCGAGCTCCCCCTACAGTTTCGGAGTATTTATATATGAGAAAACTGTCGTAAACTCGTTGTCAACTCCCCCTCCCATCTCGTTCAGGCAGGCCATGTGAATTTGTTTTCAGAGAAGCCGGCGAACAAACGGATTTTGTCCCCACCACTTTTGAAACATCTCGCGGCACAGATGTACCAATGCAAATAAAACATCTCCAGTTAACAGCATTCGTTTCATTTGTTTGTTAAATAACAGGCGATCTAGCACTGAAATGTGTTGGCTTCTCTCAGAAACGCGCTTCAATCCGTTGCGGAGATTCTTTCCGGTGAAATCACAAATCAAAATGCACACAAACGTGTCCCTTTTTCTCATGGTTTCTAATTCCTCTCTCGTATATTTTTCCCCACTCATCAAAACATATAAAACCACTGATAAACATTATATCAATTTAACCACTGATAAACATTATTGGTTTTGATGAGGGGGAAATAAAAACTATTCGAGTGCGGAACCTCTGGCCGGACCATCACTGTATTGTGCTCATTTTTATTTATGTGCATAAGGAAGCTATGGACATCGTCGTTCAAAACATTACCTACTCGAAAGAGAAAAAAGAATGAATGCGTTACCCAGCACTTTTGAAAATGCCCTTCCGAATGCGTCTCTGTCCCCAGCACATTTCAAACCAAACTGACGCCCGAGCCATATCCACTGAGGTATGATTCTCAGAACAATATTATTCAAATGTTGAGATAGTGTATATTTGTATTGTGTTACCAAACGTTATCAGTAACATTATGGTTAAAAATCAATAATACTATAAGAAATATTTCCGCTATTTATTTATTTTTAGTTTAGCCTACAGCTATAGCTACTTTGATTATGCATTATCAAAATACATGTTACGTTACATTCATCATTTTTCTGGTGATCCGAGTTGTCTATCGTAACGATTGACCAAAGAAAGTCAAACACGTTCAATTTGTTTATTACAAGTTTGTTTATTTTATTATTGAAGCTTGAGACCGGTGGTACTGGTGGTCTGGGGTGCCTCGGAGTTGATAACACTTGCCAACGCTTGTAGCTAAAAAGGAAAAAGAAAATGTATCAATCTTTTATCAACATATCATTTATAGACAAGGTCAAAATAGCACAGATGGAGTTGCATGTGTGAAGTTGCAATGCAATTTATCGTTTACTTATAGTTCTGTTTGTGTAAATGTGGGTAAATAAATATAAAAAAGTTGCATTATTAGCTAGCAGCTCTCGTGTCGGTTTATGCATTATATATCAAGTCAGCAGCACAGTATAACGTTACTAATTCTGAGGCTGACGACAAGCTAAACTAATGCATAATTTGTAGAATTTCATATCGATTTATAGGCGATCTGAGAAACACAAATAAACCCTGATACTAGAGGAACGGACAAAACACTTATACTTACAGAAAACAAGCAAGTTTGTTTGCTAATGAAAATGCTAACATCTAAGTTACAGTATCTAACGTACTAGTAAGCCGGTAACAGACAGCGAGCATAATAATAATAATAGACAATAGCAAACATCCCGACTCCCGAGGTCACAATTACAAGAAATAACAACATTAAACACAGTTTATTATAAAGATACTTACAAGTGCAACAGCAAGAAGGCCAGGTCAGCATCGGTTTTGCAGGCTTCACTTTCTTTCAGTTCTCTCTATTCTGAAAAAGCCGGTCCGTTTTCTCTTCTTTGTTTCTCTGATAAACACTTCCGAGCTGTCTTCTTCTTCTTTTACATCAGCCATCACGAAAACTTGAAGAATTCAATATCTAGCGTTACCTTTTTCTTATAGCTAGCCGGCTCCTGGATGGCCGGGGGCGTGTACGCATGCGTGTGCGCGTATAGTGCCGTAAAGCAATTCGTTACCTCGCGAGACCTGAAATCTCACGATACTTCCTAACACTGAGGCCGGCGAGCCGCCGGCCCAAAGTTGCAAGGGTGGTTTTGCGGCTCACAGGCACCAGGGGGGTGCGAGACGATCACCATTCAACACGAAATCAGTAATATTAACATTACAATGACTCCAAAGCTGTTCAGTTAAGGTAAAAAAAGTTACTTAGTTCTGCTTTAACAGTTTGCATGTGGACTGGACTGGAAAATGAGAAGAGACGCTATAATCTGGTTTTAATTTATCTACCAGAGGTAATTCAGTGTAGTCTGGTTTGCCAAGCATGCACCGCATCATGGTTCTCTAAGGTTTTTTATTAAGTCTTCATTTTGAACCTTACCACACTAACATTTCTCTCAACTGTTGTGAGAAGATCAAGATTTTTGGGGTCAATAATCAACATGATGATGGGGTCTGTTGTCTCTAAAAACAGTCATTATCTCTAATGATAGCATGCCGTTAACACAGCCTTAGTCCACATACTTTGCTAGCAAGCTGTGTAGACCAAATTGATTTACACCAAGGTATAAAATACTGATCTGAGCTTTACTTTGGACTAGAAAGAATAACTGTGAATTGTCCCTTTACACCCCCTAACCTTTCTTATACACATTTTTTTATTGTGAAAATTGTTATTTTAAGAAATGTTGAATGAAGGGTCCTTTGGGGGAACAAAAATTGTGGCATCGCTTTTGGAAACCTAGTGTATGTGTGTAAAATTTGGCATATTCTTTCTTTAACAGACACTGCTCATGTTTTTCTTTTCATACAGAGAGAAATTCAATCTGAATCCTACTATGAAGGTGAAAGGCAATAAGATGAAAAACAAATCATGGCGTGAGTGAAAGAGAGCTTGAAAAAAGTTGTTTTAGAATATATACTATTATATTCAAATCCACAATCAGTTTTAGCAAGATTACAGGCTGGTGCATTCTAAAAAACAGTTTCATAAATTACATTTCTGATAAGCAGTACAGCTTGATCTTAGTTGTTTGACGTCTGCTGCAGACCAATGCTTTGGTCTCTGTTATGGTCTTGGATTCATTGGTTCAGGCAAAGAATCCTGCCGACCAATAATGTGAATGTTTAATGTCAGTATCACTGGTGAAGACTTTAATCTAATCCTTTTTCCAGACTGACAGATCTGAATGCTTCTAAATCCCACGACACAGATTGTCATGACATCCATATCACCAATTTTAGATATCGCTGTCATTGAACCTTCTGCAGATTCTAAAATGATTATTGCTCTCATATGCTGCTGAATTCCGTGTTAAATTATACCTGACTGAGCAAGGCCTCCGATCAGACTCTGGCTAAAACTCCAGGTAAACTGGGACTAGATGTTTGACTAAACCAAGGCAGACAGGGTAAGTGCTTCAGAAACCATGTAATGTTTGAATACATTACACTCATTATTTTTGCAACTCTAATTGGTACCGATACCACCGTCAAAATCGCTTAGAGAAGCCTTAATTTCATCTAAATTGATCTAAAGACAGTGACGAGTGAGGTACACTTGAGTATTGGTTAGCCTGGGGCGCCATCTAGTGGTAAACGAGAAAAAATACATTGTTTATGCCATTGAATGACTGCTCTGTTGTGGCTCTCACACTAAGAACACCTGAAGAGCAAGTAAAATGGCATTCATTCTCTTCCCTTGATGGCCTTAAAAGCCCTTGTAGAAAGAAATCTGAAAGCATAATGCCTTTTCAGGTCGTCAGTGTTTCTTCCTCGCAGTGAAAATGGCTTGATATTTGAGGACTGAAAGGTGCAGTGTGGGATTTTTAGCGACATCTAGCGCTTCGGTTGCGATTTTGCACCAGGTTTGCACTAAGGGCTCAGCCCACTGCTAACCCCTCCCTTTCGAAGAAAACGGACTAAACATCTCTCCTCGCCTCAAAGAACAGCCAGAGTAAGCCATAAGTGTGTAACATTTTCACTGTTTCTGTACCACAGTCTATTATAAACCACATCATCGATAAAGTTTACTTATAAAGTTTTTTAAAGTGAGGTGAGGATCAAGGGTTTTAATATACATTTTAATATAATAATAGTAATCAGCTGACTGTCTCACAAAGGTAACCAGCAGCACATTTCTCCCCATGTAGCAAACCCATAATACAGCGAGGGAGAAGAACCACATGCAACTATACAGCTATATATTTTTTCTAACATGGTAGTAAAAGTTTAGCTGACTAATATTAGCTGTTACTGTGGACAGTACTGAACTGGTTAAAGTGTACCCTTGTATTCGACTGGTATGCATGAGTATGCGCGGCAAAAATGATTGTAACAGCGCGTGCACCTCCGCATCCCGACCCATAGACACCATTTACAACACATAATAGGCTTTTTCTCTGATTTTGACTTTTTTACAACTCTTCGCGATCGACTTAGATCTTTTACAAGATCGACGGGTTTGTGATTCCTGTAACATACTGTTTTACGGCCAATTACATGAGTACTAATCAGCTGTCTCGCGGACGTTACAGCACATTTCCCCACATAACACAGTGAGAGAACTAAGTTACATGAAACAATCCCAACTACATATTTTACACCACTGACAAGGGAAAAGTCACTACTCACTGTGTTTATGGCTTGCTTTCTGCTGCGTCTCTTTCATGGAAGTGATGAAACGCGTTCTGTAGCGCTGTTTGTTCGCGTTCGGCTACGGTAGAAACATGACGTCACAACATGGCGACCTTCATAGAAGGGATTCCCGCGCTTGGAGTTATAAATGTCTCAGGTAATAATTAAACATTACGGTTTATTAAGTAAGTTCTTTATACACAACTTAAAGCATAGTTATGGATGTCATATTGCATTTCTGTTTATAGATACTCAACTTTTTTACACATTGCAGCTTGAACTTGTATGGTTTACATGCTTTACAAATATAGTTCACCCAAAAATGAAAATTCTGTCATCATTTGCTCACCCTCATGTCGTCACAAACGTGTTTAAATAAGATTTCTATCCCTCCATTGACAGTCAACTACCACTTTGATGTAAAACAAATCCATATGAATTGAGCCGTTTAGTCAAAATTTTCTGAATGGACATGATCGCTTTATATCATGAACTTATTGAATTTAGGCTTTTACTCACATATAAACATTGACCATGTACATGGACAGAAAGCTCTCCATTTTGAACAAGCTCTTCATTTGTGTTCCAAAGATAAACGAAAGTCTTACAGGTTTGGAATAACACGAGGGAGAGTCACTGATGGCAGAATTTTTATTTTAGAGTGAACGAATCCTTTAAAGTTAGTCTAATGCATTTTTGATTTCTAGTGTTAAAGGGATAGTTCACTTTGATATTAATTTTTGGTATGTTTTAGCTTTTGGTATGTTTAGTAAATCATAAATTTTGGTAAATCACTTTATGTGCCATTTAAGAAGTAAATGAAATAGCTTTATAGCTACTTCTACAAAGTGTTGAAAAGGTATATTTCAAGCTATTTTATCTACATTTTGGAGTAAAAAAAAGTGATGATAGCAAGTTATTTTTAAAGAGCACCTATCATGGATTTTTGAAAATGACTGTTTCATGTAGTGTGGAATATTGCTCTAAGGGAATGAAAACATCCTGCAAAGATTTATATCTGAAAGTGCACCGTATATAAAGTTATTGTTGTCTTTCAAAAGTGAGAGTCGACTCTGAGTCTATGAAATTAATTGTTTTTAAAAGTCATTAGCTGTTACATCGTGACGTAGAGAGGTCATTGGCCGCTCCCAACAACTGCGTGCGTAGACTTGAAGTGACGTCTAGAACACAGTCAAATACTTCAGCTGAATCGCATCATGTCGAGAAGACGCTTTGTTCTACATTGCAAAGACAGTTCAGCCACTTGTTTCCATTGTCCAGGGACGAGCATGTGAAGAATCAGTGGTCTGAGTTCATATTTGCAACAGTATAGCCCGAACCTTGTGTTCTCATCATTTTAATGACGAATCATTCGCAAGCCAGTTGTGCAAGGTCTCAGTATCCAGTGTATATGGATCAGGTTCGTCCTCCTCCGAATCACAATCTGTAAGTAATATTAATAATGTTTGCTGTTATGTTTTCTGTAGAATGCACAATATAGTTATATTGTGTTGTGTGTGTTGTGTAACTTGTGTACACTCCGCGCAGCTTCTAAGCGAGGTAAAGTTAGTTTTGTTTTTGATATTCACCAGACATTCATTGAAAAATGGCAATTACCTCCTAAACGACTTAGCCAAGTATGACTTCGCTCTATATAATAAGCACTGCCCCTCAAAAGCCCCCGCAATGTGAGTTTCGCCGGGAAAGCTCGCTCTTGACGGAGACTCGAGTAAGGGACCGTGTGGAAAGTGCACTTTTTCTGACACGTTTGTTCAAACACTATATACAATTTTCAACACTTGACAAGCTATAATCCTGGTTATGGGCGTTCCGTTGCCGACAGTCTCTGCCTAGTGCCTACGGTTTACCAATAACAACTGACTGGGTCTGACTGAATCGTCGAACGAATCATTTGGGAGTCGTTGAGCAAATCAGTTAAAAATAAATGCATATTATAAGCAAATAAAGTGTTTTTTATCCTTGCGTGCACGTTAAACTGTTTTTGGGAACTCCTAAAACAAAAATAGGAACATGTCAAATGCTATGATAGGGGCTCTTTAAATCATAGTTCAGTAGCTAAGACGTTGGGTCAGCCTAACTGTTGAAAGCCACTTTTGCCATGTACCTTATAGTGTAGTATTTTCTCAAAATGAGCTTAGTTCATATGTCTGTACGGTTAGTAGTTTAGCTATTTCTTTCACTGCTTTTAAAGAAGTAAATAACAAAAACAAATGAAAGAAATACGAATCTGATTTGAAACTGGATCTCTGTTGTAATGTTTTGAAATATGTTTAGAATAATTCAGAATACACAGTCTAAGAAGCGTGTTATAGAGGAGTCTACTGTATACGCAATGGAGAGTTATGCATAATGTGCATTGACCATTCGCCCTCTGACACCTCTGTCCAGTTTAAAGTTCATATTGCTCAGAAATGGGCCAATTTAAGGGTCAAACCGGGGTCATATCCGGCACGGACCACCCATCCGTATGCATGCACAAAATCCATTCAAGTCAACATATGGTTGAAAGAAGACCCCAATATGCATGTCAGTAATAACCATAAAAAGAGTCACAAAACATGCTCAAACAAAGCAAGCGCTTTGCTGTCCTGTTGAAAGAAGGATTTTTTTGTTGGTGACCTTTTCCAGCGTAGGAATCAGTTTAACAGTAAATGGCTCTTGTACACAAAGAATCACTTTCAGCCGAGAGAGAACCTTATGTTTCAAGATTCCCCTGTGAGTGGGAGAGCAAAGGACGAGCCAGACTAGTAGACTTCATCAAACAGATCTCTGTCTCATAACTGGAATGCTCTGACCCCAATAAATCATGTGGAAATATTTGTTCTTCTCTGTACATTATAAAAAGGCTTGATTTAAAGTTGTAAATCAAAGTCGATTCATATGATTCATACGGAGATTCTATTGATCAAATTAGAACGGCAACCAAGGATATGATTTTGCAGTGATCTAAATGAGTTGCACATTGCTTTTTTACCAAAAGAGGGCACTATACTGAAAGAAATAGATTATTCGCTACTTTGGGATCGTATAGTGTAGTATTTATAAATATTATTTTAAAATTTTTTGTTTTTCCTTTTTTCATTTTTATTATTATTTTTATAGTTCTATATAGCTTTATCTTCTGTATTAGTCATTTTAACAATTAAACTTAAACATATTTATCAAGCCCAGGGCAACATTTCTAATCTATACTGTTTTTTTTTTTTACTTTTTAAGTTTAAACTTTTTGACTTTTTACGTTTAAAAAACAGCATCTAACATGTACCCTAGGTTTTATTAAATTTCAGTTTTATTTCATTTAAATAATTTGCAATAGTTTTAGTTAACAAAAACAACCCTGGTCAGTCTTATCATATCAGATTTGACAGTTGTTTTAATAACTTTCTTGAAGCATTGGACCAATTTGTATTGTGAATAGCACTATACAAATCAACAGAAGTGAAATTCAGTTATGGCTACTAATTAAAGCATTCAAATAAAGAAAACAAACAAATGTGTATATTTCATCCTGTGCATTTCAACATTTCGTAATTTGAAAGTCAACCTATTTCTATTATTTCTATAGAAGTCAATATGAAGAATCACTGAGTCAATGACTGTGCGAGATGTGCTTATATGACGGATCTGATTCCTGATTGTGAACAGGAGCAGAAGATGGGTAGCATTCAGGTGAGTGAGTGAGATTGCTGTGTGTCTGTGTGAGAGTTGTGTTGATTCCATGACCCGTTCAAGAAAAATCTGTGTGCAGACTCATATAATCAGTGTTTAAATTGAACCGTTTGAACAGAACTGTTTGCAAATGCATAAGCCAAGAGATAAAAGAATATTGAGTTGGACTTCCCCATTGGCTTCTTTCCTGCAACTCTATTGTAAAAGACCAAAGTAAGCTGAATCTATTCAGATGGTCTTTATGGAGGCTCAGATGCATTTGATTGGTTCAGTGAATATCCACAGGTACCACAATTTTAAATTAGCATTCGGTTTATATAACATGGGAACAGAGGGTAAATGTGATTGTGAAGTCAAATTGATCTGTAAGTGTGGAATAGGTGGTTGTTAGTGTATGGGTGTATTGTTCTATTGTATAGGGCAGGTCTTTGGGTTTAGACACTATTCAAGGAACCACAATCATTGGTCATTTTTTTAACACCCACATAAGCTCTTGCAGCTAAAGACGTCATTAATAGATTTTTGTGTAATGTGTGTGATTTCCACCAGCCTTCAAAGACACATGAGTGCAGCACATGTGAAAATGACCCATGCCACAGAGACAAATGTAAATGTAGCAAATTAACAGTTCCAATCATTCCATCATTTTAGCATTAGGTCATTGTAATATCATTCTTAAACGTTGCCCAGATGATCCGAGTTGGCCAAGAATCCCATGATGAGAGATAATGCATACAGGTTTGCTGTTACACCTTTTTTTTTTTTTAATCTTTCATTTTTTTTTATTAGTGATAATGAGTCTGCACAGGCAACTCTATCAAACATATTCGGAATGCGATTTGAAATGTATATAGATTATACGAAAAAACAATTTGTGAACAATATACAGTGTTAGGATTATTTTTAAGGTCACCAGACAAGTAGCAATTGTACCTGGTTTAAAAAGACACACAACTTACAAACAGAAAAATGAAGGAAATGTAATCAGTCATAGAGCGTAATTAGACCAGTGCAGTGAGGTCAGGGTAATTTGGCTAAAACAGGCTGACAGTGATACGACCCAGACTACTGCAAGTATCATTTTCAACACATTTCTTCACCCGTTACCCTCCAGAACACTTTACAAAAGAGTAAAGTCAGCGCAAGAGTCTTTACATATGTTGTGAGATTTGACCTTATAAGGTGGACTTTATAGGACGTGAAAATTAGCATTCACACAGGGCATACAGACACATTATATAAATGAAATATGTTTTATTATTCCTCAATATGCTCTTTCATTAATGTGTTTTGAATCATATTTTCTGGTATAATTTGAATCTCATTTAGGTGAATAATGGAGGGCACCACTCAGGCCCATTATGTTCTCAAGAGGACTAATTCAAAAACACTGTCCAAAATATAAATGCTGATTTGCTTAGCTTAAATAAATGTGTGTTATTGTGAGTACAAATTTGACAAGCTAAATGACAACTAACCATTAAGGCTTTTTTCCAATTTTTACTAGCATAAAACATTTTTTTCATGGCATTGCAACTGACTGGAAATGAGAAATGTATGCAACAATATCTATTTGTGATTCTCCCCTTAAAAAAAGCTCTTTGTTTTGTGATTGGAAGGAGATGAACAATCCAGTTTTTAAGGCATAAGATTTATTGTCGTCTTCCTTCAGAGTTTGTCTGCCAACAAGGAAGATTCGAAGAACAAGTTTTTGCATTAGTCTGTTGGAGGTTTTCGTTTCATTGTTCATGTTGTCAGTATGAATTTACCAATCATTTAAACACAATATCCCACCTAAATATATTTTGTAATCCTATTTTCACATTATTGAGCCTGAAGCAGTGCATTCGTGTTGGGTAGAAACTCTTTTTTCTCTAAGTCACGCTGTGGCCTCTGCAATATACAGTATGTTCAAAGCAAGGATGGAGCAGCTTTGCCTTACTCTTGACCTTAAAAAGCCACTTCAACAATGTCAATGAGCTCTTATGTTCTTCTGAGACAGGTCTGAAAGCCATGATGTATCCCAGAATACATCTCTTCGGCTGCTCATGGACTCCAATTATGGAGTGATGTAACTAAGGATGTCCATTACAAGCCTGGTTATTCTCTGTCACACTCACTCCAGATTTGAAGCAGGTCTTCAAGTACTTCAAAATCTTCAAGTAGTAGTCATCCTAGTGACGTGAGGACTTTTGTAAATAGTTTGCAAGGTGATGGTATCCTAATCATAGTTCACACTCCCTGTATTCTGCTGGTGTGCCACTAAATCCCAGGGATAAGCTTCCTAAGAAGGAGTATTATTCGGGATGCTGCTTTGGTGGTAGTTGAATTTATCATTCTCTAGTTCACTTGCAAGTTTGAAATATTATTTGATCATGAGCGCGGTGAAGTCAATTGAACGTAGTTTGCCGTGTTTTAGAGCATTCTGCAGAATTCCAGTGGAGAAGATGTGGAAAAGAGTCTGCAGATTCTGCTCATGAGAAACCGCAAAAAGGAATACAGCTATATTATTGAATAACTACTTGCTGAAGGAAATAGTGGAAGAAACATATTTCTTTTCATATAGATAGGGTCACATGATCAGATTCTCTTACGCAAATGCAGGGAAAATGCCTGGGTCTTTGTCAGGGACTAACATTCCAGTCAGCATGAGCCAAACTCCTCTATGAGAACACAATATATTTTACTTTTAACTTTTTTTCATGCATTCTCGAAGCCAAAACATTAAAAAGCTCAATAACTATTTATTTTAGAAGTTATTTTAGCTGGAATCACAATAAAAATCTAGAACAAAACCTTGTCTGAAAGTTTAAAAATAATTTTAAAATATTGATGGATTTACAGGACGTACATACACGGACAGGATACTATAAAAAAATGACCTCAAGATAAGTAGATGATTAAATAGATTTTGCTAAGCCATTGCTAGGGTGCTCTGGATGTTGCTAAGGCTTTGCTATGTCTTCTGGGTGGTTTCTAGGGCATTACTTAGTGGTGGAAATGTTTTCTGGGTGATTGCCAGGGCATTGCTCAGGTGTTCTGGGTGGTTGCCAGTGTCAGGCCATATGCTTTTCCATACATCCCAGCTTTTTGCTTTAGTTTGGTTTCGGTTCTGTGTCAGGGTTTTGGCTGTTCATTTACACAACATAATTTTGGGGACCTGAAATGCAAGCTTTTGAAATAGGGTTTCAAAGTGCAATTTAAAAAAAAAAAAATGTTGTAGTCTCCATGTAAACACCAAAACATGAATTTGTGAAAACGGTGACGTCATGCACATGAGTATTACGTGGTGCACAGTGTTTCTTTACAAAGTGACATCGCCTACTACTGGCCTGGCATGAATAATACAGCATTTTTAGTCATTTTCACGGATCCTTGTGAACATTGTCGTCTATACGAGGAAAAAAAAAACATTTTTATGTTAAGTACATTATTGTCATGTAAATGTAACCTTATTTTCCCTGTGTTCTCAGTCCTGTGGCAGATCATCATAAGTGTTCCTCCCTTGTCCTGTCAAGTCCATCTGCCTGTCCTGTTTCCCCCCACAGGGTAGCATTTGTTTGTTATTTTGTTGTATGATTAAGTAAAGACATACTCTGCATCTCTGAATCCTCACCTCATCCCTTGATCAACATGACAGCCATGGCTTTTCTAGAGTTGCTAAGGTGTTGCTACAGTGCTACAATGATAGTTTTTGATTTTTTTTTTTTTTTTTTACAATCTAGAACAAGTCATAAAAACCATGAGATGTATGAAAAGATTCTGCAAAAGTGTTACACAGTTGCAAAAGGGTTCTGGGTAGTTGTGTAGTTCAGTGTACTTCTTGTCTGTTTCTATGGTTGTTTAAGATATATACTATAGATAGAGAAGCCAGACATAACTCTGATGTATTCACTAATATAATGGATGACTGCAGTCATGGTTGTGCAATGCCTTTTTTTTTTTAGATGATGCTTAATGTTGCTCAGTACCCTGCATTTAAGTTATTCTGAGAATGCATGAGAAATAGGAACAAAGAGTTGAGTGAAAAAAGGGCAGAAAATAGGTGACGGGGGAAAAAATGGTTATGTGTGAGAATGATTAAATAAGTCAGCTCCTGGCGGGAGTACAAACCCAAGTGGCGATTGGCTCCAGGAGGAGTCTGTACACCACGCTCATGCATATTCCATTCTGTTTCTCTATAAGTCATGGTCTGTCACCTCCACATGTCTCCTTTTGGGTGTTGAAGTAGAGCTGGAGAGTTAAAATTGCCACATTCCTCCTGGGTGATCCACTGCTTTTCTTTTTCTTTTTTTTTTTAAATCCGTGAGGTTGTGTAAATCAATGGGCACACCTTCATAGCGACACACCATTCCAACCTGAGTCCGCACGATATTCACACTCCATCTGTCTGTCGGTTGATCCATTAGTGCTCATCAAGACAGTTAACACTGAACAAGTCAGTTATCATTTTAATAAGTCAAGTCACCTTTATTTATATAGCGCTTTTTATAATACAGATTGTATCAAAGCAGCTTCACAGTGATAACATGAAAATAATACAACACAGATCAATAATTGTTGAATATTAAATGTCCACAACTAAGCAAGCCAAAAGCCAAGGCAACAGTGACAAGGAATCAAAACTCCATCAGGTGACAGAATGGAGAAAAAAACCTTGGGGGAACCCAGGCTCAGTTGGGGGCCAGTTCTCCTCTGGCCAACGAAGGAACAGTGTGTGATTCAGGCAGCATTACAAGTCAAATTAGATTGGAACATTTAGAGTATTTATCCATTTCCATCTGTTTGGAAGACGAAGTAATCACGCCGGTAAGGAGATGAATTGTTGAGGATCAGTGTCGATGAAGCTCATATTTTTTATCCATAGTGAATTACGCTACACTTATTAAAAAGTAACAATGGTTGTTTCATCGCTCACATTAGATGGAGATCAAACCAGCCACCTTCTTTTTATATGGAAATTTGTACTGTTTATATTGACGTTTTGTACAGACAACTAGGGTGACGCCATTACGTTCGTTTTGTCATCTTACGTCCGCCTGAGAGGACGCTACTTGAGATGAACGGTAAAATATGTCAAGTACTATATGCTCAGTTAGGGTCTGCCATAACAGTTGGACTAAGAGGAGAGAACAATTGAACCAACAGTGTTAAATTCCGGCCAGTTGATAATACCTAGAATATTGAAATCGACTGCAGGCGGTAGATCCTTTTCCTATTTCGCACCAAATCTCTGGAACAATCTTCCTAACATTGTCCAGGAAACAGACACACCCTGTCCAAATCAAGACCAAAAACACATCTCTTTGGCCTAGCATACAGACTCCTTAATTCAAAATTAGGCGGCATACAGTAGTTTAGATCAGCCGGAACCGGGAACACGTCACGTAAATCCTGATTTACCGGATGCACATCATAAGAAGGATGGCGTCTACGCTAATATTAGTCTCTTCGTTTATCCCGAGGGACCCTCTATGTTGGACGTGCGCCTGGACCCATCCCGACTCATCCTTAAGTGCCGGCCTCATCGGCACTGATCCTCAACATCTTGTCTCCATACCGGCGTGATTACTTCGACTTCTAAACAGATGGCAATGGACAAATACTCTAAATGTTCCGATCCAATTTGACTTGTAATGCTGCCCGAATCACACTGTTCCTTCATTGGCCAGAGGATATCTGGCCCCCAACTGAGCCTGGGTTCTCCCAAGGTTTTTTTCTCCATTCAATCTCCTGATGGAGTTTTGCCTTGGCTTTTGGCTTGCTTATTTGGGGATATGTAATATTCAACAATATTATTGATCTGTGCTGTGTTATTTTCATGTGAAGCTGCTTTGAGACAATCTGTATTGTAAAAAGCGCTATATAAAGGTGACTTGACTTGACTATACTTTATTTATTTTTAAGTTTTCTTTATGTCAGGGTTAGTTTAAATATTTCTAAAATAACAATAACTTAAATAAAAAACTTGGGTGAACTAACCCTTTAAGCTTTGAAATAAGTGATTCACACATGTATATGTATTACAAGGCAGAAGCAAAAGTGAATTGCACACTGGCAACGGTGGACAACACTAAAACAGGCATTCCCTTGGTTGCAGACACATTTGGTTGAGGATTACCTTAGTTGTTCCTATGGTTTCATCATTCTATGTAATGTTCTCCCAGGGAGACGATGTTTGCTGTTTGATCACTCAGTGCACCCATAAACCAGAAGCTGCCAAAACATCATTGTGGTTTGTCATGTCATTCTGAGGTGTACAGTTCATCTCTGTTTGCTTCACGTCTAGTATGCAAGGTTTTGAATAAGTAAAAACAGTATCTGTCTCAGTATCACTATCAGTATCTAGCAGACAACAGTATGATGTAGCTAAAGAGGTTATACTTTATTTATTTTTAAGTTTTCTTTATGTCAGGGTTAATTTAAATATTTCTAAAATAACAATTACTTAAATTTAAAAAAAAAAGTTAAATCATTTTGTAAAAAAAAAAAGTCAATGGAATGTCCTATTTTGGCAGTTATGTAAATGTGTGTGCTTGTGAATGTTATGAAAGTGAATGACTTCAAATTGTTCTCAGAAAATCAGAAATGATCAATCAGTTGACCACAACAGACACAAGGAACAGTGATCAGTGACCGAGATCATATTTCCTTATTACTGCCATTTTATGTCCAATGCATACACTGTCCGTCACACACAATATTGGAAATATGGCTTGGAAATCTGCCCTGTGAATTTAATGAACTATTAAATGACAGTGATGATTTTGAACATGGACATTTGCGAGAGCTGGCTTCCTGTAAACACACAGATGTATTTCTGGGTGGCCGTGTGTGATAGAGGGTCAGCGCTTGTGCGCTTGCGTGTATGTTGGTGTGTCTTGCGGTAAGACTTTGGTTTCCTCTGTTGACTGAGGGCTTTATTGCAGAGCTATTGTACCCAAACATTTTCTTTGGCCTGTGATTCCAGATCCACCACAAACAGGCTCTCATTGCCAACCTTTGTGTTTCCTCAGCTGGGGGCTAACCTCTATTAAACTCCCTTTTATTATAAAGAATCTCTTGCTCTCCTTCTCTCAGTTCTTTTCCCTTGATCATTCGGTAAAATACACATTTCTGTCTCCATATTTCTCACAAAATGGCTTTCTCTCTGCTGTAAAAATACAATGTCTACTCTTGCGTGTCTGAGACCGATTTGGTCGGAAACTTTATGCTCGTAATGCCTGAGTAATGTGGTTCAGGGATCCAGACTAAAAATAACCATAAAAATACTGTGGGCCACTGGCTCCTAAAATTAATGCATTTAAGAGCAAAATTACTTTTTGAGATGCCAAATTACAGAATCACTCAATATAGATGGTTATGAAGCAAATGTTCTTCATTTGGACATATCGGCAAAATGACTCACAATTCAATGAGTCAGTTGTCAGCTCAGTACCTGCTTGATCAGTGAGCGAGTTGTTAGAGTGATTTAAAACTGTCAAGTTCAAGATTAATATGCAAGTCTTTTTGACTGATTCATCTAAGAGTCATTTGTTAGTTACAGGTTGTTAGACAGCATTTGATGTTTTGTGCAACAAGGAGAATTCAGCATGCAATAATATGAATCTGTGCAGAAAACACTGTTGTACACTCTAAAGATTCATTGTTTTAAAACCAAATATTGAGTTTCCCAATGGCAACTAGTTTTTAAATTCATGCATATTTATTTTTAAATGGCCATTCACACCAAAGATTACTGTAACAATAACTATAAAATTGTATAATTGTTCTAATTTTATGTGAATAAGGCAAGTCCACAACTATAACAGTAATGACAAGGAAGAGTGATATTATTGGAATCACTTTCAGAAGGATTTCAACAAAGTCTCATGAAAGTGCGTATCTATACCACGATTGTCATTTCTCGTGGCATTTATACGCCAAAAATGTTTTTTTGCGTGCATATGCTACGTACCGAAAACCCCCTGGGTAGGTTTAGGGGGAAGGGGGGTGGGGAGTTCGTACTTATTATACGCCAAAAAGTGTGTATCATATGCACGCGGAAAACACGTACCATATAGACACAAAAACTAGCTTGAAATGCCATTCGTGCTATAGATACGAACTTTCATGAGATCGGGCTCAGGATTTTTGAATGATGATCTTTGTCTTTACCTTCTTCGTCTTCTCCTTGTTTGTCTTCTCTGCCACTAGTTAGCATTGTAATGGTAGATTTTAGATATGAATCATATCTAGTCCATGGGTGTGACTAAATCTAGTTCAACCTAATGTTGTTATTGTTCATCGTTTTCGTTAATAGAAATGAGGCTGAAATAAAATAAAATAAAGATATTTTGCCATGGCAACTAAATGAAATAAAATAAGTTGAAGTTGAATACTAAAATTACTAAAACTAAAATAAAATAAAAAATTTAATTAGAAATTATTTTTAAAAGATGTTTAAATAATGCGAAAAATGTACATTACAAATTTAAAAGGTTTTAAATCCTAAAATGTATTTTCAATATTAATTTTAATTTTAGTTTTATTCATTTTGGTTAACATTATTTCATTAAAGGGGTGGTTTGCTGCTTTTTTTCGGACAAAGGGAGATCGGAGTCTCGATCTCAGCACCGCGATTTCCCGCAATGGGAACATGAACCATCCACAAAAGTTGCTTCAGCATGCACTCACTTTTCCGCCCTCTAACCAGCCATCAACACACAAACATTTAGAGATTTGCCTTTTCCAAAGCAAAAGGCAACTAGTGCGTGCATCCACTTCCTTATTTATACCCGCAGAATTAGTACTCGAAGACGATTGGCTCCCTAGCGTGATCCCCAGTAATTCGACGTCGACTACATCCTACGTTCTCGACTGAAAGGGAACATCCTGGTTGCTCATGCAGAGTGTGTGATGTGAGTCGCGCACGGCAAATTCCATTGGCTCGTTGAATAGTACTCAAAGATGACTGGCTCCCTGGTGTGATCCCATTCAGTCGACATTGACTACGTCCTCCGCTCCCTTCTTCAAGGAACAGTGGGTTGCATATGCAACCAGGACGTTATCAATATCGCAAATGTAATAAAGTTTTTCATATTTATTTATTTTTTAAATGTAATGCACATTTATTATGCTATATCATTTGATATTACTTTGCCAGCTAATGACTAAAGAAATTAATCAATGCTGCTGAGAGGATGTTTCTGATACAGCATCTGTGGGAGTGACTCCAAATTTGTCTTTCTTTCTTCTGATCAATCTCTCTATATGTTCCCCTCTTTTGTAAAGTCGTGGAAACAGATTTTTTTTTCTGTTGCTATGGAACAAATGGAAATACAAAAATGATATTTGCTGCCTGTCCCGTTCACCGCAGAAGTTTTCCCAACTATGACAATTTCCACTAGGAACTTTTCACAACCCGGAAATGTGAAAAAGGGTCCATAATGACTAATTGATTTGTATCATGGTGCTACAGTGTTCAGACAGTCAGCAAAAATCAGATTTTCTGCATATCCAGATTTAATCCAGATGGGTTTTTGAAAGTCTGGACTGATGTAAACCATGAATGGAGGTGGTTTGAAATGCGATTCCAATCAGATTTTTACAGATGCGTCTCAGTCTGGTCGCTCTGACTGCTCAAATTTGATTTCAAACCACGCCACTCTTAGCGCGACACACAACGATAACGCCAAAACTGGTGATGAAAATGCCAGAAGTATTCTGTGTTCAAATGGTATTTCCAAAGATTTCTGCATTTTCCTGTGCAACATTTGAGTTCTGTATCTCAATTCGACAGGGCGCTTATTTGGGGAGCGAGATGATGCACCACCATCTTTTCTGCATCTGTTTTGAAAGCCTCATCTCATATTTTGGTAGGCCTATATGTCGTTGCCAAAGCAAGAGATCCAGGTTGGTTATGTCTGTGCAGTGTGCACACAAATCTTATTTGATCACAATTAATACTAGTTGAAGAGTTCAGATGCAAAAGCCTCTAAATGCCATTTGAAATTTTCTTCTTTAATGATGATTTTTATCAAACTTGTATATTTAAGTTCAGTAATTTCACTTAAATAACAATTAATAGGTAATTATCATTGCCATTTAAGTGAAATTACTGAACTTAAATATACAAGTTTGATAAAAATCATCATTAAAGAAGAAAATTTCAAATGGCATTTAGAGGCTTTTGCATCTGAACTCTTCAGTTATAGGCTGTACTAATACTAATACTAGGCTGATACTAATACTAGTACTAATGCTAGGCTGATTTGCCTGCAGTCTTAAACTAGCCTAAATTATCTTTGAACTAAAAATATGTGTTGTCGATATGTACCCATTTAAAAGAAAAAATCATTTTAAATTATTTGCAGTTGTAATTTTTTTCTTTTGACCCATCTACTTGGTTATTGTTGTAATAAATAAGGTCTTATGAGGCTTTGCTTTTGAGCAAGGGTTGATTTGTATAAATCACATGAATGTTTCTTATTCTGAAAGCTGGGGAAAGTCTGGATTTATATCAAAGTTTATAGAAAAGGTCAAGGTCACAAGCACTTAACCTCTCTCATATAGTGGGGGAGTGCACATCTGTACTGCAGCTTTCCAGCTGCACTCGTCCCTAACCTTTCCTCCTTCCCTTTCTCCACGTTTGGAAATTTACAGGTGTTAGGTCAGCTGCTTTATGTTGTTATGATATTGTTGAAAGGGAGTTTTGAATTTCCCATGACTTCTTCAAAGAGTATCATCATAAAAGCACTTTACATTTGATGGTATGTTCTCTTAATATTGTTTTAACAGACGTTATGAGAACATTTCTTAAAATTCCCTTCTGCTTTTTGGGAATTTGTATAAAACTCAGATTTACAAACCAACTAGATTTTTATATTTCACCAAGCTACTTGTAACATTTGGTGGTTTTAATATATAAACGCTCTCATATATTCTTGAGCACGATCTTCAACTCTGAGCAAGGTTCAATGTGTCTAACCTTTGACTTGAAGGAGGAGGATAAATTTACTTTTGGCTATAGGGATATGAAATGGGGCATCGGAAATAGATGTTGCCTGGGGGAAAATTTAAAGTTGTAGAAGTGGCAAAAGCTCCCGTTTTGAGTAATGTGGAGAAATATGAGGGTGTGAAGATAGATGAAACAAGGTGTTCAGTCAAAAGCATAACATTTTAATTGAAAAGAAAGTAATGTACGAGGTCTGACCATGTAGGAGGTCAGAACGCACTGACATAAGAAGTGATTTGGGCCGATCAGAAGCCGTCAAAAAAGCAACAGCTCTCAGCCATTCATAAAATTGTGACGCAGATGATGCGTTTAACTCAGCACTGTTTACAAATGTCTTTAAATAGTAGTGATACCGAAACTAAAGCGCTTCTCCTCGTCTTGGCGGATGAAGAGATTTGTAAACAACTTTAGAGGTCACTTCCGGTTAATGACATCATCACAGAGTTTACCGCTATTTTGAAACTGATGTGTGAATGGTCAACCCGATCTCACGACCAAATCGTACTATTTCGACGAATGATTAAAAAGTGGCTAATTCGTAACAATTCATACGACCTCACTCGTACGAATTAGTACGATTTTGCTAAATCGTACATATTTTACGAATTGTCCAATTCGTACGAATGACCTACCCCTTACCCCGCCCCTAAACCTACCCATCACGTGGGTTTAGACAAATCGTACGAGTAAAATCGTACGAATTAGACACTTTTTAATCATTCGTCGAATTCGTACGAATTGGTGGTGAGATTGCATAGGAATGGTATATTACCGCTAAAAAGCCAGAATACTGTTGCTTGTGTGAAGGGCACATTTTTGAATTTACTGTTAGAGTCATTCTCTCAATTTTACGGTAATTTACCGGGATTGCTGTGTGAAAGCGGCTATTGTAACGCATTACTTTTGAAAGTAACTTTCCCCAACATTGGAGGTTTAAATAGTATAATTTTAGCAAGACAACTTGTGAAAATGTGTTATAAAGAGTAATTCCCTTCTGAGAGTACTCTCTTTAGTTCAAAGAATATGTGTAATTTGCTGATGTAAAGTGAGCTATTTGTCCATGAAGTGACTGATGGATGAAGTGCTTATGGTAAAGCTCAGCAGATCCTGGCCCCGTTCCCGTGCGGTCACACCTTCACATCCAACTTTCCTCTAGCTAACATCCCGTTTCCTGTTCCAACACCTCACCAACTCCGTCTTCCTTTTTTTCTCCCACACATTCCCTCACTCTCACTCTCACTTGTCTTTCCTCTTTTTTTCCCCTCTGACTATCTCTCTCGCTTCCCTCAAGGTCAGTCGAGAAGCCACAGCAATAACGCAGAGGGTGACACACAGAGCTTTGAAGTGGTTTTTCAGGGACAGAATCACCTGGAGTTGTGAAGTTGAATGTAAGGACTAAGGTATTTGTTCTGGTGCTGCTGTGGTTATGGGTCTCATGGGTGGCCCCCACGGGCCCTTGAAGATTCCAGAGAGAGGGAGCAAACGGACAGGATTAGGGCCAGGTCCAGCCAGAAGTGGAACTAATGGGTCCATGTGTGCACAGACACTTCTGAAGACCAGATGCTGAGGGGAGAGGAGGGGGTCTCATTCTCTCAGACCATTGTTCCTCAATAGAGACAGGAAGTGAGAAGGAAAGTAAAAATAGTTTGAAGTAGTGTGTAGTTTAATAATACTCTGATGTTTGATATCACCCAGTCATCACACATATACTACCAGTCAAAAGTCAAAAATGCTAATTGTTTTTGAAAGAACTCTGTTATGCTACGTATTATTACTATTTAAAATAGCACTTTTTTATTTTAATATATTCATTCATTCATTCTCCATACTGCTTTTATCCTTTGGAGAGTTGCAGGGACGCTGGAGCCTATTGTTTTAACCCATTTAAGCCCACCGGCAACTATAGTTGCCGCAGTGTATAGTTGTCATTTTCCTTGTGTAAGTATTTTTCTAGATGTTATCCATGTTGTATGTCGCAATGCCATGCAAGGAAACAACCAAATAAAGGATTTCAAGGAAGAAAAAAAAAAGGTATTCACTTCCTTCCTGTCACATGAGGCTGTCAACTTCCTACCTCTTTTTCCAGGAAGCATGGCGAAGGCAAACCCTCCCAAAGAAAGCTAATTTTCATATTACTAATAAGTATTTTTTGTTGACATCTATATATCTAAATAATCATGAAGGTCTCAAGAATCCTCTAAACAAAACAAATCTTACAATAGATCTATAGTTTTTTGTATAATTAGTCAAAAGTCCAAGCGGCAACTATAGTTGCCGGTGGGCAAATGCCTTGTAAGTACATATATCATGGGGAAATGGGGTATACTGTGTTAATAGGTTAATAATTCAAGGTTATTGGACTTGTTTAGTGCATAAACATAACTTTACCCTTGTATGCACTGTTATTGTAGTTTTTTGCCATTTTCTCAGGGCAACAAAATGTAATTTTGTAACAAATTTTGTACAAATTTTGTACAAATGTAATTTGTTACATTTTGTAACAAATTACATTTTTGATATATGCATATCTACATATTATAAAATCATAATTATAACAATATAAGTTACTTTTTGTCAAAGTTTAGCAGTTTTTGTACTGAAAAAATCAGTTTTACAATAATGTTACATTACGATTAGAATCAAACCTGATCAGGATGTTACGAAGAGAAAAGTTGGAGTCTTTAGAGTTTATAATTTATTTTGAAACATCTGTTTTTCATATAATTCTAAAATTTGTGTGAAGTGTGCCACCAAATTTCTGTGTTCTTTCTGATTTTGAGGATGAATTTTGTCCATTGACAAAAATCATTTGATTCTATAACATTATTGAAAAACAGATTTTTTTCCAGTACAAAAAATGCCTAAACTTCGACAAAAAGTTACTTTTATTGTTATAATTGTGATTTCATAATATCTAGATATGAATACAACTGGAAAAACTTGTGAAAATATGTCTTTGATTTAGTCAAATAGCAAATCGCAAATAGTGGAGCTCTGCAGCCATCTACAGGTTAAAGTGATAATTTGTTACTTTTAAAACGGCATTTTCCAAAAAATTGGCAAAAATCTTACACTAAACCATGTCAAATTATCCATGTTATCCCCATTAATGAAACTTAGAAATGTGGGTCAAAAAGACCCCAAACAGCACACAAGGTTTAAGACAAATGGATTTGTTGTTTGTTGTGTTTTTATATTCAAGACATTATAAGCTATAGATTCTGCTTTTTTTGGGTTCGCATCAAACATTCTTCGACTTTTATACACAATAAATTTGTTTAGGAATAAAGATTGATCTGTTGAAACCAGTTATTTTGAGATAGATGCCAAATGTTCTCCTCCTATTCATATTTAACATTGATGGGGTGCATACAACATATTTGCCCACCGGCAACTATAGTTGCCGCACATTCAAATACGATTTTCAAGAAGAAGAAAAAAAAACCTGAGGAAAATAAATGCAGAACATGTTCACATAGGACATTATTAACACGACTATATGCATGAAACCATTCAGAAAAAATTGGGCACAAATGGGTTAATATATTTTACATTTTATGAGCTGAATTTTGTCAGCATCGTTACTCCAGTCTTCAGTGTCACATGATCCTTCAGAAATCTTTCTGATATGATGATGCTGAAAAATCAACTTTAGCATTGCAAGAATAAATCGCATCTTAAAACATATTCAAGTAGTAAACAGTTATTTTAAATTGTAACAATATTTCACAATATTACTGTTCTGACTGTATTTTCAATCAAATACATGCAGCTTTTGTGACCAGAAGAGACTTTCAAAAACATATATATATATATATATATATATATATATATATATTTATACGTATATAGCAAACTTTTGACCAGTAGTGTATTTTATATTTTTGTGGGTATGAAATATAAATTAATTAATGTATTAATTTTTATTAACCGCACTATCCAGCTTATTTTTAACGCAAAATGGATGTGTCTGGCTTCCTGTGTCATTCGCTTCCAGTAATTTTCAGCTGAACAAAACAGCTTGCTATGCCGCTTGATACTATTTCTTACCATACTTGGCTAGAAATGCCAATTTGCACTTACAAATAGTTTTACCGTTTACTGCAATTTGTTATTCTTAGTTATTTCCCTATAGCAAATTCACAGAAAATAGTTTAAATATCAGGGTGGATAAAGCTGAAAATAAAATAAAACTGAATGCGAGATAAAATCCACAGTAGGAGGAACAGTAAACATTCACAAGTCACAAGTGACCTTCCTCTGTGCCTTGATAATTGAAATGAATTTTTACATTTTTAAAATATGAGACATTATTGATTTAGAACAGATGATGTATTATATTTTCCTGTGGATGAGTCAGGTCTTGGCTGGGATGGGGTATGGGAGGTGGTGTTTTTTGGCTGAAGGGTTCTTCTTTCACTTGGATTAATCTCTCTCACCTTTTTCCTCCGTCTAAAAAAAAAGGTCCAGATAATGCTTTCTGACTTAATGGCCTATAGCATAAAAAATAAAAAAGATTAACATTTATAATCCACCAGCTGTTGGAGCGTCTTGAACGTGCAGCTTCAGGCTAACAGAGGGCAGCGTCTTCCTGTGGTAAAAATACTAAGTGTTAGTCATTCTTTAATTATATAAAAACATTGATGAACTTTCTCAGTGAATATCATATTAATACAAAATGTTTGAGGACAGATTTTTTTTTTTTTTTTTTAATTGATGTGGTAAAAGGTCCTTTTCCAGGACTTAATCTATCTCGTGTACTTTGCTGGCAAGGAACTTGATCAGAATCCATCTGATTTTTATGCACTTCTATGCGGTCATCTTTTTCCCATAATACTTGTCTTAACACTTTGTTTTAGATCATAGTTCAGGCTTGACATCAAATCCTGAAAATCTGGGAGCTTTTAAGCAGAATTGGGATCAATCAAAAGGTTTCTACATTCTGGCTTGCAATGATCAATGCCTGACTTGTAACACTTTACAAGTGCAGACTTTGGCAAAACAGGCCTGAAATCTTCCCTTAAAGCATTGTAGTAGCTAGTAACAGTTTTATATTGACATTTAAGGCATTTTGCTGGTGATCCAATATTTTGCTTGCTCTTATCCAGAGAAAATTACAAACATCTTTATAGTGTTTTCATGTTAAATCTGGCATAGAAGGAGAGAGAAACTCTGACACATTTCAAACAGGTGTCATGATTACGTTTTCATGCATCTTGGCGCTTAATGTGATTTTGGCAAGTAGGACATGTTCCTGGATCAATGTCCTGGAACAAAGTTTTTCTCAACCAATCAGATTTTCGGGATAAGGAAGGAGTTAGACCTGGGATTAGGAACTTTAGGAACATTAACAAAGTTATCAATTATGTCCCAATAGGTTTATAGGTTAAACATGGCTAAATGCAGTGTTTGCTTCAAAGTATGTCATGCATATCTCAAGCTCTTTGTTTGGGAGGGATGTGAATGGGATGGTGATATTTGTCAGGCACCAAATGGAGATGCGAGCGCTCTGTTCATCGTCAGCTAGCAGAGGACATCGCCTCCCGTATGTGTTTATCAGAGTCTATCCCCTGTTACGCTGACTTAAACTGAGGCAAGGCCAGATGGGAACTATTACTATCCCTCTCAGTGTTTCAGTCTGCTCTATTGTCATTACAAGATACTGTACACTACATGTGTATTGCTTAAGCAGTTGTGGGTTAGCTGAAGAAAAGCATAAACTGTAAACAAAGCAAGAAAAAAATATTAGTAGTAAATCGAGGTTACAATAAGAAGTCAGAAAAGTAGTCCACAGTACATTCAGAAACATTAAATCATTTAGGCACTGTCAGAAAGTATTTATTAACCCTTGTGCCTTCCCTTTCGTTATGTTCGTGGCTGAAAACAGCCACCTCTTTACACTGCTGTGAAAATGTATCAAATAAATATTTTTTTCAATTTTTTTTTTTTTTGCATAAATCTATTAATCAACCTCAGTCCTGATCAAAACTACTAAATATTAAAAAAAAAAAAAATCATGTTTTTAACTCTTTAATTGCCAAATTCATAAATGATGTCACCGATTTGGGGGGGAAAACACACACACAAAATGACTTATTTTCAATATACAGTAAATTATGATTGCGAACTGGATTTTTTTTTTTTTTTACCTTTTATCAAAGAGGTACATTTTTTTAATTTTTACTGTTGATGGAACCATTAACCCTTTAGACAAAGGGTTAGAGAGTTCTATGGAGTATAATAGCATATTAAAGTGTGTGTATGTGTGTGTGTGAGTGTGAGAACTCACCTTGATGTGTCTGAGATCACTATTATTATGATACTTTTCCATTCTGGCTAGTTATTATTTTTCTCGTAGTGTTATGATAGCTAGTTCTAATATGATACAATGTTTATATGGGAGAATTTGTTCTTAAAATGTCAGGAAATGTGTCAATTATACAATATCAAAAAATATATAAATGACTATTTTGAATATAATAAATGACTATTTCAAATGCCATTTTGAATTGAATAACTCAAATTCAAACACTCCTAAAAATAAAGGTTCTTTATTGGCATTGATGGTTCCATGAAGAACCATCAACATCCATGGAATCTTTCCATTAAGGTTCTGGTAAAGGTTCTTTTAGATTTTTAAAATGTTTTTTTTGCACTAAGGAAAATGGTTCTTTTAAGTAAGGTTCTTTGTGGAGCCAAAAATGGCTCTTATATGGCATTGATGTTTTGGAACCAAGAGATGACTGACTTTGTGTTGATGCTATCAAGTTTGCATATGTGCTTCTTCTAAATGCTAGCTATAGGATTAAAGAGGATGATAAGGATGAAAGTTTAAGTAGGTGTTGAATTTCTAATCTAAATTCGTTCTGCAAGTCATCCAGAGGTCTCTCGTGCTGATTTCGTATTCATCGTTTGAGACGTCAGTCCCGCTGAGAGAATGTAGTGTGAGTTCTGATGTGATGGCCAACATCAGGTGAAAAGAAGCATGATGCAATATGAGTCACCCTCAGAGTTGACCGAAATGAATTCAACAGCAACAAGCCAGCCTTCATCTACTGTTACACTCCCTCCATCATCCAGAAGGGCTGGCAGAGAAGCAGAAAGAATGATGTAGGAATGTCGGAGTGAAATCCTTTGGCAGAACTGGGTCTTGTTTGCACAGTAAACCTCACAGTCTTGTGTAGCGCCATGAAGGGAAATGCCCACATTGTTGAGTTGGGAGACCCTGGTTACGGTGGAGCGAGGGGCCTCCACCAGGCAAGTTTGGAGAAACAACAGGATGAAGGTCAGCTAATATAGCAGTTAATTCCACTTCCCTGTCCCCATGGCTCCCAGCTGGGGTTTATTTGAAGATCCCAGACGTCAAAGTCACCGAGTACTTTGTTCGGCAAGTGAGTGCCGCAGACCAGTGCCAATACTCGGGAATATTAATGCATTCTGATGAAATGGGGGTCAATAGGGATTGCCTGTGAAGGATGGAAAATTCCATGCTCTCACCGTACTGTTGTATTTCTGTCCGCACTTATTTTGTAGTTGTATTCCCATTGGGCTGTTAATCCAACAGCGCTTGACAGTGGACTTAACTTTTTTTTACAGGGAACACTCCGATCTGATTTTTTTTAATGTCCAATGAATCATTGCGTTAAAGTTTTGATCTTCTCTGGACCTGCGCTGCACTTCAGTAATGCGTGGTTTGATTGGTTAGCTTTTTTCCAGTGGTTATATTCCTTGAAGATCTTTCAGAGAAGATCTTTTACTTGTACTATTGTAGTCATGTCACCTAAAGGCTTTTTGAGCAAATATGGATAAAACGGCTGAAGAAATCCCATAGACTTACACTTAAGAATTCATTATTTGAATTAACAAATATTATAATGAGATTTTGCTTCTAAAGTATATGTTATTTTAAGAATATTTAACATTTTTACTGAACTGTTGCATATTGGCAATTTTTTTCATGGGCGAGCAGCACTCGTGATTTTTTTTTTTTTATGTACACATCTTTTTATTTAAGTCTCAGAGTAAAAAAAGGTAAATGTGACTTTTGCAAGTTGATTCTGTTATTCATATTCTAGGTAAGGAATAATTGACTTAGGGCCATTGAATTATTGAAAAATAATGCACACCCTCTGGTATGCATTATTGTTCAATAATTCAACGACTGAGTCAATTATTCCGCTTATACCACACCTTAAAATATTCTTCAGATCATGTATTTCAAGACATTTGTTAGGTTTTTGTCCTTAAAATACTCTTGTGTGTAGGACTACTTTCTTACGCATCTAAACCAAGCATCAGTTGCTAATTCCAAAATGTAATTTTGTAAATTTACAGCTAATAATGAGGCTTGAGCCACTGATATTAATGCAGTTATTAGAGAGAGAGTGAGAGAGAGAGGTAATTCAGCGAATTAATATGTGTCTCTGAACATTGTTTAGCAGCAGCAGCAGCGTCGTCACTAATAATAGTGAAACTGTTAGTTTATCTTCTCCAAGAACAGTGCTGTTATTACCTCGCTAGTGAGAATTGTCATGTAGGCTACCTTTTAAGTTGTTGAATTATTTTACTGACAAAATCGTCAGAGCAGCGCTGACAACACTTTTCTGTGCGAATATGTGTCTGTACTGTATCTGTGTGTGTGTGTGTGTTTGAGTGAGTGAAAGAGAGTAGGCTATGTGCTTTCTGTACATAATAAAAACTTAATTTTGTGGTAAAAAATATGGGAATAATTTGTCGTTTTTATCCTATTGTTTACTATATTTATTTGCTTGGACAGTGTCACTGTGGGTTTTGATTCTTTTGCTGATGTTATCTGTAAAGACCTTTGAAAATAAGTGATATGGAACTGTAATGCGGTCAAGACCTAGACCTACTTTAGCTGTGCATTTCCCTGAAAATAATTGCACACCTTAGAACGTTCGTCAGCCAATCAGATTCGAGCATTCGACAGCCCTGTAGTATAAATGTGCTGAAGTTACAGTTTTGTCAGTTATGTATAATCGCCCTTAAATGTTGTAATATGTCGTATTGTAAATTCCAATTCACCATTTTGTAGCAACAGTATTGGGTTATGAAATTATAGACCATTTCACAAGATGTAAACAACACTGGTCCAGAAACACTTCCTGTTTCAGTTTTTAACTGTTTTCTTTATTTCACATGTAAAGAAAACATCTTAAAGATGTTTGTTTAACTTTTTGATTCATTTTTAAATGTTCTGTTGGTTGTATTTTATCCCAGCTTTTATGTAAAACTGAAACAGGAAGTGCTTCTGGACCAGTGTTGTTTACATCTTGTGAATTGGTCTATAAGGCAGCATAAAGATATTGATATGACTGATAACTACTGTACATCAAATGGTACATACAGTATATCAGTATTTACATGTTATTTCATGTTATTATAACTGTGACATGGCATGTCATAATTGTGACTTTTTACTGTAATATAACAGTTTAATATAGCCAGGTCTGCATGCAGGTCATTCTGGTTGAAAATGGCAATTACATCAAAGTATTTTTGGTAAGTAACTGAGAAATCGCACTATTTGATCTTTAAATTCTTAAAAAAGGAATCAAATTAAAAGTGTATGTTGCATCCAACTCATGCTTTCAATCAGGTGGAAATGACACAAAATTATTACATTAAATTGTATTATTACAAATGTAGAGTCTTCTCTAAATTTGAATTTATAAAGTGCATAAGTTGTTGTTGTTTTTTTAGCACTAACACTTAAGATTGTATATACGGCCTGGAATGTGAAGAGCACATCTTAGTTGTCGTCCCACTGGCGAAACAAGAGCATCGAGCTCACACCTGCCTTTGCCCTTTCTTAAAAGCGTGTGAATGAAAATGAAGTGTGCTTGAGCATTAGCCAATTGTCTTTTTGGTTGTTTACTTGCAGCTGGCGAGAGCATAGCTATATCCCAGGGAATGGCTGACATATATAACATACAGGTCCTGAGGGCCAAGGGGCTTAATCCTGTATGGAAATGTTAATGAGATAAAAGCAACCCAACCTCACATTCCTGTGCGCGGTGAGGAATCCCAGCCACTCTTATGCACATAAGAGGCGGCTTTGTGCCCGTGTCTCGTAAGCCAGAAATTAGTACTGAAAGAGAGGGGGAAATGGAGAGAATGAGTGAAAGGAATAAGGGAAAAGGACAGAAAGAAATGCCAAGGGCGTAGGTGTCAAACACTTGGGCCCCTATTTTGTGTGCATGTGTATGTGTGGCTGGGTGAAGCGCTTGATATTGAGCACCTCTTTGAATCCTGCTCTGATTTGGACTCCATTAAGGCGCCTGGGCATTTGTTTCTCATGGAGCAATTCTCAAAGGCTTTGGGCCATTCTGTGAAAACGATGTGAGAGAAGAGAGAGCGAGAGATGGGGAGAATTAGAGGGGTGGGAGAAGGAGAACTGGGAAGTGCACATGCTCAATGTGTATTCGCTTTGTTTCCAAACTGGCGACAAGAAAGCGCTGAACCCTGATGCTCACGAGACAAGACACCAGAAAAGCATTGCGACTGTTTGGTTTGGTTTTTAAATGAACATTCGTATGGGGTTTAAAGAGGGTTGATGGCCTGCTTCTGCCTAACATGAGTATATGCTGGGGTGAATTAAGGGAAAATCTGGAACATTAATGAATAAAAAGTAAATAATAGGTTGAAAGTGCAAAACGTCCCAGCCAGGTAATCTTAATTCCTCTAGTATATTCTGTGTATCTAGCTTTGCATAAAGATTTCTGTCATATAAAAAGAAATCATTTGACTTTGGGAAATGTATATTTCTACATTCAAAATGTGATGCATGACTTTTTGCTTAGCTACATTTCAGAAAAAAAAACATGCCATCCTTATATTGAGGTGAATAAATTGCAACCGAGAATGTCAGTAACCAGACATCTTTCTGGTCCCATTGACTTCCATAGTAGGAAAAAAATATATACTATGGAAGTCAATGAGACCAGAAACTGTCTGGTTACTGATATTTTTCTAAATATCAGAAAATCGGCTCAATGGATTCGAAAATGGTAAAACCCAACTGTTTAACTCTGGGGGAGTTGTAAAATGAGCTTATTTCCCAAAAAAGCGGAGTATCCCTTTAAGGTCACTGTTTTAACATCTCTGTTTTATCTTGGGATGCCCATCCTGAGGTAACTGTAGGTTACTGAGGTTCCAGTTTGGATCCAGCCAATTATGAAGACCTCCGAAAATATAGCATTGGTGCATGTTGATTCAGAGTTTGCATCATCTGAAAGTTTTTGCGGGGGTTGAAACCGTCTCTTCACGGGAGTTAGGCTACGTCCACAATAATCCGGATACATTTGAAAAAAGGGGTTTTCGTTTAAAAACGCTCTCCGTCCACACTAGCGTTTTCCGGCGTTTTCCCGACGCTTCAGTGTGGATGAGAAACTTCTAAATTCACTTTACTGTGCATGCGTGAAACTTCATGAAAGCTCACTGAGATAATACAGATAGGAAAATAAATAATAATGTTATTGCACAATAACAGGATAATTTTATTTAGCAAAATATCTCACCATCACTGATGCGTCCATCGCATTCAGTCACCATATGTTTGGTCTAAAACGCAACTGCTCTCCTGTTTTGCCGCAGGACAGCAAAATGTGAGTACATTCTGTCATCTTTGCAGTGCTGTCCTATGAAGAATAGCACATATTAAGTAACATAGAAAGTAACATATTTTAGCAACAGTGTAAACATGAATAACACATAACTAGCACAATAGCAATAAACATGAATATCTATTGGTACTTCATGGATCACATGACTAAACTTACGTCATCGTTTTGAAATACCTCCGGTTTCACTGTCCACACTACAACGTGAAAACGGCGTTTTCAAATTTATCCACTTTGGAGAGCGTTTTCCAAAAGATACGTTTTTGGTGACTTAAAATGGCGTCTCAGTGTGGACGGAAGGCCAAAACGGAGAGAAAAATATACGTTTTCAAACGAAAACGTATTAGTGTGGACATGGCCTTATGGTGCGTTCTATTATAGCCAACGAACCGACTCGGACCTCGGATTTGACGTCACGTCCACACTTCAAGCGTTCTATTTGTTTAACGCGTCCGAGTCGGAGAAAAAAATGGACGCCACCCGGAAAGCTGTTATAATGGTAGCGCTGGCCGAGTAGCAGGCACTTACATTAAAACGAAAAAATATTATGACTACACCTTATTAAAACGCAGCCATTTGAACTTGAAAATGTTCACTTTATTAATGTTTTTCATGTTAATCTTCTGTTAGCAACGCTAGCAACGTCAGTAATTGCACTCACAACAACCGATTCCCATAACTACAGGGGACGCAGTAATACGAGTGATTATAACCGTCATTTAAAATACCAAAGTGGTTCAAAAACAATTCATTCTTACAAGTCACAGGGCGCAGCCATCTTGAATTCCGAAACGGAATTCTCTCTCGGTGTCCTCACGGTTGTCCGACGTCCGAGAGGAGAAATCCGAGGAAAGGGGGCGTGTTGCTAGGCAACGTCTGTCGTCCGATTCGGATCTCCGAGACGGATGAATAATAGAACGCACCATTAGGCACCTAGGCAGATCATGTATTTCTAGCTCAAGCACACCTGGTGCAACTAATGAATCCCTTGATTAGTTGCATCAGGTGTGCTTGAGACTTCACCTTTTTTTGCAGATTTGTGCAGCTGTAAGGGGGTTGTATTCAGGGGGGTTGAATAATTCTGAGACTGCGGAAGTTATTAAATTATTACATTTTCATTTGAATTTGGGGAAACCACTTGAAACATTTGTGGTGTTGAGCTATTTAAATTACTTTTGTTTGATTTGTTCTTTGCTAACATCTGAAAGTCTGTAGATTTTGCCAATGAATCTGATTTGGAAGGGGGGTTGAATAATTTCGATTGCAACTGTAGATAACATCTGCATGTCTATACAAAAAAAAAAAAAAAAAAAAAAATCTTTGCAAATTAATGACAAAAAAAAAAAGGAAACTTTGGTGAGGGTTAATACTGCTGATGAAAGTCCAGGAGCCCCTCAGGACTGAAAGAGATCAAAATTGTAGATTGTTTACTGAGAGAGAAAGGGAATGATTCTTGAAATGACTCCTTGAAATGAAAGCGGAATGAATGGGATCTACAGTAAATGGGCAATGTTGACTAACCTCAAGAAGTTTAATGAGGTTTCTTATAGAGTCATTTCCTTCAGAAGCTGAGGCTGAGAAACCCATCAAACAGAGTTGATCCGTCCTTCCTGTCACTCACAACAGCTACCCATCTGATGCTCTGAGAACAAGATGTGCTATTTGGTGCTTGCGCTGGTGTAGTCGTGTCTTGGGGTGATCTGAACTTGACCTTTCCAGCCCTATACACTTGCAGACATTCCGGAAGCCGTTGTTTTAGGAGGTGGCTGATGGCTGTTAACAGAGACACAATGGTGGGAGTGTGTCTAAGATAAATGTTTTGAGAGCAGGCCGGGGAGTTTGCATTTAACTGGTGCTTCCCTTAGAATATCACCCTAAATTATTGGAAATGTACACTTTCCATTTAGACACATCTGTTTAAAATGTGTCACTGTCTCCTCTGTTGCTATTGGTTGTCCTGACACTGACTGACGTAATTATTTAGCAGTATATTTAGTATATTCGCATGCATCCACCATACTTCACCTTAAAAAAAAATGTTTTAAATAGTTTACTTTTTTGTTAAGAAAAATGCCTTTGTACTTTTATACACCTGCTGTATTGCTAAAATGGATGTTTAGGACAAAACGCAACTTCTACCACACAGACGATTTCTGAAAATGGCTTAGTTTTCATTCGAATAAGTACCACCAAGTGCCCACCCGGTTACCAGTGGTCTGTTTTACGCGTTTGATATATCACTGGCTCAGTTAAAGCTGAAATACACGGGCCCTGACATTTACATGTTGAAGCCCTTCTGAAAGGCTCTGGTGTTTAGTGAGGTCCAGAGAGCCAAAGTAAATGATGATGCAGCTTATCGCGTCTGCTGCTGGGTTTTGTTGCAAAAACAGAACTGTATATTACTTCCATTTGACATTTATTGTTCACACTAAGTCTTTGCTTCGCATTTAACAGGCCCTCCATCCGTGCGGCACTTGACGTACAGTATTTGGTTGTGTTTAACTTGGCTTGCTATTCTGGCTTTCGGAATTGTTACAATTATAATTTTTTATTGTTATTTAGTTGGTACCATTAAATTAGCCCAGAGTGCTCATCTGTGTAGTCTCTTTCAGGCCATGACGGAATAAAATAATATCACTTGGACATTTGAAAATGTATTATGTTATATTACTACTAATATAGAACAAATAAATAATAAGCATTATATATATATATATATATATTATTATTTATTTATCATTATAAGTTATATTATAATAAATTATATAACAATTTCAATATAATCATAATTACTATAGCAATTATTATTATTATTATTATTATTATTATGAAATTAAAGTAATTATTATATAATTATAGTTTTTAACTACGTTCATCCATATTAAACATGTTGTGGTTTATAAAGTCCAAACCCATTTATACACAATAAAATAACTGCATCTTATTAAAAACTCTACTATTAATTGACATTTTTCATTATTGTGCCACAATATAATTAAATATAATTACAAGTACACAGTTTGCAGAATATAATATATATATATATATATATATATATATATGTACTAAAAAAACAAAGATAATATATAAAATATCATATTTGGGACGAAAAATAAACACACAGCCATGTGAGTTCATGTATCATTAAATATGTTCATTTATGAGAATCATAATATATTAGTATGCATTACAGGACAATACACAGCTTTTGCAAAGTACACAGTAAAACATCATATACAGGAGGACCATGAACATTGTAGCCTAAATGTCTTCATCAAAAAAAAAAAAAAAAGAAAGAAAATTCTCTTCAGTCATTTTCCAAAATGTCTGGAAAACTGGTCAAAGTCTACTTGTGAGGTCAGGGTGTCTCCAAAGACCTAGACCATCTGTGAGTTTTAATAAACCAAAGTCACTGACTTTCAGTTCGTAGTCGCTGTCAGAGATTCAGAGCTGGACAGTGACTGGATGTTAAATTGTGTGTGTGTGTGCGTGTGTGTGTGTATTTTCATGTCTCATAGACATAGTACATCCCTCTCTCTACACTATCAACTCGTGTAAACAAAGAAAATCTAAAATTCCTTTTCTTATTTTCAGAATATTCATAAAATAAAAAATGGTTAATTGCATGTGAATATAATCTACTAAATATATTGTACAAAAAAAGAAGAAAACTATACAACTATACAAAAACAGTAGAGCATATCACTGTAGTAAAGTACCAGAGCAAAGAAAGGTACCACACAAGTGATAACACAGAAAATAGTTTGTTTCCCTAAATAATAAGAGTCATTTTATCCGATTTATTTTGGTACGCGGTAACCTTACGTTTGCATACACTGGTCAACACAGCCATGAAGACCATTCAGGCTTGTGTTCATTGTTCTGTTATATCCTTGATCCCTGTATCACTAAACCTTACAGTATGTCTCAAATTTAGTAGAGCTTCTCTGATTCCTCTGAAATCTACTTTTGGGGAATTTTGTGATTATTGCAATATCAATATCTGGAAAATCTCAGATTTATTCTGTATAATATAATAGGAGTCTGCAGTAAAGAGAGAACATGTTGTTCGTAATGAAAAATACACTTATTTTTTCAAATCAAAAATCATAAAGTGGTTAAAACAATCATACTCTATTTGTCTAAACTCATACTACAACTAGTTATGGAACAGAAGGTAGACTTCACACTTTAAAGATCACCACAGTTATCAAAGTATCAAAGGCCAAAAGTACGGCACCAAATAATCCAAATGGTGTCATGCAGTTTTGAACCAATCAGAGTTCTTCCAAACAGCAACAGTGAGGTATTGTCAACAGATTCTCTATCTGAGTGGAAGGAATGGAAATGATGTTATACAGTATGAAATTTTGGCATGTATTGGCTTAACAGATCTTTATAGTTCCCTCATAATCACGTATGCTGCATTCTCATAAAAACTGTACAGTGTGGCCCATAAGTCATGAAAGTGCTTTTATTTTGCACTTATTTTATGTTCTTTGAAAGTAGGGGAATGAGATTGCAACATCATCCCAATGAGTCAAATGTGCACCACAGGTCAAATAATTGAATACATTTCCAGATTCATGAATATTTTGTCACTTAAATTCTTCTTTGTTTTACAGTTCTGCAATTATGTGTAATTCCAGGTTTTAAATCTTGCTTCAGACTTTCGGAGCCCACTGCATGCGCTTTTAAACGTCGACTGCCATCACCCTTCTTCTGAAGTGAAGCGTTCATGTAGATACATTGACTCAGTAGCTTGTTTTCTTTTTATATTTGTGGAAAAAGGCAGAAATCATAAAGGATCACACATAAACGACTTTACATATATGTATACTTAATAGCAGGTGCAAATTCTGCAAAATTGAAGATATGAAAAAAATAAAATCTTGATGGGAACAACAACAAAAAAAGGCAAAACTGCACAAGTGGTTGTCCTTCACCACAGTTCTGATCAATCGTCAATCAATCTGCTCCGACTTGTAGGTGCCTCGGGTCATTATTTTACTTTCCTTCTCTCCTGTTCTTCAATCCCTCTAGCACTTGCCCCTCTTGTCACGCTGCTGGAATTTCCGTAGCCGACGGGCCCACAGGTCCTTCCACGGGATGAGCAGGCTGCCCTTGTCCGCCACCACGCCGCTCTGACCGCGGGAGTCGTCGCTGTAGGAGCCCATGAGCAGGTACTTCCTCCCGGGTTTAATTTTGTGGCACTTGCAGGCCACGTCTTTAGCGCGGACCCACAGGGGCTGGTCTCCTCTGCGAATGCGGTGTCCGCCCTGCTTATAGACGGATATGATGTTGGTAGTGAATTTCCACCATTCGCCCGCCTTGTCTCCTTTTAGTACGTGAACCTGGACCACTGCGGAGAGAGACAATCAGATTAAAAGATCAGAAACAGCAAAATTAGGACACTTAATTCAGACCCCAAAATGTCACAGGTTTGTTTTAATTGGTTTGTGAACAGCAGGAAAAAATTCAAAACATATACTATATATATATATATATATATATATATATATATATCGGACAGAAACCCATGAAAGCTTGTTTTCTGCCAAGGAATAAAACATTTTAAAAGATAATTGCGAGTTTTCCTTAGAGTCGGCCATTCTAACAAGGGACAAAACTATTAATAATATAATGTTTGACCATGTAAATGTAAATCCACAATATAAACTTTGACAAGAGTGTTTAATAATGTGTAATAATGTCAGTCCATCCATAAATATATATATATATATATATATATATATATATATATATCAAAAAAAAAGTTTCCATTTACATAATATATGTATGTGAACTGTGTATAATTATTTTGTATTTATAAATACACACACATACATGTATATATTTAAAAAAATGTGTTATTTATATATACAATATTTATGTATAGTACAAATTTTATACATGCATGTGTATTTATATATACAAAATAATTATACACAGTTCACACCCATGTATTATGTAACACACACATTTTTATTTTGGATGTGATTAATTGTGATTAATCGTTTCACAGCCGTAATATATATATATCATTATATATATATATATATATATATATATATATATATATATATAACAATTATGTCAGTATATTGCAACAGTAATTTTTTTTAATATATTGCAACAGTCAGATTTTTTTTATACACAGATAATAATAATAATATAAAGGAAGGAACAGATACACACAAAAAAATCATAATGCATTTTATGTAGATCTACAATATTTACATTATATTTTTGTTTTTGTTATATTAATAACAAATGGTTAATATGATTAAACATATATTTAATTGAATAAATATATTTAATTTGAAAAAACAAAAAATATTTTTCTAAAATTAGCACTTTTAGGACTAGGACGAGTCATTATTTGTTGTCCGATATAAAATCTGGGTCCTGAAGCAGGCCAAGTTGAGCCACAGTTACCATAGTATAATTTGGCAAAACCACAGTATATTTAAAGTGATGTTTGACCACAATGGAAGTTGCCATAGAAAAGCTTTCTTTCCATCTCCTGATAGTGATAAAACGGAAAAGATGGAGACCCGCCCATTCCGTTCTCTTCATTATCTTTTGTGTGAAAGTTTTAGCTTTTATGTGACTTTAAGAGAGGGGTGGGGAACTCATTGGCCAGAATATCACATCCGGCGGGCCGAGAACAGTCACAATCTAATACTGTACATTTAAATAAAGTGTTAAACGTTCTCACCCAAAATGGACTTCTGAGGTATAATATTCATTATAAGGAAAACAGTAAGACAGAAGCAGATGCACAATGGAAAAACAATGAGAATCTAAGATTATCAGACACATGTTATTAAATGATCGACATTAGTCCCTATATCTGTGAAAAGTGTAATAATAAGAATTATGCAATCATAGAAAACCTATAAACCATAGAAAACAATATATTTTTACAGTGTAGTAAATATGAAGATATGTATTTTTGGCCACCATTGAAATGGATCATTCCATTGTCATTTATTGAGCACTTTTGAAATTTGAACTTTTCCTTGTTTTCAATTATTCAAAATCTTAAAACATTCAAAACTTTTTTATTGAAAATTATACCATCACAATTATTTTTGTTCAACTAAAAACAAATAATCATACAATATTATTACCAGGAAAAACCATTCAAAGTCCTAAAATATTAGCAGGTTTTAAATGAAGAAAGAAAATGTGATTTGAATGTGTTCTCAGTATTTTGCAGCTTTGGAGCAAACATAAAAAGTTCTACATCAGATGTTGACATCCAGCCCATGTGGTAACCGCTAACAAACCCAGTCGGCAGAAATCCCCTCGGGTCATGCATTTTAACTATCATCAGACTCGCAGATTGCGAGCTAATCTGTACTTGACATGAAGTGTTTTCACACGGGGAGGACGCCCAGAGGGGGGAAAAGACCTCGATTACGCATTTAGCATGGACCCGGTGTGTAACGTTGAGGCATCGCTGTGCTGCCCTGAAACACTCACACACACCCCGCAGCCAGTAACCCGTGAACCAGTGGCACATCATGTTTAAGAAATATGCCATTACAGCATTGTGTGAAAATGACACAGGAAGTGCTCTTTCTTTCCTAGCACTCTTTCTTTGCGCTCTTGAATGTGAACACTCTCTTTAGAGAGGGAGGCAAGGATCGCCCCGATCGCTGAATGGAATGTCCCAATTGAGCAGCAGGGGGGGAGGCTGCGAGCAAATTGCACCCAATTTGAGAGAACGCACTCCCACAGCCCCTCCATTCATCGCCTGTGTTTCTCTGGGCCGGAGCCCACTTCGCCATCCAAATAACAAGAGATAAAAAGAAAAGAAGGGTGTGCGGAGGGTAGCGCGGCTGAGAGAGGAGGGGGGCCACTGTTTATCATCCCAGCCACAGAGAAGTTGCTAGAAGAATTGCGGATGTGTTTCGACCTCATGAGCTATCTGAGCCCGGCCGGCGGTGCCCGGTCCAAGAGCAGCGTGAGAATCCTGCTCCGGGTCTCGCTCTTGACCCGCTCTCGTCTCTTCACAGCGAGAGACGGCAGCGAGCCGAAACCTGACTCAAAATGTTTTGCTGAGCTTATTTAAAAAGGTTGAAAACAATTGTTTTGACTCATTAGTGGTGTTTGCTAAATTGTGTTCAGCTTGTATTAAAATTCTAATTTTTTTTTTAATAAAAAATGCCTAAAAAGTTCCATTTAGAAAGTGAGGACTCAATATACCATACTTAATAAACTCTTTATGCTTGTTCCCAAAAGTAACCACTTAGAAACCATCCAGAACACCTTAGCAACCACATAGCATTGTCCTTGTGATCACCTTGAACCAGAGTTTCGACAAAAAAGTTATTTTTGAAAGTAATGCATTACAATATTGCGTTACTCCCTAAAAATTTACTTTGCATTTCTTATTTACTTTTTATGGAAAATAATGCATTACGTTACTATTGCATTACTTTTTCTCACATGGGCTGGGCTTTTGCTTATTTTATTTTGTTTAAGTTGTATTTTTGGCAAATGTTAAGGCACTTTCACACCAAAAGTGAAATGAATAAGCCTCAGGCTGACGGAAATGCAAATTCACGCCTGTACTGTAGAGGGCGCGGCTCAAACAAACCTTTCAGCTGTGCTGCACAACACAAATGTGATGTTGAATTTAGTAATTTGGATCATCGAAGGTCAGCACCAAAGACATTGCTTAATAAATTCGTATTAACATTTTTAATACATTTTTTAAAATGTAATGATTGCAGGTTGTCATAATATTCTGAGTTTGAATTGAACTGTTTTTATTCATTTGAGTGAATTCCTGCTCACATTTAGTCTGAACCTACACTAACCTACACTAAAAGTAATCTGATTACGTAACTTGCGTTACTTGAAAAAATAATCTGATTACATAACGCACATTAACTTGTAATCCGTTATTTTACTTGTTACTTGAAAAACGTAAATTGAGTACATAATTTGCGTTACTTGTAATCTGGTACTTTACTTGGAAAAAAGTAATCTGGTTACATAACTCGCATTACTTGTAATCAAGTTGCTTGTTACTTGAAAAAAAATCAGATTAAGTACTGTAACTCGCGTTACTTGTAATGTATTACTTGTTACTTGAAAAAAGTAATTTGATTACATAACTCAAGTTACTTGTAATGTGTCACCCCCAACACTGCCTAGAACACCTTAGCAACCACATATCAACATCATGGCAACAACTTAATACACCTTTGCAACCACATAACAGGATTCTAGAAACCAGACAGAACACCTTAGCAACCACATACTGTAGCAACATCCTGGCAACTAAACAAATAGGTTAGCAACCACATAGCAGTGTGTGTATTACATTGATATTGTATGACTTTCAAACAACCACGAGGAGAAACAACCTAATGCTTTGTGCTGAAAATATATTAAAAGTGATGTCATCACTGTTTATTTTACACATACTGCATAAAGTGAGCTTATATTGAGAGTGTGTTACTATAATATATCAAATCTTTCTCTCTCTCTGCACGACGCTTTAATGCTGTGATCACTGGCACTGGTTTCATCGTACCCTGCCAAACTGGCACATTTCCTGTCTGAATCCAGTACTGAGTCTCAGATACGCCATGCGGTTGGCAAACGCTTTCCAGATTTGTCCAGGTACTAAGAAAGACTATTTTCAGCGGCAAATGAAAGATTTTTAAACTTTGTTTCTGACCATGATGCAGCTATAGAGAGAAAATGGGAACGAGAAAGGAGATCTTTTTAGTAGACAGATTCTCCTAGTCAGCAATGAAGTTAAAAGAAGAAAAAGAAAGACACCAGTAAACGAAAAATGTTAAAAAAAAAAAAAGTTATTTTGATTAAAGATTGAGGACACATTAATATAAAAATGAAGATGACAAATGATTTATACTATTCCATAAAAGAAAAAGAAGAATTGTAAAATTTTATTTCACTGTGACTTGAAGAATAATGAAAATAAATTATTTTAAAAAATCTGATGCATATAATAAAAAATAAAAAAATAATTTGAATCTAAACCGTAACGTTAGAGTAAAAAGGTTGACCTTTCGATATTCTTTACAAATACTTACTATGTGGCATAAAATCTAGGTGATAACATAGAATAATTGGCTAAAAATACCACAAGCCAAGATGCAAAAGATAAGAATATGTTAAAGTGTCTATAGGGCCTGTTTAATCTGGCAAGTTAAACCCTCTTTTGCATGAGGCCACACGGCACAGGCCAGCAGGACAATCCATCTCCAAAGCTCCATGAGATCGGCTGAATGGGATGAGACCACTTTTATTTTCTTTCATGACAATGCAAAGAGAAAGAGAGAAAGAAAAGAGTTAGAAGGTAAGGGATTTCTCTCCTGATTGAGAGAGGGACAGAAATGAATTTAAAAAGAGGAAGAGGCCCCTAGATTTGCCAGGTGTCCCGCTGGTTTTCTGTGTGTGCAGTCAGTGTGCTGGAACACGACCCGCACGCGGTACACAAGCCGAGCTCTAATCTAATTAGTGCGCCTGATTACCACACTGAAGCTCCTGCGAGCTCCCCGCTGGGACGCCCTACGCCCAGCCGCTTACGCCGGGGTACTGACTGCTGCCTCCACAGTGTGTGTGGCAATGCTAAGCAGCTCCATACACACTGACACACACACACACACACACAGTTCTTTGATTCATTGTCATCCTCCCCCCACCCAAGAGTAGGAGAATGCGACCCTTTCGGACCGCTGTCTCCGTAGCGACGCCGAACAAAAGTGTATCGACGGGGAGTATTTCTTCCTTTCTCGCTTCTCTGTCGGTCTCATCTGCCAGCGCTGGACAGATTTAAAACTTCACCAAGGCCAGGACTGAAATGTCGAGCTAGATGCAGCAGCACTAACCAGTAGTGTAAATGTTGTGAGTTCTGGACAATTTGTACCATTTTTACTGAGACTGTCATTGCACAAGTTGGTCCGGTCCGGTCACTGGTCTGTCATATGCTATAAGAGCCCAGGTCGAAATTTTTCTTTCTTATTTGATGTTGTAGAGCTCCGTTAATTTTCATAGGGTTTTTAGAATGTTTTTTTATTTATTTATTTATGAGTAAAATAAGGTCTGTGGTGAACTTAAAGGATTAGTTCACTTTTGAAAAAACTTTTGCTGATAATGTACTCACCCCCATGTCATCCAAGATGTCCATGTCTTTCTTTCCTCAGTCGAAAAGAAATTTAGGTTTTTGATGAAAACATTCCAGGATTTTTCTCCATATAATGGACTTCAATGGGAACCGGATGGTTCAAGGTCCAAAAGATAGTGTTAATAACAGTTTCAGATGCAGCTTCAAATGTCTTTAAACGACACCAGACGATGAATAAGGGTCTTATCATGCGAGATGATCGGTTATTTCAAAACTTATTCCAAAAATGTAACTTTTCTAAGGACAAATGCTAGCCTTGCTCTATTCTCTGAGGCGCGTTTGTAACGTCACGTAATACGTAATTACGTTCAAAAGGTCACGCACGACGTAGCCCGAAGTATCGTCCGACATCGTTGTTTTTCCTTTTAATTCCTTTTTTTGTAAACGGCGTTTGAGTTAGTTTGCACGTTCAACCTATGCGTTCAACTTGTAAACACTGACTCTGTACTTTCGGCTACGTCGCCCGTGACCTTTTGAACGTAATTACGTATTACGTGACGTTGCAAACGCGCCTCACAGAATAGAGCAAGGCTAGCATTTGTCCTTAGAAAAGTTACATTTTTGGAATAAGTTTTGAAATAACCGATCGTTTCGCATGATAAGACCCTTATTCATCGTCTGATATCGTTTAAAGACATTTGAAGCTGCATCTGAAACTGTTATTAACACTATCTTTTGGACCTTGAACCATCCGGTTCCCATTGAAGTCCATTATATGGAGAAAAATCCTGGAATGTTTTCATCAAAAACCTAAATTTCTTTTCGACTGAGGAAAGAAAGACATGGACATCTTGGATGACATGGGGGTGAGTAAATTATCAGCAAAAGTTTTTTCAAAAGTGAACTAATCCTTTAAGTTGATGAAACTTAAGCCCGGAACACACACGAGCCGACGGTCGTTTTTGTTTGTCGGCCGACTAAGTTTCCTCGTTCTGTGCTGTCGGCTGAAAACAGTCCTCGTCGGCTTTCTTTCGCCCGATTCGACATGTTGAATCGGCGTCGGGCCGTTGGGGAATCAGATAACTCTGATTGGCTGTTCAGCTTAGTGAAAGAGCCAGTGCATGAGAATAAAAGCAAAACAGCGAGCAAAGAAGGTCAAACGGTAAAAGAATCAAGATAGAAGGCTGTTCTTAAGTTACGTCTTCTTACCTAAGTCTTCGTTGGCGAATATTTCAATATTAACATGAGTGGAGTGGAATAAAGACAGCGTTTAGCAGGATTGATATTCAAAACGGTAAGCAGGCGCTGCTTTGTTTACTGTGTGTATTTGCAGCCGGCAGCGTTAGTTTTCCTTTTTGAATGACGGATATAGACTAATATATCTGCAGAAATAGACAGTTGGCTCATTACACGCAGGCGCAGAACGCACTTTATAGCTGACAGCCGCCTGTAGTTCTCTCGGTGTGTTCAAGTGCAGCTATTTACCCCGACGAGAGGCGACAACACAGTCAGCTTTCATCAGCGCTAGTTCGTCGGCGTCGGCTTGGTGTGTTTTCCGGGCTTTAGACATTTTATTCTACAACATAAACTGCACGCAATCACACCCCCAAACATTCTTATCTAGTTACTTATTAAAAACAGTTTTTATTATTAAACATAACAGCTTCAAATTTTGCGTTTCCGATATGGATGTGTAATTTATGCACTGTAAAAAAAATATTGTTGGTTTAACTTAAAAAAATAAGTAACCTGGTTGCCTTAATTTTAAGTTGATTCAAATGGAAAAAGTGAGTTAATACAATGAAGAAGATTGATTTAACCCTCAAAAACTTAAAATAATATGTCATCTGAACTAAATAAATTATTTAAGTTGATTTGACCAAAGAAAAAATGTTGTGGTAACAAATCTTGAAAATATTTTTTTTACAGTACCGCCTTAAATTTTTAAGTACAATCAACTTAGATGTTTAAGTTATTTCAACTTTCATTACATTAAACTGACTTGAGTTGAATCTCGTATAACATAAAAAGGTAAAAATTGATTGATTAATTTGGTGAATTAAAGCACTGTAAAACATATGTTGTAAAACAAATATAAATTTATAGTTACAGTGTAGGCCGACTGTAATGCTCGCCAATGGAACCCAGAAAAAAAATGAATCCTGTGTTAATAAAAAAAATTTAAATTGAAAATATTATACACAGAACGTAACAAGTCTAAGCCAGACTTGCAAATATTGCTTATGTTGTGTAGTGTGAAAAAGAAAAATTGGTCACAGTTTACTGTCTCCAAATCTCACTCTTAACTAACTATTGCATCACTACGACTTTTGCCTCAATAATTAATAGTTAGGTATTGGGGATTGAGGAATGTATGGTCATGCAAAATAAGACAATAATATGTGCTTTGAGTACTAATAAATTGCCAACATCTTAGTAATATAAGCAGAATAGGACCCTAAACTATAGTGTTACCGAAAAATCATTGGGTCTTTCTTGCACATGGGGGCCGGTTGAACAGGGACACGCCATTAGCCCTTCCATACACCCCACCCAATGAGATTTATACTGCAGTCAGGACACTCGGCTTAGCCAATGTTACCTGTCCTATATAACATCAACATGATGAATGACTTCCCAAAGAGAGCAACCTCCGAGTATGAACACTTGTGGCTGAGAGTGAAAAACGAATGAAACTTAATATCACAGCCTGAACGATAGCAGCTACAGATGACCAGCCATGCCATTAACAGTTTGCTCTCTCTCTCTTTCTTTGCTTCATTTTATTGTTCAGTTAGTCTTCGTGGTTACTGATTCAACCTGTGGATATTATCTATATTAATATTATCTGCTTCGCCCCAAGAGATGCCTAAAATGTTTTGAGAACCAATGTGATAGCAGAGAGGGATTGTAAATGAGTCATTTAAAAGTAATGAGACGTACAGAGATCTTAATATAGATAAGGTGCTATATTAATGAGGAAATTGCACTTTAGATGGCCTGTGTGATTGGGATAAATTGGACATGTGTGGTTCTCACTGTGTGTTTATAACCCTAATTCTGTGTGCAATAGTTTTAGCTGCAAATTCACATTTCAGTTTGTGCTAGATGCTGCAGACACGCTGAGGCCTTCATATATACGCTGGGGTCCAAAACTCTGAAACCAAACAAGTTCAAGCAAAGTTGCTTCTGCACTATTTCTAGGTCACTAATCAAATAAGCTAATTTGTGACAATTTGACAATGAACTTGTTTGTGCAGATGGTTTTGCTTTCACTGAAGCTCAAGTTGCTCTTTGGATCATTTTCAAATCATGCTGGATTCCTTAATTCAACTTTAAACTTTCAGTTTCAAATATAAAATGTAATGCTAACCAGTATTGTGGAAAGTTACTTTTTTAAAAGTAATCCGTTACAATATTGTGTTACTCCATTAAAGATGGAAACACATTTACTGAATAAATCCCCCTATATGCACAACACAAAAACTCACGTGACTTTGCCTCAACAGCGGCTGTGATTGGATAACTTGACTGACCAGCGACCAATTTTATTGCACAGCATGTCAAATGTTGGTTTGATCGTTCTGAAATGCCTGAGCCAAAGTCTGTCATCAGAATAATTCGGTTTAATTCCATCCCAGAAGTGTCTTGCATGATTGCGTTCACAAGCGCATTTATGATGTACAGTAGGATAAAAGAGCCATCGTTTCTTCCACAATTGCAGTAACTTCCATTTGTATTCCATTTTTATTTATAACTTTCCATTTTGCTCTCTTGAACACAAGGGATGGAAACGCTGCGTTATTCACAAATGTTATTTTAAAAGTTAAATTCTCAGCTTTGGATGGAAACTTAGCTTATGTTTGTTTATATGTAAGGACTTATGGTTTCTGTAAGGACAGAAAAATGACTGCATTGCACCATTTTAGGACGTGTGTCTCTCTTCATTTTAGTTTTTCTTTCTAGCTTGGCAGTGTTTTTTTGCAGAGGCAGTGCAGTCCTCACTCTTGGACACCGCAAATCTCAGATGTGTTTCCAGACCTGAGGCCAGCAAGGAATGAGTTTACGATATCACACTGTGAAATCAAACATCTTTTCTTTTTCTCATCTCTGCGAACAGCCAGAGGACATGTGTGCAGTCAAATAAAGATTCCGCCTCTACCGAATATGCATGCAAGAGCCTTTATATTGGGCCCTGATAAAAGGTGAAGTATAAGAAATATAGTTTGTCCGTGCATTTATGAATTTAACAGACAATTTTATCCAGAGAAACTACAAAAAATGGTAAAATAACATTCAAAGTATACATTTTGCCAGTATAACTATATAGTAACTATATCAAAAGTTTGGAGTCAGCATATTTTTTCTTTAAGAATTTAATTTTTTAAATCGATCAAAAGAGAGAGTAAATTAATTAATTTATAAATTATGTTACAAAAGATTTCTACTTTAAATAAAAGCTGTTCTTTCTATCTATCTATATCAAATAAACCAGGGGAAAAAACAAGAAATAACAATTCTTGATCATCAAATCAGCAAATTAGACTGATTTATGAAGGATCTTGGACACTGAATACTGGAGTAATGATGCTGAAAATTCAGCTTTAATCATAAATTTATCATTAATGGCAATAATATTTCACCATATTTCAGTTTTACTGTTTTTTATCAAATAAATGCAACCATGGTGAGCAGAAGAGACTTCTTTGAAAACATTAACAAATCTTACCGGCCCCTTGTTCTACCAGTTGAGCTACATTGTCTTAATATAGTTGAATAGAGTTTGAAATTTAGTGTATGTGAAGTTTTCCGTATTTTTTTCTTCTTCTTTGTAATCTGTTTCTCATGTGTGGTACAACAACTTTCACAAGAAGATGAAAAAAACTAGCATTGACCAGATTTTCAAGAATCTGTAGTGCCACTTAAAACCTACAACTACATTCTTGAACTTCTATAAGTCCTTTATTATATTAACTATATGAGTATTTAAACTTGTGAAATCTCTGCTTTGAACAGGAACCAGCTGTCCCCTTTGTCCTCTATATGCTGCGAGGCAGTTTGAGCGTGTCCATCTGGAGAAACCTGCTGAGTTCACACGCTTTGATGCTATAACATAAACCTTTAGCCTCTGAATAAGCTGTCCGCGCTATGAGAGAGGGGGAACACATTTACAGAGAGAGATAGAATAGACCTAGAAGAGAAAGATGTCTAGTGACGTGAAGTGAAAAGACAGCAGGCTTTTCTAAATAACAGCTACTTACCGAAATCTTTTTTGCAGTATTTTTTCATGGTGACCTTCATCTTGCCCTTGGGGCTCTTGCAGTGGGAGTCACAGTCTGAGGAAGATAGGAGAGATAACTAGTGAAACACAGGTAAAGTCTGTGAGAAACAACAAAATTAGGCTTTCAGCTGTGTTTGCAGGTGGAGAATCATCTGCCATTTTCAACATCTTTGGTACTGTAAAGCCTGACATTTGAAATAATAATCAGAAAAAAATATTTAAAAAATTGGGGTATCACATTTGATACATCAGGCTTTCGTGGCTCATTTAGAATGAGAATCTAAAGATCATTGAGGAAGTAAAAAAACACCTACATTTTATTCAGAGGCCCAAACTGAGCAAAAGTGTGTAATTTAGTGCAGTTGCTGATGTTTATTTACCAAAAAGTAAGATGATATTCTGATGGCTTGTAATGTCTACTGCAACAGCATTCATGCACTTTTAAGTGCGACTCAAGTGTCCAGATGATTTTGGGGCTGCTGTATCATTCATACATTTAAAGAGAGTTACGTTAGACCTAATTAAGACTTAATGGGTATTTAATCATTTAATCTTTTCTTCACTTAACCCAGTCATTTTCTCACCCTAATTATCAAGCGCCTCCCCATATCCCCCCACTTACTCAGCAATGTCAGGGCAGGGGGTTCACAGGTCATTTAAACGTCATTCAGACACAGAACACCCCCCTCACAATGCCCACAATACCGAATCCTCATTTAAACGCAGCTTTCCACATATAAACCTCAGGGACGGCATCCAGCACGCAATGATTTATAGCTCTAGCGCTCAAGCGGATCTATCCGACACCACCATGGAGACCCAAACCCCACATTGAGCCCTCGGCGATGTGAGTCGCTTGAACACCAGGCAACTCTTGGACTGGGAGTGTTAAAATGGCTCAGTTCTCCTGTTGCAAACCGCAAACCCGAGAGTCTCTCGTCGCAGCTACTTCACATAGCGTAATAACCTCGAGATTTCTGGTGGACTGGAAGAGATGGGAGCGAGAAGACCTTTCAGCTTTCGCCTGAATATGGACAAACTTCATTATTTTCTCCAGCCCTCTGTCCAATCCACCCTTTTCATGTCCCTTTATATTCCGTCTGAATGAGGTTACCTGGGCAACGGCGAAGCAGGAAAGAACCACCAACCCGAATATAAAAAAGTTTGAAGGGGAAAGTGAGGGGGAGGGGGGGTGCTAGAAGAGCGAGATGTCTGGCAGCTTTGGGGGGTGGTGGTAACACAAAAAGGTGGTGCGCAGAATTAGGATGTGAAGGACCGTGGGGGGAGAACTGGAGGCAGGGAGTGAGAAAGTGCAGAGAAAAGGGGGCGGAGTCGCAGAAAGTAAATGATTCTGACGAGTCCATATCAGCCACGCCTGCATTCCATGTTAATGCATGAACGATGGACGGGGCGGCTTTTGTGCAGCGATGGCCCTTGTCCGCCTCATCCTGCTTCTCTTTAATAAGACTGGGCGTCCATTAGGCAAGCAGCACAATGCCCAGCACCCACGTCCCCCAAATAATGGACGTCCCCTGTGGAGGGACAAATGTCTGCTTAATAGAGTCCCTGAAGCACAACTGTGCTTCTCCACACCAGAGCATTCTTCACAGTAGAGTACAGCAGGACAGGTAGAGAGAATCGGGACTTAAGAGGTTAAACTTACTATTACATTTAGGTTTTGCCCTACATTGATTTGATAAACACTTTTGAAAACATGAATATCTTATTAATATCATTGTGGAAACCACACTATAAAAAATGCTGGGTTGTTTAAACCCAAACTTAGGTCAAATATGGACAAACCCAACTATTGGGTTAAAATTTTAAATATAAGACTTAAAGGGATACTCCACTTTTTTTGGAAATAGGCTCATTTTACAACTCCCCCAGAGTTAAACAGTTGAGTTTCACCATTTTCGAATCAATTCAGCCGATTCATACTTCATACTATGGAAGTCAATGAGACCAGAAACTGTCTGTATACTGATATTCTTCTAAATATCAGAAAATCGGCTGAATTGATTCGAAAATGGCAAAACTCAACTGTTTAACTTGTTTCATGATGAAAATAATGGCTGGTGATAAACAGAGAATTTGATACACTTACCAGCCAATTTTATTGTTTCAATTAATGATATGGTCACACTGACCACTACTACTGTGTCTGCATGTGCGCTAACCGGGGAAATTGAGGAAATACTCTTACTGAAACATCTCAGAGCCAGAAAGTGTTCAGCAGCTGAGTTTGGCTCCATGGGACGACTGCACGTCACGGGCGTTACTCCCACAGCGCAGACAGTGATCGGGCAGCTAGGGTAATTGAGTATGAATGAAAGTACAAGGGTGTATTTTCCCTCATGGCACAGCGCTGCGAGAGTGTGACGGAAAAGCAAACGGGTTCAAATGAAGCATGTAATCAGATTAAGGTCCCAGGCAGTTTCGATGGTGACTGAGACAAAGCGTGTAGAGAAGGAAAGCATTGGCTTATGTTGACATCACCAGATCATATGTGTGAAAGATCCACCAATACATTTTTATGGGACTGTTTTGGCAGTCGCCATGAAAAGGTTTATTGTGTAATATTGACACAGGTAGCAATCTAAGTGGACATGAAATATTGATCTGTTTTGGTGTGAAATGAGAGACAAGCTACAGTATGTAGATAATTTCATATTTTGTTTTATTACAAGCGCTGCCATTTTCTCTTTTTGAACAAAAAACGCTAGAGTGTACCTTTAAATACGTGAATCTCATATTATTTCTATTCAATATGATATAAATATTATTGATTCAAGTATTTAAAGGTACACTCTAACGTGTTTTTTTTTTTGTTCAAAAAGGGAAAAAGGCAGAGCTTGTAATAAAACAAGATCAATTTTGACTTTGCTTTTCAGTAATGACGAGAACTGAGGGATTTGTTTTTATTACTCAACAGGTGAGTAAGGTATTTTATTGAACAGATAAATTGCCATTTGTAGCTCTCTAACAGAATTATAGCATTATCTATTGTGAAGGGTCAATTTATTATTGTTGTAGCGCAGTGTACTGTGTCTATTAATGGTTAAAGCTACAGTGACGGCTTCAGCGAGTCAGCTTGAGATCCTTTCCATCTAAACTGATTATAACTCTTAAGCCCAAAAGTGAATGTGTTATGAGCAGTATACCATATTCATCCTCGCACAGACACGCAGAGCCAAAGCACAACCAAAACAATGTTCTTCCGCAAAATACATGCAGTTTTGTTTTTTAACCACTAGAGGGCCAAAAGTTACTTAGTCTACCTTTAATTTCAACAATTTATTTATTATTAATTACATTATTATTATTATTATTATTATTATATTTTTAATCTTGTTAACTATTACGCTTAAACACATTTAAATTATGCTTGTAATTTCACTTTTTATTCTTGTCATTTTTATCTGTAATTTTATACTTTATGAAATTACTATTACTAATTTTATTAAATTATTAATTTTATGGAGAATATATATATATATATATATATATATATATATATATAATGTTATGTAATGTTATATAATGTTAATGTTTATAACATTATAATGTTTGAATCAACGCATAAAAAAATCGAAACAAATTTGTATTTGGGATATTTTATCATATAGAGCTTGATTGCTCATTAATGCCAGTAAATGGTTTAATTGGTTGAACTCACCTGTAGGCTCTTCTGAACTGCTGTAGGTGGCTGTGGGAGCAGCAACAGGGATTTCTGTAACAAAAAGTCAAGAACAAACAATCAAAATCTCATGCCATATATATTTTTTCTAGGCATTGTTGCTTTCAATATACATTACACCTTTTTTTTCATTAGTTTTTAAGATAATTTTAGTAGACATATCAGGTTTTTTAGACATATAATTTGTGCCATGAAGACGTGGTGGTGTCTAGTTTTAATGAGTTTCCTCTCAGAAGCCCCTTCTTCCTCTTTTAAGCGTTCTGCTGTTAGATATACGCCGATGGGGGATCGAGGCTTGTTAAAATGTGCAGTTGGCAAAATGTGTGATGTCACAAAAATTTAATATCAGTCTATTAAAACAAAAGCACGTTATATCACAAGATATATGAGAAACCAAATATTTTCCACTCAATTGTCGGGGCTCCCTCTCTCTCTCTCTCTTTCTTTCTTTCTTTCCAGATTTAACAGCACATTTGTTACTTACCCCGAGAAATTAGGGGAAATCTAGTTTCTAAGGGTTTTATTTGTCTCTACGTGAATCCTTGCCAAGCAAATCTGAATGGCTTCATGTCTATAGTTGCTTTTGTCAGAGGGCCAGATAATTTTTTATTTGGATGTCATCAGTTAGTGCATAATAGAAGCGGTTCACATTAATAGCCACATATTGTTTAGCTCTCCCGGTGAGTATCTTATCGAGAAATGCCAGCTGCTGTGTGGGCCTGTCCTAAATCGCCACAGAGACCGTCTGCTGCCTTGTTGATACTGCCAATAAACACATCACCCATCATGCCCCTGGAGCAGGCGTGAGATTTATGAGTTGAAAGGCCGTCAGCAAGGTTCGGGGGGAGACTAGGTCATGTCAGCCAGGGCTTTATGGTCTGTTTGACTTAGCGGAGGGCAATCAGTGAAATGTCCATCCAAGGAAATAATGGAACAGGGGACCGATACGGAAATTAACTGGGCTGGGGCCATGAAATCATGAATAATAATAGGTGTTTATGCAAAATTTCTTTGGAGTATTATTATTAATGTCTCTGTGGGTGGTAATGGGAAAAAAAACTCATGCTGCACCACCTCATTTAGTCCATGAATCATTTTTGAAGGAAGCTGCACTCTGCTTTTAAAACAACCATTTTGTGTCATTCTGTTATTTATTTGTAGGTCACACACATTTTTCAAGAGGTAGAGACAATGAAATTCAGAAATGTTTTCCTTAACATTAGTATGAGAATAGTAGTAATAGTGAGAATATTCATTTGTTGTGGTTAACAATTTAACTGATCAAAAATATTGTTTCATTGGTAGGAGGCCTACAATTGATCTTCTGGTACTCTCATTAAAATGTATTAGAAATGCACTTACTATTTTTTTACGACTAGTAAATATGAAGCTGACATGACAGATCGTGATCATTTAGAAACCATTCTAATATTTATACATTTTTGTGGAGACCTTTTTTCTTTCCAGGAAAGTTCAAAAGAACAGCATTTAATTGGAATATATATATCTTTCGAATCATTAATGCCTTAGATTTCACTTTTGATCAATATAATGCATCCTTACAGAGTAAAGTATTAATTTTTAAATATATATAGGCTATATATATCTTGTCGACCCCAAACTTTATAATGGGTAGTGTAATTAATTTGTTGATTTTTTCGACACTTTTTTTTTTCGACATTTTTTTTTTTTTTTTGAAGACACATTAGGAGAAATAGACAAAAAAAACTCAGATAACTCTTACTGATGCATGGGGCGATAGGTGATCTGCTTTGCTGGTATCCTTTAGCACAGCGGTTGCAGGTGATGCCAGTCACACCATCTTTGCATGGACACTGTCCAGTCGTCTGGTTACAGGTCTTACCAGCTGCACCGACCGGGTGACAATCACAGGCTGAAGAGAAAACATAAAACCAGTGGTTACTGATGCAGCACTTTAATGATCTACTGACTCATATTGTCGATTTTACACTTTGTAATACTGCACTGTTGCTTACAATGCAAATTATCACTATTTTAAGTGATACATCACTCAAAAACATAGAGACCTACAGAAAATAATAATAACTTTTTTTATAGGCAACTTAGTTGTGTCTGCATGTGTATCTTTTGTTTATCTGTATTGCTTTAATGCTTTGGAATGTTTTCGATTCATAAACAAAGATGGCTTAAGAGACATTTGTTCGGGAATCAGACTACACTAGTCGTGCTGTGTTTTTGATTCAGTAAAAAGAATTGGCTCATAATATTCATTTGTTTGTGAATGAGACTACTGATTGCGCTGTATGTTTTGATTCACTAAAAATAACCTTCTCATGACTCATTTTGCCTTGAATCGTACTACACTGGTACTATTATATGTTGTTTTCTCCCGGAAAGAAACTCTATATAAAAGTAAAATAATAATAATATAGTAAAATATTATTTCTGTTGCCGTGGCATAGATTTCACAGCGGGGAGCACAAGGTTATACATGGGTCATGCCCCCTCAAATCTGGTACTTTACTTTGCCGTATCACAAACCAGAAACTTCAGTTTGAAATAAATTAGTGGGGTTTTAAGAACAGTTATGGCCCACACCTGTGTCCATGCACTGATCCTGTCCAGAGTGTGTATGTGGATACCGCGGATACCCGCCGTGTGGAGGAAACAGACCTGTTATGCGTCTGTGTATGCAGAGTTATAGCTACTTTTTACGTTCCGACACAGCGCTGTCATTCGCATATGAGCACAGTCTGATCAAGTTTCCAACGTAAAGACTCTTGGCAACGAATAACCCTCACAAATAAAGGCTGAATAATGTTCCCATTAATAATGACGGAACGACGTCTACTTCAAAGGTGCTCTGGCTGTGCTGTTAGTCGAGATGATCACACGTTAAAATGTGAGAATTTCTTTGTGCGCTCACGCTGCCAAACGTTTACCATAAAGCTGCTTGTTTGAAGTCTCAACTTAACTCTTCCCATCAGGTCTTTTTCATGTAGCCAGGGATTCATTTGGAAATTATATGAAGTGGTCCAGCCGTAGTGAGAGCTAAAGCTCTTGGGACTAAAAAAAAATGTGATGAATATTAGAAGTCATTTCTTGAATTAGTAACAAAGGCAATTGTTCGTCTCAGATTTATGTCTGCCCTGGAGAAGCGGTACACAGTCGTAGCAGTGCCAGAACAGAAATGGTTGTTCTGAAGAGACGAGTCATTGCGCCGTTAATCATTTGCCTTTTTTTCTCTGTGAGTTTTATGCAACCTCACAAGTGACTAATCTGAACGCACTAAATACTGGAGACACTGTTGAAGCGTCTGTCTGTCTGTCTGTCTGTCCGACGGGTGGTCATTCTATCCATTTATCTGTGTCTGTCTATCTATCATTCTGTCTGTCTCTCTGTCTCAGGCTGTCTTTCTGTCATTTTGTCTGTCTCTGTCTTTCTTTCTGTCTATCATTCTTTCTTACCTGCAAGACGGTCGTTCTATCTATCTATCTCTCTATCTATCTGTCTGTCTGTCTGCTGGTTGTGATGTCTATCTATCTATCTATCTATCTATCTATCTATCTATCTATCTATCTATCTATCTATCTATCTATCTATCTATCTATCTATCTATCTATCTATCTATCTATCTATCTATCTATCTATCTATCTATCTGTCTGTCTGTCTGTCTGCTGGTTGTGATATCTATCTATCTGTCTGTCTGTCTGTCTGTCTGTCCGTCTGTCTGCTGGTTGTGATATCTATCTATCTATCTATCTATCTATCTATCTATCTATCTATCTATCTATCTATCTATCTATCTATCTATCTATCTATCTATCTATCTATCTATCTATCCGTCTGTCTGTCTGTCTGCTGGTTGTGCTATCTATCTATCTATCTATCTATCTATCTATCTATCTGTCTATCTGTCTATCCGTCTGTCTGCTGGTTGTGCTATCTATCTATCTGTCTGTCTGTCTGTCTGTCTGCTGGTTGTGCCTGCTATCCATCTATCTATCTATATATCTATCTATCTGTCTGTCTGTCTGTCTGTCTGTCTGTCTGTCTGTCTGTCTGTCTGTCTGCTGGTTGTGCTATCTATCTATCTATCTATCTATCTATCTATCTATCTATCTATCTATCTATCTATCTATCTATCTGTCTATCTGTCTATCCGTCTGTCTGCTGGTTGTGCTATCTATCTGTCTGTCTGTCTGTCTGTCTGTCTGCTGGTTGTGCCTGCTATCCATCTATCTATCTATCTATCTATCTATCTATCTATCTATCTGTCTGTCTATCTATCTATCTGTCTATCCGTCTGTCTGCTGGTTGTGCTATCTATCTGTCTGTCTGTCTGTCTGTCTGTCTGTCTGTCTGTCTGTCTGCTGGTTGTGCCTGCTATCCATCTATCTATCTATCTATATATCTATCTGTCTGTCTGTCTGTCTGTCTGTCTGCTGGTTGTGCTATCTATCTATCTATCTTGTCTATCTGTCTGTCCGTCCATCCATGTGTGTCTGTCTGTCTGTCTATCTATCATGTTCTGTATGTCGGACAGTCATTCTATCCATTCTATCTATTCTGTCTATCTATCGATTGAGAAAACTGACTGTAGAAGAAATTTCAATAAACATTTTTGAACGCAATGTGTGAAATTCAGGTTGTGTAGTATTTCAGTAAAGAATTTGCATTCACATTCATATAGAATACGTCTCGGGCCTTAGCATTTGGCTAAAGAGATGAGAATGCGCTCCGCATATTATTTTCTGAATAGAAGGCACACATGGAAGAACTGTAGAAATCCCTTAAAACACATTTAAGGAAAATGTTTTAGCAGTGCTTTAGTTAAATTTGGATTTGACCCATCACTGATGATTTAGCTGATGTTGATAAATGCTACACAAAGTGGTGGGATGCTTTGAATTTCAATACCCACTTAACATTAGGTTAAAAGCAGCTACAGTTCTGCACTTAAGCCACCCACCAACCAGCCCACCGCCAGCTGAATTACGACACCGCTCTTACGCCTTCACAGGCGACCCTACAACTCTACAGCACATAATCTAAACCAGAGCTACTAATAATTCAGCAGCAGTAAGAAGAAATGCTGGGGAAATGGCCGTGGGGCAATGCGGCATAGACTAAGTTCTCATGGCTGTTGTTTAAAGGAACAGTTCAGCTTTAAGCACAAGTATGGGACAGAGAGAAATGTCGTAGTTCTGGAGTGTGGCATGGTGTTTATTCTGAACTCAATCTGGGATATAAAAGCATGAGGTGTTCCAGACTGCCACTGACAATGGATCTGGTTTTGGGTCTGATTTGCGATATTCCTTCTTTTTCCAAACGACCCGTACGCGCTGAACACTGCTGGCCCGATTTTGCGTTTCCCATCCAAAATAAGCACAATGAGATGGTTACCTGACACGAACAATAAATACAGCAGTCCGCTACACAACGTCACACGGTTGAGGAGTTTTTCACCTGAGACGAGTGAAGCAATCAGCTTGACAACGGTGACTGGAACTCCTCAGCATTTCCCGGACAAGCTTTGACTCTACCGGCCGTATTCTGTATGTTAAGGTCATTACAAGACCTTACAAGCCCGTATCCCTCGCATCTGGCCTCCGAGCATCCCATATATAGCCCGAGTAAATGTTTTGGCTGGCAGGGGAAAGCTGTTTAAAACCATTTGAAACCTCCCATGAATCAAATGCATTCCTCTTGTGATAACACACAGCAAAGTCAATGTAACATGGGCAGTGTTTGCCATCCATCACATCTGCACATTAGAACCCGACAGTCCGCAAAAAAAATTAAGCTACCCCAGTGATTGGGTTAGCAACCTCTCATATCAATTATGCTGTGGTTTGTCGAAGCTTTCAGTTCGTCAAACTCTGGGTCTGCTAGAGTCAGATGAGAATACAAGTTATCTTGGCTTGAAGGTGGGAAATATGCAATAGCAAAGAATGTTTTGTGAGTGAATGGACTATGGGAACACGGGGGACTGACATTGTGAAATTCATCTGTGGACCAACCGTGGATCAAATCCATGCATTTAAAACTACAGCCGCCTTGGAATGTCTGATTTCGCAAGGCTGTGAACGGATATGAAAAATTGAATATACTCTGTGTATATATATATAAAGTAACATAATATTATATGAATATCTAAATATATCTTTAGGCATGCATTTGCACAACTGTATGGCCATCTTTTTTTTCTCATTTCTTGTCCACACTCAGGCCACGTTGCAAATCCTAGTGAGCAGGAAAGTTGCATAAGTGACTGTTTGGAACGTTCTACATGGGCAGCAGGTGTGTGTCATACGAATTATGGTCCTCATGTGAAGTGCATGGGAGATTACACTCACAATTGATTCCAACAGAGTGTGTACCAATAGCATTAGCATAAGTTTGCCAAGATACTTTTAAAATATTCTAATAAACACTGGAATGTTATTAATTATTTAATTTAGTTAACTGTTTTATCAATACTATTGGCATTAAACCATCGTTTATAACCAACATTTCTCTCATTTATCCATATTGAATGGTTGCATATCACAATGCATTGCTTTGTTTGCAAAGGATATGCAGTGCTCCCTTAGAAATTGGCCAAAATAAAGCATAATAATGCTACCTACTGTACCTTTTGATATTTCAAAAGGCCAGAGATGCCCACTCAGAAGCACCGCTGCTCCTGACTTCGAGTCACTGTTGAATCAACGCAGGTGCCAGTGTTGGATAACTGTTGAATTTTGAAGTTGTAGCCGACAAATGATGTTGATTTGACGTACAACTCAAAAATTGTTGATATTTCTATGTTGAATCCATAGTGACTTCAACTATATGGTGTTCAACGTTGTTTTGACGCTGAATTCATGTTTTTTTTTTCATAAACTGACATTATTTCAACAACATTTAAACATTTCATGTCAGTCGAATGCCAGCGGGGCTGTGATGAGCTCTTGCCAACAAATTGTTCTCTCAGACACACCCCTTATTATGGGTGTTTTAAAGGAGTAGTTCACTTTTTAAAAAAAACTTTTGCTGATAATTTACTCACTCCCATGTCATCCAAAATATCCATGTCTTTCTTTCTTCAGTCGAAAAGAAATTAATTTTTTTTTTGATGAAAACATTTCAGATTTTTCTCCATATAATGGACTTCAATGGGAACCAAACGGTTCAAGGTCCAAAAGACAGTTTCAGTGCAAACTACAAACTGTTCAAAGGGCTTTAAACGATTCCAAACGATGAATAAGGGTCTTATCAAGCGAAATGATCGCTCATTTAAAAAAAAATAAACAAAGTTTAAGTTTTATAATCACAAATGCTCGCCTTGCTCTGTTCTGTGATGCGCGTTCGTGACTCTCCTGTTCGAACTCATTTATCAAAATGAACGAATCTTTTTCCGAGTCAATTCGTTCATTTCGTTCGTTGAATGACATGAAAAAAGATTTTTTCATTTTGATGGACAATTTTGAACAGGAGAGTCACGAACGTGCATCACAGAACAGAGCAAGGCGAGCATTTGAGCTTATAAAACTTAAACTTTGTTATTTTTTTTTTTTAAATGAGCAATCATTTCGCTTAATAAAACCCTTATTTATCGTTTGGAATCGTTTAAAGCCATTTGAACAGTTTGTATTTTGCACTGAAACTGTCTTTTGGACCTTGAACCGTTTGGTTCCCACTAAAGTCCATTATATGGAGAAAAATCCTGGAATGTTTTCATCAAAAACCTTCATTTCTTTTTCAACTGAAGAAAGAATGACATGGACATCTTGGATGACATGGGGGTGAGTAAATTATCAGCAAAAGTTTTTTTTTTTTTTTTTTTTTTTTTTTTAAAGTGAACTACTCCTTTAAGTCTTCCTGTATTTGGACAAAGGTAAGACAACAGTCTTTTTTTCTCTGTTTTTTTTTTATTGATTTATTTTTTTTTATAGTCAGGTACCATCATTTTTTTTTTTTAAGTCACCTTTCTACTGTTTAGGCATTCAGCCAAGTTCTCTTTTAGGCTGTTTCAGGCAAGTTTGGACAAAATTTAGGAATTTTAACATTTTATCTAGATTTAAAGTTCATTATTTGCAGTGATTGCTTACCTTTGCAGGCTCGCCTGTGTGAGATGGCCTTGGTCATGTCTCTGTAGAAGCCCTCTTTACAGTAGTGGCAGTGCCGTCCGGCTGTGTTGTGTCTGCAGTTGAGACACACTCCTCCACTCCTGCGGCCCGATAGCTTATACAGTTCCATGTTGAAGCGGCAGCGGCGGGCATGAAGATTACAGTGACAGGCTTTAGAAGAGATGGAAATTGGGAAGATAAAAAAAAAAGAGATTAGCAGTTGTTCAATTCTCACAAATACATTACCTGTCTGTTTCTGTTTAAATATATTTTTACACGTTCCTTTTGAGAGCTATAACTGAGGAAATTGCAAAGGGAAAATGACTGCGAGATCACATTCCAACAATTTTAGTGCTTATCTGTAAAATACCCATGAAGTACTTCTCTCAAACATCATATATTTTAGTGAACAATCATACAATTGCTTTATTGGTGGTGAAGGTTGTACCACTTCTGATAATGTGGAGTCTGAATCTGATGTGATGTGAAATGATTTTCTGTCCCCTGGTGATCATAGAATACCATTAACACAGTGAGCGAGAGAGTATAGGCCAGATTCATCTAGACATATGACTAGTATCCTGAGAGAGCTTTATTATTTTAATGACATCATTGGATCTCCGGGCTTCCGTCCATTTACAATGTTTCAATAAGAGACAATGGCTTTATAAAACTACTCGCTCCAGATCCGGCACACACACCTGCCCATGACTTTGACCTCTAACCCTTACTGACAAATGGTGTTCAAGCTTCATCCATTTCAAAAGGGGTTGGACAATAAAACTAAAAGACTGGCCAATATAGTGTTAGAGGTTGCATGTCTGTATATGCGAGGCCTGATGGCCAATCTTCACTGATTGCACATTCCATCAGTAAAAGCAGAGTGAAGGTTAAATTAGCAGAGCAATAGCACAGCTGTACATAAAATATTGCAATACACACAAAATATATCATATCAGACATATCAGAGTTCAAAAGAGACAGATTATAGGTGCAGGTCTCGCTGACTCATCCATCTATCTTTCTATCTGATCAGTGTGCCGCACAAGTACTGAAAAGTGAAGCCAAAGCTTCCCCAGTGGCTGGATGCAGTATAGGTCATAAACCCCGCCGTCTTCATGTAATCGAATGGGACGTAAGACTAAACAATCAAATTACACTTGTTGAATGTTTTTTTTTTTTGTCATTTTCTGTAGATTTTATCACACTGATGTAAATTTAAGAGTTCATTTTTTAAATAAGTTGAGTTTTAGTTTGTTATTTGATGCTATAAAATAGGGGTGGGGGTTGATGTCATGATTGACAGATGAGATTGACAGCTTCTCTGAGTGAAGAAGTCACTGAGACACCAACTGACTTTTTCTGGATTTTCGTGAGGAGATTGGAGCTTTAACTTTAATTTCTACAATTGCATTACTGTTAATTTCACTCCAACATAATGAGTTGACTTGTTTCCAGTAAACTGTATAGCCGATTCTGTGGGAGTGTGGGCGGGGCCTTGATAATATGGCTTTACCTTTTTTTTTTTAAATGGAAGCGAGTGAAGCTGCGTAGTCCTTTTTTTACAGTCTATGGATCGATATAGAAAAGAGATGGGCAACTCCATTCCTGATATAAAGTATATACGTTGAAATAACCACAAAAGAGAAGCCACATTTGTACATCTACACAGAGACTGCGGGCACCATCACACCTGCTGAGTGTGACTAAATAGGGACATGGACTGTCGCTCACACATACACAGAAAAAAAAGTGCTAAGCAGCTGTCATGTTTTATCCTGCTGACACTAGAACACTTCAACCACTCATCGTAGTGATAACATACCAGGCCTTGACTATCTCTCTCTTTCTTTTACACACCATAACAGTGTGCTCATACATAGTCAAGTGAAGTCAGTTCTGAAATGAGGCCTCCATGTTGACATTATTTTTTGTGACTTTTCAGCTGGAAAAACACAACACAAATTGATATTGTAACAGTAAATGAGAATTGAAAGTAATTGTTCTACTTGCACCAGCTCCAGTGCACTTTCTTATTTTTCTCTGAAAATAATAAACATTGTTTTTCCATTTTCAAACCCTAATTCATTATGATTTTATTTGCGCCGAAATTTTCGGTTCGATCGTTGCTTGTGTAATGTTTGTCAAAACATTGTTTGCACATTAAATCTCTTACTTGTTTTTACTCTGTTATGTTCTGATAGGATCACAATATTATTACAAATATGTCACAATGTCAGTTAATCAGACATTGAGGAGATGATTTATTATTGATTGCCTAAACTAGTTGGAAATGGAAAAGGTCGGTTACATTTGTCATTCATCCAGGCACGCCAAGCTTGCATGTGAAAAGATATTCAGCCAAGCATGGCTCCATTATTCACAACAGAGACCAGCTCCTCTCACTACGAAAGCCTTGCAGGTTTTGGGTGAGTAATCCTCAGAGAACTGAAAATCTAAAGCAAGAGGTGTAGAAATGGGGCAAATGATCAGGCTAAACTCAGATGGTATAAACATGGTTAAATTAACTGAATCGTGCCATTAATGTTACCATTGAGTGATTCCAAATGGTGCATGTGGACCAAAGTGGGCAGATACATTGGTTAAAAAAAACGACCCATCAGTGTTTGCACATCGTTTGTGCCCAATATATATATATACTGTATATATATAGCCCTATTTTACTACACCAGCTACTTTAAGAGTTTAAACTACAGCTCATTTCCACAGGCTTTTTGTTATTATTATTATTTTTTGGGGAAAGTAGCAAAGGTCCCACTTCCAGGAGAATGACTGTACAATAATGAATCATATTTATCTATCTGGAATGCTTTTGATATAGGCTTAGATAAATGTAAGCTTATAGGAAAAAGAGAGTTACTCATGAGTAATATGAGCATTGATATCATAAATTGCCATGTGTGAGTTGAGAATAAGTATTTATGTGGAAAGAAGTGGATGTACAGTATCAGGATTGACAATTTAGCAACTTTGTTTAGTATTAGTGACTTTTCGACTTTTCATACTGTAGCGAGCGACTTCCTTAGGCCTAAATATGTAAATGTGAACAGCTTAGACATTTGCAGCTTGGCTATATTAATATTAAAATTAGGGTATTAAATTAGCGATTAGGGGAGAAAGGCCGTTTACACGACATTATCTAGTGACATTTCACGAACTTTTGAGCAGGCAAGCTATTTCCATTGTAAATAGACTCTTGCTTTTTTTCTCATTCCGTCAGAAATAGAGTTAATATTTCTGTTTGATGTAGGTATAAAAACACATGATTTTAGTGCGTTGGAGCTTTTCTGATACAATTAACCCTAGGTTTGCCAAGTTCGAAACACACTCTTTCTCTTTCTCTCTCTCATACTTTGCCCTGCGTGATTCATTCTAGTGAATCGATTATTTCTAAACGAATCTCTTTCTCATACTTTGCACTGTCTGATTCATTCTATAGTGAATCGATTAATCCTAAACAATACTCTCTTTCTCTCACACGCAGCAGTGAAAAGATAAGTTAATTTTATTGAATCAGTTTATTGGTTCAGGTAATGTAAATAAAAAATGTAAAACTGCTCATGATTCAAGTCCCTGTAGCCCACTATGTATAATATATTTCCGGTGAAAATTAGGGTGTATTTGTTGTTAGGGTGTGAGTTAGCAAAATATCAGTTCTGATGAAATTATGAAATGTATAATTGGATTCTTATGTTTTTTTATTTTTTATTTAGGCCTATAAAACATATAGAGAAATTAGAAATTGGCAACGTTTTCAGAGGTCACTATAATTTCACTATTCTCAATGATTAAAGAACTGTTTTAAAAAAAGATACAAATGCTCTCATAAACAAGACGCTCTTCTTCAAATAGGTTTGCTGCTTCTCATTTTTTAAAAATCTTTCCTCTCCCGCGTGGCCATCTGGAAGAGCCTCTGTTCACCGAGTGTGCCGTGATGTAAGGACGGGTGAGAATTAAGGGGGAGTTTCCGTTATGGGCCTCTGTAATCGTTTGCCAGCACCAATTAGCGGGGCAATCGGACCTCCCTGCTTTTTGTTTGTGTAACTGCTTGCCACAGTTGCCTAGTGAAAGTGATATACAACGTCTCAACAAATACGATCTGACCAAATAAAGCCACACCGCGCGCTTAACTGGCAAAAGACAACAAAGAGCTTATTCTGCCACTAACTGGCTGTGAAATTGCTACAACATTCATCACAAATCGGTATGATTTTGCACGTTTAATTCAAAAATGTACGTGACCTGAATGGCATTCATCATTTAGCCTGCTTAAGTATTATTGGATTACAACGTAGATTGTTACTCAGCCTACTACTTCATGTGATATTTAATGATTTAGAAAGACTATCTTAGATCAGCACAGGGACACATGCCAGTAGCAAAGTTGTAAAACAACATTATATAGTTTATACTGTTCTACACTTAGTCACAATAATTCCTAAAGTTGCTTCTGGAGGTCATGGGCCTCTTAAGGTGTGGAATCTTGGGACAACTAAATGCAAAATAAAGATTATTGTCCAGCAGGGCTGTATAGACATTTTAGGGGGAGGTGTTTAAGTGAGAAAAAAGGGGACCCCTCTCATTATTACTATACAAAATGCATAATATGAAGTTATTACCTTTATATCCTAAACTGAAATTGCAGTTTAAAGATTTGACATTTGGTGGCAGCCAGTCTAAATATGTGAGTCAAAGAATCATTCATTCACTGATTCGTTCAAACTAGCTGATTCATTCATGAACGAAAGCAGTTGTAGTACCCAAGATAACCTCCAGAGGGACTTTCTCCTGTACAGCTTTCCCATCATGAACTACACTTCCCAAAACCCATTGCCTGGACTTTATGGTCTCATTAATTCCACCTTTGTGTGATCAACTTGTTTGTGTTTGCCATTTTACGTTCTGTGTTTTCACTCATTCATTGCAAAGTCTTGTGTGTTGTTGCATTGTGTTTCTAAGCATTATCCTGGTTTCCTTTTTTTTAATTCTCTGCATGGTTTATGGATTACACTTTTTTCCTGTGTTTGCTGTTGCTCAATTTTGGATTGTTGGCCCATGTGTTTGATCTATTGCCCTGTTATATGCATTTTGCTTCTGGATTGTCCCAATAAAGATGTCGGAATAGTTTGTAAGTCTTGGTGTAGTTCGTAACAGAAACACCACTCAGGGAGACACAACTGTTTTGCCTTAAAACTTATTATTGTTTGTGAAATTTAGCAAAATTGACATTACTGTGTTTAAAATTTAAAATTAATATCAACTTTTTGTTCATTGAACTGTTATACGAAAATGAAAAATTACATTTGCGACGTGCTGATATTTGGGAAAATAGCCCTTTTGATATAAACATAAAAAGACAAAAATCGTACATTTAATACACTTCATAAAATTTTGGTGGCATTTCTATTCATTTTGGTGGCATTTTTGACCCTGTTCAACACTATTTTACACCAATGCCAGGCTCGGCTTTTTGTTGTAAAGTTAATGTACGGCTGCTGCCTAGTTAGGCGGCTCTTTGTAGATATTGTGATAGAGGTTTAATTTGACACTATCGTACCTCGCCATCACCAGAAAATGCTGCTCACCTTGATTTGCAAGGTGGCTGTGATGAGGGACAGAGAATTAGATCTTAATGCAGTTTTCAGGTACACATTTAATTGAGAATTGATGCCATGGGCCAAAAACTAAAATAAAAATGTATGACTAGGTAAGTTTTTCCTTTGAGTTTTCTGCATACAGACGAAACCATTGTCAAAACAATCCCCATTCACACAGATCTGCGAAAACGACCAAAAACCCTGTATTCTGCTGCCAGGCCGCTAGATGGCGATGAAACACTATAGACTGAAGACGTACAGTATTACACATGTGCGTGACATCATCGTTTTCAGAGAGTCACATTTTTTGCTGTTTACACAGAGACCGTTTTCAACTAAAAACGTAAAACTTTGTATGCGTTTTGGCCGTTCATTTACACGACAGTGGCGTTTTGGGTGCCTGAAAACGCAAACTTTTGAAAACAGATTTCAAAGTGTACATTTTTGAAAATGGATGGTGTCTGTGTAAACAACAAAACTGCGAATCTCTGAAGACCATGGGCCTTTCTCAATCTGTTCTTGTCTGTCCTTGTGTTCTTGTGAAACATCATCTTTTGTGGCCCAAGTACAGTCCCAATAGATAAGTTTGCATTTTGGCAAGAACGGTTAAAAATCCCGAATGTGTTCTTGACACGCCCATGTTACCGAGGATGCATCGATTGGTAACTTGTGTGAACTTGATGGCAGAAATATCCCGGCATTCAAGGAAGGAGAGGCAGATCAATACAGTAATTTGTTTTTCTACAATTATGTACGCTATTTCATCACTAAATTTACTTCTGAGAATATTTGATGCGAGAAATCAACTCAAATCGAAAATGTGCTCAAAGTTTTCGGAAATGAGAATCTCCATAAGTGCCTGCGAGCCAAACGGCCAGTTTGTTCACAGACTCGTTCGTTTTTTGCATTCTTGGTTTTGAGAAACACGTTATGACGTCATGCACGTGCGTATTAAATATTCTGTCTATAGTGTTTTATCGCCATCTAGTGGCCTGGCAGCAGAATACAGCTAGCATTTTTTTTACGTTTTTGCGGCTTATCGTTTTACGGTTTTAAGCATATCGTTTTCATGTAAACGTACCTTTAGAAAAGGGCACTTATCTAGTCTGAGACCAAAAAGGAAGGTGCTTGAGCACCACTTGGGGTCTATCTGTGCACATGGCTGATGTCCAGGTCTCCATTTCTTTCATGAATAAATCTCGCTAGTGCATTGTGCCAATGATAACAACATGAAATGGATAATAATACATAATAGCCAGAATATCTCTGGCCTTTTCTCCTGTTTAGAGTGCTGGAATTGGCCCAGGTTATCCCATAAGGAATTTGGCTGGTACCATTACTACGCTGAACTCTCAGAAGGGAACCGGTCCAACCGTTCTCAGAATCGTAACTTGTTTCTCATGGCCTGTGTATCTTCATGTCACACTCTATTGACTCCTCGTAGAACCCCTGTGCTGTGTTATTAAACCTCCCTGAGGCTTATTGAATCAGAATGGCATTGAGTATACGAGACCTTACAGTAAGAGTGACTTGACTGCTTGGGCGGGCGGCACTGGAAAACATTGGCCCATAAAAATTTCCAATTAAATCACTGGCTGACACATTAGTCGTGCTAATATTTCAGGGCTTCTGAGCAGTTTGAGAAAATAAACAATATAGGTGGATGTGTCGGCATGTTCTGTTGAGGAGAGTATGTTTCTTTTTGGAATATAATCACAGGAGAAATGTGCCAGGGTGAAACTCATCGCACCACGCTTACATATTGCATCAGCGAATCATTGCGCGGCTTGTTAGTCATTTGATTTATCTCCGAGTTTTGCCTGTTTGTTTTCATAAACCCAACACACCCATTGGTGATTAATTTGCAGCGCTTTAATTTTTCTTTACATGTACAGTGTGGGAGCAGCTGCAAATCTCAGGGAAAGGCCAACCTGCCAACGGAGCTGTTGCGCTGTAACTTTGCAGCATGAGTGCCCTTAGGAAACTTCAGATGCTTTTCCAATTCAAATGAAAACATCCTGTCCAATTAAGACATCTAACATCAAGGAATATAGACATATTGCAGGATCCATACCCAAGATTTAGCATGTCTAATTGAACTTTTACTGATGTTCCTGTCGCATAACTAGTATAGCATGACGCTATCAAAGCCAAGGTTATGGGGTTTCTTTCCTAGGGAGTGCTTAAGCAAGGTTGTGTCCCATTCAGAATTTAAATGAGCATGGTTTGAGGTACTGTAGCAAAAGGGATGGGGAATTGTATTTAGGATATGACAAATAATTCTGAAATTCTGAAATAAAAAAACTGCCATTTGTCATTAAAAGGCTAACTTTGAATGTTGGCTTGACAAAGCGTTCTAAAAAATTCTTAAAAAAAAGCTTAAAATCATCAAGTTTATTTGCAGATGTGTTGAAGTACAATACTTCATTTCAATTATGAGTGGGGTAATCTGGAGTCAATGGAGTAATCTATTCTGAAGATTACTCTATTACTCTTCAAAATAGAAACTGTTTACATCAAATTGTTAAAGTGTGTTCCAGAATTATTGGAGACCCCCTGAGAGCTCTTCCCGCCTTATGTGAACAGCAAACCTTGTAGACTGCCTGTAGAATCATTCGTGATCCATCACATGCTATATGTATTGTATGAGACTTGGCTACCCTCAACGCGCAGTCTTCGCTGTCAAGTGTGTGAAGGTGAGCTTTGTCCTCAGGGCTGTCCTGCTACTAAACTCCAAGCCACCGCCCGCCACCCAAATCTTTGAACTGTGCTAAAACATTTCATAGACCGATGCACTCATCCTATCCACTTTCTATTCTTATTTTTATTTTTATTAATGATGTACTGTGCTGAATATTTGCTATATTTGCTAACTATTTTGCTACTACTTTCAATTCAAGTGCTACTAATTGAATTGAATTGAACTCATTTATCAGAATTCATTCTGGTACTCGTGAAATACAACTACTTGAATTGGAATTTTCTGATTGGCAAGTATAATGTTGAGACTGTAATTGACATCCAATGCTCATGGCACCCTTTAGAGTCAATATAACATGCACAGAGTATGGGCAGAGCCCGTCTAACGGAGAGCCTTGGCACTTCCTATTAGCCCCATTGTGTAGCATCTTGGTTGCAGATCCATTAGAATTCCACTGGAGGTGATCGCGGGCGAGAGCAGAATGAATGGGAGTCTATGGGGCTAAACGGCTAAATGTGTCTCTTTCACCTGCTTGTCGTTGAATCAACATAGATTTTATTGTTGATTCCGGAAGTTCAATATAGATTATAGGCCAAAAGTCGAATGAACGAGTACTTATGTCCTTTTGATTTCTTACAGGTTAGGCTGTTGTTGGCCAGAACACGGTAGCATTCTGCTATTGTGTGACGTCATCACATTTTTGAACGGATTTTTAGAACAGATAAGTGAACTTAAAAACGCAATTTTCAGCTGAGTGTATTATCTTAGCCCTCCCTTTTGAATGCAACTTTCAAATTACTTGAAAAAAAATTACATCCTGAGAAAAGTGGATTTCTGGGAGTGAAACCCCATTGACTCCCATTCATTCTGCACTCGACCGCGAGCGCCCCCGCATGGACAGAGACGTGTTACTGCAGCCATTCCAGAAACTGGAAGTAACCAGCCAGTGCCAATTCTCTACAATTAGACATTCTCTGGTATGGGTAGGTTTAGGTCTGGGATATGGTTAGGGTTAGACCACTAGGAGGCGCCTTCTGCCCCATATGTATCTGTGTCTCATATTGACGCTAAAGGGTACCGTGTGTTTTGGATGACTACGCTTTGGCAAAAGCTGTGTATATGCCGCCTTGGGATGAGAACGGGCTCGTAATTTTGCCAGTTTATGCATTTGTCAGATTGGCTTTTATTTCAAGACACATTTTATCTTGATACATGTACTTCCAGGGAAACCCATGGTGTTGTTGGTAACATATTGTATTAAGTTGAGCAACAGGAACACCTTATGATCCAGCATAAACATTATCCTATTTTTTTACAGTTAACGTAAGTTTTGCTTGGATTTCTCACGTTTTGAAGTCTGTTCTTCTTTGTATTCAGTAAACTTCAATTAAATATCTCATGTTGTCTCAGAGACAAGTGAAACTGGTGGAATGGAAAAAATTCTAGATTGGAGCCGAGTGCAAAAGATAAAGACATTTGTAGCAGCACTGGACACCAGACGCTGAAGAATTTGGCAGGACTGGATAGGCTTCCCCATGGAACATAAATCAGTTTGAAAGAGGGGACCGCAACGTGAGCGCTTCCCATCTTTTTGGCATGCCTTCTGTTTTTCGAGCCTATGTAAATCATCCTCACGACAGGCCCGGGCTGCAGATGTGTGGCGAATTGGTTCCACCACAGCTGGAGTCCGGGGTCCAAATCCCAAATGGTCCGTAAATAGGAATCTCCCTCGGATCACGCTGTGATGTGGCACGGGACGGAGGGATTGTGCTTTTCCACTGCAGGTGTCGTCACTCTCATTGTCTCTCACCAGCTGAGATTTACAGCCCTCGAACGGCACTATGAAGCCTCATTGACGCTGCGTTACTGGAATGCAGCTCCATGCTGAGGAAAGGCCTCCGTGATGAGCTTTACAAGGTGTGCACTTGATGTGGATGATTGAAAGACAATGAATGACTACAGTGTGCTGAACTTAGTGGTATTAGTGGCAAGTTTCAGTGTGCATTCAGAAGGGATGCAGGCCTATCAAGACTTGTATTTGTTTAGAATTCATATTTAATTGTGGATACTTATTTTGCTAACTATTTTAATTTCAACTATTCAACCATTTTTATCAACAAAATCAGGTCTAACAGTCCTTTCATATTTCATACTGTACATGATAATGTAGTGACGCTTAGAATAGTTCACTTAAAAATGAAAATCATTTACTCACTCAAATTGTTTCAAACCTTTATGAGTTTCTTTCTTCTGCTGAACACAAAGGAAGATATTTTGAAGAATGTTGGTAGCCAGACAATTGATGGACCCCATTGACTTCCATAGTAGGGAAAAAAATACTATGGAAGTCAATGGGGTCAACTGTTTGATTACTGACATTCTTCAATATATATATATATATATTTTTTTTTTTTAATTCTGCAGAAGAAAGAAATTCATAGAGGTTTGAAACAACTTGAGGGTGAGTGAATGCTGACAGAATTGTCATTTTTATGTGACCTTTAATTATTCACCTACAGTAATAACATTGGTTTGACATTGACCAAAAATATTAGAGTGTTTTTTTAAACAGTCTTAAGGAGATGGGTCTGTTGAATTGCAATTCAGTAAAATACTCTGAATATTTATTCTGGTAATGAGAAAACATTGAGCTTGGATGCATTTTAATTATATTTTGATACAAATGTCTGCAAAATGCATACATTATTTTGCAGGTATACTATTAATTACAGTAATCTATATAGATGCATTAAAAAACAAACATAAATGAGCATATACAGTAGCTCACACTTCTGCTACACCTAAAAGTCACACATTTGGGGCATACAATTTATTATTTTACAACATGCAATTTATTGAAACATTTGCATTTTGATTTGAAACTTGCAAAAAATTGCATTTTTTTTTTACAATAATTTTTATACAAGTCATTTATTGGTTAACATCCATAGCATTGAATATGTTTTCACTTATGCTTTAAATTTTATGTTTAAATCTATTGCACCGGTTTTCCTCCAAAATTTGAAAAGGAAAAACTCCTTTAGTGTCGCAGTGCACAATAATGTATTAAAGGGGTTATGGAATCAAATTTTCCTTGTTAAAATCTGTTAAGATTTTTTTAAAAAAAGAGAGAGAGAGTTTAATGGACTTTGAAAACATAATGTAATTTCAAAACTCAAAACATCAGTGGAAATTCGTAATGAAAAAATACATGATATGACCCCTTAAAGGTCTTAGCCAAAAAAAAAGGTCTTAGCCATTTGTATGCATGCATGCAAGCAATCTGTTTTTATCATTTAAGTCTATTACAATAAAGAGCTAGAGAAAAATGGACAATAGCTACATATCCATAAGCCAAACCCAACTAAAGACTGCAGACAAAGAATATGAAGGTGTGTCTGCTATTAATTATAAGTTTGCCTGAGGAACAGAGAGCAGTAGCCTGCTGTCAGTCAGACTCAATTATAGAAGCACTAAGAAAATGAGATGAATCTCTGAAGGCTGGAGGTGTATTTTCAGTAGACGCCACAGCGGGCTGAACCTCAACCAATCTGCCACACACTCTAGCTGCAGTTACCCCACCGCGGACAAGAAGCCGAGTAGCAGAGCTGTAAATTACAAACTCCAGGAGCCCATTCATCCTAACTGTGCTTTGGCTGTTTTGATGCAGGCCTGTCATAAACTCCTTATGACATATGTTGAATTGTGTGAGTTCTATAGCCTCTACGTGCATTACCAACTCTTCTATATTTTAATGTCGTTCCAAGCCTGTAAGACCTCCGTTCATCTTTGGAATACAGTTTAAGATATTTTAGATTTAGTCCGAGAGTTTTCTGTCCCTCCATTGAAAATGTATGTACGGTATACTGTCCTTGTCCAGAAAAGGTAATAAAGACATCATCAAAGTAGTCCATGTGACATCAGTGGGTTAGTTAGAATGTTTTGAAGCATCAAGTATACATTTTGATCCAAAAATAACAACATAACAAAAACTAACACTTTTTTCAGCATTGTATCGTCTTCCGGTTCAATCCGTGTTCAGTGACGCTGATGACGTAAGACGTGCTGTGACGTGTTATCTGGTGCGCTCGAGCTTCGTTCACAGTCTGAGGGAGACGCATGCTGTAAATAAAACAATCTTCGCAAACATGTCTAAGGACTTCCCCACAGAGGAAGACTTGCATTTTGTTGCCCAGACGTATTAATTTGAACCCGAATACACGGACGCACGTCATCAGCGTCACTGCGGACTCGTGAACGCGGATTGACAACAGAACTGGAAGACAATACAATGCTGAATAGTCATATTTTTTGTTATTTTTGGAGCAAAATGTATTTTTGATGCTTCAAAACATTCTAACCCACTGATGTCACATGGACTACTTTTTATGATGTCTTTATTACCTTTCTGGACAAGGACAGTATACCGTACATACATTTTCAATGGAGGGACAGAAAACTCTCGGACTTTTTTCCGAAGATGAGGGTGAGTGAGGGTGAGTAATTTATGACATCATTTTTGGGTGAACTAACCCTTTAATACCTAGACAATGGGCATTAACCCGCTTATACCATAGTCACTTTCCAAATAACATATTTTTAAAACATTACTTTATATTTTAATTAGTTTTACAATCGAACTCTATAACGTTTTTACAAACAATAACTTGGTTTCCCAGGTTACACCAGAACTCCATTAGGTGTCCTCTATCACTTTTTAATGGACACCCTGCAGCCAATCAGAATCGAGTATTCACCCAGACCATGGTATAATTTACTGTATTTTCCTTTTTTTAAGAGATTCCAATCATATTTCAAGCAATTTAAAACCAGCATGGCGAACAGTGCGCACCCGAGGGATATAATCCATTATTTTTCTGCTTTAATATATTGGCCAAATTTTCCTATTTTCTGGACGATAACGATAACATTAAAAACAAATATCGGCCAATACCAGAATGGTGGAATGCCAAGCCACACTGTGCCTCATTCAGTACACTTTATAATGAGACACACTTGTAGCTAGGTGGCTTTCAGCAACAGGGTGGGAAAGGAAGAGGGAAGGAGCTTCCTGCTGTGAGCCAAAAGTGTGTTGTCCCAGGAAACACACTATAGCCAATTACATCCTGAGCAAGAGAGCACACACAATGATCTGACATGCGCAACTGTTTGTCTGGTAACCCTTGGAAACACCAACATGCAATATCTCATCATCGTTCTCGGACCGGCTTTCCGCATCTGTCAACACAATGTGGCGCATCAGCTCCACGGAATATTTGAAGAGTTAGGAACACTAAATGAGTTTTGAAAATTTGCACTGTATGTGTCAGTGGCACATCATTGCTTCAGCGTGCCTATTAACAAGGTCCAGTATTTACACTGGAATTTTGTATGTTTGTGGCTGTACATGCATTCAAGTTTTGGGTATTTATAGTATATAAGAGTGTGCTAAGGTAATGGCGAGCGTTTTAGCTGGAGCAACTGTTGAGTGATCTTGACGTTTGTGTTTTGTTGTGACGAACACAGGACACAGAATTCACTCCGTTTCCCATTAGAGAGTTTAGAGGGCAAATAGCATATCTCAACAGAGATATCCTGCGGAAATAGAGCTTGCTATCTGGACAAATATACCAGTGATAGGGCTTGAGAGTTTGGTGTGATTTGAAATGCCTCCAGCTAAACTCTTGGCTTACACAGGAAGGATTCGCCAGTTTCCAAAAAGTATGTTTTTCTGTATTCATTTACTGAAGAGAAAAATTTTGTTCCACACTGAAAGTGAAATGCTAACGTGAAGTGATGAAAGTTATGATCCAGTCGGATGTAGTGAGGTTTTTATCAGTAGGCCTATGAGTGAAATACCAGTTAAATATAATGTAACACTTTTATTCAATAGTCCACTTTAGACATTCTACTAACTATGGCCTCATTTACACTGCATGGTTCAAGTGACCCAAATCCGATTTGTTCCTCTCACGTGGCACAGATCGGATTTGACCGGTGAACGTATAAGCAGGAAAAAAGCGCATGGATTCCGATTTTCTCAGATCGGATTCGGGCCTCACTCATATGTGGTAATAAATCAGATATGAATCGGATACGTGCATTTGCAAGTCCCATGTAAGCAGGCAAATCGGATATTCCCCAGTAAATGTGAGTCGTACGTCATTAAAAAAGTGACGTCAGCTCAGATGATGGACACCACCAACTGAGATCACATGACTTATTATATGCGCTATGGAGGAGGAAAGATACACACAGTGGAGCGATGTGGAGGTTTCGTGTGTTTTGAGTGTTTGAGGCGAAGAGTGCTGGCAAAAATGCAGGGTTGTTACAGAAATAAATCCGTATTTGAAGACATTTCACGAGTGTAAAGTTTATTTGCAACTACATGTGACATGTCAACTAACTCTCATTAGATGATCTCATTAGACTGTAATATCTTAATATCTGCTTATAACACTTTATTTTGATGCTCACCTATCGATATTTAATGGAACTTTGCAACTACATCGACTTATATTCTACTGATCTCAACTCTAACCTAACAGTCTAACAGTCTAATACTCTAATGAGAGTTAGCTGACATGTAGTTAAAGTATAGAATGTCTAAAGTGAGCCATTAAAATAAAGTAACCAAATATAAAAACCTAAATCTTTCCAGATATTTGACATTTATTTGAAGGATAGCCCCTTGAGATGTAACATCTCGTTTTCGAGGCGGTCCTGAAAGATATGTTATATCTTTCCCCATTTGAAACAATATTTCTGCAGATGTAACCCAAGGCTTATGGATAAAATTATCAAATAATCTAATGGCCATTGAGCCAGAAGTATCTGCATTTAATATCAGTATGTGATGGTATTTCAGAGTGAAATTTATTTTCTTGAAATAAATAAAATACGAAATGTAAAGGCATTGCAAATGTTTCATTTCACTCGCACAACAAGTGAGCCGCAAATACACAGCAATGATCCCAAACTTGTTTTACAGACAGACATCTTCTAGAAGTAATTGTGGCTTGAAATGGCCTCTACTTTCTGACAGTATAAAAGTATGCCTGAATCATGTCTCAACGGCCAATGACAGAAGACCTTCATCCATCATTTCCTGCTCATTGGCAGCCATTGTGCAGATGTAGTCATGTTTGGGATGCATTCATTTCTGTGTTTACTGCAAATGCAGCCTTTGATGTTGCTTGTAATGACTGTAACAGCAGTGTGTGTTGGGAAGGCTGGTTTGAAACCGTTACCCAGGCTACAGCACAAGCTACTCATCATTTACCAAAGTAAGTCAACTACAGTTAAGCTTTAGCAAACTGATCTGAAAGGAATTTGGGGTAAATTGGCTAGAATAAAATGTGTGTTTTAGTAAAGGTATCTGATCATCTGTGTGTTTCTAACCCTGGCTTGGTCATGTGGCGGCACAAAACCTTTTTTGGCGGCGTGTCTATTGTGTCGTGAAGCATGAATTCTGTTGGTGTGTGCCAGTGAGTTTAATCCAAAAAGTGTGTGTGTGTGTGTGAGAGAGAGAGAAAGAGAGAGAGAGCACAAAATGTGTCTATTTACTCAATCATTCATTATTCCACCTTTTCTCTCTAGCTCAGGGTGGTCATGCCTTTAGCCAGGGCGCTATCACAAATGCAGGCCATAAAGATTCAAACCTGCACAGCAAAACCAATAGAAACACACAGCTCACCACCATACACAAGCAGATTTGAACTTTTTCACACAAACACAACTCTGCAAGACCCTTTAACCTCAAATGACATGCTTACTTCTGGTGCTGTTGTGGTTGCTCACCGAAACAATGTGAGCTTGGTCAACATATTGCATCATCGGTCATTGGTGGAGTTTGGGGTGGCTGGGGTGAGGACAGCAAGAGCCCCCCAGACCAGAGCCAAGCATTTTTCTGAGAAAAATATGTACAGTATATGAAAATGTATTTGTCTTGTCCTATCATTTTAGTGTAGAATGAGTAAAGCTGTTTGTTTTTAGGATGAAAAAAAGTTGTAAAAGTTAAATTTTTAGGCTGCTCTACCTCAGCAGTCTAACAGCACTCATCAATGTCAAAATGATCGAGACAGCCAATCAAATCAAAGAAGGCGGGTCTAACTACCTTACTGTCACTGTCACACTGTTACGATTGGAAATGTTCAGCGGCTGACAGTCATAGACTACTAATCTACTAATGCAAATTTCCCCTTTTTGAATTGAAAATATGTGATCATGATTCATAAATGAATGTGACGAAACAAGAAGCATTTATGTTTTTTTTTACACATATTCAAATAGGAGTGGATGTGTGCACATTTTAAAATAAATTATTATTTGCAAATAGTTTAAATTGACTTCACAAATACAAATTGTACCTAGTAAAAATTATTTTAGTACTCCCCAGCACAAAAATGAAACTCTGCCAATGTTCTCAGTTTTGCAAACAATACTTAAGCATAATGGTGTCTTTAAATACTTAAATTATGCTTTTGAGTTCATTTTTATATTTTTTGGACATGTGCATCGTGGTTTATAATGAGTTAATGGGTGATTATGAGGAAGGCTGAAGACAGACATATTAAAATGAATAATTTAATAAATGAGACTTAAAATGGTTTAAACCAAATAAAGACTTGTTTAAGATAACATTTAATCAAGTTTACAGTTTTTTTTTGTTTGTTTGTTTTTTTTTTCATTAGCCTATGATTATTGGCCTCTCAAAATAGAAAAATGCTCAAATATGGGCAATTTTATTTGCCTGGCCTATTACAGTATATCCATGCCATTCAATCATATCATAGTAAATATCAAAGCGACATGGTAGATATCCATACTGTGCTAGGGTACAATGCTGACACAGAATCATTTTATTCAATTTCAGCATTTCACAGATGATGCTTCATTTTCCCATAACAAGTGTATTTCAAAAGTGACATCATCACAGGACCTGAAAACTGCCGGAAAGCTTTGGCAAGAGTTTCACAACCCCTGGGAAGAAACACCGGCACAGACATCCAAAAAGAGATTCAAATAATACCCAAAAGGCCAATCGCAAATATACACTGACTGACAGGGGATTCAAAACATAAATATTAGTGGGGAAACAAGCAGAAGGCCAAAGCAAGCAGACCCTTCCACCAGAAAATGGACCACCTCTCCTAACCAGCCTCTAAACCCAGGATATATCGTGTTTTCTCTGAACTCCCATAAAGCCAAACAAAGCCTTTTGGCTCATAAGTCAAGTGTGTTTTGAATTATGAGCTCAACAAATCAAAATCCCTAGAACATGGAGCTCTTTGCCCAGAGGACTGCAGATACACTCGGGTTTGGATTTTGAAATCCCAAAATGCATCCCTTTTGTGTTTTCTTTGTCTTGTTCTGTTTTTTTTTTTTTTCTTCACCGCAAGAGCACAAGCCTGCGATCCTAAAGTTTTGGTTGGTCAAACAATGCTTGTGGTTTAGAGGATGTTTTTAAAATGGCTATAAATAAATGAAATGTTACATTAAATGCTTATTCTGTTGAAGACAAAAATAGCATAAAAGCTCTATAGCAAGTAAGAGCATGAATATTATAGAGCCATTGTTTTTTTACTTGTGAGCATATCTCAAAGTGTTAAACTACAGTGCATAACTTGTGTTGAGGTGAGGAGAGATGTGGCACAACTAACTTGATGGATAAAGCAGATGGATAAAAAATCTCATAGACTTGCATTGAAGGAGGGACCTACTTTGGAGTGGTAAGCCTGAAAACCTTAGCAACCACATAATGAGCTAAGAAGCATTTTGCAACCACATAGGAACACCTTGGCAACCATCAACAACAGCCTAGCATTATGGCGGCTCATATTTTCTTCTGAAATCGAGTTATCTTTTCAAGAAGTAGCCGTGGCAAATCGTATACACTACAGATTATTTCTGTTTTCTGTTCTGATGCAATTGTACAACATTCACCTTGATAATTGATTTAACCTGAGTGAGTCATCGAGTCACCTGACTAAAGCGTCCCGCTGGGGAATATCAGGAGATGTGTGAGTTTACATGTATTCAGGCTTAGAAGCAGCTGACCAGCAGCACACCTGCTTCTGATTAGCAGCTCAAAGTCACTCCTGCTCTTTCTCTCTTTCTCCTTTTTTTTCTATCTCTGCATGTTTTCATTTTTGCGGCTTCATTTTCTTTTCATTTAGGAAAAAGGATCACACAGGGGTAGTTTTATGAGATTTGAACAATTTCATTTCCTGTTTTTAGCCAATGACTTTTGATTTTCTTGAGGCAAATTGATAACACTATGGTCATAACCAATTTTTCCATCCACAAATTACTGCGTGGCAAGAAAAAAATCAGTGCCAATCAGAGGATATGAATGTAGTTAGGATTTTGGATCAGAATTCACAGTAGGTGGGGCTGCACTCATTTACGTATACATTTGGGAGACCCTTTTATACAAAGCAGCTTAAACTGCATTTAAAGGGATACGTCACCTCTGGAAAGGTGAATGTGTATTTAAAATGGGTCATTCATTTAGAAGAAATGTGAAAACATTTTTGAATTTGGAGCTTTCTAGACTGAAAAAAGTCAGAAAATGTATTTTTGGCTTATGTGGATGAAAGACAACAACTCCCAGAATGCACTTGCTTCGCTGCCCTAGAAGGCTACGCCTACCGGTAATAGAGCGCGAAATGCAAAATGACGTCATCAGAGGATTTTTTCCACACAAAAAATACATAAATCTCTCGTCTCAGGGGGATATCACGTGACCTACCAGCGTCAGTTCACTGTCATTCACAAATCCTCTCCTATGGCCCCATGGGATAATAAAGTGTACATTGTATGCATTTCAGAATCTCTCCGGAAGTATGCTCATGTATTTATCCCATCAAATGCTATGTATTTATGTATGACATACTCTGTTAGCATACTGCTTTTCGCATACTTCATAGTAAGGAAATATTCGATTTCTGACGCAGTATTGGTGCTTTCCCTGGGGAAACGAACCCATGACCTTGGCGTTGCTAGCGCCATGCTCTATTGTCTAAACTATTGTCTGTCCTTTTTACTTAGTGTGACGCTGCAGCGATGGAAAACTGATCCAAAAAGCCAACCCAATCTCACAACCAAATCGTACGAATTCGACGAATGATTAAAAAGTGGCTAATTCGTAACAATTCATACGACCTCACTCGCACGAATTAGTACGATTTTGCTAAATCGTACATATTTTACAAATTGGCCAATTAGTATGAATTCGTACAAATGACCTACCCCTTACCCCGCCCCTAAACCTACTCATCACGTGGGTTTAGAGCAGGGGTGCCCAATCCTGCTCCTGGCGATCGACTGTCCTGCACAGTTCATCTCAAACCCTAATCAAACACACCTGAAGTAGCCAATTAAGGTCTTTAGGATCACATTCAGGTGTGTTTGATTAGGGTTGGAGATGAACTGTGCAGGACAGTCGATCGCCAGGAGCAGGATTGGGCACCCCTGGTTTAGAGAAATCGTACAAATTGTTACGAATTAGCCACTTTTTTAATCATTCGTTGAATTCGTACAATTTGGTCGTGAGATAGCATAGAAAAAGCTGAGAAAATTTAAAAAAGCTAAGCTGCTAAAAGGAAAATTGTTCCTGATGCCTCATTTAAACACGAATGAGGAACTGAAAGTCATTGTTTTCTGCAGGGGGACCCGAGAGGTTGTATGACATCACCCTTTTGCACAATTCTTTCATCAGACTTATGGTCCAGCAACACGACTGAGAAACCCACAGATGGTCCACAGACCTCGAGCAGCTCTTCATGGTAGCCCAGAAATCTGCTCACGGTTCCTGTTAGTCTGCTCACATCACAGCAGGCCAAAAACACTACGAGTGGAACAATGCAGAGAGATCCAACGGCCAGGACAATTCCAGCCGTCTGCTCTGTGTCAAGGGCTGCGATGCACGTCTGGCTCAATCAGCTTCCACCCGCGGGTCAACTTGCTTATGTGAACATTTAGTCAATGACAACATTTTGTTTCAACTACATAAAAATGGACTTCTTGAAAGTTCTCAGATATGTACTCATCTTTGTTTCTGAAATTTTGTGTTTCAGTGTGTGGGTCGTCAATGAAATTTTCAGTTTTTATCACTTTTGCCCTTTTAAATTAAGTTTAGTAGCTCATTTTGAGCTGCATTGTGGGATATATTAAATCCGATGGCACTTTTTGTTTTTTAAACCACACAAAAATTGTCCGTCAAAAACATGTTCATGTACACAAGTGATGATCTTTCTGAGGGATCTTAAGTCATGTGCAGATTATTTCAAAATACTTCCTTGATAACACCACTCATATCTTACAAAGATACAAAGTTCACATACCAAGCCCTGAACGTACTCTGAAAACTACTGTACAGTTTTGTGTAACATAATTTTCCATCTGAAACAAAGCATCTTGATTAAACTGACCAAATGTACACATGCATGTCAGAGCTTTATTAATAATTGCATTCATCAAAAATCAATGCAAAGCATTTTTAAAAGCTGCATTTAAAATGAATGCACACGTTTGAATGATGGATCTGATTGTGAAATCCAAAAACGAATTTTAAACACTTTTTTTGTGCGCCGATGATTTTGCAGAGATGTTTGACAAGTATTTCCAATCAAATCATTAATAGAATTTATTGACAATATCAGTGACTTTAGGCCACAGCATTTGAGGATAGACTTCCTTCTCTTATTAGGAAGAACCATTGCTATCATGTGTAATCATGAAACTAAATGAAGACATCCTATTCTGTATTCTTCAAAATATTGTGGTGATATTTAATGTATTTTCAAACAGCAAGACTGGTTTCAGTGTTTGCTAATGAACTAAGGTGAGATCTTTAAAGTTGTATCTATCAAGTTCTATTATAATCATAATGCACAATAGTATATAATTATAAAACACATACATTTATCTGTTCAACATGACGTATTTTGTCTGACATGCGGTGATAATGGCTTTTTTGCTCTGCATGTTTTTGCAAGTTTGGCAAGAATTGTACAGAACATACATCAATGCCGGAAGTATCTATCTAGATAACATTCCTATCAACCTGTGAACGCTACACCTAATTTCCCTCAAATACCTGCCTTGCCCCACCGAGAAGAATGGAAAGAATCCGCACAGAGAGACTTAATCTTAATTATGAATCATTTAAACAAAGCAAGTAAGTTCGTACCAGATGGAACAATCTCTTTGAAACTGTTTGAGACAAAACTTTTTGCCTTTTTTTGGGGGGGATTCTGTCACAGATCTCATTTACAGCTTCATCATCAAGCCTTCCTGTTCAGCTCAACATTGTCGCGTGCAAAAGCACACTGTGAGAAAACAGCTTCCGTCAGTCATCTCTCATATCATGATGGTGCCCTCATTCTCCATTCATGGGAACAAACTTTTATTTATAACCACAAACCTTACACATTAATTTGCTGCACAACAATGTTCGCATATGCGTGACGGCCATCTGTCAGGAGTGTTTCATATCTATTCACACATTTTTAATTTACTTTTTGACTTTGCCAAGTGACAACAACCTCATCAAATAGAGCCTTTGCTGACAGCTTGATGCTTTTGTTATGGAGTCGTGCTTGCAATAGAGGAAATCTTTTTTATGGCATTAATGTGACAGACCAAAAGAACTTATCATGAAATTTACAATCGTAGATGTTGATGAAACACCTGCTGGAGCCCCTTTTAAAATTGAGAAAATGATTAGAATTATTCAGTCTGCACGAGTTTCACAATAACATTCTAATATATATATTTTTCTTCCTTGGCTGGAGAAACTAACTTTTCATCTGGAAACAAGCAGTTTACTTTCAACTTACAAAAACAAACAACAAAACTGATGTAATCTCGCCTTCAATCTGATAATGACACCTGTCTTGCAATAACACGACAAGCCTTTTCTCTCCCTCCAGAATGTTTCCTTCCACAGAATGGATGTTGAAAGGCACTTCCAAACGCAGATACACCCACACATTGAAGTAAAAATGACATAACATAATATTTTGAGTTCATGTTGATTGAACCAATTTCTTTCATTGTATTAACTCAATTTCAATCAACTTAAAATTTTAATGCAACCAGTTTTGCTTACTTTTGTGAAACTAACAAAATGGTTGGACATGTCAAAGATTTCAAAGATTTCAAATAGATGACTTTGATTTTACTAAATAAGGAAATGCAATAAATGTCCCAAATCTAATCAACTTATTACTGTTGTAAGAGCAAATATTATATAGGCGCTGATGTGGATACGACTCAGGTGAAATGTGGTTTCTAGTTCAATTTAGTTACTTTTTCGGAAGTATTAACATAAAATGTGAAGAAAAGGCACTGCAAAAATTATTGTTGGTTTCATTTTTTTTTTTTAAAAGTAAGTGATGGTTGCCTTCCTATTTTTTGAGTTAATACAATGGAGTTTGGTGTAATCAACAGAAACTCAAAATATTATGTTATCTGAGCCACATTAATTATAAGTTGATTTAACAGATTTTTTTGTTTTGTAATAAGTCATATATTGTTTTACAGTGTATCCTGCTCACAAACTGATGTAAATATTTTAAATTAGAATGAATGCTGTTTATTTAGTGCATTGAACAAACTGAATAATATATATATATATATATATATATATATATATAATATATTAAATAAAAGTAGTGTTTCAGGTCTGATATGAAAGTTCATACAAAATTCATAAGATTCTTAATCATAAGTTTGTAAGGATTTGTTTGCTTATAGAACAAATACATATTAATAGATTGCATGAAATGAATAAAGATGAATATGACTGCATGTTCCATTTGAATTGATTGGTATTACTTTTGGAACTAAATTTGATCAATTCATCAAGAAAAAATAATGAATGATACAAGAGTCTGGCAATTCATTTAAACAAACCATGCCATGTGCATAACATAGGCTACTGGATATATAATACGTTTTAGTGGTCCAGATTTTTTATTATTATTATTATTATTAGGACTTCCTCCTCAATAAACTCCTAATTACTGCTTATTCATAGTTAGTAAGGTAGTTGTTCTATTAGAATGCATATTAGTATTAATGACCATTCTCTATGCCTTATTTATACCCAATAGCGAAACTTAACATCTAACAATGAATAGGCAGTAATTAGGAGTTTATTGAGGTAGAAAGGTTAATAGCTAACAGTGAGAACTGAACCCTAAACTAAAGTGTGACCTTTTCGTCCAACCTTTTAAACATTTTGGAAAACTTCTACCTCTGGTGAGGTCCAAAAATCTGAGGCCACTGATGTCGTTTATTTGCTTTTTTCTTTAATAAATACACAATTTTGGCCATCAAAAACACCATCGTTACAATTTAAGAGACAATTACTTTCTAAATCCAAGAAACCTGTTTATTTTAAGGTTTGAATTAATTTCATGTGTGGTCTCTCGGAATTTTGGACTGGGGAAACACTTAACAAAGTTGATCAAAATTACAAAGCACTGATCTGATGCATATATTTTCATATACCACCATAACCTATTATGACGTGTTTCCTTTCAAAGAACCATCAGCACTCACCGACACATTCGTTCGCCTCTCTGGCCGTCGCGCGCTGCCACGGCCGGTCGTAGTGGAACGGCTTACACCTGTCACACTCCGGTCCCGCCGTGTTGTGCTTGCACTCACACACTAGGTTCCCTTCCCGGTCCTTGACGCACTTTGACGCGTGCCCGTTACACTTGCAGCGACCGCCGACCTGCAGGTCAGACACCGCGTAAAAATACGACTCCCTGGCGAGCTCCGAGTCATCCTCATTCTCATCCCCGAACGTGTGCAGCCGGTTGAAGATCACTTTGATATCGGTGGCCGTGACCCAGTCCTGCAGGACGGGAGAGTTGTCGAAGTCATGCGCGGAAGGTCTGCCATCCAGCGTGCTGAACGCGATGAGCCCACCTGTTAACGGCTGCATGTCCGTGTGAGAGTCCGTGCAGATCGCTTCCTGCTCGTTCTGCTTGGTGATCGCAGCTTTGCTCGGTTTGTTGTACATTTTCTTGCACTGGGTTGAGTAGAACTGAAAGGGCACCCAGGTCTTCCCATAATCCATGGACTTGAGGATGGCCATGGATTCAGGACGAGGAGAGCAGAACTGGAGGCTCACGTAGGTCACTTCGAACTTCTTCCCCAGGGACAGCGTCAGAGTCACATTTTGGGGGTATTGCAGGTAGTTCTCCGATTGCCAACAGGTGAGGTTGTGAGGGTTGTTGAGGTCTGTGAGATACGCAGGTGGATGGGTCTTCTTGGGGTCCGTGGCGTCGCAGATGTTGCAGTCCCTCGATCTTTCCTCGCCCTTCTCGGTCACCACGCAGTACCGCGACGCCGGGGTGCCGCAGGTGCTGGACACGCGCACGTCCTTCCCGAACGCGGAGTTCACAAAGTCGGGGATGCAGCGTCTGGGGTTGCCGTTCTCGTCGTAACAAGGGTCCGGGGGAGAGGATTGAGCCGCGAACATACTCATTCCGTATCCACCACGACCACCAGCCACCATCGCGGTGATGGACACCATGGAGACGCAAGTTACCAAAATCCTTATCATTGCAACCCCTGGTCCTCAGTGTCCCTGAAACTGCACTGAACAGAAAAGAATCGTTTTTGCATGTAAAAAAAGGACTCGTTTTGAAATGCAATATGCAATCTAGCATGGAGTTTCCTACATGCTATGTTGAAGAAAAAAAAGTGTGTGAAAGATTTATGCGTAATTGTAGGCGACTTTTCTTAAAGACAAATCCACAAAGTGCACTATACCTCAGAGAGACTGCTTTATTCGGGTGGAGAAGTATGACAAACCCCTCTAAAAAAAGAAATTATAGGGTTCTCTCCCTTTCTTTTCTCTCTCCCGGATATGTTGTAATCTCTTTCCCACTTTCAACCAAAATGAAACAGAAAACCTGCTATTACTTTCCAAGTCTCCCTTTCTTCCTCTGCCTAACTCACTCACACCTCTGCCTCTCTGTGACTGTGACTGAGTGTCGCAGCTCAGCCCTTCTCTCTTTCTGCTGCTCTGCCTGTATTCAATAGGAAGGGGGTTCAGTCATTCACTATTCTCTCTGTGCGCCTGCATGAGTAAAGCGCTTTATTACCCTGTGTGCAAGCACAATGGAATTCTGATGTACGTTTATCTAGTTGCATTTTGAGTTATTCGTAATTAAAGGGTAATTTTCGACTACTCTCAGTCTTGAAAATCTCACATTTAAACCGTTTTATTTATGCGCCATGACTTCAGTTTTGTTGAGAGCTTTTTTTCAGGAATGCAATTTAAAAAACACACAGACCAAATTATTGAACAAAAATGTATATTTTTGAAGCCTTGAGAAAAAGTAGAATTTCCCCTCACTAACACTTTTTTGTCATTTTGTAGATGGGGATTAAAAAGTGTTAAAAAAGTGGCGAAATAGAGAAATTCTGGCAAATATCAACCTGAAATTATGAAAAGAAAATTTAAAGTGGCACAATAAAACGTCTTAATCTGTGTTCGTTTCATTACAAAATAAAAAAATATATATATTAAAGTTATTTTTAATTTAATTTAAATATCGCATAGAACAACATTTCCCATAAATACGAACCACATAAAACAGCAGACAATTTACACTGCAATACATCTAAAGCACCAAAAATAAAGTGATGAATGGATGGATGGAAATACAGATTGACTTCTCGACAAACTGACATTGCATGCACAATAGAACTTTCCAGCTACACGATTGCCAAGTTATAGCCTACATTGAATGTTGAGTTATAAACCCTAACCCTTTTTACAGAACGCTCCGTTAAATCTCTAAAAACGGAAATAAATAGCATATGCACATCATAGCCTACATGTACATTCAATTCCAGACGCAGTTCTGATTACGCAACTCTTGGCCACCCACCGTGCCCAGTTGTTGATTCACGGGTCCTCACAATAAAGAAACAACGACACCGTGTGGTAGACTGGAGAATAGTCCGATCAACAGAGAATCACTAGAGGTCTCTCTTCACTTACCTTAATACACTAAAAAAAAAGTGAAGAAACTCTTTATCTTAACATTTTAAAGTAATAAACATGCATAATTGAAATAATTAAGTTGAGTGAACTTGGCAATTCAACATAACTTAATTTTTTTCATTTATGTATGACGTTTATTTACTTAAGAATTTTAAGGCAATGGGTCAATTGATCACTTTTTACAGTGTACGAGGATTACTTTGCTAACTATATTTTCTCCTTACTTTACTTTTACAAATTTTCTAGCTAGCTTGTAAAATTAATTTACTCTGGATAACATTTAATATTTGGCAGCTCTCAACTTGTTACCCGTTTTATAGGATTTTATCACACAAGAAATGCCCATTTTAGTCATTTAAAAAAAAAAAATATATATATATATATATATATATATATATATATATATATATATACACAAATATATGTGCCATTGTTTCTCCATAGTTTTAGGTTTCAAGCTATAAGAACTTTGCCACCTTCAATGCAGTTAAAAATGTTATGTTAGGCCTCGCATGTAAACAGAAACGTAGTAGATGCTCCCATGTTGACATCCACCTAAAATTATTAAATTTCGATATTTTTTGCAGGCTATAGAGTTTACAGAGTCCACGACACTCCTAAAGATGCTGAGGAGAAGTGACAGAAAGATTTAATTTTTTTGTTCGAATACAAAAAATCAAAGTTGACACTATTGTCCTCATAATCTTTAATCCTCGCTCTTGTAACAACATTTCTTCTCTGATGATGTTTACTTAGGCGAGGGCGGGACAACCTGTCACTCATCCATCACAGCACTAGCAAACCATAACCATCCAATCAATTCCTCATGGACAAAATCAAGCCCCGCCCTACATTTGTTCTTGTCCGAGCCGCAATTTCACTCAGGCCTGCGTCACAACAGGGAAGTAAAGGCTATTACAACTTCTGTTTTTATGCTGACTTTAAAAAAGCAACACATTCATAAGCAGAGCATCTTCTAAAATCACTAAATTGGATCACATGAGTTCTTTCTGTTTCCTGGCAGCAGATGAATGCATTTTGGGGTTTTTTTATCCTACATGTAATTTTTTCTTGCCACTGTCCTTGGTGCTGAAGTCACGGACAAACTGGAATAATGTCATCATCACAGGTCTCAGACAAATAGCAGGTTTTCCATCATTACCAAAGATGTGTCTTAACAAATATAGGCCACTAAGTCTGAGGTTCACTGAAACTGCGTCCGTCTAGCACATCATTATACAGACTCTATTTTAGCACTGATGCGTCGTGGGCTGCTTCCCACTTGCGTGGTATAAGACGACTTCAGATTTTTCCATCAGTATTGGGTTTCGTTCGATTCACGTAGGCACAATGGATTTTTATGACAACTGGCCTATGATGACTCACGCATGTGAACATAGGTCAGTTTAAAACCACTGAAAAAAGGAAATGCATGTGCCTGCAAGGCAGTGTCAGGTTTCTCATGTCCTCTTTTACATAAATATCGCAAATTAACTTCTTATTTGACCTCTTTGGGTAGTAATGTCGTAACAGTGTCTACTTCAGGTGGAAGTTATGTTACTTTGTGCAAACCAGTGTTTTAGTTCCCATGTGCTATGAATGGATTTTTAAGAGCAAGGGCTGGTATTGTGGTTGTCATTGTAACTGCTACATTTGTGCATGTAAAAAGCACGATTGATGGCCATCCGTCAAGCAGCTTATCATCTCGTTTTGGGGTGAAATGAGAATGAAAAGCTACATGTGAGGTGTTCGCTGAGTGCACAGCATGGTTGTGGTGTGTGAATAGGAAGCATGCTGTTTCCTCGCATACAAACAGAGCTGTGTGTACAAATATAACTATGTAAAATGTTTGAGTTTCCGGAGTCTGTAATCTTAGAAAGCAGATATGCATAATGCATATTGTATTGGTTTGCCAAATATTATATTTTAATTATGTTTTTTATATATTTATTTATTTATACATTAGCCTATATGTGACATTTTTTCATTGAAATATATATATATATATATATATATATATATATATATATATATAAATTGAGAGACTTATGTAGTTTAGCCTTCTTATTTATTTATTTATTTGGAAGAGTTCCTTATGTACGTCATTTCTCAAAATGTTATCAGTCGATCAAATGATTACAGAGACTTCATTAATTTGCTTTGTTGATTGTGGGAAGTGACGTGTTCGATGTGGGCGGGGCTACACAAACGCTGCGCTCATCTGTCATCTGTAAAGTGTGAATGAATTTAAGACAGGCACGAGAGGTAGGTCGATTGAAAATGTTCTGTGATTTTTCATAACTAGCTTTTTGTGATTCTCATGGCTCAAAAATCAATCTACTTCCTATGAACTTCGGTTATATGTTGTCACGGTTATTATTACATTAATTCTTATGTATAGCCTACTTATTCAAAGTATGAGAAGAGTTAAAATAATAGCGATGCAAATGTCTTTATTTTTGTTGTTGTTGTTTGCCTCAATCAAGATGCTTTACATAGTGTCAACGTAATAGATCTAAGAAATCTGATTATTGTTGACATTTTAATATAGTGATTCAACAAATATGCTGTTAAGCATTCATGGCATATAACACTTACTCTTACAGTATTTCATGTATATGTGTGTGTGTGTGTGTGTGTGTGTGTGTGAAATAACAAGTGTTGCTCACAATAATTTTTGAATCACTCGCTCTACATTAAACGCAATACATTAAACATGATTTTTAAAAATAAGTCTAATTAATATATTGAATAAGCACAATGTGGTAACACTGTATTTTTATATCATTTTTACAATACATGTTACTTGTAGTAGTTACTAGTAATAAATAAATGATGCATAATTACATGCAACTAACCCTAATCCAAATGCTGATCCTAACCCCTATAGTAAATACATTCCTCAATATTACGCAGTACTCAAAAAGTAACAAAGAAAGTGTAACCCAAAAAGTCCAAAATAAACAGCTTCTAATAAAAACTGGACCAAGTTTACGAACCTTAAACACAGACATCATCTTGGGTCGTTTAGGTTGGTCAAGTCGTAGAAGAGACATTGTCGTTAAAAGTAAGGAAAGATGACAATTGAAATATTATGACTTTCCGGCGTAAAGCTTTTATGGTAGGTAAACCCCTTGTGGGTAATTCTTTAAACCACTGCTGTCCTCATTCTGTTTCTCCAAAGATTTAATTGGTCAGTAATATAAAACCAGAATGACCACATCCTGTTTTGATGAATGTCAGATGAATGTCGGAATGTTCTGCAAGTTATTTATTATTGTTTGTTTTTCCAGAAACTCGTTGTCAGGGGTCATCTGCATAAGTTGGGCCAGTAAATAATCATGGTTATGAATGCTATCATATAGTCACATCATAATCTGGGTTATATCTAATGTTACTAACAGTTCCCTTTTCTTCGCAAGATCAAAAAGGGGTGGAGCTCAGGTTTTGGTATCTGTAAAAAAGTGTGATGTCCGGTTTTATTTGCACAATAAAGGAGATAAAAAGACAGTCACAGTATCTGTGAGGAGCATGAGGCTTTGAGTGATGTGGGCCTGTCTGGACGAAAGGTGAAAAAAACGTCAGTGCTAAAAATATATCCGCTTAGCTTCATTTAGCCACACATTGGTAAGGCAGGAAACCAACCGAGTATAGTCTTCAGTCTGTCTGTGTTCGAAAGAGAAAGACAAGACAGCATTTGAATACCTTGGCAGTAAAGAGCCTGTTTATTCCTTTTATCACAGGCAGGCGTTCACACAGATGATCAGACTGGGGAAAAGAGACTTCCTTATGAGCAAGATTGCTGTCAAGATTATTCAAATACCTTCTGCTCTCGCTCGAGGACTGGGATTATCACATTATCACTGTTCCCAGCTGTTTTATGCATGGAAGGTAGGCTTGTGTAATATACATTTACTGTGTATTTCTTTTTTGCTCATAATTGTTTGCGTGGATAATACAATAATAAGCGAAGATAATCTATTAAAATGTTCTATTTTTGAGTATAGGATGAAAGCAGCAGCATTTGTTTTAGTCTTAATATTTAAAAAGAAAAGTGTGTTTCCAAACCAATCCTGTAGACTTGTAAAGGTCTGAGATGTAGTGAGGTGCCAACCCATTTAGTGACTTAAAAAACAAACAATAAGATCTAAAATAGACCGGGAGCCAGTGGAGCGAGACCAGCGCTGGTGTAATGTGTTCATGCTTGTGAGTTCCAGTTAAAAGACGAGCGGCTGAGTTTTGTACTAACTGTAAGCGTGAGAGAGAGGTTTGGTTAACGCCAATATAAAGTGTATTACAGTTGTCAAGAGGAGTTGAGATAAAAGCATGAATCACATATTCAAAGTGCTTATGAGATAAAATGGGTTTGATTTTAGATTAAAGCCTCAGTTGATAAAAACTGGAATTAAAGGGATAGTTCGCTTTGAAATTAATTTTTGGTATGTTTTAGCTTACCTCAAGGGCATCCAAGATGTAGGTGTCTTTGTTTCTGCAGTAGTTTCAATTTTGATATTTTTAGGTCAAATAGTTCTTGTCTGTCAGTCATATAATGGAGGTCTATGGTCACCACCTCAAAGAGCATGCACAAAGAAGTCCAAATTAAACATGATTTAATGACTCGTAGATGTAAGTACACATTAATGGCCTAAGACACGAAACTAGCGGTTTGTGTGAGAAAATGAACAGTATTTATATCTTTTCTACCTCTTGTAACCACAGCCACAAAGATCACTTGGACATAGCTGTGGTTACAAGAGGTAAAAACGATATAAATACTGTTCGTTTTCTCACAAAAAAATGCTCGTTGTGTGTCTTAGGCCATTAATGTGTACTTACATTTACAAGACATTCAATCATGTTTAATTTGGACTTCTCTGTGCATGCTCTTTGAGGTGGTGACCATAGACCTCCATTATATGACTGACAGACAAGAACGGTTTGACCTAAAAATATCAAAATTGAAACTACTGCGGAAACAAAGACACCTACATTTTGGATGCCCTTGAGGTAAGCTAAAACATAACAAAAATAATTTCAAAGTGAACTACCCCTTTAAGAACATTATTTATCTATTTATCAAGTTTAAAACTATAGTCTATTTTCACACCCAGATTTGTCACTATGGGTTTCATACAGTATATTGTTGCAGGTATCCCAAGTCAAGGATATCACTGGCAAAACTGGGTCCAAACACAATGACGTCAGTTTTATCTTCATTACAATTTAAAAAGTTAGAAGCCATCCAGGCCTTAATATCTTTTAAACACTCTAGTAGAGGTACAAGGGAGTTTTCACCTCTTTTGAGGGGCAGACATATTTGGGAGTCGTCCACATAGAAGTGGTAGGAGATGCCATGCTTTCTAATTATGCTTTTGAAAGAGAGAAAAGAGAAGTGGTCTAAGAATTGAGCCCTGTGGAACACCACAAAAAAGGGGGGCAGTAGATGAGCCGAGTCCCCAAGCTTTACTGAAAAACATCTTCTATGCATCATTCATAAAGAGTTGTTTTTTTCTGAATCGTTTTAGTTAAATGTTCATCTAATATTCAGAGAACATTCAGATTTTTTCCCCCCAAAACTTATTCTTAGAACATATTTTTGTTAGCTGGGATGAAGTGGCAACCCAACACAAGGCCCAAATTGTTTATTATTGAAAAGTAACAAATGTATTAATATTACGATATTATGATGTAGCCTAACACATGGAACAAACACTAGCTTAAGTATTGTATCAGCATTATTCATATTATCAAATGGTGAATTAATTTGTGGAAAAGTGCCATACATACATTTGACGTGAATTACTAAAGATATTGGAAGTGTTTTCTTCTTCCTTTTAAAAGTTGCCTATTTATTTTTATGTCATTTTATTATCTATTCATTGTATTTTATTATTTGTATTTCACATTGTCTTTTCTCTTCTGTCCGTGACACTATAAGAACAAATCTATGGCCTGTTTCTGAGTTGCGACTCAGCAATCGAGAACCACTGGTTTAGTGTATGTTAAGCTCATTCATTTGTAAAATACAAATATGTAATTATGTCTAACATATGATTTATGAGAAGTAACAACATTTCTCTTGCAACATGAAAACCTGTGAGGTTTTCACCCCTTTGAAATCTGCTTCCTGTGCCGAGAACCGTGGGGTCTTCTCTGCATCCGTGTTTTGCTCTCTAAATTTACAAATTGTAACCTCAATGCAGGAAATGGGCATACATGCAATATAATTATATTGCTGATGTGTGTTGGCGTGTTCTCTTTATTTTGTGCTTGCAGACATGCCGAATCATGAATGGAATGGAAGAAACATGTACTTAAACACTCTTTCCTTACACTTGCTTTTCTATTACAGACTCACTTCCATTTTATACATTGACGAAAATTATGTATTTTTTGTAACATTTGTTAGCCTAACCACACATACTTTTATTAAGTTTAGTGACAGCATGGTGCAATAATTGGTATAGGCTACTGCTTTTATTATAGCTTGTTACAAATCAATTTCAAAAATCAAATAATTTTTGTGGTTTTATTCTGATCTTGATTCAATATGGATACATGTTATAGCCTACAAATAGGCTACAGAAGATGTTCATTTTTCTCAAGAAAGAAAAGCATATCTAATGCTGTAAACATAGCTAGAGAGCCCTGTCAGCTGGTATTATTAAAGGTTAAAAATAACAACTAAAATTAAAAATATAGGCCTAATGCATTGTTTATTACAACAACTTTATAATATTTTAATGATATAAGTAAAAAATATAATAAATATGTAATATAGTGCAAACATTTAGTAAAATACTAATTTATACTAATACTAAATATATTATAAAACACAATTTTTTCTAGCCAACTTGCGTGCTGTTGTCATTAAATGGCTTTCCTGAAGTAAACTCCAGCTATTTTATGGAATTTTGTAATAATACTGACAGAAGCTGAGAGCTGGGAATTTGTTCCATATCAAAAGTAACCTTCTCTGTCTTGTGTGTCGGTGTCAGTGCCCTTTTTGCTCTGCAATTTTTCTCTGTGTGAGATTTCTCTGCATCACACATGGATGTGAGAGTGTGAAACGGGTCATTTGTGTGAGTCACGGTCAAAACGTGATAGTTGGCACTTGGCAGCTCTGCATCTAATAATAATAATAATATATTTTATTTGTAAAGCACTTTTCATAGTTAAAACAATCCCAAAGTGCTACAGAGTATAAACAAAGATAAAAACCAGAAAGCAAAATTAAAAAGTTAGCAAGAGGTAAAAAAAATGCTTGCTTAAAAAGCAGGGTTTTTAGTCCTTTAGTCCTTTTCATCTGAACCCAGCAGGCACAGAATATAGACTACAACGTCGGTCAGAAAATGAAAGTAGGGTTGATGTCTAAATCCAATGTTTGTTTGACGTCAAGCTCCAACGTTGAACTTTGGTTGGAAATTTAATATAAAATGTTCTCTTACTGCTATAATTGTGTGTTTATAAAGCACAATTGTTGTAGCTAAAAAAGCCATGAGAAAATGAGATCAGGTGATGTTGGCTGTTTATTGATGATGATGATATCATCATGTAATTGGCTGAATCCCTGATCTTATTCAGTGTCTGATGTTTTGGTTATATAGGACTTGTGGTTTTGATATTGTTTTATTCATAATAGAAGTCATTTGATTCTACAGCATATCTAGCAGTGTGGTTTATCAAATAATATACTTGGTTTTTAAAAACTATTTAGTGCTCAAAAACCTTTCATCTATGGCATTACTTAGACACACTGACATCAAGAAACAGCATATGAATCTCAACAATGGTGACAATCAAACAAAATATCCTGATAATCAGATCAACTCTGAGCATAAAACAAGCTACAAAAAATCCAGCTGCATAATTTATGAGTTTTGATTGGTGGTACCCAGCATGCACTGCAGCATGATGCATTTCATTGATTGTCACCATTGTTGAGAGTCATACACTGATTCTTGATGGCTAAGTAATAACGTAGGAGAAAATGTTTAATGCACTAAATGTTTTTACATCAATATTCAGCATCTGTAGGACGTTGGAGCTTGACGCCAAACAAACGTTGGGTTTAAGCCCGGAACCCACCAAGCCGACGGTTGGCCGTCGGGCAGTTTTTGTGCGTCGGCCGACTAAGTCTTCTCGGTGCAGCTTGTAGCGTCGGTTTCCCTTTTTGAATGACGAATATAGACGAATATATCTGCAGAAATAGACAGTTGTCTCATTTGTCGGCTTGGTGTGTTAAAGGCATTGTACTGTGTCATATACTGTGCCTGCTGGGAAGGCTTGATTTTAGGTTAGGGTTAGACTACTAGGAGGCACCTACTGGCCCATATATTCATCTCATATTGACGCTAAAGGGTGCCATGTGCGTTGGATGTAGACAAAATGTCAAAAGCGCTAGTATATGACGCCTTGGAATGAGACTGGGCTGAATATTTATTTGGTAGTGTGTATGTAATGGGAGTATATAGTACTACCATATATTACTGTAGTACTTTACAAAGGATTATTCAAGTTTGCTTTTATTTCAAATAAATGCTATTCTTTAGAACTTCCTATTTATCAAAAGAATCCTCATAAAATGTATCACGGTTTCCAAATATTAAGCAGCAAGTTTTCAAATTTTGGTGTTTTGTTGGTGTTTCACGAGGTTGTGTGAACTGTTTTGCAGTCGATGGCGTCTCCTCAGTCATGGAGTCTAGTCTCTACCACATTGTCCATTCCATCCTCAGAGAACTGGACTGTGAACCTCAAGCCGGATCAGCCTGCAATAAAGGTACCGACGCTGTTCCAACCATCTAAACTAAAACATAATACAAATCTATGCATGTTAAATCTCCAAAATGTGCCTTGAGATATCATGCGTTTCACCCTGAATGATCAAAAATATGCTATTTCCTTGTCCAAGATTGTCCCTCTGATGCATATTACTTAATTCCTAATGTTTTTATCCCATCAAAATTGTGTATTCTGGGTTTGGGTTTCCTTTTGGTTATTTCTTTGGGAACCGAATCATAACATGTGTGGAACCTTCTTTTAACATAGCATTTTTATAACCAAAAAAAAAACAATGTTACCAGAATGTTCTAAAGTTTCAAATATTGCAAAGAATGTTGTCATATATACAATTCACAATAAAATATAAACAGAACAGACACAAAGAATTATGGGAAAGGGTCAAAGGTAATTGCCTATGATGACTTTTCGCATGCTTAAGGGTTAATGGAACAGTTCATCCAAAAATGCTCAACTGTTCCAAACCTAAGCAGTTTTGAAGATAGTTTATGCTAATCACATCTGAAAAGGCCAGAAAAGTATACGGTTTAAGTTTATATGTTATGTCGTTTTGTTTAGGCATGTTGAGATGGACTCTGCACAACAGGGTGGACAGAAACCCATCTATCAGTGTCCCTCTGGTGAGGGTTCTGATTAAAGAGCTTGAAAAGGTCTGTTTCTTTAAAGTTAAATGTTTCAAAGATCTGTGTGAAACAAGATTTTACCATCAAAGTTGAGTTGCAGTCGTGCGATTTTCACTTCATCTGATTATTTCTCTCCTTTTTATCTGATTTATTCCAGGCGGAGAGAATCGATTCCAAGATTCGCATCATACCTTTACTTCACACACTTGCCTACACAGTCCTACAGGTCAGATTTCTGTAAATGATTTTGTGTGTTGTGTTTTTGTTTCCAGTCAGTGATGTGCAATAGATCTGCAAGCAGGTTCCTGGCAGATTTGTTATTGTAGGAACAGTTCCTTGTTGCTTAACTGGAAATCAACATGATTGGATTGTTTTTTAGCCATGTGTGATGCATGTTGCTCATCAGGTTCTCTACTGTATTTCAGTCTGTATTTATTCCAGAAGACCTCTATCGAAGGATGTACATTTGCCTGAGAAGTTTAGTCACATTACCTGTACCTTACTGTGCCATTGCACTCAACTATGCAAGACAGATGAAAATTGAGCAAATTGCACCAGGTAATACAGTTACATTAAAGCATGAAATGCTGTCTATGGATCAAACTCATTGTTAAACTGGAGTATTTTTTCAGTTTCATTTCTGGTAACATTGTTACTAGCATACACTCATTCAACCCCGTTTGGTTTGCATGGGTGTTTCCTACTAACCACCATTGGTGCACCTGTAACTCATGCGAGGAGATGGCAAGTTTGGATGCAGTTAATCGAAATAATTTTTACGGCATTCAAAAGATGCACCAAGGAAAACATGGATAGCTACTTCATATGTGCATTTTATTCTGGGGAAATCCCATTCTGCAGCAGTTTTCAAGGTGCTGTTTTCAATCTGTTCCAGGAATACTGTTTCAGAGGAGAGTCATTGCTGAACACAGCCTACGTAATGATCTTTATCCACTTCATGAGAAGTAAGATGATGCCAGTCTATTAATATTACTGTACTTTTTTATACACTACCATTCAAAAGTTTGGGGTCGGTACTTTTTTCTTTTGTCAAGAAAGGATGCATTTAATGTGTCAAAAGTGACAGTAAAGACTTTGAGACTTTAACTCTGATGAATAGCTACATATAGTTAAATCCGACTCATGTGATCTGCCCAAATTGGTTAATACTGTAAGTCAAACCGTGATGACTCATTTTAGATTTTAAAACACTATTCTTTTAATAACATTCTATGAAATTTCCCCTGATTTGTAGTATGAATTCCTCTTTTTATTTCAGGCATATGAAATGAAAGTGTTTCCGTTCCTTTATACAAGAGGGAAGTTTTAGTGATGAAGTGTTTTTATTTGTAAATGCACTTCATGGTCTTTGTATTCACTGTGTGCAACTCTGTGTTTCTTTGATCAGGGTGTTTGTGTTCATAGATCCCGCTGTGTTTCCTCCGTCTCTGCTGAATGCGCTCAAGGCGGACGTGGAGTCTACGGACGCTGGTGGTGGAGACCCGTTGATGTGCAAACGCAGGGTTTTACTGCACACGATGATAGCTGGACTAGGAAAACAGTGCCATGTTGACCAGCTCGCACATGCTCTAGAGGTTTGTGTGTGATTAAAAATACTGTGAGATCATTTGAAAGAAGTCTCTTATGCTCAGTAAGGATGCATTTATTTGACCAGTAATACAGTAAAAACTATTTTCAGCATCATGTGTCACATTTTCCTTTAGAAATCATTCTAATATGATGATTTGATGCTCAAGAAACATTTCTAATAATTATCATTGTTGAAAAAAGTTGTAGAAGCCATGATACCGTTTTTAAGGATTCTTTGATGAATATAAATTTACAAAATAACAGCATTTATTTTAATAGATTTTTAGTAACAATGTAAAAGTCTTTACTGTCACTTTTGATCAATTAAATGCTTGAATTTTTTTTGTTTGTTTTAAAAAAAAAAAAAAACTTTGCTCGAACTTTTGCCATTGCTTAGAATTGGTTACACTGTTGACGCTAGCGTAAACCAAATTGCGGCACCATGGGCGTAAACGTGCAGATTAAGGGGCTTTTTATAATAAGATCCCCTTCCTACATCAGAAGGGGAGCGAAATCAGATCGTTTTTTTTTTACATGCTTGCATTGAAAGGCTCACTGAAGCAAAGTTACTGAGCTGTCACTTTTCATGTTTTCTGGGTTGGTATATGCACTGGGGACACGATTATAGCACTAAAACACGGAAACACGGGTTTGCGACTTTGCGCTCATCAATTTACTGGTATTTGCCGCATTATTTGCCTCCCCTAAAAAGCACATCTTAAACCAAACGCTAATTTGATTGGCTTTTGGTAGACGCTTTAGGGATTGCACTCTCACACTAATTTGCCCTGTTTAGCAAATCTGGCCCTAACACCGTGTCCTAACGACTCGCGACGCCGTGACACACGATAAAAGGTATCTTTTCCATGTTAATCAGAGTTTTTGTCCTAACCAGATGCGACGCCCTTACGAAAAAGAAGTATATTTCAAGTTAATTTTATGTAGTATACTTAAGTAATGTTCAAGTATATTTTTAAGTATACATTATGTAGTAAGTATACTAATGTCACGATGTACTAGTAGTAAACTTGTAAGTGTACTATTTTAACCCTTTAACTGTCACCGTCCCACAGGTGAGACGTTTGCCACTATATTTTTAAAACAATAATATCTTAGTAAATACCTTAAATAATATTGACAAACTATATATCATTTGAAAGCTTACAATCTCTAGTTTCCATATTTGGTGACTGATTTTCAAAATATATTATAGAGGAGCCATAATTTATCAATATGCAACAAGAATATTTTCATACTCATAAGGCGTGTTCAGACCTTTATTTTAAAATAGCAGTAAACATGAAAAATCATGAAAAAATGGTAGATACCTGTTTGTTTTCATGCCAAAAGTTCAAAAGATAGAATCCATTCAATTATTTTGGAAAAAAAGGTCTGAAAAGTTTGAAATATCAAGAAAAAAATAATAAATTCACCATTTGTGACGTGGCAGCTAGCTATGACTTACATGCGTGTTCTTTGTATGTGTTTCTTAGAGGTTCAATTCATTTCAAAATCTGCCAAACTTCCCATGCTACTTCTGAATAGGATCTCTACTTCAGAAATTGTATGAAAATTGTGAAAATAATGGTTCATATCACTCAAAACACGAATGGAAATGCAGGCGCCCTTATATGGGCAGTAATGGAGTCTGGTTGTGCCCTAGTGAAAAAGTTTGGTACTGCGCTCAAACAAAATCTTACTGAAAGCTCATTTTTTGAGATATCAATCTAAAATTTGAAACACAACTTGTTCAGATTTTTGGCTTTGATTTTTCTGCCGTTTTAGAGTAGCCCAGGTTTTGAAAATATATATTTTATGTAAAATATGAATAATTAATATTTTTACATTGTACATTTCCATAAACTCAAACTTCTATAACTTTTTTTCTGTTTCACTTTCTTAATTAATTTCACTTCTACAAAAATCTGCCAAATGTCTTCTTTAAAACAAGACCAATTATATGTCTATATTCCAAAGCATTCTTGAATTACAGCCATTTAAGTTCGAAATGTGCATTTTCATGTCTATTCAAAAAGGGGGGGGGGGTGACAGTTAAGAGGTTAATACCGCTTGGGACTAAATTGGCCCACTTTTAGTACATAAAAGTATATGTTTAAGTGTACTATAAGTGTAACAGTAAGTGCACAACTAGTCCATAATTATGTATCTCATGTGTACTGCAAGTGAATTTATGGGTATACTAGTAGTTTACTTTTTTACTGTAATACTTATACAAGTATACTTTGAATACTTAATTATACTTTTAAGTATTTCTGGATCAAAAGATTGAGTACAAGAACAGGACAAATATACTTGCTTTTCTCTCAGTATAAGTCAAGTACGCTTAAGTGTAATTTGAAGTATATTTCTGAGAAGTACATATAGTATACTTCTGAGTAGGAAAAATAAACTGAAAGTATACTTTCTTATTTTTAGTTTAAAAGAAGTATACTAATGGCACACTTGAATAAACTTCTTTTTCGTAAGGGCGGCGACACGCAAAGTTTCTAATTTAGAAACGGTTCCATTTCTGCGACGTCGCGGCTGACAGAATGAAGAAATTACACTGGTTATCGGTACACATTATTTATTTTTAGTTAAAAATAGGTCACTGTGCCCCAAGCGATAACGGATAATTTACCTCAGATATTGAAAGCATGTAAAATAGCGTTCAAAATGAATTCTATACGAACATACAACTGTACTTCATAACAAAATTAGTCAATGATTATATTTTGTTAATGTTTTGATTTTTAATAATGTTATTTCTTGATTTGATTATGTCCTTACCCATTTCCATTGCATGCAAGTGCAGGCCAGCAGTGCGCTTTCACACTGTTCTGAATGGCTGTGATTTTTGATTGACATGTGGCGTCTTACAGTCGTGTCGCGTCTAGTGTGTACAGTAACACTTGCTGTCGCTGGAATTTTATCGCGCCGGGGGTAGTTAGGACACGGTGTAAGTCTTTTGTTTCTTTCAGAATTTAGGTGAAGACCTGGAGCTGCACTTCCAGAATATTGTCACCATCCTAGAGCAGACAACAGAAGATGGAGCTTCTGAAGATAACCAGTACAAAACAAGATTACAAAAGATCTACCAAGACTTCCTGACTGCTGCCAAAGGTAGAAATGTCCTCACCACAATCCAATAAGACACTATTCATAGACACAAATAGACTCAAACATATAGGCCCGCTTTCACAAACGGGGCTTGAATTAAGCCAGGATTAGGCCTTCGTTCAGTTAGGACATTAGCTTTTAAAAATGTACCTTAGAAAAAAACATTACTGGTGTGCATCTTAAGACAAAACTATGGCACTGACATATTTTAAGATAAGTTGCTTTCAATTAAAACTAGCATTTTAGTCTGGTTGTGAAAGACTTTTAATATTCACACTTTTTGTCTGTTATCAGAGTTATCATGTCCTACCTCGAAAGTGGAAACTCAGCTGCCCTGTCCTGAGGTCAGCTTCCATGTCTGGACCAAAGAGGACGAGATATGTGAGCTCAACTGCTGTTATTTCAACTAATGCCTGTACAAATCTGACATTGGACGTAGTTTGATTGTTTTATGTTTTCTTTTAAACAGGGAATGAGCTGGTGAACTTTGCACTGAAGGTTCCTGCCGACAGAAACTCTGCTTATATGGACGAGGATGACCTGAAACGTAACTCTGTCGTGTCCACCGTATCCACAGACAGTGGCATCGAGGGAGACATGCCCATCAGTGAGTTCTCCTGTATAATGATAGAGTCTCAGGGAGGCCCGGAGGAACAGAGCAGCTCCCAGTCCTTCTACAGGAGGCCGTGTATGCGATTGCCTAAAGCCGGGAACAAAATGACGCTCATGATGGAGGCCATTAAGGGAAATGGAGGATACGTACTCAATAAAGAGGAAAGGAACCTCACGGCTCGCATTGTTGTAATGGGTGACGACAGAACGCTAGGACGGCTAGCCAAGACTCTCCACACTATACGGTAAAGATGTCTGCATGGATTCTTTTACACGTTTCATTTGTATTTGAAAAAGTAAAAGTCTAGTTTAATGATTTCAGCTGTGTTTGCGCTCAGGAAAAGGGAGGCACGACATCTGCTGCTGACAAAGAGAGTGAATCTGGAGATGTATTACGTTCCAGTCACTGAGCAGTCGCCGCCTTCCATTCAGGTAATATAGTTTGTGTTTTTAGATGTTTCACAATGACTTCTCAACAGTGTTTCATTGTAATGCATGTCTTTATCAGGGGGATCTTCCTGAAGACATGCTGACACTGGCAGGGTACTTGGGAAGTGTGGATCTGTGGTATGACTGTAACATCACCGGTTTGGGGGCCATGATTCTTAAACTGGCCCAAATGGTAATTAATATTGTATTCCGGTTCCAATTCCACTTATCTATTCCGGTTTCTTAAGCCAAGTTCACACTACATGATTTTAAGCCCGATTTATGCCCGATTTGCAAATCGTTGAGTCGCCGACAGGTCAGGGTGTTATCGCGTGCAAATCGCGGGAGATTAGCGGACGATGAACGCTTGCCAATCTGTTAGTATGAAAGAGCCAACAACGCAGCGAAAACGCTCGCAGACGCCTCGCAGACAGGTCGCCGAGCCCAGAAAAATATCTAGCCTGCTAGATATCCAGAGCAGTCGCGCGACTCAAACTCAGTGATGTCATGAGTACAGCCAATCATAGCAACGCATGGGTTGAGGACACCAGGTAAATCTTACTTTTTCTTTTCTTTTTTGCATTTTTTTTTTCTCAGAGCAGATCGTCGAGCAAACAGTGTGCAGCACTAGTTTCTGTCTGACGTCCATATTCGCGTGTTGTGTTCTTCTCTGCAGTTTCGCGTCATTTCTGGTTCGTTTTATTGCGTGGTTTCTCGTGACAAAACATGGTTTCTAGTCCAGATAGAATCGTGTTGTTGTCAACTCCTTATTTATTTGATTATTTTCAGGATTTAGACCGTACTATAGTACTGAAACAGCTCTCATTGAGTCACAAATGATATGCTCTTATCATCCGATCGTGGTTGTATCTCTGTGTAGTGCGTTGTCAACTCGTGTAGTGAGTTACGTCCTGTTGTGGATCAATCACGTTGTGTTGTGTGGTGTGAACAGCTAAACAACTTGAACACTCATGATTTCACTGAGAGCAAGTCATGTAGTGTGAACTGCACAGTTCAGCCCGACATTTTAAAATCATGTAGTGTAAACTAGGCTTTAGTGGTTCCATTAACAACCTTTTAAATGATTTATGGGATAAATATATGGAAAAATAAATGTAATTCCACTGGTAAATGACGATACATCATTTCAATAACAAATACATTTAAAATTGCAAAAGGTATGTTTACATATTGAATGTTAAAGCCCTAGACAGGTTTTTAGGTACAACAAAAGTGTATCTAATTATTAGACTAAATTCCTAAAAAATATCCTTTTATTTTCTACCATTTATACTGGCAAAGTTCATAATACTTATCTTTTGGTTATACAAACAATGGGTCAGAAACAACACTGAATGTGAATGTGATTCCCTAAAAGAATCGGCTCATAATTCATTTGTTCAGGAGTTGGACTACACAGGGAGCACTGTATGAGTTTGATTCACTAAAAACAACCATCTCATAAGAGTCATTCACTCGGAAGGTAAAAGAATGGTTCCCTTCAAAATGAAAATTTTGTCATTGTTTACTCACCCTCAAGTTTTTTCAAACCTGTATGAATTTCTTTCTTCTCATGAACACAAAAGAAGATATTTTGAAGAAAATTGTTAACCAAACTATAATTTCCTACTATGGAAGTCAATGGGGTCCAACAACTGTCTGGTTACCGACATTCTTCAAATTCTTTTGTGTTCAGCAGGAGAAAGAAATTCATACAGGTTTGAAACAATTTCCTTTTCTGAAGTGAACTTTTCCTTTAAACTTCTCTAGTTTTGATGTAATTTTGATTCACTAAAAAGAATCGGCTCATACGAGTCATTTTTTCTGTAATCAAACCGTTTTCTCGATTCCAACTTCCAACACACAGTCATAAATAGTCCTCAGTCTTTTCTGTGCTGTTACTTTCATAACGGTATATTTACATAATATAACTTAAAATGAGAGCATAACTGTGTTTTTAAGTACAAAAAACAGATTATAGAGAAAGGAGGCTTACTGTACTGTCTTTGTGCTTGAAGAATGGAGTAAAAATGTATGTTATCCTATTTTCAACTCTAGCGTTTTGAGTTTCAATATGTTGACATTCATTATCTGTGAATTATTGACGACATTTGAAAGGAAAATACATAATTGTGCTGGCCCTGAGAGTTGATTACTATATTAATGTATTGAGTTGAAAGTACACGCTTTTTCACCTGCTTGCCTGAAATTGTATGAATGTAACATATTGAAGAGCAGTTTGAATATGTGTGTTTTTTAAAACCTTCCTCTTAATTGGTTTCATTGTAGCAGAGCATCAGTCAGAGCGAATCTTCAGACCCCAACACCTTCCTGCTAGATATCATCTCGTACTACACGCGTGTCAGCCAGCATCCGGTGCATCTTCCCGTCTACTCTGTCAAGGTTACATTCAATCATGCATACAGTACCAATAAATGAATATTTGTGCGAAAAGGACATTGCCCTTGTTCTTACCAAAAGTTTGTCAATATTGTATAAATTGTGAGTTGTTATCAATGACAAAAGCTGAATGTCTGTTTGCTGCCACATCTAGATCTGCTTCTCTGGCCTCAGAACCCACACGGTTGAGGAAGTGTTTGTGGCTCAGCTCGCGATGGACTTCCCCGAGGTCAAGCGCTACAGAGCTACGTTTAAAGACACAATTAAAGGTGCTCATGCCATTGAAATGTTTTAAATTCCCCCTATAGTCAATCATTTTACCACTAAAACTCATCTTTGATCAGCAAAATGACATTTGAAAGTTTTTTCCTTTTTCCTTTTTAAGACCATTTCCTATTCCTAAGTTTTAAGGAGAAAATACTATGCAATGATATATAAAATGTATGAATTTGCACGTGGTTTGTCATAAAACACCACATAGACATATGAAACCATTAAAAATGGGGGGTTTCTACACAATATATCTACTGTTTGTGCTGCTTCTTCTGCCTGTACTAAATGTTTGTCATTAAATTTTGCCTTGAAGGTTCTGTGCGTTACAAAAAATACAACCTACAAGAATTTCATGGTGCAGTTGTGTCAATAAATTATAGAAAGGTGAGTTTCCTCTCAAACTATTGACTCTTAATAAGGGAAGCTAACTAGCTAACATTATTTTGGAAAATATATAAAAGAATGTTAAGATTTAATCCAATGTTTTAGTATTATATACACTACCGATCAAAAGTTTGGGGTCAATGTGATTTTTTGTTTTAAAGCAACGTTTAGTAAGCATGCGTTAAATTAATCCAAAGTGAGAGCAAAGACTTTTTTTTTAATATATTTCAAATAAATTCAGTTCTTTTGAAAGAGTCCTGAATTTTTTTTTTAACAGTTTCCTTGAAAATGTGTAGGAGCACAAAAGTTTTCAACATAGACAATAATAAGAAATATTTCTTGCGCATCAAATCATCACATTATAATGATTTCAGAAGACTGGAGTAAAGATGCTGAAAATTCAGCATTATCATCACAAGAATAAATTACATTTTGGTATATATTTTAATAGCAAAGAGTTATTTGAAATTGTAATTATATTTTATGATATTACCAATTTTACAGCATGTTTGATTCAATTAATGTTGCGCTGGTGAGCATGAGAAACTTCTTTTAAAAAACATTAAATCTTCTTAATGACCCTAAACTTTTGAATAGAAACCTATGTAATAAAAGATTTGTTGTTTACATTTCTCTTAGGCCTCAATAAGTGACCGAGAAGTTGAGAAGGGAATGTGTTTGTCAACAAGTGGCGTGTTGATGAGGGTCACGCCTTCCTGCAGAGTCAGAAGTACGTCACATATTTACAATACTACATTCTTCTTTTCGGTTTATTTATGGGAAAACTCTTAGAATTAATGTGATTTCAGATAGGTTTTATTGTATTTTATTTTAGTATCAATAATTTACTTTTGTAGTAGGCCCTATATTATTTGTATACTTAATATGTGTTATGTTTTATTATCTGTTTCATTCTGTTGTGTTTTTGTTGCTTTTTATTTGTTTCAGTTCTAGTTATTTTAGTTATTTCAATTTAAATTCAATTTCTTAGAATTTGTATATATATATATATATATATATATATATTAGGGCTGTCAAACGATCAATCGCGATACAAAATAAAAGTTTGTGTTTACATAATATATCTGGGTGCACTGTATATAATTATTTGTATATTTAAAAATACACACACATGCATGTATATTTAAAAAAAAACATTATTTAGATAAAATATTTATATTTATATATAATATGAATTATATATAAATCTATATACAGTATATATACATGAAAATATTTCTTGAATATATACAAGCGTATTTATGTGTATTTATATATTAAAAATAATTATACACAGTGCACCCAAATATATTATGTAAACACAAACTTTAGCTATCAAAGTTTCTCGCGCGCCAGAGCAATTGAGTGTACGCACTGAGACGAGAGAGGAATGTATCAAATCGTCTTAGTTAAGGGAATAACATAGTGGAGTACCCAAAAAACGGTGGAGTATTCCTTTAAGATGAGGAAAATAATTAGTGATGTTAGTTTCCTTGTTTGTAATGTGACGCTTTGATTCTACAGGTCTACATAGTGTCACCATGAGTTTCAAAGATACGAATCCCACAAGGCCTAGCATGGTGAGTGATTGTTTGGACAGCGCTTATCAAATATTGATTTTTCTAGATGTTATATGTAGTAATCTTGAATGAAATAATAAAGTAAAAAGTGTATTTTCTCTCTAGCCTTCACTCAGAGCTGTCAGTGCCAATATCAGGGTTCTGGAGGAAAGAACATTCACAGTGTGTTTGGATAAAGACCCACATAAAACATTCAAGAATGTCCTGAGGTGAACAGTCAGATTATGCCTTTCTATAAAAAAAAAAAAAAAATGTTTTACCTCAATGCCAAGCATTACCTTTTAGGTAAACCATATACTGTATATATCCCAGACAGAGCCATAATGTGTGATCTTTTACCCACAGTATTGAAGTTTCTCCATGCTTGGACCCAGCATACTGCCATCAGCAGAGTACCAAATCCAAGTACTGTCTTGGAGAGCGAGGCGAATCACTGAGCAAATATCTGAATAAAACCCTCACGCTACCAATCAACACCTTCTGTGGCAATGAGCAATGACATAATGACTCCAATTCATGATATGAGCCCATATCACAAGCGGAATGAACCTTACACCTCTCTGAGGCTTTTAGTGTTTGTACATGTGCATTTCCTCTTTTTGCCTCTTCTCTTTTGTCTAAAATGCATGTAACCTCAAGAGGCCATGACTTCCTGTTAAACTGTGTACATGCTGTTTATAGACTGTGTGAATGTATACTGCGTTATGTTAAAATAGTGTCTGAAGATTAATCTCGATCTTAAATGCACGAATTTTGTAAAAACGTCCTTCAGTGTGCACATTTTGTCATGTTTACACTACTTTTATATAATTTCATGCATGGCAATAATGTGTTTGTATATTACTTTGGACACGTAATTTAACACTTTGGAAGCACTTCGACTTTCATGACAGGTAGGCCTACTTGGCAATAATAAACGTGATAGAAAAAAAACGCTTGGATTATTTTGTTGTGGGAATTTTGGATCACAATAGCATAACATGCTACCCCAGTTTTTCTGCAGTAGCCTATAGGCCTAAACACTTGTGGGTTGGAAACCTGTTTGCCAAAATATACAGCTATGTGAGGTGTTAAATTTCACAACAATGTTCTCGATTTTTATTTACTATTAGACAAATGAACCTAAGCCAATAGAAGTTTGTTTAACATTTTCTTCTTTTTTTAAGAACTAAAGAAAACATTAGGTTATATTAAATAAACACCATACAAATTTATAATATTTTACAATAGTCTGACGTGACTTCATTAACAGAGCAAGTTCGTTACAGAAATCCTCACATAAAGACGAGGGATTTTGACATTCGGTATTTATGAATAAAGAACTTGGTTCAGAACTTCATACTCAAAATACAGCTTTTTCTTTTTTTTCATCTGCAATGCTATATTTCAATGAGATATAAAAAGCGCTCGTGTGACCTTAATTATTTCATTTTAAACCTGAGTTCATCCTCTCACCAACAGATGGCGCTGGAATCTCAAATATTTGAATTTGCTCAGTTTGCTGCAAATAGGAGGTCGGCCATTGATTGTTTGTCAAAGAGAAGGAAAACTTTTTTGCACCACAACTGGATACGGTATGGACATGAAAAGTTAAAGAAAACTTTAATCGACGATATTTTGTCAAGCAAACCATGGTTTTACGGATACGACAGATCTCAGGTAAATAGTTGCTAAACGCACGGCAACATCATGACGTGTTACAACAGGTGCAGGATTAACCTGTTACTGAGAGGTGTCGTGTACTTACTGAAAAGTAAAGTTTTTTCTTTTTCTTTTAACCTACTCACGCGATTTAAAATAAAGTTTTACAGACGTATTAGAAAACATCTGCTTAAACTCTGTTATAATTCTTATGTAGGAGAAGTCATTTCATGAAATTGCGAGATACTGCACGTTGTCTTCCGTATTGTTTTGAAAGATAGCCTAAATACTTTTTATTTGTTTTGCTCTCATTTGATATGTGATACGGTTTGTTTTCTATAAATCTCCAGCTTAAAGAAATCATGATGACACGATGTTTGTTTACTGGACTAAAGAAATCACTCTCGTTCCATATGGAGTTTATTAACGTGACGATATCATATTATGGAATTCTATAAAGCGCGTCGAAGTAACGTTACCATTTAAATGCTATAGAAGCCTACATTGTTGTCTTTTGTGACAATTCATGTGACCCATTACTAGGAGAAAATATAAGATTAAGTATAATCATTTCAACTAAGAAAAATTACCAGTATGATATTACTATAAAACTTTTGCATCACCACGTTTTTGGAGCATAATAGATAATATCATCAAATTAAAAATATGTAGCAAAAAATCTAAACATTCCACAAGATGTAGGCTACCAATCTATTATCATAATAACATACTGTGTTATTGTTTAAATTACCTGGGAGTACTCAGTGAATGTGTCAAAGCCTGTAAAGTTGCCAATATTTTTTTATTTCAGTTTTTTTCTTTTCTTCAAACCACACAGAACACTAACTCAAGTCGACAAACATGAAGAAGGGAGCTACGCAGAAGAGCAGGCAGTGGAACGTGAAAGGAGCCTTGCGGATGGCTGGCATCTTTCACTTCCTCCATTCCTGTGGCTCCGCTTGCCTCCTTCCCTTCCTGACGCTCTACTTCCGGCACCTGGGTCTCAACGCCGCCATGATCGGAATCATCATGGCGTCGAAGCACCTGCTCGCCCTGGTGTGGCGGCCGTTCTCCAGTGTCCTCTCCAGGAAGTATGACAAACGGCGGACGGTCATAGTGGGCTCATTGCTCAGCTCGGCACTGGTGGTTTTGACTCTTCTGCTCTTCCCGTCCGCAGTAATCCAAGCTGAAAGCGGACGGTGTAACGCTAGTCAATCCGATGCCGATCCTACCGCGCTTCTAGCCACGCTAGAGCAGTTGACGACATCGCAATCAAACGCTACTGTTTATTCACTGAATCAAACTTCTTTAAGTAACGCGCTTCTAGCCACGCTAGAGGAGACGGCGACATCGCAATCAAACGCTACTGTTTATTCAGTGAATCAAACTTCTTTAAGTACTGAACATCCTTTCGAAGTTAACACATCTGTAAGTCAGAACTGGTCAGCAAGAGGATTGAGATCTTTGAAAAAGGAAGGTCTTTATACTGAGTTCCTGGGGAGCCTGAAAGCTATGGATGCCCAACACCAGATGTTCTTTCTGGTTCTCATAGTGATGGTATTTTGGGAGTGCATGGCTGCCCCGTTGGAATGGACGGCAGATGATGGACTGTATGAATACTTGGATTTCGTAGATGCCACCGACCGCTATGGTGTTGTGAAAGTCTGGAAGCAACTTGGGGCGGCTTTTGGCAATTGTGCAGTTGGTGTTCTAGTAACCAGCCTGTTTTGTCTAACAGGAACTTCAGTGGAGTTTTACTCCTATACCGTACTCATGATCCTAACAATACCGATTGCCGCCTTACTACCAATCTACCTCCGAAAGCGTGACCGCCTCACTAGTGGCGGCTTTAAGGCACTGCAATTGGTGCATGGAAACTCACAGGCGATACTATGTGCCATCACTGTTGTTTTGATGGGCATGGTGACCTCAGCTGTGTCGGATTTCCTCCTCTGGCAGATGCAGGACTGCAGCGCGACGGAAATCCACATGGGAATCTCTTTAGCCCTGATGCACCTTAGCCAGGCTGCCTTTGCTCCACTTTCTGGGCATCTCTCCCGGTTTCTTAAGTACCACGGTTGGTTACTAGTACTCGCCGTCGTCATTTTAGCCCTGCAGTGCCTTTATTATTCCTTCTTGTGGAGCCCGTGGGCCGTAATACCCGCTCAACTGATGGCAGGATTCAGCACAGGCGCCCTCTGGTGGTCTGTAACATCGCAAAGCGAAGACATCGCCACTCCAGGCACCGAAAAGACCATTTTAAGGCTGTTTGAGGCACTTTCTCTGGAGCTGGGAGCTGCATTTGGTAGTCTGACGGCCGGGTTCGTTGTGCAAAAATTTGGGCTCATGTTGCTTTTCCAAGGTGCGGGGGTCGTTTTGGCTTTGTGGAGTAGCGCTCTTGCTGTACTCAAGTGGAAGATTCCTCGGCAGCGGCGGATAAACTACTCGCGGTTGCTGGCCACCGACACCGAGGTCAGTGAGTCCGAGTCGGACCAGGAGAAAGATTGGCTGGAGACAGCAATGGAAGATGACAGAGGGAAAATAACTGGACAATGGAAAGTAAAGTAAAGAGTGACTTGTTAACATCTACAGAGAGCAATTTAAAAGAACTGAGAGTAAAATGACACTGAAATTGTTCATTAAACTTTAAAAAGAAAATCTTACTCAGTATTTTTTTGTCTTGTTTTCCATGTATCAAAATATTCTTAAATCAAGATTTGTTTACTTGAGAAGGAAAATTACTCAAATTTAAGTATGTTTTTGCTTAAAACAAGACAAAAATATGTAAATGGGGTATGAAATATAAACTTATTTGAAAGGGAAAACAAGATTATTTTTCTTATTGCATTGACACCCCATTTCATTTTCAGAAAACAAGACTGAGTAATATCAAAGTCATTTTTCCTAGGAAATTTATCTTGATTTAAGAATGTCTTTATTTGTAATGGAAATTGAGACAAAAATACCAAGTCAGAAAATATTTTTTTGAGAGTGCTATGAAGCCGAATCCATCAGTTATGAAGTTTCTGGGATCATTTAAGGCTTTGAGAAAAGCAGAACTGGGGTGGTGATGGCGCAGTGGATAAGACGCATGCCTTTGATGTGAGAGACCCGGGTTCGAATCCACTGTGAGACACCAATGTGTCCCTGAGCAAGACACTTAACCCTAGTTGCTCCAGCGGCGTGCGACCTCTGACATACATCAATTGTAAGTCGCTTTGGATAAAAGCGTCAGCTAAATCAATAAATGTAAATACATTACAGCTCCAATAATTGAACATCCTAAAATGAACGTCATGATTCTTTTGTGAAGATTTATACGGCAGCTCTTTGGTAAACTGATGGGACTATGACTGGAGATGAGCTGATCTGGTTTGTTTGCTTACAGTAAGCGTGTGAGCAAAACGGCAATAATCACATGAGCAAATAGTGCCGATTGTTTAACATCTTCACACCCTTTCTTTCCCACTCATTCTTATGTTTTGAAAAGACTTGTGATCTGAAGGCACGCCTCAGTTACCTATGCAGAGACTTTATTGTATTTGTTGTGTATGAGGCACTCATGTTTTGCACTATTAGGTGTACTAAAAGGGGAGAGGTTTATTGAAGATAATCGTAATAAAAGTGTCATATTTACAGATTAAGCCTAACGGACTGAGAAAGAGATGTTTGGCTTAGATGTGAGATTTGCTTAACTTGTATTGGGGTGAGGGGAAACTTCCCGAACTTGTTCTTGAGTACATTAGTTGTGACTGGTAATTCTTTTTTTTTAAATGTGAGGAAGGATTGGAATAAATATTTTGTACGTTTCATATATTTGAAGTCAAGAACATCTATTAAATGATTATTTCCACTTTCAACAAATGCATGAAGTCAAGTTTTTTTTCTCTAAAATGTCTTGATAAACCCTGTACTGTAAAAAGGGGTGTACTTTGATACTGTTTGTCCAGCATTAACCGTTTTATGACATTATTATGTAATGGAATCAATAACCTTGAATTTGCCGTGTTGATATTTCATGGCTTGGCATTGTGTGTCAGTGTTGATTTCCGTTGGATCGGAACTGACGCTGCTTTAATATAACAATGTGCATTGACACTAGGGTCAGACCACATAGCTAAAAGTGTTTTGTCCTCAATTGCTGCTTCAAAAGCATAATCTATCAATGCAAACAGGCTGTTAATGGCTCAGCAATAGATACCTTCCCGTAACACATTCTTTAGCTGAATCCCAACAATTTCTGTAGGCATTCCCAGTGCAAAAGTATGTATGTTTATCTTTTATGTCCTGACTGTTAAACCACTTGATTTGCCATTCAAATTGATTTATGCACATTTTCAGATTATCACACTTACAGTAGAGGAAAGCCTGTATCGTGCAGATGATAGATTTATGTTAGTATGCTCTCATAAACTTTCTAAGAATTTGTGGATCATTCTTTTAAATTGTATAGCCAGTCTTACAGCTTTTGTAACAATACTTGTCTGGTTTTTAGTTTTATGAATATTAACATGACAAAAGGCATCAAGTCCAATGACCCAAAGGCTGAGAACGTTTCACATTTTAAAAGTATCTACTACAGTTGTGTTACTTTTAGATGTGTGAATTTTGACTTTCCATAAATGTCAACTTGAACTAACAGAAAATAATATGGTTTTATGTGAATTTATACTTCTGGCATTGCATGTAAATAAGTAGCTAATAGTAGGCTTTTTATTTAAGTGGTATTTCACATTTTGCTTCTGTGATATTGTTGGGTATTGCTAATTGGTAATTACGGGGATGTAAAACAATATTTTAACTTCCATTTTAATCCATGGCACCATAATACATATGCCAAGAATGTTATTGTATGTGGGAGAATACCCACAATGCATTGTGAATTCCCACGTCTGGCCAGGAGATGGCGCTCGCAGCTCAATCATCCATCCGTCCATTTTCCAAACAGCGTAATATCTTGCAGGGACATTTCTTTTTTATTGATTTTTAAATATTTTAAATTAGGTTTAATTTCCACAACCGAATTCAGGATACATCATTTTCTTACTACCGGAGCTGCTAGTTTGATTTGATTTAAATAATCATTTGATGCTCACTCGTTTTCATTTACACTTTCAAGTGGACGTATTAGTGGAGTGAAGGGAATAGTAAATGAGGGTTGGCTATAGCCAGGGGGCAATTTTGGAAACATCCAGAGTAGTTGTGGTTGTTTACATTCATAAATTGCAATATTATGTGCTTTAATTTATCGCTGTCTCGTGACACTTTGCAGACTATGGCTGGCTGCTGTGCTCGTTCACGTGTATTGGAGGAGGTGTGGCTTTGGAGACTGCCAGCCAAACATACCTTATTTGTATGATAATTTTGATATGATGTACGACCAATAATGAAAAAAATCCCATAATGTAGCCTACGATCATTTCAGAATTTTGTGAAACTTCAAATGATTGTTGAATCCTGGTTCTAACGTTACCATCATGGTTTTGAGGAGAACGTGAACGTGTTGAGCTGGTTTAGCTATAAAGTAACTTAATTTGCAGTGTCAAAAAGTTGTTGGTCTAGAACTCTACACAAATGTATTCTGTACGTTTGACTCGTGTACAATAATTTCTTCCAAATACAATAACTTCGAGATTATGGATACGCTACTTGGACATTTCCAAAAGCTAAGTTAGCTTTCTGTTAGCCGCTCCGAAATCGCCTACCTTGAAGGTTAACATGAATCAAAAAGCAGACAAATTTGTGCATTTTTTTTTATAATTATGGTTTTTTTTATATATATATGAAAGTGTACATGTTCAATGAGATGCTGTAGTTATCATATTTTTAAAACTTAAACGGTAAAGTATACGTTTTGTGATATGTTTAATTTTAAAAGAAAGGTATATTCTATATTTGATCTCAATTATTGAACATTTAACTTAACGTCCCTTTTCTCGTTATTCACAGGGTGGCGCTTTCAGGTAGAGTAATCGTGTTGAGCATCTACAATGTGTCACACTGACTCATAGCAGCATCGGTCGGCAGCAGGTGTGAGCGAGCGCGCGCATCACTCAGCATCACCGATGACATGGAGTTAAAAACCTCCATCAGTCAAACTGCGCTTTAATACACCGGCCGAGGAGCAAAGCAGCGACATTCTGCTCCTGCTCCTGCTCAAACTTCAAGTGTTGTGGAGCTTCACGGAATGGAGAAAGGACGAAGCACTCCGAAACAGTACGGATCTCTGGATCAAACAGAGCTCTGCGAAGAAACAGGAAAACAAGGTGGGAAGAATATTATGAACAAATTCATCCGTCTCTGTGTTTATGAAGGTGTTTGAGTGCGTTCACATTTCATAGGCTGCTTGACTTCATTTTGACGAAAGAACTTACTTTTACATCGATGCAGTTATCTTTAACATTGTCAACTTAGAAATGAAGTTATAGTGTCACTATAACTGTATATAGTATGTAATTTATAGTTCCTCTAATAGTTACAGAAAGCTACATGCATGCAACGTAAAGACATTATTTTAATTACATATTTTTGAGAGTGCAATTGACTCATTAATACAAACAGACAACAGGATACAATTCTTATAACTGTTTTTATTATGAATTATAAAAAAATTCACTAGCGCTTTTAACAGTTTTCCTTCCATACAATATCTTTAGTGAATATTATTTGGATCCTAATCTTAGAAAGACTGCTCAATTATTTTTGTTTCAATCTGATGTGTACTAACATTTCTTAGGGCTAGTAATTGGCATGATTTGTCCCTCATTTAACAGTAAATTTTTAAAGTTAATTTTCCTGTTAGGTCCCAGTATCGCTTTCATCCCAGGAATGCTATACTCACTCCTGTGTTTTTATTTTTATTTTTTTATGATCCAACAAAGGAAATGCAATAATGTTTTCATCATTATACAGAAATAGTGACAGCAGGGTGGAAATAGCGAGACTGCTTTCTGCTGTCGTGACTGATCCTGACTAAGAAATCCCAACAAACAGACCTTGTGGGAAGTGAATGCTCACCAGTGGAGATTGATTATCAATAAATACTTGGTTGTGATGCCCGTTCAGCAGGTATTCCTTAAAATGTATTCCTTCTCACTTTAGTCGTAATGGAGACAGCAGACTCGTTCTGTGATCTTTTAGTTCTTTAAAGGATTACTGGTTGATTATGCTTAAGCATGCGTTTTTTTACTCGGGGTGTGTTCAGTTTATTTAACTAAAGGCCATTAGATTTGAAGTGATCATTAGTGATGGAAGATTAAATCAATTGTATATTCCACATCACAGATTCATTCCAAATCCATATGAATATTTAGAAGAATTGTAGTTTCTCTTGTTCAGATTGAGGAAACTTAAAAAAAGACACAAACATATATAAATGTGTTGCAACCGCTTGTAGCTTTGTGTGAAGAACAAAGCAAAATTGAAGCCAGTATTTTCTGATAATATTCTCCAGTGGGATGTCAGGGAGTTGAACTTTTGAACAGTCTGATTTGTAAACTACTAGACCAACTGCATCATTTGTTGGAAGGATTTGAGATGATTATATCATATAATGAGAAAGTTGTAGAACAGATGGTGTCCTTACAGTATAATGTGATGATGCCAACACCATTCTTTTAAAATCCCATCATTATATTTTTAATCATGAGGCACAATATGGCAAGACGTTAAATCTGGAACATGCAATTAAAACTGTTAGAGAAACATTCAACTTCATTGACTGAAAGAATTTGGTTCTCCGCATGACAATATGCCTCAGCAAACAGCCGTGGGAATGTTTCAATCAGAGTATAGAGATTTTTATGCAAAGCGACCAAGCAAATTGCAAACTGTCTTTGTGATTCAGCTTTTCTGCATGACATCACTGAATATCTGAGTAAATTGAATAAGAGATGTCAGAGGAGGCTCTTCGTAAATGTACGAGTCTGTGAAAGGCTTTCCGTTTAATCTAATGTGGTCTGTGGAGTCTCAACTGTCAGCCAAACCGTCAGGCACAGATTAAGGAAAACGCTCCATTGTGATTCTCACAAAAACAAGCACAAAACGCATGGTTTAACACATCTGTACTAGTTTAAGTCCACTTCATTGATTTTTTTTTTTTTTTTTTTTTTTGTCTTTTTAAATTTGAAGAGGTGATGAAGAGGTCTTGGTTGTGGCAAATAAAGTTTTATTTATTTATAAATTATTTATTTTATTTATTTATTATTTATTAGTACAGTTATAACTGTAAAACACTGTACAAAATAAACTGTAAAAAATTATATTATCATTAAGTTATGACACCATATGGTTTTACATTGCTCATCAAAATAAATTAAAGTTGGCGTGAAACGGAAGTTGAGATTGTAATTTTTTCCTTGTTGTGACGCATATCCGAGTGAAACGGCTTCTAAAATTAGAAAAAAAGAGTAGGGCTGGGGTTGATTTCGTCCTTCGGGAATTGATTGGATCGTTGGAGGTTGGGCGTTGCAAACAAAATGGAGGCAGATTTGAATGTGATTCTCTGAGTGACGGTGCACCGATAGCCGCACCCTCATCGAATCTGTCCGCACCCTTTCGCCATGGCACGTGACTAAAATAGAAGAGAGGTAGTTTCGAGGGGGGAGGGAAGGGTAATGTATTTGATTAAAGATTATAGTGCACTGATAAATCATTTATAATAAACACTGCAGTATTACATATAAAAAGAAGATTTGTCAAATTTGATTTCATGCCGAACAAATTTTAAGTCAGTTTAATGTAATTTAAGATGGAATTACTTAAACATCCAAGTTGATTGTGCTTAAAAATTTAAGGCACACTGTAAAAAATATTTTCAAGATTTGTTATCACAACATATTTTCTTTTGTCAAATCAACTTTATAATAATTTATTTAGTTGAGATAACTTATTATTTTGAGTTTCTGATGGTTAAATTAATCTACTTCATTGTATTAACTCACTTTTTCCAGTTCAATCAACTTAAAATTTTAAGGCAACCAGGGTTACTTACTTTTTTAAGTTAAACCAACAATATTTGTTTACAGTGTAGTAATCATAACATTTTTTCTTTTGTCAAATCAACTTAAATAATTTATTTAGTTCAGATAACATATAATTTTGAGTTTCTGATGGTTAAATTAATCTCCTTCATTGTATTAACTCACTTTTTCCAGTTCAATGAACTTAAAATTTTAAGGCAACCAGGTTACTTACTTTTTTAAGTTAAACCATCAATATTTTTTTACAGTGCAGCAAACTTTTTTTTTTTATGTTGTTATGTTGTTTATGTTTGTTATAACTTTTGGACTTTCCTGTAACGAGGGAATCGTTTGTCGCACTTACGTTCTTACATTCATCGTTATAAAAATGTATGTAAAGGTACTTTCAGTTAAGTCAAACGATCTGTAACAGACTAAGCAATAGTGAAAACATTGTAACCTTTTGTGCAATGGAAAGATTCCATCAACGGAATCCATGGAACCATTGACGCCAAGAAAGAACCTTTATTTTTAAGAGTGTAGAGTGTTATTCTTGTGAAGGAGCTCTATCGTTTCAGTCTCCGAGTGAGATAAAACACCCGCGCTGACTCCGCTACAAACAAATGCTCTTCGCTCCAGGCAGAATCATGCAAATCCACTTCCACTCCAATACTTTGGCATGTGTCAAGATCTGAAAAGATAAAATTTTAAATGTGTTTTTTAGACAAGCCTCTGAGGGTTTCAGAGTACAGTGTATAACTTTAACCCAGATCAAAAATCTGTGGTAAAATCCGAAGACCGCCATTCACAAGAAATCTGACAGATCTTCACAGAATCTGCAAAGAAAAGTGTAAGAAGCTCCTCCAATCCTTGGGCACAATAATACTTTAAATCTGACTCATTATTTAGATGCAATGACATTAACAGTTATAGGGTTCACCAGACATACGAAATACAAATAATGAGATAAAAAGTGCTGTTTTCCTCACATCTCTTGGGCTGGATAACAAGGCCAGAGTGTATGGTACGTAGTACTACTTTGATGATGTTTGCGCAGCGGGTGTGCAGGCGTAAATCTCAAAAAAAGAAAAACATTCTTGCATCTCACCAACTGCATAAATAATTAAACTAACAGGTTTCCTGTTTACTCCCCTCCTTTCACCATTGGTCGAACAAACAGATTTATAGCGTTTTAGAGAAACTTTTGATGCCTTAGTTCTTGTGATAAAATGCATTTGTGTGTGTGTGTGTGTGTGTTGTAAGACCACATGAGCTGGTGTAGGAGTGTCTCCAGGCGTTGTGACTGAAACCGTGAAGATTGATTGACACTGTGAGTTAGTGTGAGATCCCAAAGCCTCCACTGTTCCAAAGGGGATTGACTTAGATTTACAATCTCCAGGTTTGAGGGATTCTCAAGTGTAGGAGATGTTCCAGCCTTATCTACTGTTGTACTTTTTTAATTTGCTTTAGTCAGACACTGTTGACAAGAGCTTAGACCAGAATCAATTTCCTTGTTGATTCAGGTGAATCTTGTTTTTAACATTTTTAGGAAATAATTTGGGGCAAAATAGGACTCTTAAAGCCCCACTGAAGTGCCTTGTAACAAGCTAAGGCGGGACATATTGAATGGCTCCTCCCCCCAATGGCGTTTAGTTTAGCTCACAAACTGCAATCGTAGCCTACTTGACAGCCCCATGGAAGCGAATCCGAGCACTGATGATACGTTGGATTCAATAGTAGAGGTGTGAATAAATTCTAGCCATTGCATTTTTAACCAACGTACAGTTGGAAAACGGAATAAAACTCAACCGAACACATCCATTGATATTGCTCCGTGACGTGTCAACGGTCGCTTTGGCCAGGTGGTATAGCATGGGTGGCGGGACGTTTTAAAGATTGTCGAGAGCATTTGATTGGACAGAAGATGTGATGAGAAGCTAAAGTCCGCAGTGATGTCACAAGAATCCATGAGCCATTTTAGCGGAAGTGAAGGACTGTAAGTTATGAATGCTTATATCTCCTGAATGCGAATTTTGTCATTGTTTTGGAACACACTATATTCATAACCTTAAAGCTACACTGTGTAACTCTTTTAGTTTATTCTTAGCTAAAAACACTTAGATCTTTCAAAAATATACGTGCTCATTAATGTATATTTACTTCTTTCAAGTAATAAACTAAAGTATTCTCGTGAGTGTAGAATATGCCATTGAAAATACATACGGGTAAGGGGTTCTAATGTCGGTCGCCATGTTGCCCCTCCATCTTGAAAGTACATTAGCCAAAGAGGGACATACCTGTTAATTCAAGCTTCGCCTTTCGCGTTTACATTACAAGGTCGAACTGGAAGCCATGTTAGTCTTGGACTACATTGGCCACCGTAGGAGTTAAAATGAAATTGGAATTGAGAGGAACAGAAACTAATATTCACTGGATGGTCATATACCTTTTCACCTCTAGATGGGGGTAAAAATCACACAGTGTAGCTTTAAGGCTAACATACTACAAAAATTGATTTCAGGTGGCCTTTAAGCACAATTGTTCCTGGAAAAAAACATATTTGTATATACTGAGAATTGAACGGAAAGAGGAGATTTAAAAGTGCTAGTTGTCATGAAAATAATTTTACGGTGCAAAAAATTAAAAAAAGAATGGTCCTTATCAAGTTCAAGTTCACAGTCTTGCACGATAGCTCTCATGGGGAATGCAGCATTTCTTCCATCTCCATCTGAATCCTCTCTGACACCTTACCTGTTCCCTGTCAGGGTTTCACTGTTGTTTTTATTCATGAAGCTGTGAAATCATGTCTGCGCCCTGAGTGAGACAGAGCAGATCTGTGGTGATCTGACACATGAGAATAAAACTGTCAGGATTGATCTGAAACATTTGAGTGCAGGGCGGCGATGACTGTCAGCACACTGACCAATCCACATTAGGATATGCCATAATCCTTCTCTTGATTTAGTAGCCCTGTTTTCCGACCCTGTTGTTTTCCCTTGGTGGATGAGAATGTGGTTTGTTTTGTTTTTTCTCCCTGACTGTCAGGCAATTAAAAGCCAATATCTACTCTAGCGCTGAGGTGAGTCATAGCTTGTAGTGTTTCCGCGGGCAGAGAGAGAGAGAGAGAGAGAGAGATTAGCCTAAGCACTGGAGAGATAAAAGATGTAGCCTACATTATATCGGAACAATCTCTTTCGCTCTTTACAGCCTTAGAAAGGCGTCAGTGTCAGCTGCAGATAAACACACAGATAAAACCTTCTGGAAGCCATGAGGAACGTCGGCTTACCGCTGGATATAAAGTTTACCCCTTAAAGATCACTGCTGATTTTTTTGTTTTGTTTTTCATATCAGTTTTATTGATGCTTTTATTCAGCATATACACATTCAATTGATCAAATGTGACTTAGAAATAGTTTAGAAAGACATTTGTAATGTTACAAAAGATTGCTATTTCAAATAAATGCTGCTCTTTTTAACTTTATATACTTCAAAGAATTCTGAAAAATTCCAAAAATATATGAAGTGTTTTCAACATTGATAATAACTACTGCGGTGCCCGTGCAAAATCAGTTTTTGTGTGTGTGTTAATTGTTGGTTCCATGTGTTTGAATGCTCATTGTTACAATTACACAGCAACATTTGATTTTAAACCACAACCTTCTAAACATCTTCAATGTGTGCTTCTTTTACGGATATATATTTACCGATATCTTTTGTATTTCTAATTCAAACAATGTCAAACTCGACCTTGCACTTACTCGTGCCCGTAGCAAGACAACCGTCAAGTTTGAAATCCATCGGACTAACGTTTCGAGAGGTATGCGAATAAAAGACAGACGGACGTTCCTGGAATTTATAGATGGATAAATGTTTCTTGAGCATCAAATCAGCGTATCAGCATATGGCTGAAGGATCATGTGACACTGAAAGACTGGAGTAATGAAATATGTTATATGTATTTTAATAATATTTCACAATATTAGTTTAAAGTTTGATCAATAAATGCAGCTTTAGAGAGCATACGATATTTATTTCAAAAACGCTAAAACCCCAATTTTTGAAAGTTAGTGTAGGCTATACAAATTATGATACAAACCCATTTATTCTGTGTGAAAAATATGATAAAAACAACATGCTGGCTTTTATGTTATTAAAACCAAAACCAATTAAAATATAATCTAGAAATTATTTGCTATAAAGTTCATATATTTGTAATATAATATTTAGAAATAAATGAATAAGCATCCCCTTGTTGCCAGAGGACCCTAGTTTGAAAATTCCTGATCTAAATCACCTTTATTTTGGCTCTCGTTGAGTCCGTAAGGTCAACTAATATCACACGTACCTTTTGCTAAGTACATCTGTTCAAGATCAAACATAAATCAATTTGTCATTATATCAGAGAGATATTGTTCACAGGGGACTCTTAAATCATGATAACCTAATAAGCATTGAATATTATAACAGCAGACTCTCTTAATAAAGATGCAATATGTTACCCGAAGGAAATGAACCGGATGCTTGTGCCTTTTTTAAGCTTGCTTGTGCAAAAAAATCATAATAACAGTAATGTTCCTCTAACTCATTTTATGCTTTTTGTATTTTTTAAAAGGACAGTACTGAAAGATATTGAACAAAACCAACAACCCATATTTGGGTTGCTTATGTTGTTCATATTCATTTTAGTTTTGTTTACTTTACCATGCAAAGGTGTAAAATAAGAGAAATGGTTTTGTTGCGTTGTTGTCATGGTGTGTGTTTTCTTTGTCGGTCTGCACCAGGGATCACAGTGTTTTAAAGACAGGACGCCACTAGGTTTGGGGGTCAATCCCATAGTTTTGAAATCCAATAACTGTGTAAAACTGAAGGCCTGGGTTGTTTCCATAGAGACAGAACTTTATTTTATGAGGCATTGCAGTTGTTGAACGCATCATTGGATAAGCCAAATGAGTCATCAGAGGATACGGACTGCCTTGCTTTTTAGGGGGCAAAAAATACTTGGCCTTTTCTGCTGTTCCTCTCAAGGCTAAAACACCTCGAAATGTTAAAAACGAATGAGCAACGCCTGTGCACATAGATTACAAATTAAATTATTCACCCAAAAATAATGTTTTTTCATCAACTGAAACTGAAAAAATAACAGGTTTTAATGTGTCTAATGTGGAATTCAAGGTCAGAATTTACTCTTTTGCCCAATTTGTTAATTTTTTTTTAGATTTTTTTGATTATTAGAGTCTGATTCATCAGATTCATCCTGTGCTGTTTTGTATAAGTCACAAATCATGCAGACTTACTATAAATAGAGAGAGGACTGATCCTCTGAATAAATGCTGCATGCGATGAAACGAAGATGTTGATCTGACACTGACCAGAACATTCTCACCCACCCTCGGATTCATGCAAAGTTCAGTGAGGATAACACGAGCCCAATTAACACATACACAGCACAGGCTGCACGACTAACCAACTCATTGCTTTCAGCCTGGTTTGAAATGTGGCTGGGGTGCTTGTTAGCTGATTCCAGATCAGAGAAGCTCTACTTCTGAACAAATGTGTGATGATGCTTTTCATTTTTCTCTTCAGGGGCACAAAATTGGAAAAACAGTATAACAATATTACAGTATCTATTGCAAAGTGTTTGCTGTCAGTTTATTTGGAATATCACCATGCATGTCCTGAAATGCAAATTTATTATATTAGATTATATTAGATTAAATTAATGATTTTATTCATTTATTTGTTTACATGCATTTTCTTTTTATTTCAGAAAATGACAAACTTCCTCGTTAAATTTCTTGTTACAAATATGGAATTCACATACATATTTTATTTTAATACTTCAAGATATGCTTAAATTCAAACTGGGAATTCCAGGATTTTTTTAAGTTAGAAACTTTACATGCATTAACAGGAATAAATAGGAATGAACTGGAAATTTGCAAAATTGCAAGTTAGCCATAACAGAAAACTTAAGTGTTGTTGAAAATAATTATACAGTTTATGTAAATTACCTAAATTTCCAATTAATTCCCATAAATTCCCATTAATTTGCGAACTTGGAATATTTCCAAAATTCCCCAGCTTACTTACCATGGAAACTTTCCACCCCTTTGCAACCCTAATTTAAAAAAAAAAGTTTTTTTATATCTCTATGTGGTGTTTTTAATGTGCTTTAAGACAAACCTGGTGCAAATTCAAAAAACAAAACCATTGCTGAGTGGTTTCTCCTTAAAACTGAAATGAACTAAAGACCGTCTCAAAAACACAGTTTGAAACCGTCCCTCTCTCATACCATCACAAACATGTAACCAATCCCGTCAACGGACAGGGCGGTGCTTTTCCTATCAAATATTTCTAAGGATGCTGATTCTTAGAAGGCAGCTGTCTGACTCTGATAGGGCGAACGGGACATTAGCAACACATTATTAGCTGCCTGATAACATAGTCAAGCAAAAGGCTAATCTGAATTCTCGACAATGTAGAGAGAGATACATAAAATGCATTATCATTCTGATACATCGACTTGTAGTCTAGCCTGTATAATTCACTCTTCCTCTTCATTTTCTGAATCAGTTTCTGGTTCAAAATATATGTCTGAATTAAACCAGTATTTCCACTTGCCATTGTGAATTGACCAAGTGGATCAGGTATTCTGAGCTGGTGTGAGTGAGTGGAGGCAGGGCTAACTTGCATATTCATATTCGTTCAACAAAAAAAAATGGGAATTCGAGAATTGCATCTAGTAGAGAACGGCGATTGGTAGCATCTTTCCGAACTTGCTTCTTCAGGTGGGCTTAATGTAATTAAGTGCGTGACGTGAGCCATACATCACTTATAGTTCTTGTGTTGTTACTCACAGCTGAAGAGGATGTGGTGTCCATGGCTGATTCCACCATCACCGTGGAGGACATCGAGGGGGAGTTGTTCAAAATCGAGCGGATAAAGGATGCGCTGGTCCGAAAAGAGTCTGAGCTCAGATATATGTGAGTGAGGTTTTTTACTATGGTAGAACCTGAGGTGGCTTCTTTATATAGGAGGTCAAAAGTACAGTGGTATGTCAACTTGCACTGCATCTTGTACGTTGCACTGCGTCATTGCATTCATCCCTTCTGTTCAATGCATTAGACATCAAAAGGAAAGAGAAGTAAAGGCTCAGTGAAGGCTTCATGTTATCTCATAATGCAGTGTATGCTGACATAACCCATACCATATGCAATATTTTCATGATTATCCATTTTATTATTTTGTCAAATCAAGATAATTCATGGTTCAGAAAACATGACAGACAGGATGAGTGACCACGGAAAAATGGCGATGACATGAGTACAATAGAGGCAGCTCCAAACCAAGACCAGGCAGGAACACAAGGAACTCGTAGCTTGATGGAGATAACATAACCTCACATAACCAGAGGCTCGACACAGGGGTTAGATAGCTGCACCAGTCAGGCAGTCATGAGTCAGTGGCCAGGCACAGGGCAGGAACAGACAGAAGAACATACAAGACGAGACTCAAGACAGACAAGATATACAAAACACAAATCATAGATTAATGAGACCAAAGATCGCCCGTTAGATATACACAAGCCGATTTATAGCTCATGTTTAACCATTAGACACAGAGTCCGCGGTAAACGTCAGAATGACTAGCCGAGGTTAGGCTGTTTCAGGCGGGGTACATGAGCGTTGAGCACCCGGTGGCGGTGATCATCTGAAAGGTGCTATCTTTATAAATAAACCACAGATTTGAGTTTTAAACAACTACATTCTCGATTGAAAAACTCTTAAAACTACATTTCATGCAACATGACATCATGACTTTTGCGTAAACATACACGCCACTTTCGAGTCAAGTGGCGTGTTATCTCTACGCATTTTGAGCTATCCGCGTGTATGTCTACACCATTAACGTCCGAGTGATTCTGCGTGTCTGTACACGCCGTTAAATGTCCGCGCTAAAACGAAGCAAAATGTAGGCTACATCTGGGGAGCGATCTTTTTTTTTCTAGGATGGTAAGGGAACAGTCATAAATGTCATTAACCCCAGTGACGGTTAGGTTTAGGGACGGGGTTGAGGTAAGTCATATATTTATATATACAGTAATAACGTTAAGTCAACGGCGTTCATAATCACGCTGAAAAGCGATTATGCGTCTTGATAGCACGCCAAAAATGGAAATACGAATTGGCGTGTCATACACACGCTACTTCATGAGATCATTCTGATTTCGTGACTCAATGACACCAATATTTTTACATTTTGCGGCTTTGAAAAACCACTTCACCACACCGACTTCCTTTATCTTCGGAGTTTCCGCTCCCGAACAGCACCTTAGCAACCGTTCTGCCCTATTGGTTAGCTGTTCGAAACGTATTCTGGGTAATATCCCATAGCAAATTGAGGTCTGATGCCCACTTGCGAAAGGGGTGCATTAAGTGGCCTTAAGATCAGCCCTGGAGAACACTATTAGAGGTTTGGGACACCCTATGATCTTGCACCCCTTAACCCCCACCATAAAGGGACCAGAGCACATGAGGATCAGGTGAGCACAATTAGTGAAAAAAGGACAAGACGTGGACTAAACAAGGGGGTGTGGGAACAGGAAACAAGGAGGTGGGACATTAGGAGCACATGGCAAACACAAACCAAGATAAACATAATAGAAACATGAAACCACAAAAACACAGAGGCTGCCAGAGCAGATCCCTGACACTGAGACCATGAACCAAGAAGTACATTATGGCACATTTTACCCACAATGCCCATTCATTCACAAAACTAGCTATACAACAGAAGGGAAACAGCTCTGGTCACCATTTACATTCATTGTATGGAGAGAAAAAAAGCATCTTGGACATTCTGCAAAATACTTGCTTTTGGCTGAGATACAGTATGCCTTTAAGCAAAATCAGAGAAAGTGTCACAATGACTGTTATACCACAATGTTTGTTTTTTTGTTCAATAAAAGTTTGAACAAAAATAAAAGTAGCAAAAATCCGTGCAGATCAGGAGTGTGAGATACAGGCATAGACGAAATAAAAGCAGAAGAACTTGTTGAGGACATTTGATTGAGAAAAGGGATTCACGGCACTTATCTACAACAATAGCTTCTGATGGGAGTCTGTCGCAAGCCCTGTATGTGAGATTTGTGTGTTATGGCAGTAATATATTTCTGCTGGAGTTAGACAACAACTGCAAATGTATGTGTCTGTGTTGTTATTTGTGTGCGTATGTATGATACCAATGTGAATACTACCTAGCAAGACATATTATCTGTTATTTCGTTGCTGAACATACTTTGGCATCAACCAGTGAAATTTGTTTTGATAAATTATGGTATTCACACTTGACTGGAAACTGTTTTGCGACATGCAATACTGTGGATCTAAGAGCATGAAAGTCATTTTGTCATTTATTTTCCATAGAAAGAAATTTTGACTGGTGGTTTAAAGAAAAATCTTGAAAGTTTTTCTTTGTTGTGTTCCTCATTCTTTAGGATGGATGACATCCAGTTGTGTAAGGAGATCACAAGGCTCAAAAAAGAACTCCAGAAATTGGTTTCCATCCCAGGTATGTTCTCAAAAAGATACTGTACCAAAATATTAAGCATTTATATATTGCTGGAAGATCTCATTCCCAGTGGTGCAAAAGCAAATCCTAAAGGCCCTTTGTGGCCCATGAGCATCAAATCATCATATTAGAATGATTTCTGAAGGATCATGTGACACCGAAGACTTGAGTAATGATGCTGAAAATACAGCTTTGCACCACAGGAATAAATTACATTTGAAAATACATTCAATTTAAAAAAATATCTCACAATATTTCAGTTTTTACTATATTTTCAACCAAATAAATGCAGCATTGGTGATAGGATAACATAAGAGACTTCTTTCTTATCAATCTCAAACTTTTGAGCAGTTAGTGTATAATGAACTGATTAAGCTAATCTGAGGAACCCAAAAAAATAATATTTCCCTCCCCTAGTATTATATGGCTACTTTTTCATTTCTGCATGCTCTTCTGGTTCTCTTTAATGGCCTCGTTTATAGTTCCTTCTTTCATGTCAGCCTCTTTTCTCAGCACATGCTTGTGACATACTTCACTATAGGTCTCCTGTTTCCAAGGAGATACACGAATGAAGCGTACACCACGTTTTGTTTACTGCTGAAACCTCATTTCGCAAGTGCATACAAAGCTTGCACTCACAGAAGAGGTTATTTATCCACACCGGCAGATAATATTCTCTTATGCTGTTTCATCAAAGCATGAAACAAATCGCATTCCAGTACTAGTGATGTCCATTTATTCGGAGACCTTCGGGTTCTTTCTGGTTTACTGTGGAGTCAGGATTTTGATATACTTTGGCATTAACTCATCTGTCATCTTTTATTCATGTTAATCCAAACCAGAATGATTTCCTTTCTTCAGTGTAACAACAAAAACTGATATTTTGAGGAATGTTCTTGTTTTGCATATAGCAAAATAGCAGACATTGATACTGAAAATAGTCACAAAGGACAAAAAAAGCAAACAAAAAAATTAATCGATAATCTCTGAAATTTGTCTTTGTTTTTGTTTTTTTGTTTTTAAGAAGTCTCAAAGAGGCTGCATATATTTAATTAAAATACAGTGAAATATTATTACAATTTGTTTTCTATTTGAATATATTTTAAAAAGTAATGTATTCCAGTGATTATTTACTCATTAGGTCATTAGATGTTAGATATTTTCGCTTAAAGCGATAGTTCACTTTGAAATTCATTTTTGTTATGTTTTAGCTTACCTCAAGGGCATCCAAGATGTAGGTGTCTTTGTTTCCACAGTATTTTCAATTTTGACATTTTTCAGTCAAATCGGTGTTGTCTGTCAGTCATATAATGCAGATTTAGGGGGTCCACCTTAAAGAACATGCACAGAGAAGTCAAAATTAAACATGATTTAATAACTCATGAATGTAAGTACACACTGATGGCCTAAGACACAAAATGAGCGGTTTGTGTGAGAAAACAAACAGTATTTATATAGTTTTTACCTCTTGTTAACAGCCGTCAAACTGATCTGAATCAGATGTCCAGCTGAACGGAAGTGAACCGTCCCCAGACGTTACGCCGGAAGTGAGGTCACGCATTGTTTACGCATTGGAAGTGATCTCTCCCGGAAGTGAGGTCACGCATTGTTTACACAGAGATTTCGGAATTTTACCTTTCACTAAACATATTTAGATATCAAAATCGTCTTCCATTGCAATTTCCTGTATATCTAAATATGTTTAGTGAAAGGTAAAATGGTTGGAACTTGCGACCATAGTTGGCTAACGATGCTTTCAACGACGTAGTTCACTGTTTCACTACCATAGTACGATGCATCGTTGGAGAAATCAACTAGCTTGTCACGACTGTTTCCCGAAACCCATTGTCGCAAAGTAACGTTCAACCATGTTGGTTTCGCACGTGGTGGAGTAAAAACTACTTTTAATGAAACTGTTTGAGATCCAATTAACGCTAGATTTGTTTTATATACATTACAGACATGTCATCTGAGGACTGTTTCTAATTGTTCTCAGTTGTTTTGCTTTATTACCAGACTCAATATTTGGCTCGTTCTTACATAGTAGAGCACGTTCGCACATGCGCACTCTTCAAACACATTACTTCAAATCTTTTGAAAAACTAAAAGACGTAAATTCCATTTGTATGTATTCTGAATAAAAGGCACCGGTTGTACTGAATGTCAGCTTGCTTATTTTGCTCAAGATAAGAATTTATTACGTCCAAATGTGTTGCAATATAGAAACGATGCTTCTAACCAAAGGTCGACAGCTGTCGTTCAAACCACACAACTTTGCGATGCTGTTTGCGAATGTCCGTTGGAACGATGGTTTCGGGAAACACCGACTCGTTGAACTATGCCGATAACGACGGAACTTGCGACCATAGTTGGCTAACGATGCTTTCGGGAAACGTACCCCAGGTTTGTAATGACATCAAGATTTGTGAATGATCATTTTGATTTTCCACACGCGTCTCCTTTCTGCAGACAAAGAAAAGTCTAATGAGGACAGACACCGTGAGGAGGAACTATTTCAACAGATCCAGAAGCTGGTGGAGACACGGGACTTTCTAGTGGATGACATGGAGTTCGAGAGGCTCAGGTCAGTTTTAAAGGGCCGCCAGCCTTAAGGGACAGGAACGTGGGCCACAACCCTTTAGATTGCCGGCTAGCATGCGTGACTATCTGTCCCAAGAATGTGTTTTGTCTCTCTTGTGGCTGTTCCCTCATCTGTGAAGACACTGCAATCCAATTACCCTCCTCTTGAAGCCAATAATCCACCCTTACCTCACCACGCCTGTCACACACACACACACACCTCACATCACACTCACAGAAGGTCCCAGCGGCTCGGATTCTGAGAAACGAGAGATTGATTTCCAGGCAAGAAAGAAATGGAAAAAAGAAAAGATGTGTTTTTTTTGTTTTTTTTTCGATGGATTGGGCTGATTGTCATCTGCCAAGTTCTGACGTGTGGGTGTGTGTGTGTCTGTGTGTGAGAGATCGTGAGTGACGCACGCGTCAGAACCCAACACGAATGAAGTCCTCACAGTTTATTCATGATATTAATAAGCCACTGTCACCCACATGACAAGCAGCTATTACACGGGTGGACGGTGGAGCGAGAGAGAGAGAGAGACCGCGAAAAACTGTCAAACACTTTTCGTTTGCACACTAAACCCTTGTGCTAAGAGAATAATTGATTGTTTGGAGTTTGGGTGTGAATGTTTGGTGAATGTTCAGTGTCTCACTTCACAGTTGTTTGTATGTGGGTCTAGTTTGACATGGCAGGTACTGGAAAAATAGTAAATATTGCTGCATTTTGGGGAACAAGCAACAACTGAACCAGAAAAATGACTTATTAAACGCACTAAATAATATCTTAAAGGACAAGTTTGGTATTTTACACTTAAAGCCCTGTTTTAAGATCGCACCTCCACAATGGTTGCATAGGTGCACTGGAACAATCCTTCATAAAACGCATGTTTAGTTTACAAAGACGTGAAACTCACCGAGTGGTCTGGGGTGTTCACTGATAAGCTCGCACAAAAATCGCTGGTTTTGTTTTAGTTTTTGTCCAAGTCAAGTCAATGGAGTCATAGTTGTTCTTTTGAGGCTCTTTGAGTCGCATCAATGAAAGAAAAATGTATTGTGGTTTCCACAAAAATAATAATTAGCAAAAACTAGCCCTAATTTAGCACTAATAATAAATGAGCAGCAAATCGTCAGATGCAGAATAATTTCTGACGAATCATGTGAAACTGAAGACTGAAGGAAAGATGCAGTAAAATTCAGCTTTGACACCACAGGAATAAATTATATTTAAAATATATTAAAACAGAAAATAGTTCTTGTAATAATATTTCACAATATCACTGTTTTACTGTTTTTTTTAATCAAATAAATATAGTGAGCTTTTTGAAACTTTTGTTTCAAAATGTGTGTTTGTGCTTTTGCCTCCCTGATATGTGCTTTTCTTCACGCAGAGAGCGAGAGGAAGACAACAAAATGGCTGACTTTCTACAGACAAAATTCCCCAACAGGTTCCGCATGAAAAGTATGTATTTGTGTGTGTGTGTGTGTGTGTGTGTGTGTGAGTGAGAGAGAGAGAGAGAGAGAGAGAGAGAGAGAGAGAGAGAAAGAGAGAGAGAGAGAGAGCTCAAAGCCAGTCTCTTAAACCTACACGAATTAACATAATAATACATTCTTTGAGCATCTCCATAATTGTTTTACTCGGTGCCTGTTCAAGTTGAATAAAAATGGAAACTAAAGACATTAATAAAGAACCTGTGTGAATGTTAATTCTGTTCTCAGGGTGTTAATAAGCTGTTTTCATTTGTTTTCTTCAGAACTGGAATTAATAGTGCTAAAGTATATGAATGTCACTAGAATTGGGAATGTTTGACTAAATAGTCAATTTACTAATTATGGTGAGAATTAGAAACTTCTCACAAAAACCTTTCATAATCTTTAGTGCTGCTTTATTACCTGGGGCTGTTTATTATTTAACCAAATAAACATTTTATAGATTTACGTATGCAGATAAAGTAGGACTTTTCATATATTGTTGGGCGATAATATTTTTCAATAAAATATCAAGCTGTTGAGATTTTCTATCACTCTTAAAAATAAAGGTTCTTCATTGCTTCATAAATTAAGTATCTAGTTGTGCTACTTAGTTATTTTTTATTGAAAGTAATGTGTTATCTTTCAGCAAAAAAACAAAACGCAAATGTGCTTTTTATCTTAAGTCATTTTTGCTTATTAGTATGGTTTAATTGGATCATGAAAGGTCAACAGCAAAGACATTGGTTTATAAAATACATAAAATATATCTGTGTAATTTAACTCTCACGATTTCTCTCGACGTTGAGACGTGTCCGTCAATAAATGGAGAAACAAAGTAAATTGCGTTACTTTCTCAACTGCTTGATTGAACTTCACTGATTCGGTTCAGTTCAAATCAGACCAAGTTGAACTGTTCTTCTAGAACAGTGTTCATGAAATCAGTTCAGTTCAACTCAAATTAACTGAACTCAAATCATCTTGAAGGTGCAGTGTGTGATTTCTTAAAAAATGAACACAAGCACCTCCCCCCAATGAGTGTGTACACGCTTTACAGCGGATTGGCTATAAGTGTGTTGTGCTGCTCAGTCCGATCCACTTTCAACTGCGCTTCTCAGAAATCGCTTACTGCACCTTTAACTGTGAAGGTCACTGCATTTCTCTCACTCCCTCTTTGTGTTTTTCAGGTCAAACCAAGGACAAGAGGATGACGTCCAGAGCCCAGCAGACCTCGTCTCCTTACGTGACAAAGACAGGCGTCACCCTGCTGAAGGAGTGCTGCGGCTTCACCTGCTCCGTCATGTAGATACGCCGGTGTAAAACAGGAGAGAGTGACAAGTAAACAAGCCCTCAGACCAATGATTCAGCACAATATTTGGTTACACTTTACACTTTGGTTTTGAAATTGCCTTTCATGAAACCATTATAACTTTTTAATGAAAAAATTCACTTAGTACCACTGTAGTTGAGGTCACAAAAAATATTCATGACACAGTTATAATGGCCTCATGACAGTCAATGTCAAAGCCAACCACATGACAGTTTAACTTTTTTATGCCAAGTTGTCATGAAAAAGACACTGACAGGTTATGATGAATTGGCTTATGTCAAGATGTCATAACAAAGACATCTTAAATCTTAATGTCATATTTGCATTCAAAATGTTATAACTGAGCGAATGACACTTAATGATCGTTGCCACAAACATGCATAAACCTTACTTCATATTCAAGACTATTCATATTCATTTCATGTCATGTCAGTCTTATACACACCCCTTCAAGTAAAGTGTCACCCAATATTTTTAACACTTTCACGGCAGTACATGGGTGCCCAACTGATGTGCATATTATGCAGAATTATTGCATTAACCTAATGGAGAAGATGAGGAGTGTGATTATGGTACGGTTCCTTATTTCCACAGTTAAAGGAACACTCCGACTTTTTGGGACTTTAGCCTATTCACCTTATCCCCCAGAGTTAGATAAGTCCATACATACCTTTTTCATCTCCGTGCGTGCTATAAGTCTGTTTGACGCACCCACCGCTAGCCTAGCTTAGCACAAAGACTCGATGTGACTGGTTGCAGCTTTCATACTGATCCAAATGAGTGGCAAAATAACGCAAACGTTTTCCTATTTACATGTTGTGATTTGTATAGTCACATAATGTACAAATAACAAAGTCAAATGAGACACAGACATCTTTTAACCGTATAAAACCTGGGAACTATTCTCTGAAGGCGAAGCACTGCTACTTTGACGGCGTAATAACCGCATCACCGGAGACACGCCGTGGTGAGGAGCGGAGAGTTCGCTCGGTGTTTGGGTAATAGAGTCAGCAATTTATAAATAGTAAAAGCGTAGTTTAGAGTCATGGGTTTTCGCTCTATTGTAAATAGCTGCGACTGTAAACAGGGGAGGTAACCATGTTTCACAGAATTCCAACTAAAAACGCTGACTGGATGAAGAAATGGCTAACTTACTCTGGATATTTATCCAAACACACCTAAGATTATCAAGGGACATTATGTTTGCTCGGTACATTTCAATGAGGACGACTATTTTGAAAAAATGGAATTTGCCACACGGACCATAATGTGCTGAAGGATACGGCCATCCCATCGATAGCACAGACAGGACAAGTGGATCACCTGCGACCTGCGGCTGAGGTAAGTGTTCCGTTATGTTTTTAGATGACCTACTGTAACAGTGCCTTTAGCCAGATCTAATGTAACGTTAGTGACACTATTATATGATTAGGGTATGAATATGTTTTTATCTTGATGCGGTGCGGACGCGCTTGGGAAAAAAAAACTTGAACTTGCACCCTGCGCGCGGCGCGCCTAGTAGCCTAAATTTGAAATAACCATGGAAATAACGAACTTGAGCGTGCAAAAGGGTACGATAGGCTGTGAGTTCATTGTGCAAAAACAATTTGTGCTATTACTTTCCCCTTATTCTATCCTATAGTAATGCAATATTGTATATTATATAGGCAAATGTATTTACTGTTGAATACATTTGGTTCAGCTAATAAATTGCATTTAAAATATATTGATTCCTGTAATAATAATTATTTATTCATGTGATATTTATAAATCTGGGTGCGTTTTGGTTGGAAATCAATGAAACATGGTACTGTATTACCTGGTCTCCCCTGTTTATTGTCACAGCTCATACAATAAAAGCAAACACCCATAATAAACTTTGCTTTTCTATCTAATGTTAGTAATTGCTGACTCTTTATTCCAACGCTGAGCGAAGCGAACTCTCTGCTCCTCGTCACGGTGCGTCTCAGGTGATTGTTATCACTCTGCCCAAGTAGCAGTGCTTCCCCTTCAGAAAATATAGTATTTATACGGTCAAAAGATGTCTGTGTCTCATATGGCCTTGATATTTGCACACTCTGTGACTATACAAACCACAACATGTAAATAGGAAAACGTTTGCGTTATTTTGTCACTCATTTGGATTAGTATGAAAGCTGCAACCAGTCACATCCAGTCTTTGTGCTAAGCTAGGCTAGCGGTGGGTGCGTCAAACAGACTTATAGCACGCACGGAGATGAAAAAGGTATGTATGGACTTATCTAACTCTGGGGGGTAAGGTGAATAGGCTAAAGTCCCAAAAAGTCGGAGTGTTCCTTTAACACAGAGCTGTCTAAAAGCACAGGAATAACGCCATCAGGTGCTGGATTCCCAAGAGCAGTTGTTAAATTGTAACTCTTTCTCTTGCAAGTACATTATTTTCTCCATTCTGTCTTGCAAAAGAGCAAATTATCTGTTGCCGGGTTCCTCAACCTGCCAATCACATTGTGTGTCACCAAAAACCCTGACAATGTCCTTGGGTTTTTAAAGGCACACTATGCACTCTCTGGTTTTTTTGTAAAACAGTGACCTCTAGAGCCGCTGTGGTGTACTTGCACTGTCGTAAATAACCGTTATTCCCCTGTTACTGCATATCTACTGAACTACTGTCAAGTGCTAGACTGCTTTTTAATAATAAAGTTGCCTATCGCGTTTGCTGGCTTATAGCGTTTTTACATGATTTCTGCAAAATCAGAAGTAAATAGCCTATAGTGTATAGGCTACTGTATAATTTCATTCATGTTTTTTGATTGTAATGTTAAAATTACAAAATGTCAGATGACATCAATCAAGTTAAATGTACGTCGCATTATTTCATAACATTGGACGTTATGATTTAGACATGATTACAATTTATCATAATAGCAAATTGTGTTCAATTATTTACAACCTCTAGGCTTATATATGTCCTAATAATTATGTGAGATATTGACTATGTCCTCATAGTAATCGCAAGAATCAACATCAACAGCGTCAAGATTTGATTGATTCATAATCAACACAATTTGAAGTTACAGTCGGGAAGTGTACTGTTAGTCAGGTAAACTTGATATAACAGTAACTTACACACGTCATAAGAAATCCGAACCAGACACAGGACTAAAGATACGTGATAAATACACATCACAACACCTGAGTTCAGCTGGCAAACTAGCTCTTGTGGCAAGCTCGGCAATAAAACATAACGGAAAAAACAACAAGACTAAGAGAAACGACTGTTTTTAGGAAGTCTGCTTAAAGCTCTGGTAATCGAAAGCTATAGACATGTGAGAATTATTGAACTGGTCTTATTATCAACAACGGATGAATGAACAGCACCGTAAAAAATTACATACCACAAGCCGGTGCAGCAACATACAATATAGAAACAACTAGTATACAAATACAAACAAGTTTATAAATAAGAGATTTACTTACAAGTCCATCAACAAGATCGCCAGGTCAGCATCGCAGTTACAATCCAGTGCAGCTTTTAAGCTCGCGCCAACGAGTGAAAGCCCGACCGAGTGGACTCTTGTCCGGTTTCTAGCACGGTCCGATTCTCTTTCCCTGTTTCGAAAGTAGCTTCATACTCTATGATGTTGTTGATGCGTGTGACGTCGTTGCCGTAAACCATTTCGTGATTCTCACGCGCTGTGTCAGGGGCGCCACTCTCAAACTTGCATGGCTGGTTTTTCCGGCGGCGTCCCCCCCAAGCTTTCCTACCAGGATGATTCGCCCTACTATGACTTTGTTAACCACCAAAACGACTTTGAAGCTGTTATATTAAGGTACAGATCTTGCATAGAGTGCCTTTAAGGAATATTTCAACCAAAAATGTTGTCAGCAAATCACCAATTTGAGAATTGATAAACAAAACATTTTAGGTACTTAAAATAAAATAAAAGTTATATTTAAATAATCTATTAAAAAAAAAACTAAATGTAGTAGCAAGGAGACATTTCTCATTTTCATTAAACACATTTCACACAACTTAATTACTAAAACTTTAACTAAGATTAAATGAAAAATATAAGAATAAATACTAATTCAAAATAAGAACTCTGTCCTCGCCATTTACCAGATTTTCGTCAATTATAATTCAGTTCGCATACTCTCTCGAGTAGGTCCTTACTTTGAATAAGTTATTCACGACTGCTAGATAGAAATATACTTTTTGATTATATATAGAAAAGTACGTTCTATATAGTAGGCTCTGCATGTGTGTAATGTAATCGGATGTACATTCGCCATGCTGTCATGACCTACCAGTTAGTTGCGTCACGTCACTGTCATTCACAAATTGCAAATGTCCATTGTCCAATCTATCATATGTACACTTTAGATTCTCACTGGAAGTAGTAGGTCATCCAGATACTATTTTATCAGTAGGCTACTGTGAATTCAGACATACTTCCTCTGTCACTGTTTTTTGCCTATATATAGTGGGGAAGTATGCGATTTCAGACGCAGCCAATGAGTTTTTCTGGCAAGTGATTGGATACAGTAATAAACCTTCCTAAATGTTTCATTAGATCTACTGAAGACTGAGTATTAGGAAAATTAGGCCATACAATTGAACAACAGAGACAGCCAGAAGATCTGCGTATAGGTGAACATGCACCAGTGCTTCTGATGCATACTTTCACATTTTACATCTGCATTTTTAACTACAATATTGATGAAAGCTGTATAATTTTGTGATGGCACAATATACTGTAAATGCAGTTTGAAAGTTAGTAAAGTAGATATATTTATATTTTACCCAGTTTTAGTTTGTTTATCTTTCCCCTCTGTAAAGTGCTTAAGCATATTATTTATGTATAAATCGTTGTTTAAAAGTTTGGGGTCAGTAAGATGTTTTCAGGAATTCATACTTTTATACAACAATTTGCACTGAATTGGTCTAAAGTTCCATTTATTAAAGATTCCTGAATAAAAATATATCAGTTTCCCCAAAAATATGAAGCAGAATATCTGTTTTCAACACTGATAATAATCAGAAGCATCAAATCAATCATATCAGATTGATTTGGACTGAAGACTGGACTAAAAATTAGTCTTTGATCACAGGAATAAATTACATATTAAAATATATTCACATAGAAAAAAGTTATTAGTAACAATTTTACTGCTTTCACTGTATTTTTGATCAGATTAATGCAGTCTTGTTGAAGAGACTATTTTATAAAACATTTAAAAAAAATGAGTGACCCTAAACTTTTAAATAGTGTATTTGTGATGCATCGTTTTAACTAAATAGTGTTTAGGCAAAAAAAAAAAAAAAAAAGAAAATCTTTACAAAAGAAATCAAATTGTGAAACTGAGAAATGTGTAATAATACAATGCTCACAGACACTTGACATGTGTTATGCTGCTTAGTTGTGCAGGATTTTATGTGTGCTTATTATTTTGTGGCATGAAAAAAACAATAGAAGCATATTTTTCCACAAATCAATAAAAAAGTATTCTGATGAATCGTCCATGAATGCTTCATTGACTTTTAGATTATACAGACTCGTAGAATCGTCTTTTATTGCTATACAAATAACAAAATTATGAAACCCAAGGTTGTAAAATGAATAAAACAATAAAACATCGTGTAGAATAGTCTCCACTTTTAAGTTTGAATAGGAAATTTAATTGAGCATTTGTTTCTGATTTTATGTTGATTTGACATTAGTGAAGTCTCCATAGCCCAGGAAAAGTAAGAACAAATCTTCTCTTGTGCACGAGCTTTAATAAGCCAAGGTCACTGAGTGTGTGGCTTCATTGACAGGTTCCAGTAGGCAGGAAGGAACCGAGGAATTAAGTGGCTGATGAAATAAAATCTGCTGGTATTTTGAATGTCCAGACTCTCGCTGTGGACGGTATAATCAGGATTTAGTTTAGATATTCATTCTTCTTCTTCATCAAGCTCTGGCAGAGGATGCAGCGTCCGTGACATTTGTGTTGATTGGCTGAAGACTGTCCACAGCTGTAGGGAAATCCAGCTCATTTCCTCTGTGTGTGTGTGTGTGTGTGTGTGTGTGTGTGTGTGTGTGTGTGTGTGTGTGTGTGTGTGTGTGTGTGTGTGTGTGTGTGTGTGTGTGTGTGTGTGTGTGTGTGTGTGTGTGTGTGTGTGTGTGCGTGTGTGTGTGCGTGCATGCGTGTGTGTGTGCGTGCGTGTGTGTGATGTCTCTTAATTTTCATACAAGAGTACTTTATTTTGCTTTAAGTTGGACTGGGAAGCTTGTGGGATGCTGACAAGACAGTATTTCAGTGTGTTTTATGCACATTATTGACTGTGGATTCATGGAGGATTTTCTTTTCTTTTTAGTTCCTAAAACTGTCTATCTGAAGATATACATTACAATTTAAAAGTTTGGGGTCGGAAAATTTTTTTAAATGATATAAAAAAATAAAATACAAACCAAGGCGGCATTAAATCAAAATAACAGTAAAAACAGAATAAATACTTTGAAATATTAAAGCAATTTTTTTAAAAAAAACTTTTTTTTTCTTTTTTAATACATTTTAAAATGTAATTTATTCCTGCACTGTAAAAAATAATATGTTCATGATTTGTAATCACATTTTATTATTTTGTAATCACAAAAATCACACAGTGTAGCTTTAAATGAAATAGAAATCTATTTTAAAAATGTCTTTACTGTCACTTTACTAATTTAATGCATACTTAATGAATAAAAGTATTCATTTCTTTCCTCCAAAAGTATTCATTTTCGTTTGTTGATCTGCATCTCACACAGAGGAATGAGCTTATGATGAGTCATAACTGACTCATTCATGACCAATTTAATTACAAGAGTTCTGACTCCATAAAGAACTGCGAAAAGCTTTGAGATATTAACAGGTTTACGTGCCAATAAAACTATCGCACTTCAGTCATTTTAGTGCACACTAATTATCTGAAATTACATGCAGCACAGTGTATTCATAACTAAGACCATGAAATGAACAAATGACAATGTAATGAAGAATCATTCATTTTGATATAGTGTCTCAGTGATGTTTTTATGTGAATTTCTGGCCGCAGCATTTTAAATGCCAGTACCAGGTGGATGGATTACATGGTTTGCCTTAAAATGTTAGACAATTACACTGAGACATACGCCACCATGTGGTTGACCATGAAAGTTAACCAGTTCACAGAAGGAGGTTTCACCACAACCAGAGATGCTGTTTATTACTGGTCGAATGTTTGAATAATTAGTGTCTTCTGCCCAACAAGGCTGCATTTAATTAAGAAAAAAAATAAAAACTGTTTTATTGTTAATTATTACAATTTAAAATCGTTTGTATTATAAATGTATTTACTGTTAGCCTACTTTTGATCAATTTACTGCATTTTGCTGAATATTTTAGTTTTATTTTAGTTAATAGCAAAACTGTTTTTAACACTGATAATAAAAAATATAAAAGGCTTGTTTCTTCGGCATCAAATCATCATATTAGACTGATTTCTGAAGGATCGGGTGACACTGAAGACTGGAGTAATGAATCAGAAAATTAAACTTTGCATCTCAGAAATAAATTACATTTTAAAATACACTCAAATTGAATATTTAAAATAGTATGACATTTTAAATTGAAAAGTTTTCAATTCAGTCTTGGTGAGCATAAGAGACTTCGTAACACACTCTTCTAAATATTGATGATTTCTAACCCTTACAAACATTTATAGGCTCATTTCCCAAAACTAATATAGAAAAATGTCTTACATCTGTCCTTGTTTAAACTGGAAGGCCTGGCGTGGATTGGGATCAGTTTTGTGGCCTGTTTAATAGGCTGTTTAACAGAAAGCGCTTGACCTTTAGAGACAAAAAGACTAATATTAGTGGAGGCAGTATTTCAGATATGATAAAGTCTGACATGTATCAAAATTAGCTTGACCTCCGGCAAACGTTTTTACAATAGATCCTATAAATCATTTGATTAGACCAAAAACTGCATCTCATACACCAAGGAATCAATGTTTTCTGGTGTATACAGCACACACACCCACAAACACACACACCCAGACAGGTCACCAGACTGCTTGTTATGCACTGTCAAATCAAATCATGTGGGAAATACATACAGGGCAGGGCCTGTATTTTAGTTGGTTTGAAGAGCACCACACCTTATCATTTATACATTTATGCACTTTCAAATGATAAGAATCCTGGCTGTGTTTGTCCATGCTATATTCAGAATAGTATCCAACCATGCTCACACTGCCGTATGTAATATGCATTACTTATAGGTGCATAATGTTTACATTTTTTGGTATGCATTGAATATCTGGATATTTAAAGAGCTTAAAATGATACTCCATCAATGCAATGCCTGACATGCACATCTTTCCATTTCCAGTGTAATTGGTGAGTAATATTAGTGGAATTTTCATTTTTAATTATTTAATAAGATTAAAACAATACAAAACTGAGTTCAAATCCAATTTAAAAGGATAGTTCACCCCAAAATGACAATCCTGTCATCATTTACTCATACACTCAAGTATCCAAACAAATCAATTTGTTTTTCTGTTCAAAGGCTAAAGATATTTGGTAACCAAACAGTATATCTTCTTTTATGTTTAGCATAAGAAAGAAATGCATACATGTCGGTCATTCATTTTTGGGTGATCTGGCCCTTTAAGAAAAACCAGAACGTGCCTACTTGAACTAAACATGCAAAATTATGCTTGTTGTAAATTGTTTAAGACGGTTTAAAACGTTTCTTGTTGCATAACGCATTCTGCTTTGCATACAAATGAAAACAGTACGCAGAATACAGTGAATACCTGGGAAAGCCCATATTTTCATAGTGCTACTGTCACTTTAAGGAATGATGTAATCAGTTAAGTTTGTTTAGCTCTCCAGTTGGTCAGCCCGAAGCCGAAACACTGAGCGGCAGAGACACTCGGAGGGATGGAGTTTTTATTAGGAAACCCTTTTTCCTCACCCGTGGGTCAACTTATAGGTGAGTAACACGCTGGATGAGGTCGCAAATGAAATAACTCGCAGTACGTTTAAGCTAGCGTCAGTTTAGCACAGAATACAGATCAGCAAGTGTACTTTAACTTGATGTATGGAATGCGACTGCTTGATGTTTACATCAAATATATCTTTAATATTCGCTCCTGGTTTTCTTGCAAGACATGAACAGAACACGTATACATCGTTTAATTACGGATGACAGCAAATGATACGATTAAAATGAGATTGACACATCATTCGTGCAAACCAGAATCGGAGGCGCCTCATCAACGCGTTCGTGATTGGCGGAGTTGCGTGTCAATCAAACGCCATCTGCAAATAGGGACAAGGAGGTTTGTTCGAAGTTGCTTGCACGTCTCTGTGCATCCTAATAACGTTTTGACCCATTTCTTTGCCGCAAGAGCAAAATAACCATTTGCATCCGAGAATTAAAACGGTTATGTAACCACTCAATCCAGATTTTAATGCTGTTTTTGCAAGAATTACAATAATAAGTCTACGTTTCATTCATTTTAAGGGGTGGCCTCTTGTTCTGCTGTGTGCTAGATAGTGTCGTTGCAGCTAGACTAGTCTCATCTCAGCATAGAGCAATTAGCCAAACGCCATAATTATGCATTAGCAGCAAAATTATCTTTGCAATGTTCTACTCATCATCGCAAATTTATCCTTACAATTTTCAGATTATGAATATTAACTCAATTAATGGTGTTATTTTTTTCTGTGGAACATCTTTAAGAATTGTAATCAACGTCATCGTCTCTTTTAGCGTTTAATAAGTCAGCATGCCATGTAATGGAAGTTGCGAAAATCTTTTCTTCTTCCCAATTGTGAGTATATCCAAGTGAACGCTTTTCAAACAAGAAAAAATGTAGGCTGGGACTTGATTGGATGATTGTGGTTTGCTATTTCTGTGATGTCATGTGAATGACAGGTTACCCCGCCTTCACGCCAGTGAACATCAGAGAAGAGCTGGCATTACAAAAGGAAGGCAAAGTTATTTTGATTAATGATTATGAGGGCTCATGAATTTAAGTATGATAAACCATTTATAATAAATACTGCAATATTGCGTAAAAAACAAGAATTGTCAATTTTGATTTCATGGTGACTCATGGATAGTCACCTTATGGAATGACACAAGCAGTGTAAAGAGGGAGCTTTTGATGGAACTTGCCCTTTCAAACTGTTGAAAAGCCTGTTTTCCCTGCCCAGGTGCGGAACCTTGCGCATTGTAAACAATACGACAAGTCATGTTAAACTAGCTTGTTAGTTTATTAAACAAACTAGTTAGGTATCGTAGTTCAAATTTCCAGTTCAGCATATGGATGGGATTTCATTAATCCAGTATGAGAGGAGTTTCAATATGAGACCTCTTTGTAAAGTTAGTCTGGGCTCTTCATGACAATAAGGAGCTATTATGTCAACACAAGTTCAGTGCTTGTAACTTTGATAGTATTGCTGTGACTCATAAAGCTCTTGGCTGATGAGTAAGATAACAATGATGTCCTCCTGGTGTATTTTAGGACATTCAGCAGATAGACTGTTCATTGATTTGATCCTAAAGTTTATTTTGTGCTGTGGATTCTGTTGATAAGGATCAGTACAAGTTAGCTTGCAAACATCTAATCTACATAATTGCTACATAAAGTATGCATGTAATAGCCATTATTTTAAACCGAGTGTTTGACTGTTTCTTGGTGTCTTTCTCAGAACATGCCACCAGTGCTTCTCTCCCGTCAGAAGACTGGGGCCTCAACATGGAGATCTGTGACATTGTCAATGAAACAGATGAAGGGTGTGTATGTTGTTAGACGATAGATTTCTGTTTATACAGTCATGACAATGGATTTTATTTTTAAGCCTTCCCTAAATGTATTTGGACACATAAACTACACAACATCTGAACGTTGTATTAGACCAAGGATTCACAAAATTGTCTTTCAGCCGAATCCCTTCGACCTTAAAATATTTAGAGATTTTCAGGTTGACATTTCAATAGCTTAACAACACATGCACATATTCACAATTCTGGGATGTCGGTTAATGCTCACATGACATGCAGGTAAACAAATAAATTATTTCCTTTTGATACTGTACTCTGATCTATTATAAATCAGTGGATATATGACAAGTAACAATAAAAAGCTAATGTTTCACAACCACAACTACAGTTTGTCTTTATTTTGAGCTGTATAGCTATTGTTTTAACATTTAAAACTCTCATTTAGTTTAAGCTGTCACTATTTGCATAAAATAAAAGTGTCCAAACCTGAATAGTTCATTCAAGTATAGTGCTTTGAGTTTCTAGATTGTATAAAATTCATTGTTTAACATATTTTTTGTTATGCTGCTCTGTTTGCAGACCTAAAGATGCAGTCAGGGCAATAAAGAAGAGAATTCTGGGAAATAGGAATTTCAAAGAGGTCATGCTGGCTTTGAGTGTAAGTGTCAAACATATTGTGAATACCATCAAAGCCTCTTGCTCATGTTTACACATTAATAATTCACATTACGTTTTGAATTGTGCATTTTGCTGCAGGTGTTGGAGGCCTGTGTGAAGAACTGCGGGCACAAGTTCCACATCTACGTGTCCACCAGAGACTTTGTGGAGAACGTTTTGGTCCAAACAATCCTGCCTAAAAACAACGCACCCATGGCTCTTCAGGACAGAGTCTTGATCATGATACAGGTGCGAATAAACCCTTTGTCAACTCAGCTAGTGCTCAGAGTAAATAGTGTCACATGATCCTTCAGAAACCACTCTAATATGGTAATTTCCTGCTAAAGAAACGTTTTTTTCTTATGGTTAAAAACAGCTTTTTTTTCAGGATACTTTTATGAATAGAAAGTGAAAAAAAATACAAAGTACTGGCATGAAACTGACATGAAAATGGCGCAGACTGGCTTTAACTCATGGTGCGTTCACGTGCTATGGAAAATATGATATTTTCCATTTGTGAACTGGTATTTTGTTGTCGTAATGTGGTAAAAAGATGGCGATCCAGACCTGTTATTTAGCCAAAACTATTTTAAATTGCTTAAGTCATCTGCTACAGCAAGAAAATGATTCATCAAAACTCAAATGGTAAATAATATGCTGTATATTTTCTAGATCATGAATTTTGTGTATATCAATGTATATCATATCAAAGCGGTGTGTGTTTGTGTGTGTGTCTTTCTCTTTCACTAGGCGTGGTCCGATGCCTTCCGCAGCTCTCCAGATTTGACGGGTGTTGTAACCGTGTATGAGGATCTCAGGAGAAAAGGTGTGGAGTTTCCCATGACTGAACTGAATGGGTATTCCCCAATTCACACTCCCAACAGGGTATAACTGCTGCATTTTCAAATACTTGTTGAAGCAGCTTTTTATTAACAATTATAAATGCATAAATTCAATTTGGAATGCATAACTGTTAAAAAAAAAGCTGCACATAGTAGATTATCTCTAGAGTGTTAGCATGCGATTTTTTGATTTATTAATTAATGCTTGATGCCAACAGACAGTTGAGTCCGCGCCTTCGGTAAGGGCGCATGCAGAAAGTCACACCATCAAATCCTCACAGCCACAGAATACAGAGACACCCGTCACACTGTCACCTCAACAGGTATCACACACACCAGCATAGCAAAGCTAACTAGCATGTCACGTCACGTTTAAAGGAATAGTTCACTTCAAAATGAAAATATTCATCATTTACTCACTTTCAAGTTGTTCCAAACCTGTATGAATTTCTTTCTTCTGCTGAACACAAAGGAAAATATTTCGGAAAAAAAATACTATGGAAGTCAATGGGGTCCATCAACTGTTTGGTTTACGACATTCTTCAAAATATATATTTTTTTGTTTTCAGCAGAAGAAAGAAATTCATACAGGTTTGAAACAATTTGAGGGGGCGTAAATAATGACAGTATTTTCATTTTGAAGTGAACTATTTCTTTAAAATAAAGGATGGGTGGGGCAAAAAAAAGATTGTTTTCCTCAGTGTTTTTGTCCTGTTTTCCAACACAAATATCTAAACATGTTTGATACATTAACTTGAGATGCAAATGTAAAATGAAATCTTGAAAAGTTTAACAAAATGTTAAAGAGTCTATGCAAATATCAGTCAATGAGTTATGAAAATTTCCCTTTGAATTGAGCCCATTGTCAGATATCTGTTCTTGTTTTAAGCATAAACTCAATTTATTAAATGCATCTTGATTTAAGAATCTTCTCACAATTGTACTGAGGAAGAACATCACTTTTGTGCAGTGTGTTGTCAGACGGTACAGTAAAAGTTATGTACATATTCTGGATGTTGGAAGTTGCATTTTCAAATTCTAAAGTTTTGCTAATACAACTCATTATTTTTCTCCCTAGACATTCACATTTAGAGAAAATATTGACATATTGAGTTCTCTTCAATAAATTAAATATTCTTGCATATACATTTTTATATTTTCTTTACCTTCATAAAACCTGCAGATACCCTGAGAGAAAGGAAAATAGAATTAGAAATGAACAAATTGTGATGGATTGACTAAACATACTACAAAAGTAACCAGAGGGCCTCAGATTAGGTTTAAATGAATACTTTGTTTAATATTAATATTATTTAATAATTTGTACAGTATGTACATAGTAATTTGCATATTACATGGTATGATGGTCAATGCAAAAATAACCTCCAACCAGGTTATTTAGATGGATTTTATTTATTTATTTACTATTCTACACAACATGATCTATACATGTGTGTGTGTATATATATATATATATATATATATGCACACTTATCATTATGAATTAATTCTGTCACTGACCAATGAAGAATTATGGTGGTTACATATTAAATTAAGATTAATTTCTTGGCATTAATTAATGCATTATATATCATGAAGTAACTTTTTAGCATTTATCAAACTGGGTTCATGTTAATTTATGAATGAATATACTATTGCTCATTGTAATTATTTTAAATTAACTGAAATCTGTTAGTATATGTAGAAATGAACCAAGATATGTATGTGAATGCTGTAAAAATGTTGTTTTTATAAGTATAATATTGAATAGTGCTGGTTTCAAGTGTGTTTGTGTTTCAGATGAAGACATTGAGGGCTGAACTGGAGGTGGTGCGTAATAATATATCTGTGATGTCAGACATGATGAGTCAGATGGAGCCTGGAAGTCTCGAGCCGACGGACACAGAGCTGCTACAGGTTGGAATCGGACTCAAACACACACTCTTACTCTCTCCTGCATGTACACACTCATCCTCTAGTGTATAAATGTGATGGCCTGTTGCTGTTTCTCTACTCTCTCTGGCGGTCAGTAGCAGCTGTACTCCATGAGCAAGGACATGCAGGGCCGGATGGTGGAGCTCATACCCCGACTGACAGAGGAGCCGCTCATAGAGCAGTTACTCACTGCCAATGATGACGTTAACACCACGTTTGCACAATATCACAGGTTAGAGGCATGATGTTTGAGAACGTGCCATTAATATTTCATCTGTAAACTTTCATGTCATGCACATGGAGACCTGCAAGGTTTAAAAAATATGGTGAATAAGTATCTGACTGATGATAGATCTGGTCTGCTTTTATTATATTAAAAATAGTTAAAGTACACATCAGTTGTTTAGGTTAACAATTCCACCGTGAAGTTGTTTTTTCTTTACATTTCTGAGAGAATCTCACACACTATAAACACAAATTCCAAATAGCATGGTACTTTATCTTAGTTAGAAATAGTATTAGTAATAGTAAGAATAGTATGCTATATCCAACCAAAAACTGTGCGGGCACATCCCCAATTATCAAGACACTTGACCTCCTGACCTTAGGCGCTATATTTATCCGTCAGTGTACTGCCCCCCAGTGGACAACAAAATAATTGCATGATGAACACAAAAAATGCATTGCCCGGGCATGTTATGCTGGTCTCATTTGCTAGCATTAGTTAATGGGTTGACTAGCAGTGAACAGTATATTTTTACAGCATGAATTAGCCTTTGTTAATGTTAGATAATAAAAATGTTCACATTTGACTTTTGATCTTAAAGTAATATTAATAAATGCTGTAGAAATATTGTTCATTCTTAGTTTATTTTCACTAATGTAGTTAACTAATGAAACCTTATTGTAAAGTGTAAACCATTAAAACTATTAAAAGCTTATTTGTTCATTGAAATGAATCTGATAAAATAAAATATAAATGTTAGATGGGAAAAAAGTTGACTCTGCAACTAACTGAAATAAGTTTAATAAGTTGAAGCTGCTGAAGGATTAAAAATACTAACTGGAAATTAATAAAAACTGTTATAAAAATAAATTAAAACTTAATAATAATATTAAAATAATAACAATTCAAATGACAAAAGCACATAACAAAACAAAACAAAAAAAATGTTGAAAACAAATGAAAGTTATGTCAAATTAATGTTCCTAAAATGTTCCAATTGACCTAGATGATCCTAATATTGGCAATTATAGGAATTATGAAATTTCATTTATATGTTTAGCATGGCAGGGTTCCCACAATCTAGGCATAAAAGCTTGGCATACATTTCTGTAAATATATTACAATATATAGAAAAAAATCCTTGTAAACTAAGCATGACCAACTGTTGAACTCATGAAAATTGATTTGCTAAAAAAGTGTAACCCACATCAAATTAGTATAATTAATAACTTGTCTCATCTGTGTGACTCAACTACTTCTTTTTTATTTATTTTTTTCAGATTTGAAAGACATCTCAACCGACAGAGCAGTGCACAGTCTGTAAGAATTTATCAATTTAATATTAAATATTGCTGGTTTGGTTTCATCGATAGATAGATTCCTTACTTGATTTTTTTGTTATTTTCCAGAATCCAGCAAATCCAAAAGCACCAAATGGTGCTCACAATGCAGTCAGCCAATCAACAGTGACCACACTATCCAATCAGATGGCAGGATTGAGTAAGTGCCGATTTTGCTTATATTTATTTTGTCCACATTTTATTCTCAACCTTCAGTTAATAATACATAATTTTGTTGCATGATTTGCTACAGGCACAAAAACAGATGCGCTAAAACTAAATAAAAGCAGCTCATTACATAAAAGGTAAGAATTAAAGCAGTTTATATGTATAATTTGAGTCTCATTTTTCATTTAAACGACATTAAAAACTACAGCTGTGAGCAAATGTTATTGGCTATAAAGTGACCTTGATTGTTTAAATTAATTTGCCCCTCTTTTGCTATTTAAAGGTTCCTAACTTTTCTCACAATGTCTGCAAAGATTGGATAAAGGATTCAATCTCTCTCTCTCCTAGAGCTACTCTGGTCTGATTGGTCAGATCTGTTGCCCAGTTTGTTGTGACTGGCCTTCTCTGCTCTGATTGGTCAGATCTGATCAATCAGAGCAGAGAAGCGCATGTTGGAAAGCAAACGGCCATAACCATATTTGAATTGCATCTCCGGAGGCTTCCTCAGCAATGGATACACAGTGACTATAGTATATATTTTTTTAGAAATAAAGTATGTGTTTGTATAATAGCCTGGAAATAATATTAGCATGTAAAGGGCCGTACACACCGGGACGAATATCGGCGAACGTTATTCGCCAGTGTTTTTCAACACGTTTTTTGTGTTCGCACCCAAGCGATTTTCGGTGACGATGAGCCGAGTAAACGTGCAAATTCATTCCCTGACATTAGATGCCGCCCATTTGCTCTGCAATAGCACTCCATGTCAGTTCTCTTTTATGGAGATTTTTGTAGTCGCTGTCACGCTTGTCATATAGTTCTTTATGTTCTAACACCAACGAGACCAGCAGCTCTACATTAATCTTGCCTTGCATCTTCCTCGTCTTATTTCTTCCTGACTGTGTAGACAGCGACTCTACTTGGTGTATAACCAGACAGTTTCTGGTCCCATTGACTTCCATATATACTACATATACTACTCCCATATACTATGGAAGTCAATGAGACCAGAAACTGTCTGTATACTGATGTTCTTCTAAATATCAGAAAATCGTTTGAATTGATTCAAAAACGGTAAAACCCAACTGTTTAACTCTGGGGGAGTGGTAAAATGAGCCTATTTCCAAAAAAAAGTGGAGTATCCCTTTAAAGAAACAGTGTTGTATAGAAAGTTTCTGTTGCTCACTATGCATGATTTGATGTATTGGTTTTTGTTATATCCAAAGCAATTTACAATTGTGATTTCTCGATAGTCCAGAAAGCTGTGCAGCTCTCGAGGGACCGGCAGCCACACAAAGACAGCGACAGGACACTGGAGCGGTAAGCGTCTTTAAATTATTTAACGCTACAGAAAGGATATCATGTTTGAAATGGTGTTCAAATAGCAGCTCTTTGTATTATGAGAGAGCAGTCAGGATGTTCCTCTGGTTGTTTTCACCTGCTATTGTTCCTCACTTAAAACGGTTGTCTGTCTATGTTAAGGATGACAGCCTAGACTCCACCTCCCTCGGCAGCTCACCTCAGTTTCATTGGATGCTTGAGAGGGGAATGGTGGGTCTGATTGGCCGATGAGATGGACAGTTGGTTGAGCTTGTGTACCTGTTGCTCTGGGCTCGTGTTTTATTTCAGCATGTCATATTTTTTTCTCCTTTGGTGAACGACGAGTGTCTGCTGTCTTGCTTTTGTGTCTCCTGCATGTTTTGAGCTTCATCGTCTTTATTTGCTGAAGGTTTTGTGGATCTTTTTGGTGTTTAGTTCATTCTGTCCTTCAGGCCTGCTCAGTGACGTATTTTTGGTGTTCCCATTTCAAACCAACTTGTTTCCTATTCTCAGGACTGAAACATACCGATTTTTCTTTTATACTTTAAAGTAGTGTAACGCTTGTTTGAGATGGGTGTGGTTTGGAACTGATAGTTGTACTTTATTATGCTAAAGTGAACTGATTCATATTTTTTGCTTCTGCTGTCAGATCCCTGTCAGTCAGACTGAAGTGATGGATGACATTGAGCAATGGCTTGACATGGAGGATGTGAGTGAAACGTTCTTAAACCTCTTAGAATGGGAATTGAAAGAGAAATAACAGTTTTAATTCTGATTCCACTTAACAATTGTGTATGTATGTATATATAAATAGGGCTGGGCAACGATTAATCGCAATTAATCACATCCAAAATAAAAGTTTGTGTTTACATAATATATGTGTGTGTACTGTGTATGATTATTTTGTATATAAAAATTCACACACATGTATGTATATATTTAAGAAAAATGTGTTTTTAATATAAAATATTTATATTTAATAAAAAAAATATATATCAAGTATATACATGTATGTGTGTGTATTTATATATACAAAATAACACTACACACACATATATTATGTAAACACAAACTTTTATTTTGGATATGATTAATCGCGATTAATCGTGTATATATATATATATATATATATATATATATATATATATATAGTAATGTTTAAAAACAATTTATTTGGCAATATGCATTAAATTGACTTAAATGACTTTAAAGACATTTATAATGTTACAAAATATTTCTACTTCTAATAAATTCTGTTCTTTTGAATATGCTATTAATCAAAGACTTGAATCCTATTTACATAATTTTTTTTTATATATAATTAAAAGATTTGTGAATGTCACGAAATGTTGCACTGAATCTTGCTATAAAACCAGAGATATTTATGAAGAAAGTGAAATCTTAAAACACTGATTATTGTTTCCTGTATTTCATAAGTATATTTTTGTGTTGCAGGAAGATGACTCAGAGGGGGTGACTAGTGAAGGTATTCTTCTTTTTGTATGCTTATGTACTAATATGGCTAATATGATAATGCTTTCAGCTACAAATAAGACTTGTACTATTATGGGAATAATATCCCATATACTATAAGCAGCAAGTAATGCCTTTTGCCACATTTATATCAATGCAGATTTTAAATGAACAGAGAAAATGTGTAAAAAATAAACAAATAAAAAATCCATGTCAAGATTATATTTTTGCATGTTCGCATGTAAGCTTTTCTTCTGCATGTTAAATTAGAGGCCAACTTTGAATGTTTTTTCCCCCAACCCCATTCTGTCTTGAATGATCCAGTCTTCCTCTTGTAAGAGTCTCAGTCAAACCTGCCGAATGTCCTTTAAGTCACGTACACCTACGCCCACACGCTACTCGTGATCTTTACTTCCTATTTAATGGAAGTAGTATGTGGCATTGTTGTGTTCCTCCTGTTCTTAACTTCTTATTGTAATCTGAAAACGCTTAGCTCGGTGATTCATTTTTACACTCTTTCTGGTACTTTCCAAACACAGCAAATATGCCATTAGTCTTCATAAATGCATTTCTTCATATGGCAATTGCTGTATGTCCATATATGGCATTTCCTATTGTCTCAAGTCGTGTTTGAATCAAGGCAAGCGGCATTTCTTACAGTTGTGTGAAAGACATAATTTCTCTTTCTCACCCTCAGAGTTCGATAAGTTTCTAGCGGAGAGAGCGAAAGCAGCCGAACGTCTTCCTTCAGTAAAAGCGCCACCCCACGACCCCGGCCGTTCACAGCTGTAGCTCTGGATTGGATTTACATCTCGACGTAAAACATTTGTTTCAGTTAACAACCATGTTCTTACTTTTCGGGTTGTGTATAGTAATTCTGGTTTATTTCTAACCATTTTAGGAACCTAACTTTAGGTGCGGGTTATGTGGATGTTTCATATTACATTAATTTTGATTTTGCAGATGCCATCTTATGAAATATTATTTATAACCAGACACTAATTTCTTCAGTAATGTTGTTTCAGTTGTAGAGGTCATTTTCTTTCATTGTTTAATGGAGAAAGCCTCAATGGTGACACATGAAGAACTTTATTTAAAGCGATACTCCACTTTTTTTGGAAATAGGCTAATTTTACAACTCCCCCAGAGTTAAACAGTTGAGTTTTACCGTTTTCAAATCCATTCAGCCAATTTTCTGCTATTTAGAAGAATATCAGTAACCAGAAAAAATATATATTATGGAAGTCAATGAGACCAGAAACTCTCTGGTTACTGATATTCTTCTAAATTTTAGAAAATCGGCTGAATGGATTTGAAAACGGTAAAACTCAACTGTTTAACTCTGGGGGAGTTGTAAAATGAGCCTATTTCCAAAAAAAAGTGGAGTATCCCTTTAAGATCTTGATCGTTGAGGTTAAAGCCGTTGTCTGTATAAACTAAATGTTTTATATTAGACTGGTTTGAAGTGGCTCTTACAGAGAGAAAAATGGAAGTTTGTCGGTAAGTTTCTTTCTTACAATAATTGTGGTTACTGTATGTCTCTAGAGAAGGGGTGGCGAACGTCCTGGAGAGATTTGCTCTAACCCTGATAAAACTTGCATGCCTTTAGCTTTTGAGTAACCTCAGAGCTTGATGAGCTTCTTCAGGTGTGTTTGCTTAGGGTTGATCAAAACTCTGCAGGACTGTGGCTCTCCAAGACCTACATTCGCCACCCTTGCTCTAGTATATGAGCTATTAGTGTTTGTAATCAATGTACAACCTTAAACAGCTCATTTTAGGGGTTATGTTAAAATATATTTAATAAAATTAAGGTTATTTTAAAATGCGTTTATAACTATAAATACACACACACACACAGCATGTTTTCTGTATATAGAGAGAGTACTGGTACACATTCTCTTTTTGTGTGTATAGTTAGTTTGTCAAAACATACTTGAACAGTAATCAAGAATGTTTTGTTAATGATTACTAATCTATTAGTGAAACAATGCACCAATGATATTCTGTCTCTTCAGCAATTGTCCGAAGAGTTTGCACAGTACCTAACACCGGTATATTTGTAGAAGTACACTAACTCCGACTGAACACGTTTCGCAAAACATAACTTGAGGCAAGCCTGTTAGAAGAGATTTGCATGTGTTGCTTGACCTCTAGCGTAATAAATAAAAGCCGCAAAAATGATTCGAATCATTTTACTTTATTGCTCAAAACATGTAACATATGCAGGCAGCAAAATCCACATTGTAGACATATATATTTAAAACGTACCACACAATGCAAGACTTTCAAGCAAACTTCTTAAAGGATATCTCAGTATTTCATTTATGCATTCCTTTTTGGAAAATAAATAGTTATTTTTAACCAAATAATTAGCAACTTCATAATAAGACACTTCCTTATTGTAAAAAAGTCCATTAACTAGGTCATGTTCGTTTTCTGTCTAAATAAATATTATTAAAATAAGGCACAATGAAGCTTAAGTTAGAGTGCATGTAAAGGTAAAGGATAAGTGCTATCAAAATCAATGGGAGAGGACAGTCTTTAGTCAGGCACTATTCACACTGTAAAGTTGAGTTCAACACAAAATCAATCTGCTTGTAACATTTTGGAGCTGAATCCAACAAAACTAACTGTTTAGTTAAGAAACCCCCATATAATAAAACGATAAAAACTCATTACCTGTCTTCACTGTAAGCGACTGGGCATGCAGTGTTGCTCATTTTGCTGTGTAGACAGCTTTGATACAAACTCCCAGTGTAGGCACTTCGTGAGAAGTCAAAACACTGTCATGTCAGGACAGGCACTAACCCAAGTTCCTTTAAATACTCAGGTAATGTGAACAAGTGCTTGTTGCAACACCCTTGAGGAAAATCACATGACTCTAGGAAATTCAGGTGTTTAGGGATTCCCCAAAAAAAATCCTACTGGAGGCATTAAATTAGATCTCAAGTCTCAGAATATCTCAGAAGATAGATATTTCCACATATTATAAACTACATTTCCAATTCTGAGATGGAAAGTAAACCGTTCAGCCACATACTCACCTACATATCATTACAAACCTGTACGACTTTGTTCTATATTAACATAAAAGATATTTTGAGAAATTAAGATTAAATTTGAGAAACAGATTACCTCTTCTTCTGTTTTTGCCATTTGCTCTCTATGGTTCTTTTTACTGTACACCTGCTATTAAGATGTGTTTGTCAATCGGATAACACCTTTGAACTGAGTATGGCTGTACAAGGTCAGTAATATAGGTTAGGGCCAGCCCATTTAGTGCCTTAAAAACAAACAATACAACTTTGAACTGAATCCTAAAAAGAACTGGGAGCCAGTGCATGGAGGCCAGAATGGCCAGTTAAAAGACGCGCAGCTGCGTTTTAGACTAACTGCAAACATCTAAGTGAGGATTGGGGGAGGCCAAGGTAGAGGGAATTACAATAATCCAGCTGTGCTGTAATAAACGCATGGATAACTTTCTCAAGGTCATTGTGAGATAGGAATGATTTTAAGCGGGAGATCATTCTGAGCTGGTAAAAAAACATTTTTGACAACAGAGATAATCTGTTTATCAAGGCAGAGTTCTGGGTCAAGGATGACACCCGGGTTTCTGGCATAGGGTTTGACACAAGGGGTGACCTAGATTTTGCACAACAGTGCATCTTGCCTTGGGAGCTCAAAAATTACGACTTCTGTCTTGTCACCATTTAACTGGAGAAAGTTGTTAGCCATCCACCTTTTGATGTATTCAAGACTTGTATTGAGTCTGTATTGATTATAGAGGCAAGTACAGCTGCGAGTCATCCACATAAAACCTGACTGAAAAAGTTCTATTATGTTGTGAGCAGTGTTGTGCAAGTTACTTCCAAACTGTAATACATTAGGTATTACTTGTTACTGTTGTTTAAAAGTAATTCATTACCTTACAATATTACTGTCACAGAATTGCAATGCGTTACATTACTCATGTATTACTTTTGAGTTACTTTCACCAAAATAACTAAGTAGAACTTAACTTTTGGGCTGTAACGATATGCAATATGAAACCGAAATCGCGATTCGCCACACGACTCAGATCCACGAACCTACAGAATCGCGACACACCTCTTCCAACTCCAGCGTTATTCTCCTTACCGTCCATATCCAATGCTGCCTTATCTTTACATTAGGCTATTAGTATTATTTGAAGTTAACATTATAAAATACGTAGACCTACACCACAAAACTAGTTGAGGATAAATTATTTAAAATTGGGGAAGTCCAGCATTATGGACATGATGACATTTGCAGTCAAAACTTGAAATAAAAATTCTCAGAAAATACATGTATTGAAACGTATATAGGCTACTTCCTTAAAGGACTGCAGACATTAGACAAATATCAGTCTATGTTTTATTTTTAATATTAGGGGAAAGACACACATTCATGCGTGACAAAAAAATAGGAGGCAAAATATATTTTTTGTAATTCTGTTAATTACACTGCGCAAATCGGATGAGGAAGGGTTGGCTCTCCAGTCTCCATAGAACTTAAAATATTCATTTTATTTTAGTTTCCGTGTTCGCATTTATGAGGAAAAAACAATGTTACAGACGCGACCGCTCTGAACTGGCACTAAAAGACTGCTTTAAAACTTTCACATAGTCTGTTGCCTTTAAGAAGTAAAAGCAGACAATACACTGTAATACAACTGTAATACAAGCCTCACTGAACATGTAACGAGTAAAATATTACTGAAAATTGATTAGTAATGCCTTACACTACTGCGTTACAGCAAAAAGTAACATGTTACTGTAATGTATTACTTTTGTAATGCGTTACTCCCAACACTGGTTGTGAGTGGTCAGAAAGGGAAACTGTGACAAAACAGCTTTTTCCAGAACTTTAGAAATGCTATTAAAATGATGCATAGTTTAGTTTAATTATGGTTATAACGCAGTTCTGATGTCAGAAGTAAATGACGACTACTATGTTCACTCGTACGTCCAACAACAAAACACCTTAGTTGCTTACGAGACATTCTGGTCTACAGCTGCTCCGCGTCTGTGTACAGCACACTCAGGGCAGGTCTATGCTAATACGACAGTGTCCATCAACAGTCATTGGCGGGGCCTGTGCAAACGTACGTCACTTTGCCCTGAATCTGAAAACAGTTTGTTCTGAGACAGAGCTTACGATTTATGTGGAATAATGATAAAAAAAAGATTAAAAGCATGACCTTATCATGATTTCTCTGTGAAAACATTCATCCAATTTTTTTTTTTGCACCAATAAGTGCATAAGCTCATCAAAACGGTTATTAACATTAATCAATATTTGAAACAATAGTACCCGTATATATCTTAAGGACACTTCACTGGTACAGTGCTTTTTTTCTCTTCAAGTTGAACGGCTGTTGATGACAGCTTGCATTGACCTTAACCAACTTAGGTCCGTTTCGTGCAATAGATGAAACTCCCTCTTTGCTCATTTAAGTGTTCTTGACATTCAAGGTGATCCATAAGTGTATACGGCCTTTGTCAGGTTTGGCAAAAGTCAAGATCGTGCTGTCCAGAGGGTCAAAGCAAAAGGTCAGTCACCCAAAAGCTTGTGCACGGTGTGTTCTCCTGAGTGCACAGTAGTAATAAAGTTCCTTGACCAGTACACATCACATTCTGTCAGTGGGACGGACATGTCGAGCAGATTTGAGGGGAAGTATATCCATCTTCTGAGTCTTTAAACTTGGCTTCAAATGTTCGTCCAAGAATTCTGCAGTTTTACTGGTCATCAATTCATCAAAAATGATCATCTATATAAAAAAAGATTTGAAAATGTAACATTCAATTATTATCATTTTTTTTATTATTATTTTTTTTTTTTTTGCACACCTGGCATCCCCCTCAAAACAGTTCTCATTTGCACTTGAATCTGGTGAAATATAATACTTAAATGCTTTGTTATAGCTACTGAATAAATATATTTGCTTCTTCATGGACTACTAAAAGTGTTCCTGCAATGGGAGCATTCTCTGGCTAGAGCGCAGAACACCAGAGTTTGAATGGACAGAAGTCCATGCCTCTCATTTTAGGTTAAGCTGTGTTACTTTGACATTGTGTAAAATAGAAAATGTATTACCCTTTTTTTTCCCATTATTATCAATCTAAATTAATTTTCTTCGAAATATAGGAGACTTTGAGATGTTACTGGGGTGTCACATCACAATTTCATTTCAAATTTCATTTTTCACTATTTAAATTTCGTTTTTATTTATTTAAATCGACCCGACTTTGTCAGTGTGAAAAATATTTTAAGACTATACCTTATTAAAAATATTGGTTAAGTTAACAGGCCTGTGTGTGTTTTATATTCCTAGTGCAGTGTCCGTTCTCGGACCATATAAGCTCTGCTTGCGTGAGCCATGCAGCTTCCCGAAGCATCGAAGCTCAAAAAATGGTATTCAGATCAGATCACTACTGTTCTAACAGATACACAATACTGCATGCAAATGAAAGTCAGTGTAGGTCACAATTAATTTGTCTCACCTCTATGAAGAATATGGACGAACGGAGCTTTGGCCATGCAATAGTGGTGACGTTTCTTCCACTGAAAGTTTTATTTCTGGTAAAACATTACATATCAATTAATTTTTACCACAGTTTTTCATAGTGTTTAGAATGAATAAGGGTCACACTGTATTTTAGGTGTCTTTAACTAATATGCCCTTGCATAAAATTTTTAGGAACAATGTGTTAATTGTTTTTATGTTGTTTTGCAAAACACTGCTAGGCTAGTGACTGGGTAAGGTTAGGGACAGGTTTGGTGGTCTGGTTATGGTTTAAGGGGGAAGGAACGGTCGACAGTGTAATTATAGATGTGATTCGAGAAATAAATGACATGCAGGTATTTTTTAAATACAAGTAAATTGTATAAAAAAAAATAAAAATAAAAAAAGTCTATTTGGATCCCAATTTACTCTCTGGGAGTCTGACGACTAATAATACAAAACTAGATTAATCAACAAAAATAAAAGCCAATAAAACAGAAAGTTTTAAAACCCCAAATGCGTTCCAAATTTCAAAATCAACAATTTACTATACATTGTAAAGATTTTTTAAATCTCATTTTACTTGTAAAAAATGTCATATCTGGTGGCAAGTCATTCCATATTTTCATTTCTCGATCTATACATTACAGTACATTGCTTTGCATTGGTTTTTGAAACAGGAAGTAAAAAACATCCTTTTGATGTATGCTGCATATTAAAATTATGACTAATTCTACTATAGAAAAGTTGACAGTAGAAGACATTAGGAACTCTAGATACTGAAATATATCTTATTAAAAAAAAAAGCAAGGAGATAATCATCCTATCCTTCCCAAATGGCCAACCCAAGGTTTACACAAAAAGTGCATTCTGCATTGTATCAAATGATTAAATGAAATGTTACTACATAGTAGTTAAAGACACTTATAAAGAATCTTAATATATAACACTTTATACAATACCACACATTAATAAATATTAACATAAAACTCAAATTATTACTTATGTTCTCAAATTATTACTTATATTAGTTTTGTACTTATGTTATTTTGTTATTCTCATTCATGAACTACTTATCTATTCGGCATTAGGTTATATATTAGTTAATGACTTAAAGGTATAATGAAGTGTTTCCCAATGACAGACACAGTAGAAATCAGTAGATACACACCCTCCTCCACAGGTCCACTGCAGCACAGTGACAGGAGCATCCAGACTCTTCGCAGAGGCCTCCAAACACACTCAAACACACCACCTGCGATACGACAAGATAATAATTATATCTTAGCACTGATCTCCGATTGTCCCAAACATCTCTAAAATAGATTAAACCATGAACTCGACTTAAACTAGTTTATAATAACTTCTAGTAAACGGAATCCATCACGAAACCGTCGCGTGTTTTGACAGACACCTCAAGATGTGTTCGCTAATGTCCGACCACAACCACAAGTCACTTCTATTTCGAGGTTCATCTTGCTTTTAACAGTGTGAAATCCCAACATCAACTGTGAAATCGCAATGTCAACTCCGAAATAATTATAGTGGACGATATTTTGATCTAAGCAAAAAAATGAGAATCTTCCAGTAGGAAACTGCATGTTGGAATACTCGGCGCGCGCCGGTGACGGTGTTTCATCAGAAAGGCGCCAGAGTAAAACAACGCATTTCTCACCTCTGGTGTTGGTTTCCATACTAGTAGTATTAGTAAGGTGAAGCAATCGTTGTGTTAATTTGTCCTTTATACACTTAATTTACAAAGGTCCGGACAGGTCCAAGCAAACTTCACCAGGCAGTGTGTGTGTATGAGTGTGTGAGGTGAGCTGCTCAAGCTCGCGCGTGAAGATTCGAATGGGAGGGATAAATAGAAAGCCTAAAGTCCCTCCTCTCCCTTTCCCTTTCGGCTCATGGGACATTATGTAACTTATGGCAGTCAATGGCGAGAGACAACTTATCTTTTTATTCCTTCTGAATTGTGCCCTGAAGTATACATGATGTTTGTCAATTTAAAAGATACATTTTAAAGTCAAGAAAGTCGCAGTTTGATGTAAAACTGTTGCGGTAACGTGAACTTATAAGACTGAACATAATTACAAAGACTGTAACTTTTGCTACAAATTGCAGTTTAAAGTTAGCCTGCATTTTTATTTATATTTCGGAAAAATGCTTAACGACATTGCACTTGTTTCTTCAATTTGCCTGTTTCTCTTGCTAACGTTAGATATAACTTACCGAATAATATGCGCTTCTCCAACATTATTCTACATTTCTGTAACAATCAGTTTCCAAAAAGTGCAAGTCCCATTGAGAAACATTATGACTTGTTAAGATATTTAACGTTACATTATTACAGAGGACATTTTTAATAAAAAATAATGATCACAAACAAGTGATGACCTAACATTTCTGCTAAACTTTAAGTTCAACAAGTGCTCCCAGTGCCTGTATGACTTTTTAATTGTATAAATGCAATGGAAAAACTTAATTATGTTAAACTCTTAACGTACCTTTTTAATTCCCCCTTCTCATGTCAATTCTGCCAGCTGTTGCAATAAGGAAATGAATGAACTCCTCATTCCATCTCCTCTTTTTGTGAAAATATCGGCAGTATCGACAGAATTAAATGGCCTTACTCGGCATCTTTTTTTCTTCGGTGTTTTTACCAAGAGAGCCATTATAATGGTTCAATATCGTTGTTTTAATGAGTCCTGAAAAGAGAGAGAGGACCACGTTGCCTGTTGCCGAGAAACCGGTTTTCCCGCGCGTGTTTGGGGGCGTCGCTCTTCTTTGGTTGCTTTTTGGTTGAGAGGGAATATGGAGCATCGCGCCCTCTCTGTTGATCACTAGGTTTGTGCTGTCTATTTTCCTCAGCAAATCATAAAGATCGTAAAATAGTCGATGTAACGTGGCAGAACGACATCATGCAGTTTCTAAAATCACTATTGTACTGACAATAACAACAAAACCACAAAGACTGAATGAACTATACAACTCTTGAGTAAATGTTATATGTAAGTGGTAATTCACATTTAAATAACTGTTTGGTTTACTATGTATGTCAATGCGGAGGGAAAAAAATAATGTGTCATGTGACAGTAGGTTTTAAAATCCAAAATAATAATAAAAAAAAACATGCAGGATATTTCGGAATTTCCCTTGAATTATCAAGCAAAAACACAAAAGGAAATCATGGGCTCGTTTGACTTTTCTATGTCTTTTGACTTCCGGTCTGTATTTTCACAGCGATCTTGCATAATGAACTGCTCGTAAAAAAAATCGACATTTGTTAAGACATCTGCTTTACAATGCTTATGATAAACATTACAATGCTCGTGATAACTTTTGTTAACTCTACAATAAGTAAATCCATTTCACCAGCTAATTACTCCTCGGCAGCAATGCCATATAGAGCAACCGTAAAAACGAAAGTTCAAAGACAATATTCTAAAGATGACGGCTCCCACGTTTCTCTGGTGCATAAGGTCTATTAATACTTGTAAAAAGTATCAAACGTTTTGGTATCAAGACCTTGAATCAGGCCTTGAATTATCAATGAGGTTCCCATTTATTGAATTCCACAATATTTCAAATGTACGTGTTTTGATGAGTACTAGCTGTTATGAGATGAACAAAGAAACGTCTTTCATTTATTTATTTTTTTTCAAACGGATGTTCTTTGTGGTTTAAACCCGCCATTCAACAAAGAGGAAGAAAAAAATGACTGTGAAGAAACTGTGTTTGTCATTAACCACATTTTGTGCAGCAGTGTAAAGCAACTGGATCTATTATGCATTTGCAAATCTCATTACATTAGATTTTAATATATATTTTACCTTAAATAGATGCGTATAAACCATAAAACAAAAGAAACTGTAGGCCCATAAAAATGTCTTAAGGCAAGTTTTCAACATTAAATGTAAAGAGTCATCAGCCTAACATGCAAACTTATTTCCTCACTTGTCCACTTTTACAGCCTCAGTGTCTTTATAATCATTATCTTGCAAGCTATAAGTCAAACTTTCAGGGAAAATGTTTTTGAAATAACGACTGAAAGAGTTGTCGGAAGTCGACAACTCTAAAGCCTATATAACCGACATAGAAATGTCGGTTATCATACATCTTTATTCTGCTTAATCTGCTAACCAAAGTTGATGCCCAGATTTTTTAAATGCACATCGCTGGGGCCTTTCACAAATACAGTAGCGCTAAAAATGACAATCTGTGTTCTCATGCAATTGTAAAAAAAAAAAAAAATAGACTTTAATTTCTGGGCAATCAAAACAAAATACTCATCAAGTTTGAATACTGATGAAATTACAGCTAAGTATTATGGTATTATCAGAATAACAATGCCATGCTTTTTTTTAACTTTCTTTCTTTCTTAAATTGAGCCAGAGGAACTTGGAAAATCTTCATTCCATACTTGACTCAATTTCCCATTTCAAGTGACATGAATGAACCGGAGGTGGTTCTTTGGGGAAGGCCTTTTCCAGGAGAGCTGTTCCAGAAAGTGGAAAGATGGTGCTCCTAATGCATGGGGGACAGATGTGAGTGCCCATGAGCAATGACCCAAAGAACCATAATATTGTATGTAAAAATAATTGTGTATTTACCCGAAACTCCATCATCTTCTTCTCGATTCAAAACCAAGGATGGGCAGAGCTAGGAACATCACTGATGATGGGCATTATTAGTTGTGTTTCTTCCTCTGATGGTTTTATTTCTAGTAAGACATCACATACAGAATTCATTTTCATGGTGTTTATTAAAGCTTTAGAGTAATATGAACAAACATTGTAAGTTAACTGATCTGTAAAGTGAAATTATATTTTGGATACATACCAGAGTCACCAGTCTCATGGCAGCACAGAAGTCCCCAGACTCTTATTAGAGGCCTCCAGAGACATTCAAGTATACCTGTGGGAAGAATTTTAAATGCCTCCAAAAGACTTCAATTTCTTAACACTGTATATTAAAACTATGTAAAAAAGAGTATATTTAAAAGGCTACTCGATCAAAAGAGTTAACCCACTTCAAGCCAAGTATAATTTGAATGTTTAATTATACTTTTAAGTATATCTCGATCAAAATATTAAGAATAAGCAGGCCAAATACTTGGACTTTTTTCTCAGTATAAGTCAAGTCAAGTGTAACTTGAAGTATATTTCTGAGAAGTACATAAAGTGTAGACTGAAAGTATATGTTCAGTTTAAAAGATGTATACTATGGCACACTTGAATAGGCCTAAACTTCTTTTCATAAGGGACGTCGCTGAGATTTTGGGTTTTATTTCCTATTTTTTATTTTTTTTTCATCCGCAAACAGTGATCAACGTAAAACCGAAAGCCATTCAGATTTTAAGGCAAATCTATAGTGATGTTGATAATCTTTATTTGTTGCTGATATTTGTTTCGGCTAGTACTGAATGGACATGTACATGAAGAGAGAGAGAGAGAGAGAGAGAGAGAGAGAGAGAGAGAGAGAGAGAGAGAGAGAGAGAGAGAGAGAGAGAGCAGATAGATAGATAGATAGATAGATAGATAGATAGATAGTATCATAGATAGATAGATAGATAGATAGATAGATAGATAGATAGATAGATAGATAGATAGATAGATAGATAGATAGATAGATAGATAGATAGATAGATAGATATAGAGTCGGTGAGCCTTTAAAAAAATGCAATGTTTAATGCGGATGCGCATGCGCATTTTTTTTTGCGCCAGCCCGACCCCGTCACACAGAAACCTGTGCAAGTCAGAAACATGATTTAGGAAATTTATCGGCTATTAGTGAGGACACATAAAAAGAGCACACCTGTTATGATATTTCTATATGAGTGAGGAGGACATTTAACCCTCACGATGGATTGTTTAGCCTACTGCTTGTCTCTTGACATGTTCTGTTTGTTAACATTGCATTAATAAAAAAAAGTAGACTATAGGCTACGGTAGCTAAATAAGTACTAGGCTAGCCTACACTTAAACATATTTTTTTACTCAAGCAAACCAGCTTACGATCTAAAAACCATCTCGACAACACCGCAACGGAACGCAAATTGGTAGTCCATTTCAGTTCCATTGTAAGACTATTATTTTGCATTTATTAACCAACTCCAAAATAGTTAGCACGTTTAATATAAATAAGTTGGGACTGTAGGCTATAGCAGCAGCAGAAAAAGGGTCAAGTGCCATGCCAATTATGACAAGAGTTTATAAAGATGCTGCCGTTAAAAGTAGGCTATAGGCTACACAATTCTTACCTCCGTTATTGCTTTCCATGTCAGTCATTGTCTTTGAAATCTCAAGAGTAAATTTTAAATGCGACAAGTGTCGGCGTTGCTGTGCCATGTAGAACTAAATATGACAAGGGGGAGGAGCTGGCGTGTGAAAAGTTCTGCCATTGGTTGGAAGTCACGATTGAGTGTGAATGAAAACTTACAAACGGGGTTTTTTTTTTCAGAGGAGCTGGGTAAGGAAGGAGTTGGTGCAGTGACTCAGGGAGCTCCGGTGACTCAGGGAGCGTGAACTTCAGTCAGTGTAGTAGGTTACTGAACAGGACGGAAAAAACAAAACAAAAACAAAACAAAACAAAAAAACAACCAAAACCAGTGGGTGATATTCCAGAAAGCAGGTTATGTGACTTACCCAGGGACGTTGGAACTTATTTGTGTGTGTGTGTGTGGGGGGGGGGGGGGGGGGGGTCTGTCGGAATTACGCACCGTTTTAATATATTGGTATTAAATGCATTTTCTGAGAATGTATCAGTCAACTTGTTGATTAAACCATTGATTAAAATAAAATACAATTTATAAAAACGAAATTCTTTTAAAAAACATAATAAGTCAGAATTACTGTGGGCCATGTCTGACCCATTCCAAATGTTTTCCGATATGGTGACTTAACTACTGATGGACCGCTCCTTGATCCATCCATCAGTGCTTGAGAGTCACATATCGGAAAATAAAACGTTTTAAACAATAATAAAACATCTCCTGTTAACTAGCAGAGCATTAATTTAGTTCGTTTAAATAAGAGATCTAGCGCTAAAATGTTTTGTTTTTTAAATCAAGAGGAACGCTTGTTGCCGCTGCTGTCAGTTGCATGACCTCTACTCACACAGTAATCTAATAAGATATGATTAATTTTGCCATTTTGTCCTCCTATCCGGTTCTGTATGTATGTAAGAAAGGCTGCAGAACTTCAATTTATAATTTGTTAGTTTATGGGTGGTACAGAAAACGACACAGCAAGAACGACACACTTCGGCATGATTGTCCCATGTATTTCAATGAGCGCCAAGGCAATGTTTTCCCCCACGGCTAAATTCACACCACGTGACGGGGCGTTCCCGGGGGCGTTCCTAGACCAACCGACTGTAGTGGCGCGCAGTCTTCTTCACTCGGACGCGCACTTTAATCGCCTTTACGTCGGAGACTCTCACAATTCAGGTAAAATCACGAAATAAACGTGTCCTATGCTTGATATTGACTGTAACCACAGATGGACATATTCTGTTTTGATGAGAGAGAGAAAAAAAACTGTACCGAGGGCAGATTAGAACCCGTAACCTCTGGCACTCTGGGCAAAAGATCTAACGTTACCACTAGACCATTGAGACACTCATGATACAAACTTATGCGGATCAATCGATTTATTTACGGATTGAGCAGAAAGGCTACACAGTTTGACAAGTTTGTACCCAGCACTTCCGAATGTGTCTCTGTGCCCAGCAAATTTCAAACTGACGCCCGTGCTTAGGTGAATTTAGGGGGCGGCCGGGGGAGGGGTTCCCTGTTCCAACGTCTTACCCGGGTAAGTTTAGGAGTAAGTAAGCGGATAACCTCTGCTTTCGGTTCCAAAAAGTAACCATAGCAACTGACTCTCTGAGGATAACCTGCTCCGGAGCAGGTTATGTTGTAGGGTTAGTTTGTTTCAGAGAGGTGACGGAGCATGGCGTGACCTCTTGAAGACGATCCAGTGGATGAGGAAGCACAGATAATACGGATAATATATATATATATATATATATATATATATATATATATATATATATATAATATATATAATAGAGTGGCGAGTTTGTCCATTCAATGATATTTTATGACAGACCATTTACTTAATCTACTGGTGACAGTTACATTTTAAATGTTTCTAATTAGATAACTTTCAATTTCAGGGTTCCCAAATTTGATTGGGTGTATTAATGGAACCCACATTCATGCAATAAAGGTCCTTCAGTAAATGGAGACTGTTATAGCATCAATGTGCAGGTGACAAGAGATTTTTTGCGTGCTAAATGTTTGGGTGTTTAAACCATTAAATCACCCTCATTACTGGTCCCCACTAACTACTAGGTAATATGTGATGCAACCCACCTCATCACTAATTTTGAAGCCAAATGGCCAGGGTCTGTACACGTTGCCAGAATATACTAAGAGTCATTATTGTGCCACAAATTTCAACAGGGTATGTTTTGCCTTACAAAATGTTTTTTTTAAATGTTTTTATTTTTATTTTTTTATGCAATTATTAGGTGCGTTCCATTCAACAGGGTCCCTACGCAGTGTTCACTGCTCCCTACTCCCTGAACATGGTATATCAGTTGAAAGGGACTTCACTGACTTCCTGTGAAGTGATGTACCAATGTTCCCTTATTCCCTATGCCGTTTGCAGTGCCCTTCGGACTGAAAATGTTCGTTCCCTTCGAATTGGAATCTCACTTAAGATGGCGAAATACCCTGTGAAGTCCACTTCGCAGTCCACTTACGGTCGAATGGAACGCACCTATACACTTTAACTACCTTTATGGGACACTTCAATGGTTACTTGATGGGGGACAGAGGGTACCCTTGTCTGACCTATTTGATGACACCCTACCCTGAACCTGAGCCTGGACTGCAGGCACAATTCAACCTGGCCCACAGCAGAACACGGTTCAACGTGGAAATGACCATCTAGGCATCCTGAAAGGTTTCAGTTTAAGGTTTCAAGATGGACAAGAGGAAGCCCCAGTGCATCCAGTAGACCAAAGAGATGGCATGGTAGTACAAGACATGATTTGCCAAAATCACTTTAACCCTTATGCTGCATTAGGGACATTTTTGGTCTTTTGCAGTTTAATTTCTTTGACCATTTTGGCTGTTTTAATGCAAATGGTATGAAATTTGGCAAAATTGTGACTTTTTGGATACATGTAAAAAATGTGATCCCATTTTGCAAAATATGTATAACACACACTGTGTAGATCAAATAGTAACACTCAGCACCATAAAGACCAAAAATGGCCCATTGAAACCCATTAAAACGTTGTTTAAATCCGAGGCTGTCAGTAATACATGAAACATGATTTTTGCACAAACATCCTTTCATTTTGAAGCAAAAGCATTATATTTGCATTATATAGTGTATTCCACCAGATGACGTCACTACATATTTATTCCCTATGGGTGGAAATGCACCTTATTTTAGGCAATAGGCAATGTTTAATAGGTGGCCATTTTTGGTCTCTAACGCGCTAAGTGGGATTTTTTGCAAAGTGGGACTGTGATGATCCAAATCTAAAGTTTTCTCTTTGCATTTAGTTTATTGAAAATAATTGAATTTTTGTGTTTTTTCCTCTTATACAAATCGATGGTTTCGCAAACAAAACTGGTAATTAAAGGGTTAAAATCCTGAAATTGAATACATTTTTGGTAGTTATGATGAGGACTGATGCTGGTTAAAAGATTTAACTTGGTAAAAGTGGAAAATAATAATAATATATAATATTTTAGGCAATGTTTAATATGTGGCCATTTTTGGTCCTTAATGCACTCAACGGTGTTAAAAATCTAATGCAGCACAAGGGTTAATTAAAACCAGTTAACAGTCAAGTGTTGTTCATTGTTTCTTTATTTCCTGTAACAAAAGACATTTGTATTTATTGCTTTAGATTTCATTCAACAACAAATGACAGATTAATGTTCACATACTGTTTCCCACCTTAAGCTGGTGCTCCAGCAATTCAATTTCAAGTCTGGCCGCATTGCCACATTCGCATTTTTCAAGAGATTCATATCATGCATAATCGTGCTTGCAACATTTGTTCCCCTTCATTTATTTATTTTTACATTACAGTTTGGAACTGTAGAGTACAGTCAGTTACACAATAAATGTGAGTGTAGCCTGTTTCTTTAAAAATGCAGAATCAGCTGCTCTTCCATTGGTCAAGAGCTTGTCACCCCTCCTACGCAAATGCGTCTGATTGGTTGATGTTTCAACGCCCATGTGAATTACATATGATTGCCGTAAACGTCACTTTTATTGAGTCCATGTACTTTTACTGTACTACTTGCTGTGATAGTGTGTGAGAAATGTCACTTCGCACAGCTGTTCGTGGCCTCAGGGCTCCGTTGAGGAGTGTTTTGCAGCCCTGGCCCGCAGTGAACGCGAGCAGACCGTACGCGGCTGCGGCTCAAGCGCTGTGTGTCCTGGAGAGCGAGCTGGACTCTATCCGCGCTGCGGGCACATGGAAGGGGGAGCGAGTCATCACCTCCAAACAGGGCCCTCATATCTCTGTGGACGGCAGCACAGGCGGTGAGCTACGCAGCAGAGTCAAATAACGTTACTTGTACTTCAGAGAAGATTGTTATGTTTGGGCTGTACGTTCCTGGAGGCACATGGCAGTTACCTGGCAGTGGCAAGGGGAATTCAATTTTTATTTATTTTTTTAAATTTCCTCCTCTGAATAAAAGAACTCTATGCTTAGGACGCCACACACTTGTTTTATCTGTCAACTTTATTATAAACTTTATTTATTTAGGTTTATAGTCACATCACGTAGGCTTAGAAGTTAAAATATGGGGTATCTATCTATCTATCTATCTATCTATCTATCTATCTATCTATCTATCTATCTGTCTGTCTGTCTGTCTGTCTGTCTGTCTGTCTGTCTGTCTCTCTGTAACTCGCTTGACTTGATCCAAAGATTTGTGCTTACATTAACTGTAGCTTAAATAGTGTGGACTCTGTTATATTTAGTTACCTCATTTAGTTATTTAATACCAAAACTATAAAAAACATTTGGAGCCTATTTTATTTCAGTTAGTTGACAAAGATATATTTAGCATTTTCATTTAATTTATCTCGCTGTACTAAATAACTAAACCTGAAATAAAATAGAATTAAAAAAAAACAATACAGACATATTTTCAAAAAGATAATCAAAATTACCAAAAAAAAAATGTCAAAAATAAACTATAAAATTGGAAAATGCCTAAATAAAAGTAACGGTAACGCTTTGCCATAATGTCTCATTTGTTAACATTAGTTAATGTATTAACTGATTAATACATTTGTTGCAGTATTTCTTATTTTGTGTCAACATTAGATATTAAAAATCCATTCATTGTAAGTTCACAGTGCATTAACTAATGTTAACAAATACAACTTTTAGTTTTACCAAACTAATTTAAATATGAATTGAAACTATGTTAGTACCTCAATACTAATATTATTCAAGGGTGGACAAACATCTTTTAATTAATTGTTATTTTTGTAAATGTTTCGGACTGGATAGTAAAGGAAAGCATCCAACAAGTGTCCAGAATATCCACATGTGAATAAAGAGGATTTGATCTTTTGCTCCTCTTCTGATGGCCCACGCCTCCCTATTTCATTTGTAGACATACTGAATTTCTGTGCAAATAACTACCTGGGTTTATCCAGTCATCCGGAGGTGGTGAAGGCTGGAATAGATGCCCTGCAGAAGTATGGCGCTGGCCTTAGTTCAGTTCGCTTCATTTGCGGCACCCAGGTGAGGGGAAATAATGTATTTGAACACATTGATAGCAATGTGTATCGACGCCTTAATGTTTGTTTTTTAATCTCTGTTCTCTAGAGCCTCCACAAGACCCTGGAAGAGAAGCTAGCCCAGTTTCATGAAAGAGAGGATTGCATTCTGTATGCAAGCTGTTTTGATGCCAATGCTGGTCTGTTTGAGGTGACTTAACCAATCGACATATTATATACTTAAGTAAACATGTTACAGTTACACTGCCAATGCACTGTAACAATTCAATACATGGGTGCTCTTTACTTCAGGTCCTGTTGGGTCCTGATGATGCCGTGTTGTCTGATGAACTAAACCATGCCTCCATTATCGACGGCATTCGTTTGTGCCGTGCCAAGAGGTTCCGCTACAAGCACATGGACCTGAATGACCTGGAAGAAAAGCTGAAAGAATCACAGGTATCACTGGATTTTTCTCATGTTTTAAAGGGATAGTTCACCCAAAAATGGAATTTATTCCCCCTCAAGTTATTCCAAACCTGGGTGTGTTTCTTTCTTCTGTTAAACAAAAAAGAAGATATTTTGAAGAATGTTGGTAACCAGACAGTTGTTGGACCCCATTGACTTCCATAGTAGGAAAAAATATTCTATGGAAGTCAATGGGGTCCATCAGCTGTCTGATTACTCAAAATATCTTTTTTTGTGTTCAGCAGAAGAAAGAAACTAACACAGGTTTGGAACAACTTGAGGCTGAATAAATGAGGACAACATTTTTGGGTGAACTATCTCTTAAATCTCTTTCATGCAAATCAGAGGTCGCACCGCAAGTGGTTTATGTGCATGGTGATATGAAAATTAATCACTGTGTGACAGCTTGTTATGTTTAGTCAACTTTTGTAATCAAAAAATGCATAACTTTTAGTTTTGCATTTCATTTATGTTCCTATACACCTTAGAGGAGCTAGGTCATTTTTGGAGAATTTAGTGTTGATTCGGTCACTTAACCCCACAGTCCTCTCGTCTGAGGTTGGTGGTCACAGACGGCGTGTTCTCCATGGATGGCGATGTGGCTCCTCTGAAAGGTATCTGTAATCTGGCTGAGCAGTACGGAGCTTTGGTTTTCATTGATGAGTGTCATGCCACAGGATTCATGGGTCCTCGCGGCCGGTGAGTACACTGGGTAGCACTTGGTAGCACAAAAATACTACATCATCTTGAGGCCCCCTTGTTTAGAAGGACCTTCCTCCTTAAATATTGAGGCAGTTATATGTTTTTATTTTTAAAGACTTGCTGTGTGAGAAATTATTGTGTCATAATATCTTACAAGTGGACATCTGTGCATTTATTTCCCACAGAGGAACTGATGAGCTAATGGGTGTGATGGACAAAGTGCACATTGTCAATTCCACTCTGGGAAAAGCACTGGGAGGTGCTGCTGGTGCGTATGTCTTGCATTTCTAGATATTAAACATCAGCTACATGGTCAAGCTACCATAGCTATGTTTCCATCTAAAGTTGGGAATTTAACTTGTGCTCAAAATTGGACTATCGCTTGAAACATTTGCGAATAAATCACAAAATCATCCCTTCCTGGGAATTTGTATCTGTAATGCCCACAGACGAAATGCAATAAACACCGTCATTTTATCTTGTGTTCAGATGCTGTTTGTTTTTTAACGTTTCTGGGAGGGAATTAAACCAAATAATTTTCATGACCGACTTTGGCTCAGGCATTTCAGGACCATCAAACCAACATTTGAGATGCTGTACGATGAAACTAGTCCAGTTATCCAGTCACAGCCACTGTTGAGGCAAAGTCAGTAAAGTTTTTTTTGTTACGCATCGAGGGATTCAAATGTGCATCTTCGCATCTTGCTGTTTCCATACAGCATTTTTTTTATGCGATATTGTAAAATTCACATAAAAATAGGTGGATGGAAACATAGCTTATGTCGGGTAAAATCACAAATTAAACAGCAGTTCCTTTGCTTTAAAGGCTGAAGCAATTTCAGTCCTTTCAAACATATATTTTTCTGATTCTCTGTCAGGTGGTTACACCGTCGGACCCAAGGCTTTAATTGAGCTTCTGAGACAGCGTTCTCGTCCATATCTCTTCTCCAACTCCCTCCCCCCTCCTGTGGTGGGCTGTGCCATCGGTGCTGTGGACCTGCTGCTGGCATCCAATGAAATTGCTCAGTCCATGGCAGCTAAAACCATGAGGTAGGACTGGAGGTGGGAGTTGGCATTCTGTGACGTTTGTACTGTAGATTCAATTACACCCTTTAGCTTGTGTCACTGCATCTATCGTTTGTGGAAAGGGGATGAGCAGTGTTAAAACTAACAGAATATGTTTTTCAAAGCAGCAGTCGACTCTGCAGTCAAAACAAAATGAGCTGACTTTAGCTGGTTCAGTATGAATGCTTTTAAGAAGAAAGGATTTTTAGAGTTCACTGAGTTTAATGATGGGAGTTCTCAACACAATGGTCCATTGTGCATCTTTTCTTCTGTCCCAAAGGTTTAGAAACAACATGACCCAGGCAGGGTTCACCATTTCTGGCCAAGCTCATCCAATCTGTCCTGTGATGCTAGGTGACGCTCGGCTGGCTTCGCTCATGGCTGACGACATGCTAAAACTGGGTGAGAATTTGGGTGTATATATCATGTCCATTTAAATGAATAGATCTAATAGTCCAGTTTAAAACAGTGTTTTCTCTCCTTGTCATCAGGAGTTTATGTGATCGGTTTCTCCTACCCAGTCGTCCCCAAAGGAAAAGCCCGCATTCGAGTCCAGATCTCTGCGGCTCACACTGATGAAGACATTGATCGTACCGTAGATGCCTTCATACAGACAGGCAGGAAGCACGGGATCATTTCCTAATGCCAGAAACATAATGGATAAAGTGGCTGACTGTTAGAGTGAGGCTAAAGTTACATATCATAGAAATTCTGAGATCTGTGAAGGTCAAGGGAGGGGTGCTTGTATATTTTTCGGTATTGGCAGAATAATTTTTTTCTCTATGATTAATAGTTGCTACTTTTACAGCAGTCTTGCACAGCAGCTTTATACCAAAAGTGTCTTGACCTTTTTTCAGTTGAGACATTATTTGCAAAATCATGTGTAGATCATACTTATGGTATAATTGTCCATAGATGATTCAAAAAATAAAAAGATGCCATTTAATGTCTCCTCTGCTCTTTATTAAACTTTGGCACACAACATTTAGTTATTTCTTATAGAATTATGACCTTTTAATCACCTTTTTCCAAGACCTTAGACATTCTCTGTCCCTTATACAGTTTTATAAAATGAAACCTAATTCTTGACGTTTAATAAACAAAAAGTCCATTTTATTACCATTTGCAACATTTCTTCAAGCAACAACCCAATGTTATCACAGTGAAGTCTGTCATTGTGTCACAACAGCCTAATATAGGCTTTTTAATTATATAAATAGTAAAGCAATTTATGGGTAACAATGTTTTGGCTAATAAATACTGTAATAAATGTATATAACAAACTCTAGGCCATTGCCTAATACTGTTATTCTGAGATTACAGTTAAAGATAGTTTCAGCTAAAATCTTCATTATATAATTGACTCTTGTCTGAATGTATGTCATTGTGTGGTTTTTTTTTATCCCGGTCTCCACCATCTATACACAACAAATATTTCGGCATTACGTTACTTTTTTATTTTATATGATATTTATTTACATTTAAAGTCTTCAACCATGCTGAAATTCCGCGCCAAGCAGAACAACTACTTCCGGTCCCTGCACTTTGCTTTGTGTTTTTCCCGCCAGTGCTCCGCTTTGCTACCGCCTTTTTCGTGACGTAACTCGTCATATCTGCTTGTGGACGAATAAGCGGGACGGAAAAGTCACTGAGGGCGGAGTCTGGCTTCAGCGCAAGGCAGGGCTAGAGGTTTTGCCGCGAAAGTCAGCTCGCCTGTGTAGGGAAACACATTGTTGATTTTGACCGACACAGAATATTAGCAAACCTTAAGACTTCACTGCACTTTTTAAGTGATATCTTATTAATCATTTATTAGAAGGAGTCCATTACAGAACATTTTGCAAAATGTCGGGATTTGATGATCCAGGAGTTTATTATAGTGACAGTTTCGGTGGTGGAGAAGGCATTGGCGATGAGGGGGTCCTGAAACGCAGCCAGATCAAAAAGAAGTTTCGTGAGTTTCTGAGACAATTTAGGGTCGGCACCGATCGCACTGGATTCACCTACAAATACAGGTATTGTGATATCAGATGTGTTTACTTGCGTCCTGGTGATGGTTCTTCTTTTTTTTTTTTCAAAATATGTTTTGCACAATATGTATCTAACGTTGCCGTTTCCATGTGTAGTCCCGTTGCACGTTATATATTTATGTCCACTTTTTCCGTAATTCATATTATTATTTTTTTGATGTATTTATCTTGGAGTGATGTGGGATTTGCTTCATTCTGAGTGACTCAGTAGAACCCATTTGCAACATGTTTTGTATGACGGAATCGTTTATGAGTCGGTTCAGTGATCAGAACGGTTCGAAAGAATCAAATCGATTAAAACGAATGATTCCTTAACGCTACTTTTCATTTCCACTAATATATTGAACTGTGTACATAAAACGTACTTTTTACCTAGGGTTATTATCTTCAACTGCTATTTCTATCATTCTAATGCTTCGCTCCATTGTTAAATGTCTTTTTTCCTCAGAGATGAGCTCAAGAGGCACTATACTTTGGGCGAGTACTGGATTGAGGTGGAGATGGAGGATCTGGCCAGTTTTGACGAAGATCTGTCGGACTGTCTTTACAAACTTCCCACAGACAATTTGCCTTTGGTAAGGACAGAATTACAGAAATAATTTTTCAAATAGATATCGGTTTTATTTGGATTTTTATTTTAAGTAATTATTTAATTCTATTTTATTATTAAATATTTAATAGCAAGTTTAAACCAAAGTAGTACATTAATAATCAGATATTTGCCAATTTAATGTAATTTCTGAAGATTCTGAAGAGTTTATTAATAAATAACTTAATAATTTACTATTGTGATTTATGACTTTCCGGGATGCTGTGTTATATTTATGAAATACAAAATGTCCAATTTGAACATTGTTGTTGATAAGGTTTTCCCTTTAATGATGTTGCTCTGTGATTGACAGTTGGAGGAGGCGGCGCAGGAAGTGGCTGATGAGGTCACACGTCCACGGCCACTAGGAGAAGAGACCGTACAGGACATACAGGTCATGCTGAAGAGCGACGCCCACCCGTCCTCCATCCGCAACTTGAAAGTGAGAAAATAACCATGACAATTTAAAAATGAAACCCAACGGATATGGAGTATTTGTTTACTCTTAATTTGTGCATAGTGCGCCACATCCATAGATCTACAGTTAAAACAATTGACGTTTTAGGTTAAGTGTTTATTTTCAACTTGTCTACGTCATTTTTTGCAGTCGGAGCAGGTGTCACGTCTCGTGAAGATTCCCGGTATAATCATATCCTCTACGGCCGTGAGGGCCAAAGCCACTAAAGTGTGTCTTCAGTGCCGCGGATGCAGAGCAGTCATCAGTAACATCCCATTGCCCCCGGGACTGCAGGGTTACGCTCTGCCCCGCAAGTGCAACGCGTAAGTATCTTCCGTTTCTCTCAGTTGACACGACAAAACATAACCGGCGTTTTCAGAAATCTCCACTTTGGCCGGAGTTTTTAGAAATAATCGTTTTCTGTGATAAAAATGTGGTTTTCGTGTAAATGACAGGCCAAACCGCAGGGAAATATCTGCGTTTTCCCTTCGTGTAAACAGGGCCTTTAAGACTCTCTTATAGATGTGTTATTAGAGCTGCAGGTTTAATCGTTAAAAAATCACAATCTTGACACCCACGTGATTTTATTATATTAAGAGGCTTTGTTCACCGCAGACATTATTTCAGGCGATTTAGCAAAATCCCATTCAAAAATCTCATAGACTTAAAGAGCGAGGGAACCGGGAGTGCTAAAATGCTAACTCACTTCCGCGTTTGGCCTACGAAGTGACGTGATAACTTCGACACTCTATAGACTGAACCGTTAAAACTCGTTTGCATGACGTCAACGTTTTCAGAAATTAGCATTTTTATAATTTACACAGACAATAGCGCTATCGTTTTCAAGAATGTGCACATTAAAACCTGTTTCAGGCCCCCAAAACGTAGTTATTCGTGTAAATGAACGGCCAAAACGCAGTGTAGTTGGTGTCGTATAAACGTCCCCTTAAGTTAAACACACATTTAAATTGGACTACAACTTGAAATGATGTGGCTACCGCGATCTGTCACGAAAATTTAACAGACAGAATTTGGAAGCTCTGACTTTCAAAGTGCAAAGATTGTGCTTTTTGGGTGGGAGGTTTACAACAAATAATGTATAAAGCGTCATTTAAAATCAATGAACTATTGTTCTTAACCTAGCCCAAATAGATGCAGAAAATGGCCATGTTGTTATACCAATTTCCTGTCTTTATTTTGTCCCTCAGTGACCAGGCGGGCCGTGTCAAGTGCCCCGTGGATCCGTATTTCATCATTCCGGACCGGTGCGTGTGTGTGGATTTCCAGACTCAGCGTCTGCAGGAAGCACCTGATGCCGTTCCCCACGGGGAAATGCCACGACACATGCAGCTCTACTGCGACAGGTGGATGTCTTTCCGCTTTGTTGATTCAGATTTGTCTGTAGTGTGTCTAATCCATGACTTTTACCTCCCAGGTACTTGTGTGACCGTGTAGTGCCAGGCAACAGAGTAACCGTCATGGGCATCTACTCCATCAAAAAGGTGGCTCAAACCAAATCCAAAGGTCGTGAAAAGGGCGCAGGTGTGGGCATCCGAGCAGCGTACCTGCGTGTGGTTGGCATTGAAGTGGACACTGAAGGAGCAGGTGAGCGTGTGCAAAACATTATGTGAAAATTTGTTTTGGGTTTAAACGGCATCTCTCTTTAGACATTCTCATGACCTTCTCACCGTCTTTCAGGCCGTGGAGCCAGTGGTTCAGTCACACCTCAGGAGGAAGAAGAGTTGAGGGCTCTGGCTTCCTCTCCCTCCGTCTACGAGTCCATCGCTCGCTCTCTCGCTCCGTCCATCTACGGGAGCGATGACCTGAAGAAGGCCATAGCGTGTCTTCTGTTTGGGGGCTCCAGGAAGAGGTGAGATGACACAGAAACTGCCTCATTTTCATATTGAGTTTGCTTTCGCCACCTTTCTAATCTGCTCAAAATGGCTTTTGTCAGGTTGCCTGATGGTCTGACGCGCAGAGGTGATATTAACTTGCTAATGTTGGGAGATCCAGGCACAGCCAAGTCTCAGTTGCTGAAGTTTGTGGAGAGATGTTCTCCCATTGGGGTAAGATTATAATAAATATGGACATCATTTATTTGCCCTCATCTCGTTTGTATGACTTTCATTTCGTGAAACAGAAAAGAAGATTGTTTTTTTTTTTTTTTTTGATGAATGTTCATCCAGCTCTTTGCCATGTTAATAAAAGAGATATGGCCAAGGAATTATTTACATATATTCCTATTTAAAGATATTTGAAATGTGCTGGATGTTGTTTAATATGCATGTATTTATATAATATATGTATATATGATATAATGTATGTTTTTTTAAATAGATTTTATTTTAAAACAGATAATTTTTTAAATATATTTGTTTATTGACTTAATTATTTGTGTAGTAATGCTTTTTATTATTATTATATAATTTATATATTTTATATTATTATATAATATTATTATTATATAATTTATTTTTATTATTATTTATTATATTTTCATGTCATTTTAATAGGTCATATATTTAATAATAGTTGACATTCTGTATGTTATAAAATATATAAATTCTTAAATGTTATTATCTTCATATTTTCTTGACTACATGACATTAATATGTTATTATAAATATAATATTACAATATTATTAAATTATATTTGAAATATTATTACATGCACAACATGTATTATATACTCTATTACAATTTTAAATGTATTAATACAATTTTTATTTTATTATAAATAATATATGGATGTGCATGTAATCAATCATGTCACATAATTGTTTGCTTTAATGGAGAATTATGACCGTATATTATATAATCTATTGTAAGAGATTTATATTTAATGTTATATAGAAGCATTTAATATCGAATGCATTATTATTTTACAATTTTAATCTAAATGAATCAATTCGTCTTCCTTTCAGATACATAAATCTTTTTGTATGCTTTGTTCCTCTTGTAAGTCTCTGAATAAAAGTGTCTGCTAAATGCATGAATGGAAATGTTTCCTTTAAATGAGAATTGTGTGTGTCTGGGTTAGATCTACACCTCCGGTAAAGGCAGCAGCGCCGCTGGTTTGACCGCCTCGGTTCTTCGAGACCCCAACACTCGTGGTTTCATCATGGAGGGAGGTGCCATGGTGCTGGCGGATGGTGGAGTGGTCTGCATCGATGAGTTTGACAAGGTTTGACTTCCTCTAAGCAGTTTGGATTTCCTGAAATTAAATGTTCATTCAGTCTTATGAAATGCTTATGAATGTTTCTCTTTTCAAAAGATGAGAGAGGATGACCGAGTCGCCATCCATGAGGCCATGGAGCAGCAGACCATCTCTATTGCAAAGGTACCAGACATTTATCACTGCATTGTACTCGCCGATACACATCCTCTGTGTTTGAAGAGACCGTAAGCTGAAGACATAGACACGTCAATTCTTTGTTTTCACCCAAAGGCTGGCATCACCACCACTCTGAACTCCCGTTGCTCGGTATTGGCCGCCGCCAACTCTGTGTTCGGCCGCTGGGACGATACAAAGGGAGAGGACAACATTGACTTCATGCCCACCATTCTGTCTCGATTCGACATGATCTTCATCATCAAAGACCAGCACGACCAACACAGAGACATGGTGCTGCTTATAGACTGCTAAAGTTCATTGAAGAGTTTTACCCAGTGATTTCATGTGAGCTAATGCACATGTCTGTGTGTGTTTATGTAGACTTTGGCACGGCATGTGATGAACGTTCACCTGAGCGCTCAGACGCAGACGGAGGGAGTCGAGGGAGAGATTCCTCTGGCCATGCTGAAGAAATACGTCGCCTATGCGAGAGTGTAAGTCTGGGTCAAAGTCCATAAACACAATCTGAAACCTAATTCATCAGTAGCAGTTTCCATCCACTCTTTAATGGGAATTTTTGGGATATTGCATAAATAAAAAAAGCTGGATGGAAATGCAAAGATGCACATAAATTCTAAAAATGTGCATTAAAAAAAAGCATGTTCTCCAAAAGTGCCTGTGATTGGATAACTTGACTAACCAGCGACCAATATATATATATATATTTTTTAAAAGCATCTGAGCCAAAGTCTGTCATCAGAATTATTTGTCTTAAAGGGATAGTTCACTTTGAAATTAATTTTTGGTATGTTTTAGCTTACCTCAAGGGCATCCAAGATGTAGGTGTCTTTGTTTCTGCAGTAGTTTCAATTTTGATATTTTTAGGTCGAACCGTTCTTGTCTGTCAGTCATATAATGGAGGTCTATGGTCACCACCTCAAAGAGCATGCACAGAGAAGTCCAAATTAAACATGGTTTAATGACTCGTAAATGTAAGTACACAATGATGGCCTAAGACACGAAACGAGCGGTTTGTGTGAGAAAACGTACAGTACTTGTATCATTTTTTTACCTCTTAACCACAGCCACAAAGTGCCCGCGCTCTCAGATCCCTTGGAGGTGACTGTGGTTACAAGACGTTAAAACGATATAAATACTGTTTGTTTTCTCACACAAACCACTCATTTTGAGGTGGTGACCATTGACCTCCATTATATGACTGACAATAACGGTTTGACCTAAAAATTGAAACTACTCCGGAAACAGACACCTACATCTTGGATGCCCTTGAGGCAAGCTAAAACATACCAAAAATTAATTTCAAAGTGAACTATCCCTTTAAAACTCTCCCAAAAGCGTCTCACATAAGTGCTTTCACAAGCACTAGCCTCTGAATGCAAGATAACATGACAGCGTTTATTGCATTTCATCTGCGTGTTCTCATTAATTTTTGATGGAAGAAATAGAGCCACATTAGAGCAGCAAGTTCTGTTTTTATTACAGATGTTTTGAGCCAATTTCCCTGTTTTATGCAATATTCCAAGTTAAATTCGCAAGTGTTGTCATCAGAATTAAATGCGTTGTAAATTCTTAAACAGGAAATGTGGACCCCGCCTGTCTGCGGCCGCGGCAGAGAAACTGAAGAACAGATATGTGGTGATGAGAAGCGGAGCGAAGGAACACGAGAGAGAGATTGACAGACGTGCATCCATCCCCATCACTGTCAGGTAACAACTGAATTCAGGAATATGTAACCTGTTTTAACTCTATACATTTTGTGTATTTATATACATGAGCCCAGTGGCATATTCAGTAGTCTGTATGCAGTACTATTGCTTATTTCAAACGTAGCGCTTGTCTGGTTATGTTATTATAAAGTGTTTGTTCATTTGTCGGCCTGCAGGCAGCTTGAGGCCGTGGTGCGCATTGCAGAGTCTCTGGCTAAGATGAAGCTGCAGCCCATCGCTGGAGAGGAAGAGGTGGACGAGGCTCTGAGACTCTTCCAGGTGTCCACGCTAGACGCGGCTCTGTCCGGCAGTCTCTCTGGTAAGTGTGCTGGTCTCTAAAGCAGAGAATAGACTAATTTTTCTAGTGAAACATTTACTAAATTATCAAAAAAAATTTCTGTAATTAAAAACATTTTAATTTTGCAATCATTTCTGTTACTCTTCAAAAGAATGTAGAAGCAACAAAGACAGGATAGGACAGGATTTAATTCATTAGAGAAATCGATATTTATTACCCAGCCCTAGTGTACAGGGGTTGGACAATGAAACTGAAACACCTGGTCTTACAACACAATAATTTGTTAGAATGGTAAGGGCCTCATTTTGCATCCAAATACAGCACCAATTGACAGATAGAAGTCCTTCACAGTGACCAGAGGGATTATGAGCCGTTCCTCTTCCAGAACAGTGTCCAGGTCACTATATGATGCTGGTGGACTCGCTCCTCCAAAACACCTCAATAATATTCAGATCTGGTGACTGTGCAGACCATGGGAGATGTTCAACGTCACTTTCATCTTCATCAAACCCTTCTGTCACAAGTCTTGCTGTGTGTGTTGGTGCATGATCATGTGGTTTGAGCGGTTTGAGCATCAGGTGCTCATGATCCTCCAGAAGGGTTTGGTAGTCCTCGGCAGTGTCGTGTCCATCAAATACAATCAGGATTGTCATGATATTGGAGCTCAAACCATCACTGATCCACCCGTGCTTCACTCTGAAGATTGGCCGCCAGGCATATAGATGTGAAACCTCCAACATTGGCCAGTGTTTCAGTTTCATTGTCCAACCCCTGTATATTGTTATCTGAGAGTTGATTGACATCTTTCAGATGCGTCATTGGCATCGCCACCCTCTGGTAAAATGGTGTCAGTACCGAAAACATGGGGATTTAAAAAAAAATATTATTTAAGATAATCGCACAATCTATTCGATATCAAATCAACTAATTGAATATTTGAAAATCGTAACTCATCCCTAATATATATATATATACTGTATGTAGGCTATGTGTTTGTATTTATATAGCATTTTTAATTTTTTCATTAATAGCTGGAAATACAGCTGTACGACAACTATAAATTTACAGAAGTATGTTTGTTGATAAACAGTGGTATATTTATTGATTGCCATTTTTAGCCTGTTGTATCTGATGCGCCTAAAACTCGCATTCTCTCAAAACCTCAACTATGACGGCCAGATAAATGATCCTGAGCCATGTTTGCAACACAGGAATTCATACCAAAAATGTTCAGTAAAAACCAGCCGGAATCCTGTTATTGAGCCGCTAGCCTCTATAAATGTAGCTGGAGAGTCTGATGTATGTCTGTAACGTTAGGTGTGGAAGGATTCAGCACTCAGGAGGATCAGGAGATGATCTCTCGCATAGAAAAACAGCTGAAGAGACGCTTCGCCATCGGCTCTCAGGTGTCTGAACACAGCATTATACAGGATTTCACCAAACAGGTGAGTTGAAGCTCAACTTTTCACGTCACTATTCTTCACCGTCAATGTGCAATTACAGCATTCAGATAAATTCTCCTCCTCTCTGAACAGAAATACCCAGAACACGCCATTCACAAGGTCCTTCATCTGATGATGAGGAGGGGTGAGCTGCAGCACCGCATGCAGAGGAAGGTTCTTTATAGGGTCAAGTAGAGAGATGATGATGTTGTGTGTTTGCTTCATGCATACATCTGACATCTGATCTGAAACCTCCGCAGAAATGATATACAATTCAGATTTATTGTACATAGTTGTGTTGGACACTGTTGTTGGAGAATGTCCTGTTTATCAATCTTACTGTTACTAAAGTAATTATTCTCATCTTGCTCTGTCAAAGCTTGTATGATTTCAAATGCTACTATAGCAACTCCATGCTTTACACTCTCTCAAATGGTTCACCACTCGTCAAACTAAAGTAACTTTTGTATGGAAACAATAAAGCAATTTAAGAAATTAATATTCTGGTCTCTTTTAATGGAAAACACATCAGTATTGATTTTTTTTTATTTTAACTTCAATTTTATTGCATATTTCCCAAATACATAAAAAAATCACATTGATGGACTCTGAAAATCAAAAGCATCTGCCAAATGTATAAATGTAAATGCACATTTTAAAGGAAAATTGTGCTGACATGATACCTTCAGTAATGTCTAAAACTATTTGGGGGGAAAATTAGAAGTGCATGTTTTATAATCATGATTGGTGTTGGTTCAAGATCTTGGTTTGATTTGACTTCGGCGTGATATTAAGATGTAACACAACGACACAGACAAGTATAAAATGTTCTGAATCAAAAAGCATAAACTCCCATTCCTACAGTTGCCAGAGTGATTCCCACACCTAATGCAAACTGGAGCATCGGCGAGTTGGAGAAGGTTTTTGGGGTTTTGGATGCTGCGTCGTTTCCTTTTTCACCTAAACAAACAAAAAGCAAGATTGTAACAAAAACATTAGCATATACATGTACTATTTCTACCCGATTTTTGACTTATTTTTTGATACTCACTTGAAGCTTCCTCTGTGATGCTCAGCATTTTCTGGAGATCATCAAAAACCTGTTTAAAATGACAAATACAAACATTGCATCAACTTTTAAAGTCACACCTCTATTTTTCAACCCTATTTTCTTGTAAGAATATCTAGACTTTGAATTACTTTTGGATCTATCTAATGTTCTATATCTATCATTCTATCTGTTGCTCTTTCCATCTATCCCTCGTTCTATCTCCATTTATCTACAATCCTTCCATCGATTATTGTTCTATATCCATCCATCTATATAGATTATCGTTCTAGATTTATCCATCTATCGATAATCGTTTTATATCCATCTATCCATCCATTTATTATTGTTCTATATCTATCTATCTTTCTATCTATCTATATCGATAATCGTTCTATATCCATCCATCTATTATCGTTCTATATCTATCGATTATCGTTCTATATCTATCGATTATCGTTCTATATCCATCCATCCATCGATTATCGTTGTATATCCATACATTGATTATCATTCTATATCTATCTATCGATTATCGTTCTATATTATCCATCCATCGATTATCGATCTATATTTATCCATCTATCTATCGATAATCGTTCTATATCCATCCACTGATTTTTGTTCTATATCCATCCATCTATCAATCGATAATCGTTCTACATCCATCCATCGATTATTGTCCTATATCAATCCATCCATCCATCAATTATTGTCCTATATCAATCCATCCATCCATCAATTATTGTCCTATATCAATCCATCCATTCATCGATTATTGTTCTATATATCCATACATCGATTATCGTTCTATGTCTTTCGATTATCGTTCTATATCCATCGATTATCATTCTATATTTATCCATCTATCTATCTATCGATAATCGTTCTATCTCCATCTATCCATCGATTATTGTTCTATACCCATCCATCTATCTATTGATCATCGTTCTATCTGCATCCATCTATCCATAGTAATCATTTCTAATGTTTTTCAAAGAAGTTATATATTCTCACCAAGGCCGCATTCAAAAATACAATAAAAACTAATATTGTGAAATATTATTACAATTTTAAAAAACTGTTTTCTAATTTAATGTTTTAAAATGACATTTATGCTGAATAAAATTATTAATTGATTTAAAATAAATTAACTATATATATATATATATATATATATATATATATATATGAACATAAAAGAAGATATCAGTGCTGACCTCAATGTTAAACTCAAAAGCTCTGGTAGCCTCATCCAGCACGTCCTGCCTCTGCTGTTCTGTTAACTCAATGCTGTTCATTCTGCTCCTGTACAGCTGCTTGAATCTGTTGGGGCTCGTCACTCCAGGAAACAAGAAGAATGCAATACCCTTGCTGCCGCTCAGTCCCAAGGATTTCTGGGTAATTTTGCCCAGCACTTGGCCTCCTGACAGGTCTCCGAGATAGCGTGTATAGGCATGTGCCACCAGAAGATCCGGACAGTTCTTGCCAATCTAAAGGGAACAGAGAGCGCTGAGTTAGAATGAGAATCACTGGAACGCAAGAGCGTTGAATTCTAAGATTTCACATCCTCATGCATTCCACTTAAAGAGATGATTGACACACTCGCCTCTCTCAGTCTCTGTGTGTATCTGTGTGTGGCGGCCGGCACTGTTATTCTCTTCCTCCAGTGGGGACCAAAGAAGTGCTCCAGGTCCATCTCCAGAGACTCCAGTCTGGCCAGCTCCTGAGGGAAGTAGATGGGCTGAACGGAAGGATGGTCAGCGTTCCTGTCCAGCTCTTCCTCTAGCGCTTGGTAGATCTCATACAGAGAACACAGCAGAAGCTGGAAAAACACATGGAGAGGAACTTTATTACACATGACACAGATGAAGTTAGCTGTTAGTACACTCTTGACAGAACCCTTAAAGTGTTCTGTCAGGAGCTCCATATATAGAACCTTTTAGGGGTTCTCATCATGGAATCATTTTATGAATTTAGTTTTAATTAATTTTTTAATTAAAATTTAACCAATTAAACAGCTCGTAGACACTATAATATTAGGAAAAAAATTAAATAACCTGTGAAACATGAAAGTATTAAGACATTTCTCCTTATATAGAATCATTTTTGCATAAAGCGTTCTTTAAAATTAAGTCAAGAACCCTAGTGTTCAATATAAAACCCCACTTAACCTTCGAAAAAAGTGATGACTTGTTGAAGTTTCTCAGACTTCTTAACACTATTTATTATTATGACTGATAATGTGAAATCTAATGATATCGTTTTAAGAGATATTTAATCCATTTTAAACTTTTTGCAAACAATATGTAGCATAATTCATACATTTACAGCCTTGAATTTGAATTTTAATTATCTGTAAATTACTAAACTGTAAACTGCTGAAGATGGCAATTGATCCAGTAATACTAACACTGTCTCTTCTAATTTATTTATTATTTAAGAATATATATATATATATATTTAATATATTTTTTACATGGACTGTGTAAGATTAAACTGAGAGGGGTTGTAGCACTAGCATATTGTTGTTGTTTTAAGTCGCTTAAGATAAAAGCGTCTGCTAAATGAATAAATGTAAATCCGTGATCACAGCCATTTGACGGCTTTAATTAGGATAACCGGCCCCAATACATCAATCAAACAAATAACATAATCATATCAACTATTAAATGAGCTAGAGAGGGAAGAACACAAAACAAAACAAAAAAAACTGCCAAAAATGTATGGTTTCTGAAACTTGCCAAGGCAGACTGCCAGCCAGCCACTGACAGGTCACGTGACATGCCAAAAACATTTATTTTAAACCCCTTTATTGTTTCAATATATAATAGGCTAGTTCATCAATTTGTTTACATGTTATAGTCCCCATTGTTTGTTTGCATCCCCCTAATATATGATCTTTGTGCAGCTATATTTACCTTGTACTGTGTTTGCGTGATCTGTCCTCTCTGGTAGTTGAGCATCAGTTGTGTGTTCTCAGCTCGGACGTGACTGTCTTTGGTGGCAGCTTTAATCTGCTCAGACAGATCACTGCAAAGAACACAATTAAGGCTAACTCACTCACTGATTTATGCTTTTAAGAATCACTGACTCGACTCGATATCTAGCACTGTAACACTTTATGCACAGCTGCACTACTTCCTTGAACTTCAGCCAGCTCCTTTGTTTCCTGTCTGCCATTATTGGACAAACTGATTAATCCAGGTGTGCCTGACCCCAGTAGTCACAACAACAATAATCAGACACACCTGGATTTGTCCAATAATGGCAGACAGGAAACAAAGGAGCTGGCTGAAGCTCAGGAAGTAGTGCAGCTGTGGATAAATCCAATTGCTGTAGCTTCTACTTTTGGTATGATTTATGAGGCAATTATTGCTGGTCTCATAATCACTGAAATTAATGTGGTTAGACATTTTTACCTGTCAGAGCCATCTCTCGGTTTGCTTTTCATGGATTCCATTCCTAAAACAACAAATATTTGTTATTCAATCTCACAATGTCCACTGTAATATATATACAAAAAAGTTGTGCCATCTTACTTGCGATGTCGATGTCCTTGTGTGTTTGTTGCGGTCTCTCGTTCTTCACAGTCAGTGTCCACAGAGGGCTATGATCTCCCTAACTGTGCCACTTGGTTTTTATATGATTTCCTTCCCATCTAGGTCACTGGATTTAGTGAAAAGGGAAGTGAAAATGTCGAGGTAGTTTCACATGGTTACACTAACCATGACTTGAGGTTTTTTTTTTTTTTTTCCGACACATGAAGTCACATGAGGTCAACTAAGTTGTTTCAGTCAAATATGTTTATATGGGTTATAAACTTATAAAGTGTGTTGCAACGTTTGTTATTAAGAGTTATAACGTTTTTTTTTAAATATATTATGGGGCATTTTATAGTTGACGATGATTTCATGACTGTACTGTTTCTTTGTTGGTGTGTTTCTAAACATGACACAGCAAAATCTTAGAACCATGACAGTGTAGTTTAATACAATACTTTGCTTTATTTGTTTGTAAACGATTTCAAAGTAAATCTTGATTTCGGTTTACATGTTTTAGTAAAAAAAAAAACATAATTTAAAATATTTTAATATATTTTTTTTAAATATATATAATAATTTTCTCTATTTTATACTCTCACTAGTTCGTTTAATTTATCTGTCAACGCAAACTTTGTTAAGCAAATACACGCAATTTAATAATGAAGAACAATAAAAGCGAAACATCTGGAAATCATTTGAAAATAGAAAAAAATAAATGATGAGTGCATAGTAACATTTTTAAGAAGAAAAAAAGGTGTCTGCCTTTCTTTAGTTTTAATTAAAAAATCTCAGGACAAAACACAGAACGTGTCAACGATAACTTTTTAGTCACGCCCCTCTGGTCTCTCATTGGTTTGACGTCGTCCATCCATTTCATGACGTCAAAAGCAGGCTCTGTCCGTGGAAGATGTTATGAAATCTGTGCAGTCGCAAAGATGTAGTTTACGAAATGCCTGCCTTATATTTCCATACTTTCTGTTACTAAAGGATCACAGGGGCAGCTGTATTTGACGGTACGTTGATTTAATGCCAATGTATTTACATTATGCTGTGTTTTTCGCTCTTACATGTATTATATGTTGCCGCCGCATCCCCAGCATTGGAACGGGGAGCCATCAGTAAACATGTACATAAAAAGTATTATATAATGTCAATTATTCTTTAGTTTGTATTTCTATTTTCAATTACTGTGTTTACCATAGTTATGTATTTATTCTGTATGCTTTCTATGATGTAGTTAGTTTAAAAGCTTATTATTCTCGGCATGTATCCAATTCTCGGCATGTATCCATCTGCAGTTAATTTTAGTTTAATAAAACAGAACCAATGCATGATTAACTATCAGTAATGATTTAAAGGTAAACATTGAATTACAGGTAGAGCGCTTGGCTCTAATAAATTGCTGTTTTTATTTCCATCACAAGGCCTCATGAGTGTGATTCAGCTTCTCTCCAGGCTCCTGTGTCTCCTGTCCCTGGCCACTTCAGTTTCTGCTCTCCATGGCCGTAACAACACCGTGAGCCATGAGTACTGTGTGCTGGGAGCTGGTCCTGCAGGGCTCCAGATGGGCTACTTTCTGTCTCGGAGCCAGAGAGATTACATCATTCTAGAGAGAAACACAGGACCTGGAAGCTTCTTCAACATGTATGTGAAAATCTGAATGACAAAGGATCTTTTCTTAAACTGAGCTACAGCAATTTCAATTAGGAATGTAAACTAAATTATTGCAAAATACTGCAGTAAAATGGGAACATAATTGAGTAAAACATATGAAGAGTTCAGATGCAAAAGCCTCTAAATGCCATTTGAAATTTTCTTCTAAAATGACCATTTTTATCAAGCTTGTATATTTAAGTATAGTAATTTCACTTAAATGACTGACAATTAATAGGTAATCTTCATTGCCATTTAAGTGAAATTACTGAACTTAAACATACAAGCTTGATAAAAATTATCATTTTAGAAGAAAATTTCAAATGGCACTTAGAGGCTTTTGCATCTGAACTCTTCATATACATTTATGCTAAGTTTTAATTATGTCTATTGTAACATGCAACATAATTCAAATAATTCATTTGCTTTCAGTGTCTTAACATTTAGGAACCATTGTTTGTTTTACTGTATTCCTTTCAGATATCCTCGGCACAGAAAGCTCATCAGCATTAATAAAATATACACTGGGAGGCGGAACAAGGAATTCAACTTGCGTCATGATTGGAACTCCCTGTTGAGTGACAGGCCCGACCTCCTGTTTCAACGAATAAGCCGGGAGCTTTACCCCAATGCTGACGACTTCCCACGTTACCTTTCAATGTTTGAAAAGGAGCTGGGGCTGAAGGTTAAATATGGAGCTGATATAGGGAAAATTAAAGCATCAGAATTTAATGGAAACCGAGGCTACATCCTGTCCGATCAGAATGGTGTCAATTACCAGTGCAGGTATAGTATCTACATGAATTTATTTTTATTTAATAATATTTTCTAGCGCTCTCTGATATGCCTCCATTACATGTTTTATGTCATTTCATTTTTGTTGGTCTCTATAGTGTCCTGTTGGTGTCTACAGGCCTTTGGGTTCCTCAGCAGGTGGATTTTCTTGGCTCTGACCTGGTGGAGGGTTATGAGTCTATTCCCACTGATCCCGAGGAGTTTAAAGAACAAGCTGTGTTAATCCTCGGTAAAGGAAACTCCGCCTTTGAGACAGCCCAAAGCATCTTGGGAAGAGCGAGCCGGATTCACTTGTATAGTCCCAGCCCAGTACGTCTCGCATGGCAGACACACTACGTTGGGGACCTCAGGTATTTAATCTGCTCTGTCAACTTTTTGCAAAATGCATTAGATTAAGTGATTTATCCAGGTAGGATTAACATTTCCATCCTTTTGTTCTCAACTAATCACAGCACTGAACCTATCCGTGGCCCTTCCACTAAAATCAGAGGGCACTGATTGGATGATTACAATCAGTGTTGCCAAATCCCGTGAAATTGGGCTACTTATGAGTTGCTGCCCTGGGTTGATTATTGTTATTATTTTTTTCCCCGTTGGTTAATCCCCCCACCCCACCACATGGAGAATTCATCCCCTAATGAAAAAATAATAATGGGCTATTGTTGCTATTTTTTGATTGGCCACAAACCTGCCAACCCTAATTACAATGTTGTTCCAGGATCAACAAAAGATGTTAATCCTGGAACATGCCATACTTGGCTCATGTTTAGCCAATAAAAACTTATCAAATTCACTGTATCATAATTACCTCTTCATGACCTTCTTATAATTCTGACTTTTTTCCCTTCATGAATGGGAGTTCATAGGACAATTAGGACTTGCTTCTAAATCAAAATATTCTCTCACCTTGCCATAGCGAGTGACATAGAGAACGCATACAAATGCAAAATCTGTTGAAATTAAATGATTTTGTTTTCTTCTCCAGATATACACTTTTCAAAATAAGGTTTTATTTTTAAAACGTAAAATTGACATGACAGTAATTTGAACATAGCCTTTGTAACTGATTTCCAATATCAGCTAGCAGCAGTATCTCTCACATTCCTACTTCATACATCGCTATACTATTGACAATAGACCTTTTTTGCCCAAGACATTTGGCTAATGTTAAGTCGAAATTTGCATAGGCGAATGTTAATTTGACTAATGTTAAGTCGAAATTTACATATGTTAAGTTAAGAGTCAGCATAGAATGGAAGTTGCGATAGGCTTTTTTTTCCATATTGTGAAGTATATTCAAGTAAAACAGCTTTTGGAATGAGAAAGAATGTAGGACTGGATTTCCTTCTTTTGGGAATTGAACGGATTGTAGGAAGTTGGGTGCTGCCAACTAAATGAAGGCAGATCTGAATGCCAGTTTGCAGTTTGTTGTGAGGATATTTAGGGTGTTTACACGTCAACGATGTACTAAACACAGAGAAGTTTTACCTTTGCTTTTGTTTTCACGTACAGAAAACAACGTTGTCAAAACAATCCCAGTTCACAAGGATCCGTGAAATAAAACAACTGAAACGCTTTAAGCTGCCAGGCCAGTAGTTGGCGATGTCAAATGAAACACTATGCGCCTATAGACTGAACACGTAATACACATGACGTCACGTTTTCACAAATTCACGTTTTTATAGTTTACATTAAAACGGTAACGCTATCGTTTTTAAGAACTTGCACTTTGAAACCCATTTTCCAATGTTTGCGTTTTCAGGCCCTCAAAACACCAACGCTGTGTAAATGAACGGCCAAAAACGCATGGAATGTTTTCAGTTAAAAATGGCGTCATGTAAATGGCCCCTTAGGCCCCGTCCACACTGCTGTGTTTTCGTTTAAAAACGGAGACCTTTTGCCACGTTTGCACCTCCCGTCCACACTAAAACGGAAAAAACCAAGACCTAAAACGGAGAAGTTTAGAAACGCTGCAGCTCCGTTTTGGGTTTTTAGTCTCCGGAGGGCGTTTTAGTGTTGACGGGAAAAAATGGAGGACTTTAGAAACGATGACGCGGAGGCTCTATGATTGGGTGTCATCAGTCATAACGTATCCTTCCCTGATTCGTCAGCCACCGTTTACACCGGCACGCGCATGCCCAGTGTTGGTGAATAGTCACGTGACCCACGTTTTCAGTCGTTTTAATGTGGACGGAGATCAATTCTAATATGCAGATAAAACGCTGGTGTGGACGGAGATCGTATTCGTTTTAATTGTCCGTTTTTAAACAAAAACGCAGTAGTGTGGACGGGGCCTTAGTCTCGCACTTTATTGAGACACGCATCATGAAGAGATGTTTACAGGGTGCACATGAATTAAAAAAAAAATGATGACATGCATGGATAAATCATTTATAAAAAATACTGCAACGTTCTGAATTCAAGTATTGTCCATTTAGATTTCTTGGTGACTTTAACATTTCTGTTTTTTAGGGCAGTAAATAATGAGCTATTGGACACGTACCAGTTGAAATCTCTAGATGGTCTAGTAGAGGGAAGACTGGAGGATATCGCCATTGTCCGTAGAGGAAAAGATGGTGGGAAAAGAAGAACAGCAAAGAAAAGAAGTCGAACATCGGTGGTGGGAAAGGAGCCGCTGTATTTAACTCTTACTGAACTGCTTGATGACCAGAATGGCAAGAACATTTCAGAGGTCACCGGTCAAAATCTGCCTGGTTACCACACTGATAACTTCTCCCTCAGACAGCCGTACGACCGAGTGATCCGCTGCCTGGGCTTCCGTTTTAACTTCTCTATTTTTGATGGGTAAGATTTGAACAATTACGTTTCTGAATGTAAATTATTTTCAGATTGACAAAGTATTTTCATTACTCATCCAGATCTGCGCGGCCGCCCCAAAGCAGCGGTGCCCGAGGCCGCTTGCCAGGAGTAACAGCCTGGTATGAAGGCAGAGGGACGCCCAACATGTTTGTCCTGGGTACGGCAGCCCACTCCAGAGATTATCGATCGTCTGCTGGGGGATTTGTTCATGGGTTTCGCTACACTGGTAAGCATTACACCTCACTTAAGCATGACGTTTCACGTTAGGGCTGTGAAACAATTAATCGCGATTAATCGCATCCAAAATATAAGTTTGTGTTTACATAATTTATGTGTATAATTATTTTGTATATATAAATACACACATGCATGTATATATTTAATAAATATTTGCATGTATATTCTTTATATATAATTATACAAAATCAATATTACACATGAATATAAATATTTGATATATTAATAACATATTTTTCTTAAATATATACATGCATATGTGTGTATTTATATATACAAAATAATTATACACACTACCCACACATATATTATGTAAACACAAACTTTTATTTTGGATGCGATTAATCGTTTTACAGCCCTATTTTATGTCATAAGAATGTAGGTCATATTAAAGTTTCTGTGTTTTGCTACTACAGTGCGTGCTGTTCATAAAATCCTGGAGCAACGTTACCATAACATTGCCTGGCCTGCTACAACATTACCCATCAGTCAGCTGCAGTCTTGGATACTTAAGAGGGTGAACGAAGCCTCTGGACCGTACCAAATGTTTGCGGTTCTTGGGGACATTATTTTACTGCGAGGGTAAGAGATGTTTCAAGGTGTCAATCATTCAGCTGATGAAATACTCAATGAACCCTACTGTTCAAAATGTTGGAATTGGTTTGGATTTTAGATTTTAACTTTTGCTCCACAAGGCTGTATTTATTTGATTAAAAATACAGTGAAATCAGTAATATTGTGAAATAGTATTACTATTTAAAATAACTGTAATGGTAATATGTTTTAAAATGTAATTATTCCTGTGATGTCAAAGCTGATCAAAACTCCAGTTGTGCTGCTTCGTATTTTTTTTTTTTGAAAACCATGATACATTTTCTTTTATGAATATTTCATGAACAGAACATTCAAAAGAACAGCATTTATTTAAATTATAAATCTTTTGTAACATCATAAATTTACTTTCACTTTAATGCGTCTTCCTGAATAAACAGCAGTTTAAGTCTTTCCAAACGCGCAGGGGACTCAAAACTCGTTTTTAACGACATATTGAAGGGGATTTAATTATTTAGCAAATGAAATACCGTGATTAATGTCTGAATTCCACAGGTCTTACTGTGAATATCTGGAGGAGTTTCCCCTGCAGGCTCTGCCCCAGCTGTCCGCTCTATCTGGTCGGCCTCTCTCAGATCATGGTCTTCTGGTCTTGGTCATGCAGTATGGACTGAACCGGACTGATACGCTAGGGCCCGGTCGGGCTGAGTCAGAATGGACCAAAGCCTGGAGGTCCAACTTCCTCCATCCCGTCCTGTATTACTATAACACTCTACCTACAGGTGAAGTGCTTCTCTAACATGTTTTGTTGATCTCTCACATACTGTATGTGGAATTGTATGAGATTGTAGTGTTTTTGAGAAGATATTTTAGACTTTCCGTTGATGTCCCACATCCATGTACTGGAATATTAAAATAAGTGTGCTTTATGTTTCTATAGAGAAAGATATGAGACAGCGTCCAGTTGGTTGGCCACTACCGCGACCCGATGCCGTTCATCACATGGTCGAGGACTTCCTGACTGAATGGGATCAGCCCGTATCACACAGCCAACCTCTCAGGCGCTTCCTTGAGCACTGCCTCCAAACTGACCTCAGGGCCTTTTATGCTGGTCAGTATGTACTGTACGCAAATGTCAGACATTTGAGTGCCAATACAATTCACTGAATGTACACATTCTGGATGTTTTACAATGCAAAAGTTTGTATTTGCTTATTCAAAGAATGTTATATTGTTAGTAAAAATAAGATTAAGAGAATTCTGTACGAACATTACCATAACCTTAAATGATATTATAATTACAACAAGAAAACTGGACATTTTAACGTTTTAGGAACATTGCAACTCATTGTTCAAATGTTTGGGGTCAGTAAATTATTATTATTATTTTTAAAGAAATTATTGTTTTTATTCAGCATGTGATTGACGTCTGGAATAATGGCTGGAGTAATTCAGCTGTACATCACAGGAATAAATTAAATAAATTTTAAATTGCAATAATATTTCACAATTTTACAGTTTTTACTGTATTTTTGGATCAAATAAATGCAGCTTGCATGCTGAGTATACCGTAAGACACTTTCAGAACATAAAAAAATGTACCGACCCCCAATTTTTTTAATAGAAGTGTATATGCCTGGAAAAAAAAACATTTGCAACTGTTCTTGTAAGACTTAATCATTTATTATGTGCTTCTATGTGTCCTTTTCCCTCAGAATCCTGTTTCCTTCTGTCCCTCACCAGTCGTACCCTACCCCTCTTTTGCCGCCAAGGTTACTTAAGAAAGCAGGGCATTGTGGGAAACAGCCACCTATGGAAACATGCCCGTGAGGCAGGACTCATGGCAGATCATCAGGGACATGTTCCTGAAAACCTGAAACATGCTGCTGCTACAGTTGTTTCAACTATGAACTTTGACCTTTGAGGGGCATTAATGGTACCAAAGACTGAATCTGTTCCACTTTTAAAATCATCTGTTCATCTACCTCCCACTTCTCAAGGAATCTACTTGCATTTTTATAGAAAACATCCCACATCCACTGCGCTCAGACTATGATCAAACATACGGTTAAATGACAGTGAAATGAGTATTACCTTGTTATTATAAGCTAAAGTTTAGCTTTGTATATTGTTTTATGGTGTTGGGTTTGGTGTTGCAGTACAATGTATAACTTATATTTTTATACTATTGTTAAAGTTATATCAAGAATTTTCATGTGTTGACATGCATGTAAGTATATATTTATAACTACAATAAAAACATCCCATCTCTAAATAATTTCAAAAAGCTGTGTTTGTGCTTACTGCTTACCTTAGTATTACAACTAAATTATAGAATATATAATAAAAAAATAATATAATATATAATAAACATTGCATTGTATCATGCAAATAAAACAAGTTTAGAAAAGCGTTATTGTAGTCATTTTGTTATTGAAAAGACTGGAATATTAGAAAAGTAGTTTTCAAAATCTAAAACATTAATAACCGAATGATAATAAAATAATAATAATAAAATCTAATGTTAGTAAATCTGTAATAAAAAAAAATCCCAAATTTTTCTTACTATTGTTTCGTGAATGTAGGATGCGGTTAGATTAGAGCTAGGCATGAAAAATTCCTGATTTTGCTCCAGTTTAAATATTTTACGTTAAACATTTAATTATTTTAATATGTATTACTTTTTATTTTAAGGTATTTTGGGCCATTGAATTCAAAACAATATTCTTTGTTTTTATAACATAATAATTAGGGAGATCACCTTTTATGGAAATCAAGTCCATTACGCTACCATGTCCGCTACCACCATACGTTCTCAATGGACCGGTTTCTTAACAACATCGATGCTGATTGGCTATCTAGGTGACGTTGACTCCAGACTAAGCAATACGGGCGTGTTTTACTCAAAACAAACGCAAAACATTGCAACTGCGCCATTTTGGCTCAATTGGACTCACAGTTCACTGCTTTTTAGAACACGGAACGATTCATATTCGAATCGACATCACAATATTAAATCGCAACGAACGCAAAATGTTATTTTATTTAAAAACATCACTTGAAATGCAGTCTTGAAGAATAGCGCATGTGTGACAATGTTGCGTTAAATTTGTTTAACAGATACAGTTACATTCTGTTGGTAAGTTACATGCTGACATTAATCGAGTAAACGCCTTATTGATATGGACGTGTCGAGCCCACTTGTTGCGGCTGCCTCGGACGGCGAGCGGTCCAGTTCGGAGGGCGAGTACACACTAGCGAACGGGCCTGCGGTGAGAGACCCCGAGAGAAGCGAGGGTGAGACGCCGATGGAGGCTGCTGCAGGTGCGGTCGGGTTCAGTATCTCTCGTCTGGACACGCTGAGCGCACTGAGACTCAACCGAACCCGACCGTCCGCCGACACGGAGCTCCGGTATCTACACCTGTTATGGAAGCCCGGTGAACTGCTACAGGCTGGACGGAGTTCACCGGGCAAGATCACATCGAGCAGAGTGAAGCGCCTTGGAAGAGCCCGGAGGAACATGGGGCCCATTGGAAAAGACCTGTATGGTGTGTGTACGCATGCAAAATGTCATTTTACAATTGTTATATCTTATCTAATAATAAAGATATAGCACCAAGAATATATATATATATATATATATATATATATATATATATATATATATATATATATATATATATATATACATATATATATATATATATATATATATATATATATATATATATATATATATAAAACCTATATGTAAATGTTGGTTAATTATTAGACAATTTTGTACCACACAAATAGGTAACAGGAAGGAACAGAAATGCTCATCAAGGCTGCATTTGAAAATAGAGGGGGAAAAAAGCCGAAAAAAGAAATATTTGTTACTATTTAAAATAATGGTTTTCTATTTTAATATACTTTAAAATATAATTTAATTCTGTGATGCAAAGCTTAATTTTCAGAATCCTTACTCCAGTGGCACATCATCTTTTAGATTGCCGATTTGTTTCTTAATGTTGGAAACAGTTTTAGCTACTTAATATAAACAGTTTTAGCTACTTTATATATAATATATATATATATAAACATGTGATTACTTTTTTCAGGATTTTTTGATAAATAAAAACTTAAAAAAAAAGAACAGAATTTATTTAAAATAGAAAAGAGACCTCTTTCAAAAACATAGCAATAACAAAATAGTAATGTTTCCAAATGGTACTCTATGTGTGTGTGTGTGTGTGTGTGTGTGTGTGTGTGTATGTGTATATATATATATATATAAGCAAGCTGTTTTATTTTCTGTGATGTTTTTTTTTAAAATTCCATAGCTAATACATCAACTCTATTATAATTAAGTGTTTAAAATCCTCATTTGTGAGATTTTTTTGCGAACATGTTAATCGTCAAAACAGATTGTTTTTATTATTATATTCAGTTGTCTTAACCAATACTGTATCGTTTTCTCCTTCAAGCTGTGAAGAGGCTCAGAGAAGCTGCCAACTCCAATGATATTGACACGGGTGAGAGTCATCAGCGTGACAGTAGTGGACACACTTGATGCTAAGATTTGATCTACAGTAAGATTAAAGTCTGTTCCCTTTTTTTCCCTTCTAGTTCGTAGATTGCTGGAAGATGATACTGATCCTTGTGCTGCTGATGACAAGGGCAGGACGGCCTTACACTTCTCTTCCTGCAATGGCAACGAGAGTATTGGTAAGATCAGACAAAACTGATTGATATTAAAGGGTTAGTTCACCCAAAAATGAAAATTAAGTCATTAATTACTCACCCCCATGCTGCACCAACCCCGTAAGACCTTCGTTCATCTTCGGAACACAAATAAAGATATTTTTGATTGAATCTGAGAGCTGGATCAGTCCTAGATAGAATGCCTAAGGGACTGGCTCTTGACGGCCCATAAAGTCATTAAAGAAAAGGTTTAAATATTCCATGTGCCTACAGCGGCTCAATTATAAGTTTATCAAGCGACGAGACTTTTTGTGCGAAAAAAAACATAAATAATGACTTTATTCGACTATTCTATTACTTCCTTATGGGCGCATGCGCGAGAACTGAGACGAGGACGTTCTCCTTCGACTACTTCTTGTTACCGGCTGCTCACCGCTTAGGAGTTTTACCGCCCCCTACCGTATAAGATGATGTGCTGTTATAGCTGGAAGCGCAAAACTTTCTGTTTACAAGCAGAGGAAGATGCGCGCTGTACATACGCTTTTCAATTAGCGTATTTTCCGCACTATAAGGTGCACATATAAGCCTTTAATCTTCTAAAAAAACGACAGTGTTCCTTATAATCCGGAGCGCCTTATATATGGATCATCATTTTATACAGTAGGGGGCGGTAATACTCCTAAGCGGTGAGCAGCCGGTAACAAAAAGTAGTCGAAGGAGAACGTCCTCGTCTCAGTTCTCGCGCATGCGCCCATAATGAAGAAATAGAATAGTCGAATAAAGTCGTTATTTATGTTTTTTTCGCACAAAAAGTAGTCTCGTCGCTTGATAAACTTATAATTGAGCCGCTGTAGGCACATGGAATATTTAAACCTTTTCTTTAATGACTTTCTGGGCCGTCAAGAGCCAGTCCCTTAGGCATTCTATCTAGGACTGATCTAGCTCTCAGATTCAATCAAAAATATCTTTATTTGTGTTCCGAAGATGAACGAAGGTCTTACGGGGTTGGTACAGCATGGGGGTGAGTAATTAATGACTTAATTTTCATTTTGGGGTGAACTAACCCTTTAAAGGGATAATTCACCCAAAAAATTAATTCATGTCATCATTTACTCAGCCTCATGTCTTTCGAAACTTTCGTTAATCTTAAGACTTTCATTAATATTCGAAACAAGCCTCCCTTGGTATATCAACCAATTCTCACAGAGACGTAAATGACCAGATATTAGTTTAAACTACTAATGTACTTACTACCTTAATGATGGAGGGTAATGAATATTTGATCGCAAACAAATTTACCAAGATAACGTTCGAACAGCAGTTACAAATTAAAACATTCGTGTTTGTTCTGGTAATTGGGAAAGTAATTGACTGGGTGAGTAAAATGATTTTTTTAAGCGCTCTGTCTAATGGCGCTTTTCTATTACCAGTACCAGATCGACTTGCCTCGCTTTTCTCTCCGATGTTAACCGGTCATGGAAGCAATAAAATCTATTCTAATGAACCCCTAACACAAATTAAGACTTTGTAAAAGATCATAATAGGTCCTCTTTAAACATTTTCCATTTTCTCTTTCCATCTCCACTTTTAACAATGTAGTTCAGTTGTTGCTGAGTTATGGTGCTGACCCAAACCAGAGAGACAGCCTCGGAAACACACCACTGCATCTGGGTAAGAATGTGCATTAGCAAATTTGTTTGGTACATATTTATTTGCATAATCATGTATAATTAAATCTATATTCAAAGCTGTAAGAAAGAAGCTTACTGTGACTTAAATTGCCTTTTACAGCTGCCTGCACCAACCATGTGCCTGTCATCACTACCTTACTGCGAGGAGGTACGATTGATCATCTATGACGGAAAAACAAATGGATCTAAATCTTATTCATCCGACATCTTTCTGATATTTCTCAACAAATTCCTAATAAAGGTTCATTATGAACGTTCCCTTAGGTGCCCGTGTTGATGCTCTGGACCGTGCTGGACGGACTCCTCTTCATCTTGCCCGTTCAAAGCTCAACATTTTACAAGAGGGAGACTCCCGTAGTCTAGAAACCCTCAGAGGAGAGGTCACACAGGTCATTAACACACAACTTTTGTTGATAATTTACTCACCCCCATGTCATCCAAGATGTCCATGTCTTTCTTTCTTCAGTCGAAAAGAAATGAAGGTTTTGATGAAAACATTCCAGGATTTTTCTCCATATAATGAACTTCAATGGGAACCAAACGGTTCAAGGTCCAAAAGACGTTTCAGTGCAAACGATTTCAGACAGTGAATAAGGGTCTTATCAAGTGAAATGATCGCTCATTAAAAAAAAAAATAACAAAGTTTAAGTTTTATAAGCTCAAATGCTCGCCTTGCTCTGTTCTGTGATGCGCATTCGTGACTCTCCTGTTCGAACTCGTTCATCAAAATGAACAAATATTTTTCCGAGTCAATTCGTTCATTTCGTTTGTTGAATGAACCAAATGACAAAAAAAGATTTGTTCAACGATACACAAATATAATATTGATATCTAATATTGAACCTGGAGATCTGGATTTGAGCATTGTTGTTTTATGAATTTATTGGTTTGTCAAGGTTAAATATGCTTTTTTGTAACATTTTAAAATCTTACGTGCTTCATTCTTGGCACATTTTATTTCTTTTTTTCTTGCAACAAGACGCATACAATTTATATGCCACACTGCATGATGTCCAAGTCCAAAACAATTACTAATTAAATATAAATTATAAAGTATCAGAAAAAGAAATTTCCACTTGACTCCGCTAAAGTTGAATCACATTTGTATGTTATAAAAAAATATTTTTACATTATAAAGTGATATGCTTAAATACTTTGAGAGCAAGGGGCCCCCTGGTGGTTTGGGGGCCCTACAGACCTTGTATAATTTGCTTATAGGGAGGACTGGCACTGCGCAGCACATATATTTATTTAACAAATATATTTATTTGACTTCTTATTGAAGTCTTGTGTGTAATTGTAATGACTACATGGCAAAAAATAATGTTAATTAATATTAATGTGCCTGACTAAGGTTTCTAATATGTACATAATATAATTATACTTGGCTCCTGTTGTACTGTACATGCTTGTATGTGCTATATTGGAAGATGAACCAATGATCTCTGAATATGTCTGTAGATCATTCAAATGCTGCGGGAATATCTGAATATAATGGGACAGAGTGAGGAGAGAGAGAAACTAGAGCACATCTCAAACCAGCTGCAGAACACCCGCACCAGACAGCAGGTACAGCTCACACACATCTAAGCGCATGTACTCAGAATAAGGTGCTGATATATTTTGTGCATCTGCTGAATCCTTTTAAGTACCGTTCTCTGTCTTTGATATCATTGTATCTTTGGGACGTTGTAATTCTTTCATGTGATCCACAGGTGGACGAGGTGACGGACCTACTGGCCAGCTTCACGTCTCTCAGTATTCAGATGCAGAATATAGGAGACAGGTAGAGATGGATGGAAGAAAAGACGTGAGAGGATGGGACAACTGTGGCTTTTGTTTAGAAAATAGGAGAAACTATTTATATATGATGACATGCCTACATGTATTACACAACTGTAATTCCGGTTATTTAAATTCAGTTTTGACTGCCTAAATGTATAACACAACTGTGTATTTCCGGTTATTTAAATTTAATTTTAACTGAGAACACAATGAATTGCCTTTTTATGTTTGTTCCTGGAACAATTCCTTTTCTGTTATGCCTTTATGGTAGCCTATTATGTCACTGTTTACTGTATATCTATTTGAAAGACAGCCAAATAAATTGCATAATGTTAAGAGTGTTTGTGGACTCTGTCTTTGATGCAATGATCTTACAATATTAAAACTAAAGTATAAGCTGTGAATTTGCATATCGCTTTTATATAGTAATTATCGTTATTTCATACTTTTATTGTCAGTTTTTTGGTTTGTAAAAAAAAAAGAGGGCTTTCATTGTTGTGATACACTCTCTGGTCTCAAAGTCCCTCCTCCTCATCTTTGGCTGCTTTGTTGTTGACTCCCATCAAAGATGGCGTCGAGCGCCAACTAAACCCACAACCAACCCGAGGTAATATTTCACTGATTTTTGCACAAAACCGCTGATTTCTGCATGTAACTTACATGCATTCCGTGCCATTTTTGCAGTACTGAAAAAACCCCATAAAATTGCATGGTGAGAACGTTCCGTTAATCGAGTTGTAACCCGATACCGGCCTATGTGCACCGCAGCCGCGGGTCTGCGCGCGCTAGGCGATCCGTCAGAGACGCGCGACACGTCCGCAGCTGCCCGAATACACTTGAGCTGAAACAGGGAAGCGCTGGATCCTGATGAAGCGAGGGGAAGGGGGTGTGTGAGTACATTTCTTCAAAAGTAGGCGGGAAATGTTCAATAATGAGTGTTGAAGGAGGCAGATCTTCTCGTTCGTGTTTTTGGGACTCCGGCGAATGCCACTGGAAGCTTGACTAAAGTTGCGGCTGGAGGAAAGCTGATGTGTGTTGCTGAGCCTGATCTGTCACTAATGAGTGTGTGTGCTTTCAGTAGCTCATCTTCAGAGTTTTTTAACACTTCTGGCATGCAACATTGTATTTGAAGAAACCCTTTATCGTAATCAGAAGAATGAGTTTTGTTTTGTTTTCATAGTTTTTCCAGTGATTACTTCCTTACATTTATTTGGTTTTACATCTTTAATATGTTAAGCATCATATCATAGAATTCCCCTTTTTTTTGTGTAGTAATTGCAAACTTCTGTGGCTTTTAGTCCATAATCAAATGATCTTGTTTACACTTTATTTTTATGCTGTCCCTGTTACAGTGTAATTGTACATGATTTAATTACTGAGCAATATGTTCTTAGGGTTAGGGTAGGGTTTGGTTTTGGGTTATTTACATTATGAAATTCTAGCTTTTATTATAGTAAATGCATGTAACTTGTGTAACAAGGACATATCAAATAAAGTGTTAACAATCAGGGCTGACAACTTTTGAGTTTTGGAGTGGAGTGAGAATTAGGGATGGGGTTTGTATTGATATTGATTGAATTACAGTTCATGGATACTGAATGGCTTTTCTGAGGTAAATGTAACGTTACGTGACATTGTTTTATCAGCGGTTGAAACACTAATTGAGCGATTACATGAGACATGATACTCTGACGTTCATTCATGTTTATTTTGTGCTTTAAATTGTAGTAAAGCATACACTTTTATTGCTAAAAGACTTAAAAGTGGTAGATTTAGAATACACCTGAAGACCAACCGAAAAATACTATATTTATAATCAAATTTCATGCAAAACAATTCTTCAGTTTGACATTTAGGCTGCTTCCAAGTAGTGCAGATAACTAGTACATACCAAAGCGCAAGTTTAATGGAAACAGAGTTATTAGTTACCTAAGCTGGAAAGGTCTTTGAAGATAACACTTTGTTCTGGTCAAGAGTGTTTTTTTGGACTGAGCTTGATGATTTTAATCTGTTTTTGTGCATTAGAGCCACATGACTGACCAGTCCCACCTGAAGAACCAAGAATGACTATGGCCTTTGAGGAGATAAAGAAGAAAGGAATGATGGGTAATGATTGTCAGACAAAAGCATGTTAATTCACTCAAACTTGTCCATTGAAAACCTACTGTGAAACTGCCTTTCTTGTAGATATTTCAGGGATGGAAGGAGAGGTTGGTCTTGTTGCTGGTCGCAGCCAAAGAGAGAAGAGGCGCTCGTATAAAGATCTGTTGAGAGAGGAAGAAGAAATCGCAGCGCAGGTGCTCAAAACCTCCAAGAAACACCACAAGGTAACAGCAGGGAGTTACTGTAACATCCAACATCAAGTTGCATCATGTTAACAAGAGGTTGACGAGTCCATTGATTTTACCAGTAAACATGTTCCGTAACTGTGTTGCCTGTTTGTAGGTACTAATGATTTTAATAAAACACGCAACTTGATGAGATGTTACCTAGGTAGATATGACATCTGGTCTGAGAAGGATTTGGACCTGTGTTTTTCCCTCTCAGGGCACTTGTCATTGACTCTTGCTTAGGGATGCTGTGATCACTCGGCTGATACTCACTTCCTATGACTTGCAACTTGTCTGATCGAATAAACTGACAAAAAGCCTTCGATTTTCCATTTCTGCCCTCAGCGTCACTTCCTGTCATCACCTGCGTGATTGTATTAAAAGTGTTGAGAAAAGAGGAAAAATCTATGTGCTGCCCTCGGTCTTCCTCAAGTGTACGTAAAATAATAATAATGTTGGTTACAAAGTGGGATACAATTCACAGATCTTTATTAAAACACTCCTATAAGAGTAGCATCTGATTTCCTTGTTAAAGAGTTAGTTTACTACCTTTCTGGGGCTTGAAAGTGTCAGTTGCGTAATGTTATTTATTTTAATATAGATAATATTTTGTGTAAGCCTACTTGGTTTTTATTAAGCCTCTTAAAAATGTCTTTTTTTTGGTATATTTTTTAATTCATTAAAGTTACACTATGTAACTTTTTTGTTCAAAATTAACAACATTTAAAAAATTAGTCAATACATCATCAATCCTTATCCCAAAACATGTTTTGTCTTACCCTGATTCACTGTGGTAAGTCTATCATAAGTTTATATTTTAGACCAGGCTGGATGGTTTTTCGCTGGAAGTTTCTCCGGTTACTTTGACGCGTGTATGGTGTGTGAGTGGAAAGGTTTGTTGGCACAGCGAGCGAGAATGGTGAACATGGAGCAGCTAAATCACCAACTTTTTTAAAAATCACCCGTTTAATCACTGAATCACCCGTTTAAAAATAAAACTCTGAAGAGAGGAAAGTCAGCTAGCAAAAAGTGAACTCTACAGAGCTCGTAATAAAACAAGAATCAACATTGACGTTGCTTTTCTGAGATGCAGAGAACTGAGGGATTTGAAATGTAAATGTGAAGATGGTGTTTTTATTACTCATCGTGAGAATAAGGTATTTTCATCAACAGATAAATTGCTATATATATTTTTCTAACAGAGTTCATTGTAAAGCATTGTCTATTGTGAAGGATCATATTCATCCTCACAATCACGCAGAGCCGAACCACAACAATGTTCTTCAGCAAAATGTATGCAGTTTTGCCTTTCACTATTGCCACAAAAGTTACATAGTGTACCTTTCAGTAATTGGGAATCCACATGCCGATTTTTATAACAATTATCAGTAATTATATAATCTGTAAAACCCTGATCAGAGCATCCCTACTCAGAGCATTCCCATTGTAGCTGTAGTATTAGATCAGTAACCATATGTGGATTGTTTCCTCACTAATATTATCTTTGTGGTACATATCATGCCTGTTTCAACATGCACTGTTGTCTTTTAGGATTCTGACCTTTTCCTATTAGGAGGAGATTCTCACAAGAAAAAAAAGAAGCACTTGAGTGATGACTACTATCACAGAGGTGAGGAGTTTTGTCTTGTTTTATAGGCAGCATTTGCTCTGTTCCAACATGTCCAAAATTAAAAGTGCTCCAGAGCTTCTTGCTAGTGTTGTAAATAATAACCAAGCCTCTAAAGCTACAGAAACATTATTAAAACATTCTTCATGGGCTGCTACTCAGTTAATGGCTTGTCATGTGTACTATGCAAATAGTGCGCAAAGTTGAATGTTGTTCATTGATTCCAGTAGTCTTACGTTAGCATATTTGTTTTCTAAGCACAAAAAAAATAAACAGCCAACACAAAATTGCGTGAAATAGTTCATTTTATTCCTTTTTTATTCTTATATTATGTTCAAATTTTATATTTTTGTTTCTATATTATTATGTTTTATATTTAGCTGCTTTTTATACGTTAAAATATATGAATAATCTAATATTACGTAAATGTTTGTTGTTAAATCATTTTTAAATTACATCAAAAAATATTAATAATTATTATTATTATATTTAATAACTATGTATACAATTGTAATCATTTTATAAAATGAACACATTTACTATTATCACTGCCATAGGTGCAGATTTCTGTTTCCGTATGAATACTTGATGAATACTTTTACCTACTTGATGAATACTTGTGTACTGAGGTGTCTCTCGTGAGTAGAAACACATGGACCGCAAATACATTACCAACCAAGCAAAAACACAAATTCCAATAATTTTGTTGCCAGTCACTCTTGCGCTGTTATTCCGGATGATTTTGGTGTTAATTACTTCAATTTATTCAATTTATCATTGTGCAAAAACAGAATATAATGCAGCTTTAAAATAGTTTCTAAACTCTCCCCACAGACCATCACAGCTCTGGTCAGCCGCCCCACAAGAAGAAGCGCAAGTCTTCAGATCACTCGCTCTCCCTCTCCTCCTCATCCTCCTCTCACCCGTCCCACTCCACAGACACAGCCATGGGCCTCCTGGAGGCCATTACCTCCCCGCTGGCCACGGGCACCGACCCCACCCCGCACTTCTACAAAAAACCCTCCTACCCTCCCCACGCCTCCTCGCACTCCTCCAAAGACCGCAAACAGGACAGCGGCTCTAAAAGCAGCCATTCCTTCTCGCACTCGCGTCCGCCCGGCTCGTCCTCGTCTAAAAAGCATTCGTCCTCCTCAAAGTCACTGCTGTTCCACGGAGGAGCTGGAAAAGGAGAGCCGCTGACGCTCTGTGATGCTGAAGGACTGAAGATGAAGCTCATCCTTTCTTCAAAAGAGAAGAACGAAGGTGTCGGGACGAACGAGGGATTCTCCTTCCCGGTCCATTCTTCTTCCTCTTCGGGTGTGGTAGGCCATCATTCGTCCTCCAGCTCGAAGAAAGGAGGGATGAAGAAGGAGAAAGACAAAGACAAAATGATGCCGAAGCCTCCCAAGAAAAAGCAGCACAGCCGAGAGCCGCTGCCTGTTGTGGGGAAAGAGGTGGAGGTCGTGGGTGAGTGGGGAATTACACTTTTCGGGTCTACTGATGTAATTGGGGGATCTTTAAAGAAAACCATCAATGTGTTGTTTCATTAAATAAAATTGTATTTATTAATATAATAATAATATTTGAATAATAACCATTTATTTTAAGTGAGAAATGTGTAGACAAAACAAAGATATACACTAGTGATTAAAAGTTGTGGGTCAGTAAGGTTTGTTTTTGGAAAAAGAAACATTCTTATATTCGGCAAGATTGCATTAAATTGATCAAGTGACAGTAAAACATATTTTGAACTTTCTATTAATCAAAGAATCCTGAAAAAAAAAAGATCACTGTTTTTAACATTGATAATAATAATAATAATCGATGTTTATTGAGCACAAAATCATCACATCAGAATGATTTGTGAAAGATCATGTGACACTGAAGATTGGAGTAATGATGCTGAAAACTCAGCTTTGATCATAGGAGTAAATTATATTTTAAAATATATTCAAATAGTCAACCGATATTTTAAATTGTAATAACATTTCACAATATTAGTGTTTTTTTTACTGTATGATTGATCAAATAAATGCAAAAGTAGTTATTTTTATTTAAAGAAAATAAAAAAAGTCATAGATTTTATTATTGTATATTAAAAAAAAATTATTCTGGTTATATATTTATTATAGCATCAAAAAAAAAAAAAAACCTAAACAAATATTGAAACACAATCTGTGTCGGTATCAGTCATAAAAAGTCAATACTGGTCAATCTTTACTTATGGTGTCTATATAATGACAACATCCAATTGTTCAAAATCTCTAAAGAACAAAGAAATGAAACACTCACCGACACTAAGCAATCATTTTTCTGTTTGTATTCATCAGGTCATTACGGAGGCATGGGTGGAGACAGCTCATCTTCAGGAGGAGAACTAGAGGCCGGCGAGCTGGTGATTGATGACTCGTACACACATCTTTCAAAAAAGAAGAAAAAGAGCAAGAAGAGCAAAAAGAAAAAGGATAGAGAGCGAGACAGAGAGAAAGGATCCAGGGAGAAGAAACACAGCAAAGGAAGTGGAGGGAAGAAAAGCTGTCCAGGTGAGACACATTTTACTTTCTTTAAGGCAAGACACCCCAGGTGAATTGGGTAAAACATTGAATTAATATATAGTTGATTGAGTAGACCAATGATTGATTACATTAGGAACTGCAACCATTTTTTGTATTACGAGTTTTCTGAAATGTCGTGTTCACACTTGACATGTTTGATTCATTTGAATAAGTGTGAACACTGCCATCTGAACCCTGGTATGCACCAAACAAGTGGGCCGAGGCCTGAAAAGATGGGTCTCGGTCTGCTTTCAAATGAACATTCAGTGTACTCTGGGTTACACTGAATCTGATTTTACTCTGAATTTAAACTTGTCTCTCTCTGTTAATCAGTTGATCAGTCTAGAAGCCACTCCCATACGCACAGCTCATCCAATCACAGCTCTGCCGGTGGCGTGTACGCCATGGCTCCACCCACCTCATCCCATCACCATCAAAGCATTGAACTAATGGGTGAGAAGAAGAAGAAGAAGGACGAAAAGGAGAAAGAAAAGCATGACAAGGACAAGGTAAATTAAAACTCTTTCTCACACCTTGAGGTTTGATTTTTCCAGTAATTTTAATGTTCTGTCATTCATCGTGTCAGCCGAAGAAGAAGAACATGACGGCCTATCAGGTGTTCTGTAAAGAGTACAGGGTCAATATCAACGCAGAGCAGCCTGGATTAGGTGAGTGCTGTTGTTTTCTGCACCTGATCTGTCAATCATCTGTGCTGTTTCGTGATTGGTTGAATTTGTTCTTTTTCCGCCTCAGTCTTCGGGGAGCTGAGTAAGAAACTCGCAGAGGTTTGGAAACAGCTTCCTGAGAAAGACAAACTGGTCAGCACCTTTTACCTTTACTTTTATAGATTTCAAATTAAAAAAGTGACCTATTTTCATGCATTGTGTGTATTATTGTGTCTTTAGAATCTTTTATCAAAATGTAACTCCTTTTCCACTGGTTAATGTTAACTAATGGTCATTTAGTCATTGGTTTAGGCTATTGTAATGGAAAAATTATAATGTTTTTTTTTATATATATGTAATGCTGGTTAATGCTCATAAAGAGGCCAGAGTAATTTTAGTATTATTTATATGCTATTTATATGCTATAGTTTTAGTAATTGTATGTGCTTTTCTTATTTTTTTTATTATTAACATTTAGCTTTAAATTATTTTATCATTAAACTTATTTTATTTTATTTTAATATATTTTAGTACATCAGCTTAAACTTACTTTGTCCAGGCAGCATTTCAAAACATTTAGCAAAACAGGCAATATTTTTCACCTAATATTTATATTTTATTTCATCGTTTTTTCAATTACCGAAAACTATTTTTAATAGTTTTAGTTAACAATAACAAAATTGAAAGTAACAAATGGGTTGTGAGTAAAATGGGTTGTTTTATGTTGGCTTTAAATACTTAACGGCAGCGTTTTGTAATTTCAGTCAAAAAAAACCTCTCTTTATGTCCTCTTTCTAACACTGAAGGTTTGGAGACAGAAAGCTCAATATCTCCAGCACAAGCAGAATAAAGCTGAAGCTATGACGGTCAAGCGGAAAACCTTAACAACCTCAGACAATAAAAGTAAAGGTGAGACCAAATCTTTTTCTCAGTTAACTGTCTTACACATTTCATTTTTCCGCATGTATCAACATATTTCTTGAGCCCTTTCTGTGTATCTGCTTGTCTCAGGCTCCAGTAAAGGTGTCAGTTTAGGAGCAGGATTGGCCCCTCAGGGCCGCTCGTCTCTGGGTATGTCGTTGTCTCCGGTGCGGGTGCCTGATGTGGACCCCATAGATGCAGCAGCTCACCTGCAGCTTTTGGGCGAGTCGCTGTCTCTGATTGGACACCGACTTCAGGAAACGGAGGTTTGTGTCACAAAAATGTTTCTTTTAATCCTTCCTTTTCACCTAAATCGCTAACAGACCTATCACAGATCACTGTCAGTGCGTTTGATTTCACCGGCAGAAACTTTTTGAAAATATGGACGAAGGTGCTGAATACACAGACGGATGCATTATGGATAGGGTTTGGTGCCGAAACGCGGTGCCAATAGGGAACCGTTCCGACGTAACCAGTAAAAACCAGGCCGAATAAGAACGAAAATTTCAGTGCCTGAGTCTCTGTCATGAGGCACACACACTCACAGGGGTCTTGTACAGTCCATTTCTCTGTGGGCCGGTTCTGTTTTGGCAACACAAGGAGGACAACATTCATATTAGGGAGGTGTTCATAATGTTTTGTCTCATCAGTGTCGATCATCTTCATAAAAGTCTCTGTTCGTCCTGCAGGGGATGGTGGCGGTGTCTGGCAGTCTTTCGGTTCTGTTAGACTCTATTTTATGTGCTCTTGGTCCATTAACCTGCCTGACGGCACAAGTTCCTCAGCTCAACGGCTGTCCACGCAACGTCCTGGTGAGACACACTTTCACACATTCCAGTTTTTTTATTATGGGCTCCTCAACAATTCACTTGTTTTCTACAAAATGTTTACAAAAGATTCTCATTTGCGAATCAAATGCACAGTTTATGATTTCAACTCTTAATTTTTTTTGCAGTCAAACACTTTGGACAACATTGCTTACATAATGCCTGGACTATGAATCTCTTAAAAAGCACTTAAAGAGACTGGGTTACATTTGGACATATTCCTAGAAGCAACAAATGGAGGACCAGAGTTGTTTTTTTTTTTACTTTTTCTGATCAATGGACATTCTTAATCTCAAACATTTTAAATACAATTTTTAGAAAAATGTCAGTCATTTTTTTACTGTTGTTAGAAAAAAAAAATCCTTTTTTAGAGGGCACTTTTGAAGTTTCCCTTTTGTGTTTGTGTTGGCGTCTCAAAATGTCAAGGTCTGTTTAAAGATGTGTTTGTGAGTATATGTGATCAAATTCACATGCTTTTTATGTTTTATACAAATATGTGCAGTTTAGTTTTATGGCCCAATGTTGTTGTTTTTCTAATTTAACATTGACTTAATTTATATCAACTGCAGTTTAACTGTGCTATCATCATTTCATGTCTTACATATTGTATTTTTGTATTGTGAATGTTGTAATAATATACTGGGGTTGGACAATGAAAGTGAATTATTATTGTGGTGTAGGGCCTCCTTTTGCAGCTAATACAGCATCAGTTAATCTTAGGAATGACAGACGCTAGTCCTTCACAGTGGCCAGAGGGATTTTGAGGCATTCCTCTTCCAGACAGTGGCCAGGTCTCAATGTGATGTTGCTGGATGAAAACGTTTTCTGACTTTCTCCTCCAAAATTCCCCAAAGTGACTCTAAATATTTAGATCTGAAGACTGTGCAGGCCATTGGAGATTTTCAACCTCACTTTTATGTTCATCAAACCATTCTGTCACCAGTCTTGCTGTGTTTGTAGGTGCATTATTATGCTGATACACGGCACCCCCTTCATCCTCCAGAATGTTTCGTCAGTCCTTGTCAGTGATGCGTCCATCAGGCACAGTAGGTTGCAATATTTTATGTACAGCTGTGCTATTGCTCTGCTAATTCAATCCTCACTCTGCTTTTACTGATGGAATGTGGAATCAGTGAAGATTGGTCATCAGGCCTCGCATATACAGACAGACATGCAACCTCCAACACTATATTGGCCAGTGTTTCAGTTTCATTGTCCAACACCTGTAGTTTTCAAGGTTTGGCACGTTTACAGGACAAGCATGCATAAAATCATTTTAAAGGTGGACTAAGTCTTTTTTTTTCTTTTAGAATTGTTTTATACCTTAAGAAACCATAGCTCATTTCACTATTTTTTTTTTATAATAATGTACACTTATATGACATGAAGACCCCAGTCATATCAGTGGGCCCCACAGCATGGTAGCCTTCATTTTGAAATCGCATGATCAGATGAAAACTTATCACATCTTGCTAACCTGCCAATTATAGCTCACTTTCGGTTGCTGAACAACTTAATCAAATAAGCCTGTGAATATTTTACAGTAGCATCAACTGAAGTGTTGCTTGATGGGTATCAGTTGCCATAAAATAATTACTTGATGCATCAACGGTTTAGTTCACCTTTAAAGTGATTGTTGATAGTTTTAGAAGATGGAAAAATAAGTAAAATATATTTGCATTGATATATGTGCATTTTGCATTGACTTATTTCCATTAAATCTAAAACTAATCTAAAACAGTGGGTTTGTTGTTATAAAATATTTTTATAAATGACTTTTCCTGATGTGTGTCATACGTTGGCCTCCAAAAAATATTTGGATGTACTGTGCCAGTCGAAAGTTTGGAAACATTAAAGTTTTTTTTTTTCTCTTAATGTCACCTAGGCTGATTTATTTGATCTAAAATACTGTAAAAACTTAAGAGTAAGTACATTCTTGTACTTTTTCCTTTAAACTCTTTTCCATAAAAGGGATAGTTTGAAAAATGAAAATTCTGTCATTATTTAATCACCATGTTGTTACAAACATGTAGGGCTGGGTATCGATTCACATGTTCAATTCGATTCGATTTCGGTTCGCAAGCTCTCAGTTCGATTCGATTCTCGATTCGATTTTCGATTTCGATTCCTGATTTGATTCTCGATTAAACTATAATGAATATGGATGTAATACAAATCCTATATTTATTTAAAAAAAAAAGAACAGGACATAAATTTACCAGTTGGTTAATTAATACAAATAAATTAAGAGCCACAAACCTGTATTTAAAAATCTTTTTATTTTAGGTACACTATACACTAAATGCATACAATGAATAGACAGGATTTTGATGCAAGATGCAAAATTGATACTGGAAAATGGACAAGTCAGAACAGTCGCACCGCTTGATCAAACAGGATCAGGTTTTTTTATGTTTAAGATAGATATAGATAAATAAATATATAAATATTTAGACATTTTTTTAATTACATTGATCATACCTAAATGTTTGTTTTTACAATGGGGTAATTTTTTGTTAAGAGTTTATGCAACATATGGAAGCTTTATTTTAATCTTTGAATTAAATTGGAAAATAAATACAATAGAATAAAGACACAAATAAATAGACATTTTGGGTAGTTTTTTGGGTATGTCAGAAATACAAACTGAATAAAGTAAATTCGGAAATCCAATGTAAAATAACACTGGGTAGTCTTTTTAGTCCAGACTGAATTAAATACATAGGCTATTAATTCTGATTGCTTACAATTAATGCTATATTATGTTGTTATGACAACAGAATTAATGACAGACACATATGGCTGCGTTCACTTTAAGAACTACCGGTAGTGCACGGATCCATTACTGTCTCAGGTAGATTCTGATAGAGGGCTATGAGACTTAGACCTGAGTGCCAAAATGGAGGCTCTAGACCCTTCCAGAGCTGAGATATTGAGATCCCACGTAGAATTTATGCATTATAAATATCTCAATATCTCAGCTCTGGAAGGGTCTAGAGCCTGCATTTTGGCACTCGGGTCAAAGTCTCATAGCCCTCTATCAGAATCCAGAGTTTCAAGAAGATCGGAGATACTAAAATATTTTGACCGAAAAAAAAACACGACAGTGTTACCCCTTTTTTTTTTTTTTTTTTGGTGCGAAAAAAAAAGTTTCTCCAATCTTCTCAAAACTCTGGATTATGATAGAGGGCTGTGAGACTTTGACCTGAGTGCAAAAATGGAGGCTCTAGACCCTTCCAGAGCTGAGATATCAAAATTCAAAATTTCGACCCGAAAAAAAAAACGACAGTGTTACCCCTTTCGTTTTTTTTCGTTTATGAGCGAAAAAATAAGTTTCTCCAATCTTCTCAAAACTCTGGATTATGATAGAGGGCTGTGAGACTTTGACCTGAGTGCAAAAATGGAGGCTCTAGACCCTTCCAGAGCTGAGATATCAAAATTCAAAATTTCGACCCGAAAAAAAAAAACGACAGTGTTACCCCTTTCGTTTTTTTTCGTTTTTGGGCAAAAATATAAGTTTCTCCAATCTTCTCAAAACTCTGGATTATGATAGAGGGCTGTGAGACTTTGACCTGAGTGCAAAAATGGAGGCTCTAGACCCTTCCAGAGCTGAGATATCGAAGTTCAAAATTTCGACCCGAAAAAAAAACGACAGTGTTACCCCTTTCGTTTTTTTTCGTTTTTGGGCGAAAAATTAAGTTTCTCCAATCTTCTCAAAACTCTGGATTATGATCGAGGGCTGTGAGACTTTGACCTGAGTGCAAAAATGGAGGCTCTAGACCCTTCCAGAGCTGAGATATCGAAGTTCAAAATTTCGACCCGAAAAAAAAACGACAGTGTTACCCTTTCGTTTTTTTCGTTTTTGGGCGAAAAATTAAGTTTCTCCAATCTTCTCAAAACTCTGGATTATGATAGAGGGCTGTGAGACTTTGACCTGAGTGCAAAAATGGAGGGTCTAGACCCTTCCAGAGCTGAGATATCGAAACTCAAAATTTCGACCCGAAAAAAAACGACAGTGTTACCCCTTTCGTTTTTTTTTCGTTTTTGGGCGAAAAATTAAGTTTCTCCAATCTTCTCAAAACTCTGGATTATGATAGAGGGCTGTGAGACTTTGACCTGAGTGCAAAAATGGAGGCTCTAGACCCTTCCAGAGCTGAGATATCGAAGTTCAAAATTTCGACCCGAAAAAAAAAACGACAGTGTTACTTACCCCTTTCGGTTTTTTTCATTTTGGGGCGATAAATTAAGTTTCTCCAATCTTCTCAAAACTCTGAATTATGATAGAGGGCTGTGAGACTTTGACCTGAGTGCAAAAATGGAGGCTCTAGACCCTTCCAGAGCTGAGATATCAAAATTCAAAATTTCGACCCGAAAAAAAAACGACAGTGTTACCCCTTTCATTTTTTTCCGTTTTTGGGCGAAAAATTAAGTTTCTCAAATCTTCTCAAAACTCTGGATTATGATAGAGGGCTGTGAGACTTTGACCTGAGTGCAAAAATGGAGGCTCTAGACCCTTCCAGAGCTGAGATATCGAAGTTCAAAATTTCGACCCGAAAAAAAAAACAGTGTTACCCCTTTCGTTTTTTTGCATTTTGGGGCGAAAAATTGAGTTTCTCCAATCTTCTCAAAACTCTGGATTATGATAGAGGGCTGTGAGACTTTGACCTGAGTGCAAAAATGGAGGCTCTAGACCCTTCCAGAGCTGAGATATCAAAATTCAAAATTTCGACCCGAAAAAAAAAACGACAGTGTTACCCCTTTCGTTTTTTTTCGTTTTTGGGCGAAAAATTAAGTTTCTCCAATCTTCTCAAAACTCTGGAATATGATAGAGGGCTGTGAGACTTTGACCTGAGTGCAAAAATGGAGGCTTTAGACCCTTCCAGAGCTGAGATATCGAAACTCAAAATTTCGACCCGAAAAAAAACGACAGTGTTACCCCTTTCGTTTTTTTTTTCGTTTTTGGGCGAAAAATTAAGTTTCTCCAATCTTCTCAAAACTCTGGATTATGATGGGCTGTGAGACATTGACCTGAGTGCAAAAATGGAGGCTCTAGACCCTTCCAGAGCTGAGATATCGAAGTTCAAAATTTCGACCCAAAAAAAAAACGACAGTGTTACCCCTTTCGTTTTTTTGCATTTTGGGGCGAAAAATTAAGTTTCTCCAATCTTTTCAAAACTCTGGATTATGATAAAGGGCAGTGAGACTTTGACCTGAGTGCAAAAATGGAGGCTCTAGACCCTTCCAGAGCTGAGATATCGAAGTTCAAAATTTCGACCCGAAAAAAAAACGACAGTGTTACCCCTTTCGTTTTTTTTCATTTTGGGGCGAAAAATTAAGTTTCTCCAATCTTCTCAAAACTCTGAATTATGATAGAGGGCTGTGAGACTTTGACCTGAGTGCAAAAATGGAGGCTCTAGACCCTTCCAGAGCTGAGATATCGAAATTCAAAATTTCGACCCAAAAAAAAAAAACGACAGTGTTACCCCTTTCGTTTTTTTTCGTTTTTGGGCGAAAAATTAAGTTTCTCCAATCTTCTCAAAACTCTGGATTATGATAGAGGGCTGTGAGACTTTGACCTGAGTGCAAAAATGGAGGCTCTAGACCCTTCCAGAGCTGAGATATCAAAATTCAAAATTTCGACCCGAAAAAAAAACGACAGTGTTACCCCTTTCGTTTTTTTTCGTTTTTGGGCGAAAAATTAAGTTTCTCCAATCTTCTCAAAACTCTGGATTATGATAGAGGGCTGTGAGACTTTGACCTGAGTGCAAAAATGGAGGCTCTAGACCCTTCCAGAGCTGAGATATTGAAATTCAAAATTTCGACCCCAAAAAAAAACGACAGTGTTACCCCTTTCGTTTTTTTTCGTTTTTGGGCGAAAAATTAAGTTTCTCCAATCTTCTCAAAACTCTGGATTACGATAGAGGGCTGTGAGACTTTGACCTGAGTGCAAAAATGGAGGCTCTAGACCCTTCCAGAGCTGAGATATCGAAATTCAAAATTTCGACCCAAAAAAAAAAACGACAGTGTTACCCCTTTCGTTTTTTTCGTTTTTGGGCGAAAAATTAAGTTTCTCCAATCTTCTCAAACCTCTGGATTATGATAGAGGGCTGTGAGACTTTGACCTGAGTGCAAAAATGGAGGCTCTAGACCCTTCCAGAGCTGAGATATCGAAATTAAAAATTTCGACCCGAAAAAAAAACGACAGTGTTACCCCTTTCGTTTTTTTTTCCGTTTTTGGGCGAAAAATTAAGTTTCTCCAATCTTCTCAAAACTCTGGATTATGATAGAGGGCTGTGAGACTTTGACCTGAGTGCAAAAATGGAGGCTCTAGACCCTTCCAGAGCTGAGATATCGAAGTTCAAAATTTCGACCCGAAAAAAAAAACAGTGTTACCCCTTTCGTTTTTTTGCATTTTGGGGGGAAAAATTGAGTTTCTCCAATCTTCTCAAAACTCTGGATTATGATAGAGGGCTGTGAGACTTTGACCTGAGTGCAAAAATGGAGGCTCTAGACCCTTCCAGAGCTGAGATATCAAAATTCAAAATTTCGACCCGAAAAAAAAAACGACAGTGTTACCCCTTTCGTTTTTTTTCGTTTTTGGGCGAAAAATTAAGTTTCTCCAATCTTCTCAAAACTCTGGAATATGATAGAGGGCTGTGAGACTTTGACCTGAGTGCAAAAATGGAGGCTTTAGACCCTTCCAGAGCTGAGATATCGAAACTCAAAATTTCGACCCGAAAAAAAACGACAGTGTTACCCCTTTCGTTTTTTTTTCGTTTTTGGGCGAAAAATTAAGTTTCTCCAATCTTCTCAAAACTCTGGATTATGATGGGCTGTGAGACATTGACCTGAGTGCAAAAATGGAGGCTCTAGACCCTTCCAGAGCTGAGATATCGAAGTTCAAAATTTCGACCCGAAAAAAAAACGACAGTGTTACCCCTTTCGTTTTTTTGCATTTTGGGGCGAAAAATTAAGTTTCTCCAATCTTTTCAAAACTCTGGATTATGATAAAGGGCTGTGAGACTTTGACCTGAGTGCAAAAATGGAGGCTCTAGACCCTTCCAGAGCTGAGATATCGAAGTTCAAAATTTCGACCCGAAAAAAAAACGACAGTGTTACCCCTTTCGTTTTTTTTCATTTTGGGGCGAAAAATTAAGTTTCTCCAATCTTCTCAAAACTCTGAATTATGATAGAGGGCTGTGAGACTTTGACCTGAGTGCAAAAATGGAGGCTCTAGACCCTTCCAGAGCTGAGATATCGAAATTCAAAATTTCGACCCGAAAAAAAAACGACAGTGTTACCCCTTTCGTTTTTTTTCGTTTTTGGGCGAAAAATTAAGTTTCTCCAATCTTCTCAAAACTCTGGATTATGATAGAGGGCTGTGAGACTTTGACCTGAGTGCAAAAATGGAGGCTCTAGACCCTTCCAGAGCTGAGATATCGAAGTTCAAAATTTCGACCCGAAAAAAAAACGACAGTGTTACCCCTTTCGTTTTTTTGCATTTTGGGGCGAAAAATTAAGTTTCTCCAATCTTTTCAAAACTCTGAATTATGATAGAGGGCTGTGAGACTTTGACCTGAGTGCAAAAATGGAGGCTCTAGACCCTTCCAGAGCTGAGATATCGAAGTTCAAAATTTCGACCCGAAAAAAAAACGACAGTGTTACCCCTTTCGTTTTTTTTCGTTTTTGGGCGAAAAATTAAGTTTCTCCAATCTTCTCAAAACTCTGGATTATGATAGAGGGCTGTGAGACTTTGACCTGAGTGCAAAAATGGAGGCTCTAGACCCTTCCAGAGCTGAGATATCAAAATTCAAAATTTCGACCCGAAAAAAAAACGACAGTGTTACCCCTTTCGTTTTTTTTCATTTTGGGGCGAAAAATTAAGTTTCTCCAATCTTCTCAAAACTCTGAATTATGATAGAGGGCTGTGAGACTTTGACCTGAGTGCAAAAATGGAGGCTCTAGACCCTTCCAGAGCTGAGATATTGAAATTCAAAATTTCGACCCAAAAAAAAAACGACAGTGTTACCCCTTTCGTTTTTGGGCGAAAAATTAAGTTTCTCCAATCTTCTCAAAACTCTGGATTATGATAGAGGGCTGTGAGACTTTGACCTGAGTGCAAAAATGGAGGCTCTAGACCCTTCCAGAGCTGAGATATCGAAGTTCAAAATTTCGACCCAAAAAAAAAAAACGACAGTGTTACCCCTTTCGTTTTTTTCATTTTTGGGCGAAAAATTAAGTTTCTCCAATCTTCTCAAAACTCTGGATTATGATAGAGGGCTGTGAGACTTTGACCTGAGTGCAAAAATGGAGGCTCTAGACCCTTCCAGAGCTGAGATATCGAAGTTCAAAATTTCGACCCAAAAAAAAAAAACGACAGTGTTACCCCTTTCGTTTTTTTCATTTTTGGGCGAAAAATTAAGTTTCTCCAATCTTCTCAAAACTCTGGATTATGATAGAGGGCTGTGAGACTTTGACCTGAGTGCAAAAATGGAGGCTCTAGACCCTTCCAGAGCTGAGATATCAAAATTCAAAATTTCGACCCGAAAAAAAAACGACAGTGTTACCCCTTTCATTTTTTTGCATTTTGGGGCGAAAAATTATGTTTCTCCAATCTTTTCAAAACTCTGGATTATGATAGAGGGCTGTGAGACTTTGACCTGAGTGCAAAAATGGAGGCTCTAGACCCTTCCAGAGCTGAGATATCGAAGTTCAAAATTTCGACCCGAAAAAAAAACGACAGTGTTACCCCTTTCGTTTTTTTTCATTTTGGGGCGATAAATTAAGTTTCTCCAATCTTCTCAAAACTCTGAATTATGATAGAGGGCTGTGAGACTTTGACCTGAGTGCAAAAATGGAGGCTCTAGACCCTTCCAGAGCTGAGATATCAAAATTCAAAATTTCGACCCGAAAAAAAAACGACAGTGTTACCCCTTTCGTTTTTTTTCGTTTTTGGGCGAAAAATTAAGTTTCTCCAATCTTCTCAAAACTCTGGATTCTGATAGAGGGCTGTGAGACTTTGACCTGAGTGCAAAAATGGAGGCTCTAGACCCTTCCAGAGCTGAGATATCAAAATTCAAAATTTCGACCCGAAAAAAAAACGACAGTGTTACCCCTTTCGTTTTTTTTCGTTTTTGGGCGAAAAATTAAGTTTCTCCAATCTTCTCAAAACTCTGGATTATGATGGGCTGTGAGACATTGACCTGAGTGCAAAAATTGAGGCTCTAGACCCTTCCAGAGCTGAGATATCGAAGTTCAAAATTTCGACCCGAAAAAAAAACGACAGTGTTACCCCTTTCGTTTTTTTGCATTTTGGGGCGAAAAATTAAGTTTCTCCAATCTTTTCAAAACTCTGGATTATGATAAAGGGCTGTGAGACTTTGACCTGAGTGCAAAAATGGAGGCTCTAGACCCTTCCAGAGCTGAGATATCGAAGTTCAAAATTTCGACCCGAAAAAAAAACGACAGTGTTACCCCTTTCGTTTTTTTTGCATTTTGGGGCGAAAAATTAAGTTTCTCCAATCTTTTCAAAACTCTGGATTATGATAGAGGGCTGTGAGACTTTGACCTGAGTGCAAAAATGGAGGCTCTAGACCCTTCCAGAGCTGAGATATCGAAGTTCAAAATTTCGACCCGAAAAAAAAACGACAGTGTTACCCCTTTCGTTTTTTTTCATTTTGGGGCGAAAAATTAAGTTTCTCCAATCTTCTCAAAACTCTGAATTATGATAGAGGGCTGTGAGACTTTGACCTGAGTGCAAAAATGGAGGCTCTAGACCCTTCCAGAGCTGAGATATCGAAATTCAAAATTTCGACCCAAAAAAAAACGACAGTGTTACCCCTTTCGTTTTTTTTCGTTTTTGGGCGAAAAATTAAGTTTCTCCAATCTTCTCAAAACTCTGGATTATGATAGAGGGCTGTGAGACTTTGACCTGAGTGCAAAAATGGAGGCTCTAGACCCTTCCAGAGCTGAGATATCGAAGTTCAAAATTTCGACCCGAAAAAAAAAACGACAGTGTTACCCCTTTCGTTTTTTTGCATTTTGGGGCGAAAAATTAAGTTTCTCCAATCTTTTCAAAACTCTGAATTATGATAGAGGGCTGTGAGACTTTGACCTGAGTGCAAAAATGGAGGCTCTAGACCCTTCCAGAGCTGAGATATCAAAATTCAAAATTTCGACCCGAAAAAAAACGACAGTGTTACCCCTTTCGTTTTTTTGCATTTTGGGGCGAAAAATTAAGTTTCTCCAATCTTTTCAAAACTCTGAATTATGATAGAGGGCTGTGAGACTTTGACCTGAGTGCAAAAATGGAGGCTCTAGACCCTTCCAGAGCTGAGATATCAAAATTCAAAATTTCGACCCGAAAAAAAAACGACAGTGTTACCCCTTTCGTTTTTTTTCGTTTTTGGGCGAAAAATTAAGTTTCTCCAATCTTCTCAAAACTCTGGATTATGATAGAGGGCTGTGAGACTTTGACCTGAGTGCAAAAATGGAGGCTCTAGACCCTTCCAGAGCTGAGATATCAAAATTCAAAATTTCGACCCGAAAAAAAACGACAGTGTTACCCCTTTCGTTTTTTTGCATTTTGGGGCGAAAAATTAAGTTTCTCCAATCTTTTCAAAACTCTGAATTATGATAGAGGGCTGTGAGACTTTGACCTGAGTGCAAAAATGGAGGCTCTAGACCCTTCCAGAGCTGAGATATCAAAATTCAAAATTTCGACCCGAAAAAAAAACGACAGTGTTACCCCTTTCGTTTTTTTTCGTTTTTGGGCGAAAAATTAAGTTTCTCCAATCTTCTCAAAACTCTGGATTATGATAGAGGGCTGTGAGACTTTGACCTGAGTGCAAAAATGGAGGCTCTAGACCCTTCCAGAGCTGAGATATCGAAGTTCAAAATTTCGACCCGAAAAAAAAACGACAGTGTTACCCCTTTCGTTTTTTTGCATTTTGGGGCGAAAAATTAAGTTTCTCCAATCTTCTCAAAACTCTGGATTATGATAGAGGGCTGTGAGACTTTGACCTGAGTGCAAAAATGGAGGCTCTAGACCCTTCCAGAGCTGAGATATCGAAACTCAAAATTTCGACCCGAAAAAAAACGACAGTGTTACCCCTTTCGTTTTTTTTTCGTTTTTGGGCGAAAAATTAAGTTTCTCCAATCTTCTCAAAACTCTGGATTATGATAGAGGGCTGTGAGACTTTGACCTGAGTGCAAAAATGGAGGCTCTAGACCCTTCCAGAGCTGAGATATCGAAGTTCAAAATTTCGACCCGAAAAAAAAACGACAGTGTTACCCCTTTCGTTTTTTTTCATTTTGGGGCGATAAATTAAGTTTCTCCAATCTTCTCAAAACTCTGAATTATGATAGAGGGCTGTGAGACTTTGACCTGAGTGCAAAAATGGAGGCTCTAGACCCTTCCAGAGCTGAGATATCAAAATTCAAAATTTCGACCCGAAAAAAAAACGACAGTGTTACCCCTTTCGTTTTTTTTCGTTTTTGGGCGAAAAATTAAGTTTCTCCAATCTTCTCAAAACTCTGGATTATGATAGAGGGCTGTGAGACTTTGACCTGAGTGCAAAAATGGAGGCTCAAGACCCTTCCAGAGCTGAGATATCAAAATTCAAAATTTCGACCCGAAAAAAAAACGACAGTGTTACCCCTTTCGTTTTTTTTTCGTTTTTGGGCGAAAAATTAAGTTTCTCCAATCTTCTCAAAACTCTGGATTATGATAGAGGGCTGTGAGACTTTGACCTGAGTGCAAAAATGGAGGCTCTAGACCCTTCCAGAGCTGAGATATCGAAGTTCAAAATTTCGACCCGAAAAAAAAAACGACAGTGTTACCCCTTTCGTTTTTTTGCATTTTGGGGCGAAAAATTAAGTTTCTCCAATCTTTTCAAAACTCTGAATTATGATAGAGGGCTGTGAGACTTTGACCTGAGTGCAAAAATGGAGGCTCTAGACCCTTCCAGAGCTGAGATATCAAAATTCAAAATTTCGACCCGAAAAAAAAACGACAGTGTTACCCCTTTCGTTTTTTTTTCGTTTTTGGGCGAAAAATTAAGTTTCTCCAATCTTCTCAAAACTCTGGATTATGATAGAGGGCTGTGAGACTTTGACCTGAGTGCAAAAATGGAGGCTTTAGACCCTTCCAGAGCTGAGATATCGAAACTCAAAATTTCGACCCGAAAAAAAACGACAGTGTTACCCCTTTCGTTTTTTTTTCGTTTTTGGGCGAAAAATTAAGTTTCTCCAATCTTCTCAAAACTCTGGATTATGATGGGCTGTGAGACATTGACCTGAGTGCAAAAATGGAGGCTCTAGACCCTTCCAGAGCTGAGATATCGAAGTTCAAAATTTCGACCCGAAAAAAAAACGACAGTGTTACCCCTTTCGTTTTTTTGCATTTTGGGGCGAAAAATTAAGTTTCTCCAATCTTTTCAAAACTCTGGATTATGATAAAGGGCTGTGAGACTTTGACCTGAGTGCAAAAATGGAGGCTCTAGACCCTTCCAGAGCTGAGATATCGAAGTTCAAAATTTCGACCCGAAAAAAAACGACAGTGTTACCCCTTTCGTTTTTTTTTGCATTTTGGGGCGAAAAATTAAGTTTCTCCAATCTTTTCAAAACTCTGGATTATGATAGAGGGCTGTGAGACTTTGACCTGAGTGCAAAAATGGAGGCTCTAGACCCTTCCAGAGCTGAGATATCGAAGTTCAAAATTTCGACCCGAAAAAAAAACGACAGTGTTACCCCTTTCGTTTTTTTTCATTTTGGGGCGAAAAATTAAGTTTCTCCAATCTTCTCAAAACTCTGAATTATGATAGAGGGCTGTGAGACTTTGACCTGAGTGCAAAAATGGAGGCTCTAGACCCTTCCAGAGCTGAGATATCAAAATTCAAAATTTCGACCCGAAAAAAAAACGACAGTGTTACCCCTTTCGTTTTTTTTCGTTTTTGGGCGAAAAATTAAGTTTCTCCAATCTTCTCAAAACTCTGGATTATGATAGAGGGCTGTGAGACTTTGACCTGAGTGCAAAAATGGAGGCTCTAGACCCTTCCAGAGCTGAGATATCAAAATTCAAAATTTCGACCCGAAAAAAAACGACAGTGTTACCCCTTTCGTTTTTTTGCATTTTGGGGCGAAAAATTAAGTTTCTCCAATCTTTTCAAAACTCTGAATTATGATAGAGGGCTGTGAGACTTTGACCTGAGTGCAAAAATGGAGGCTCTAGACCCTTCCAGAGCTGAGATATCAAAATTCAAAATTTCGACCCGAAAAAAAAACGACAGTGTTACCCCTTTCGTTTTTTTTCGTTTTTGGGCGAAAAATTAAGTTTCTCCAATCTTCTCAAAACTCTGGATTATGATAGAGGGCTGTGAGACTTTGACCTGAGTGCAAAAATGGAGGCTCTAGACCCTTCCAGAGCTGAGATATCGAAGTTCAAAATTTCGACCCGAAAAAAAAACGACAGTGTTACCCCTTTCGTTTTTTTGCATTTTGGGGCGAAAAATTAAGTTTCTCCAATCTTCTCAAAACTCTGGATTATGATAGAGGGCTGTGAGACTTTGACCTGAGTGCAAAAATGGAGGCTCTAGACCCTTCCAGAGCTGAGATATCGAAACTCAAAATTTCGACCCGAAAAAAAACGACAGTGTTACCCCTTTCGTTTTTTTTTCGTTTTTGGGCGAAAAATTAAGTTTCTCCAATCTTCTCAAAACTCTGGATTATGATAGAGGGCTGTGAGACTTTGACCTGAGTGCAAAAATGGAGGCTCTAGACCCTTCCAGAGCTGAGATATCGAAGTTCAAAATTTCGACCCGAAAAAAAAACGACAGTGTTACCCCTTTCGTTTTTTTTCATTTTGGGGCGATAAATTAAGTTTCTCCAATCTTCTCAAAACTCTGAATTATGATAGAGGGCTGTGAGACTTTGACCTGAGTGCAAAAATGGAGGCTCTAGACCCTTCCAGAGCTGAGATATCGAAATTCAAAATTTCGACCCGAAAAAAAAACGACAGTGTTACCCCTTTCGTTTTTTTTCGTTTTTGGGCGAAAAATTAAGTTTCTCCAATCTTCTCAAAACTCTGGATTATGATAGAGGGCTGTGAGACTTTGACCTGAGTGCAAAAATGGAGGCTCAAGACCCTTCCAGAGCTGAGATATCGAAACTCAAAATTTTGACCCGAAAAAAAAACGACAGTGTTACCCCTTTCGTTTTTTTTTCGTTTTTGGGCGAAAAATTAAGTTTCTCCAATCTTCTCAAAACTCTGGATTATGATAGAGGGCTGTGAGACTTTGACCTGAGTGCAAAAATGGAGGCTCTAGACCCTTCCAGAGCTGAGATATCGAAGTTCAAAATTTCGACCCGAAAAAAAAAACGACAGTGTTACCCCTTTCGTTTTTTTGCATTTTGGGGCGAAAAATTAAGTTTCTCCAATCTTTTCAAAACTCTGAATTATGATAGAGGGCTGTGAGACTTTGACCTGAGTGCAAAAATGGAGGCTCTAGACCCTTCCAGAGCTGAGATATCAAAATTCAAAATTTCGACCCGAAAAAAAAACGACAGTGTTACCCCTTTCGTTTTTTTTTCGTTTTTGGGCGAAAAATTAAGTTTCTCCAATCTTCTCAAAACTCTGGATTATGATAGAGGGCTGTGAGACTTTGACCTGAGTGCAAAAATGGAGGCTTTAGACCCTTCCAGAGCTGAGATATCGAAACTCAAAATTTCGACCCGAAAAAAAACGACAGTGTTACCCCTTTCGTTTTTTTTTCGTTTTTGGGCGAAAAATTAAGTTTCTCCAATCTTCTCAAAACTCTGGATTATGATGGGCTGTGAGACATTGACCTGAGTGCAAAAATGGAGGCTCTAGACCCTTCCAGAGCTGAGATATCGAAGTTCAAAATTTCGACCCGAAAAAAAAACGACAGTGTTACCCCTTTCGTTTTTTTGCATTTTGGGGCGAAAAATTAAGTTTCTCCAATCTTTTCAAAACTCTGGATTATGATAAAGGGCTGTGAGACTTTGACCTGAGTGCAAAAATGGAGGCTCTAGACCCTTCCAGAGCTGAGATATCGAAGTTCAAAATTTCGACCCGAAAAAAAACGACAGTGTTACCCCTTTCGTTTTTTTTTGCATTTTGGGGCGAAAAATTAAGTTTCTCCAATCTTTTCAAAACTCTGGATTATGATA